>NC_087352.1:80996038-81609788 GCF_030014295.1 Loxodonta africana
TGGAAGGCTTTGTATATTTCACCACTGTATGTAACAGGTGCCGTAGGCTTCAAAACCTACTGTATAGTTTTTCCTCTTTGTGGGGGGGGGAGGGGGGAAGAAGGGGCGGAGAGACGTATTATTTTCTAATTCAAAGAAAAAACTGGAAGATCAATTTAAAAGGAAAACTGGAAGACCTGAGAGATTCACAGTATCCTGAACTGTCACTTTTTTGATTCGTATGAAATAATACAAATAAAATAGTTGCATTATTACCATCATTGGGGGGAAATCAGCAAAGTCATTTCTCCATCTTTTTCTTGATGCCGCCGTTTCAGTCTTCCTATGGATGTTACTTTTTGGTTGACCATTAGTGCCTCTGTAAATTGTTGGTAAAAGAGCTCATATCGCCATTTTTCTGTTGGCTAGCCAGCCTCACTAAGAGCTTAGTGAGGGAAAAGTACAACGCTACAGCAAGTAAATATGCTTAAAAAAAAGATTATTTGTAGATTTAAAATAAGTCGGAGTCCCTGAATTTATCTTAAAACGAATGACTATGCTGACTATTGTTGCTAGGTGCCATTAAGTCGATTTTGACGCGTGGCGACCCACGTGCGCAGAGTAGAACTTGCTCCGTAGGGTTTTCAAAGCTGTTAACTTTTAGAAGCAGATCACCAGGTCTTCTTCTGAGGCACGTCTGGGTGGGTTTGAACCACCAACTGAAAGTTTGAGAATATTTTTTATAATTTTTTAAGCAAAAAAGCCCACATGAGAACTACGAGACCAATTATTTTAAGTATCTACTTTAAGATGTGAGAAGGGCAAGGAGCAGGTCTCTTGACCAGAAATTGTTTTTATGAATCAGGAAAATGATGGTGAAGTATCGTTGGGGTATTCTGTTACTCTAAACCAATATATTTATTCACTGGATTCGTCTAAGATATTTTATGCAAATAATGCATGTCCTCTGCATTTGTTTGCTGGCCAAGGTATTTTTGTAAGTACGCTATGCTAGGTTTTTTTTTTTTAACAGTGACATGTGGAAGAGGACTGGCCTGGCAGCCCTTATGAGGGTGCCTTTGCCTTGTTGGCGGCGGGGGGGGGTGGCCGGCAAACAAACTCAGCCAGCAGGCACGCGTTATTTGCGTAAAATATGGTACCAAGTTTTTAAAGGTTTGAACATTTTGACCTTAAGAATAATTCTTAAAGTATTTATGTGTTCACGTTTGCATGAAGAACTTAATTACTACTATATGGATTTCAGTTAGCTTCTATAGTTATCTTCTTAATCTTTCTCTTCAACTAACATAGTTTTAGATAAGAAATGTTAATTTTAACAATGTTGGCCTGTATCTGGCAAGTTAATACATATACGTTTATCAATGACAGTTTATTTTTTCAGTTCCTACTTTGTGGGAAAGATATTTTGTTTTCTGTTGCTGTTGAGTCAGCTCCAACTCGTGGTGACTCCATGAACACCAGAAGGAAACGCCGTCTGCTCCTGCGCTGTTCCCCCAGTCCCTGGCACGCTGAGTCCATTGTTGCCGCCACTGTGTATTTTGAGTGCCTGGCAGCCTAGGGGGCTTATCTTCCAGCACTGTATTGGAAATATTCTGTTGCAATCCTTAAAGAATTTTCATTGGATAAATTTCAGAAGTAGATGGCCAGGCCTTTCTTCCTAGTGTGTCTTAGTCTGGAAGCCCCACTACATCTGCCTACCATGGATGACCCTGCTGGTATTTGAAATTCTGGTGGTATAGCTTCCAGCATCATAGAAACATACAAAGCACCACAGTGTGACAGACGGGTGGTGGAAAGATATTTTCCACTGTACAGTTTTAGACTTTGCTGCTTATTTATGTATCACCACTTGTCCGTCATTTTGTTGTACTGTGGTGGCTCCTGTGTTGCTGTAATGCTGGAAGCTATGCTATTAGTATTTCAAATACCATCAGGGTCACCCATGGTGCACAGGTCTCCGTACAGCTTCCAGACTAAGACAGACTAGAAATAGTCTGTTTATAATAGGTTTTTTGATTGTATGTGTTAAACACATTTATTGTATTAACATTCAATATCAGAGGAGAAATATGAATATATTGGATGGGAACATTGTAAAATTCAGTTTATCTTCATATTAAATGGCTTCTATATTTTAGAGCTGCTTTAAGTTGTATTTTAATAAGGTTCTTCTTGATTCATTAAATATTTTCCTGTTTTAATACCATCTTTCTCTTTGGATATCAATAAAGGCATCAGTAACCACAGACTGAAGGGAACTTCTTCCCTTGCCCACGGGCTTTTTTTATTAGAGATATTTAGCTTCATACCACTGCAGGAGAATCTCTGTGACCTTCAGTGCAGTTCACCAATATCAATGCCCTGTCTTCCCAGGTCCCATAGGAACGTTATAAATTGAAGTTGACCTATTTTGTGATTGGAGAAAATATGGCCTCATGGACTCACTGACTGAAAATTCTTGCAAGTTTCACTTAAATCTATACACAGATATGCCTTCAGCAGTGTGGCTGGATCTCAACAACACAGTTCTTTCTATGTGCACAGACACTGCCCTAAGCATTTGACATTTTAACTCACTTAGTCTTTACAATGGAGTCCCTGGATGGTGCAAATGGTTAACACACCTGGCTGCTATCCGGAAGTTTGGCGGTTCGAGTCCACCAAGAGGTATACCAGAAGAAAGTCCTGGCAATCTGCTTCTGAGAAAAGCAGCCATTGAAAACCTATGGCACACGGTTCTACTCTGACACATGGGGGTCACTATGTTTTGGAACAGACCTAACAGCACCTAATTTGAGTCCTTACAGTAATTACCTATTTCATCACTTCTAATAGACTCACTATTTCTTCCCCACACTTGAACAACTCTAAGATCAGAAAGCACCATACAATGAATTGAGGCTGTCTCAGCCCGGTGACACGGTGATGTAGTACGTGAAGACTTCACGTTGACACCTTTGCGTGAGAGTAATAAAGGTGGTCACATCAGAGCATCTGAGTGTATGGAATACGTCTTAAGGTATATGGGGTCTCTTTTATTTTCCTTGCTTTTTTCTAGATGGAGAAGCCATAACAGGAGAAGTTAAATGGCTCGTCCACTAACAGTAAGTGACAAAAGCCCAGATTTAAGCTTAACTCCAGACAGCCTGTCTCGACCATAGAGCTTCAGCAGGCACTGAGTGCAAAAATGCAGAGTGGAGTGAACAAAGGGGAAAAAAATAACTCAGTTGTACAATATTCCTTATGTTGAACCATATAAAAGTGCCATTTCTAGATGTCAAGACAGTTGAATATCTATAAATTCATATGCCTGAATTAAGTTTTTTCTCACTGCTGACACCCAGACTGGCGTGTTCCAAACATTGATATTCACCAGTGTCTCCCCAGCCCCAGGCAGACAGGGCAGTGCCGGTGGACATGGGGCCTAGGGAGCCATTCCAGGGATCCTTCATTGCAGCCACTGTTGACAATCTCGTTCATATACAGGACAAGGCCCG
Source organism: Loxodonta africana (assembly GCF_030014295.1). Taxonomy (NCBI): domain Eukaryota; kingdom Metazoa; phylum Chordata; class Mammalia; order Proboscidea; family Elephantidae; genus Loxodonta; species Loxodonta africana. Next base: position 80,999,536 of record NC_087352.1, read on the forward strand.
CCTGCCATCTCGGGCCCAAACGTTTCATTTTCTGGTTGTAAGTAAAACAGTTTTGGAAATCAAAGTAACATTTCCAAGGCTCTTGGGTAACATTTAGTCTGCCAGCAGAAGCTCATTTTCTTCTCTGCTAGGAAAGAGGATCTTTTATTCTGTTTTTTTTTTTTTTTTTAGTCCAATCCAGCTCGTTGTTTTTGCAGTGTACTAACTTTGGAAACAGGGCAATATCATAAAGTGCCTTAAGGAGAAACAAATCTTTACCAGACCGGCAGCCGGCACCATTTTCCCCAGGGTTGGAATCCCACCTCGGCCCTTTAATAGCTGCGTGACCTTGGGCCATTTGGTTTGTCTCTCTGTGTCCTTTGCAAAATAGGAGTGTTTATAAGGCTGTTGTGAGGACAATGCCTGGAACACAGAGAGCATACTAAGCGCTCCACAAAGTTAACTATTGCTATTATTGGTAGTAACACCTGATCTTAAATATTTACATACATGGGATTTTCACTTTATATCCTTTTCTAATCTACAAAAGAACAAGTTTTCACTCTAAACAAACATTTTATTGTCAGTGTCAGTTTTGTCTCTTATTTTTTTCAAACATTATTGACAGGAGCTCAATCAGAACTTTTATAAGAACTTCACAATTCCCTTTTTACACATTCTTTTACACCTTACAATTCTCTTTTGCCCTTTCAACATGTAAAACTACCTTGGTAAGATATTTGATTTTATCTCTTAAAATAGAAGAAAATTCCAGTCTTAGTTTCTTCATTCTACGTTTTAAACTCTTTTACCATTAAAGACGACAGTATTAAATGTTTGCTGCAATATATATGGCCTTAATAGTGAAGTTTATTGAAGTAAAATAATGCGTGTTTCCAGGTTCCAATGACCAGAATGCTAAGACACCTGCCAACATTCATTCCTTAAACACAAACTCAGGAAGAATATCTAAGTACACCCAGGAAACGTGGAACCACAGAAATTCTAAAAAGTGCTTAAATTGCCTGGGAGTAATAGATCCTAAAGAGATCAAACTTTATTACTTTGGAGATTTTCCTTGTGGACTTGGGAATGAAAAATGCAGACTTAATAACTCAGCTATGTTGGCAGAAGCATCCATTTAAGGTCGGCTCACCTAATTCTATATCCACTTTCTAATATTTCCCTTCTTAATAATACCATTCCTCTTGAACCCTTTGACTGCATGCATAGGAATCTTTCAAAAATTAGGTCATCCTGCAACATTAGACTTTAATAACTGGAGGTACAGGGCAGAGGAGCAAATGTATCAGACTGCTTTTTTGTAAATCGTGATCACATCCTCTGTAAGAACTTAATGCCAGTAGCACCCACTTTATTAAATCCCTCAGCACAAATGATAGAGCTGATGCAAAGATGTTTTATAAACTGTAAAGGACTTTATGAATATTAGATTTAAAATGTTAATAACTTGGAAAATTGAATTGCATATGTGTTATCAAAAAGGTGCTACCCAGGTTGAAGCCTCAAACATGTATTTTATGTATTGAAAGCTAATGCTTAGTGATCCCAGAAAGTACTGATGTCATAACCCAGAGAGACAACACAGAGATGGAGCCATTAGTATGCCCATTTGTTCAAGGATATTTGCTTGTCGATTTTATTTTTCTCAAATAATTTATTGTAACTATGACTTCTTAATGACGGGACAGAACAATTAAATGGCGTAACAGACTGATTCTTTGTCCATGAATGGCAGCATCTTTTACTGTTTCTGTATGTTAACTCGATTCTCCTATTGTCAAACCATAGTTCTAAAATGATGACTTGTCTAAGAAAGATGCAGTATGTGAATAAATCATGGTGATCCAGAGGAATGGAAGCATGATAACCTGAGCCAAGGTTATCATGAGACTGGAGCCTCATTAGTCTCAGGGTAGAAAAAGCATGGATCCTCAGCGGGGCATTAAATAAAACTCCCCCCAGATCAAACACAAGAGCTCCACAGAGGGGGTTCTTTTAGCAGAGAGAGACAGCCACCAGGAGAGAGAGGAACTTGATGAAGAGTGGAGTTTATTGGCCAGTGTTTCCCAAACTTAAGCTGCACATTACAATCCCTGAGGATCTCTAAAAATGACTGATGCCTGGCTCCAACGCCAATATACCAAAGGCCTGAGCAACTGAGCCTATAACACAAGAGAAACAGTCTGGGTTTGCCTAAAAGCATTGCTGTGGTCCCATCTAACTTTGATAATTGGGAGCCATATACCAAAAAAACCAAGCCTTCGATTCTCATAGTGACCCTCTAGGACAGAGTAGATCTGCCCTGCCCCATAGGGTGTTCAGGGGGCAGCTGGTGGATTTGAAGTGCCGACCTTTTGGTTAGCAGCCGAGAGGAATATTAATTAAGAACATGTCCCAGGTTGGGTTCCAAAGGAAGCAGACACTGAGATGGAGATTAGTAAGGAGAAAGTTTATGGGGAATGCTTTTAGGATCATTGTTTATAGAAGGTAAGGAAAAAAAGTAGGATTAGGCAGAGGGAGGAGGTGGGCTGCTAAGTAGCCTCAACAAAGGACTCAGCTGGCACCTCAAGCAGCTTTAAAACTATGATGTTCCTGCAGGATTTTTTTCAAATTGACATGAGGGAGGCCATGCCTATACAACCTCAGTCACTGGATGCGTGCTGCCCCTGGAAAGTTTTTGACCTTGAGTGAGTGGACTTCCATCCTGCAAAGCCATCCTGGAATAGGGCTGAAGGCTGAAAGCTGAAGGCTGTCAGCCAGCAGAGCTCACAGCAGCTGGAGAAATAGGTTCTTCAGTCCTCCAGGAGGACCTGGGAGGTGCATTACAACACCGACTACAGTGAATACTTATTAATGTTTTTTTTTAACTTTAGCAAGTTAACCATTTTATGATGTGGTATAGTAAAAGCAGAAGCCCTAGTAATGCAGTAGTTAAGAGCTCGGCTGCTAACCAAAAGGTTGGCAGTTCAAAACTACCAGCTGCCCCTTGGAAACCTTATGGGGCAGCTCTACTCTGTCCTATGGGGCCATTATAAGTCGGAATCAACTCAATGGCAACAGGTTTATTTTACTTTATTTTTTAATAGTAAAAACAAAATCAAAATAACTGGAATAGGAATTCCTCTCTTAGGAAGGAATCTTTGTTTAGGAAGATAACTTTAAAAGCATCTTGGGATAGAGACCGAGACTGAAAGGGATAGTTTAGTAAGCAGCAGTGAAAACAAAGAGTGAAGGGTGCCAGAGGAGACACATGGTTAGGTAGCATGGGAAAAAGTTTAACATTAGACATTCAACCCCTCCATTTTCACCAGAAAGTCATGTGCAAGGTTTTGGGGATTTTGTTTTGTTTTCTTGTTGTTTTGTATGTTTCTAGTATTTTGCAGAAATCAGATAAAGCTTCAGCAGAAATTTTGGTGCAGTCGGGAGTGATAGTTTAGAATAGAAATAATATAGCTTTTAAGAACACTGAGACCCCAGGAGACCACTAAAATTGCAGTTATTTTTATTACTCCTGATGTCTGCCCAGAGTGATGAGCTAATACATGGAAGACAATGTGCTTGCTCTGGTGGCTACTGGAAGGGGATGCTAGCGAAATTCATTAGGGCCTACCTAACACATAGCCAGGAGCCCTTGTGGCGCAGTGGTTAAGAGCTTGGCTGCCAACCAAAAGGTCAGCAGTTCGAATCCACCAGCTGTTCCTTGGAAGCCTACAGGGCAGTGCTACTCTGTCCTACAGGGTCTCCATGAGTCAGAACAAGTTTGGTTTGGTTTTTGGTACACATTGCCAAAACGGGAGGTGAGGAAGCCCAAGAAATAGAGGGCAGAGAAATGCAGGATGAATTTCCAAATACTCAGGAAGAAAGAAGTGTCATCTGATCCACAAGGCCCACAAACATTCTCTTGAATAAGTGGTGAGAAGTTCCTTGAGTAAACCACTGAGGATATATTACTGTAATTTAATGCAGCTCCTTCTATCTAGATTGTAAACATTATTCTGTCACCTGAACATATGAAATTCTTGTTAAAAATATTTTTGCTTCCCTCCAAAATCCTAAATTAGCAGATAAAATTTGCATGCATATGCATCTTAGTAGATTAATTGGTGTGCTTGCCTCAAATTCTATTAGCTTATACATACAGAAGTTTGGATATGGTATTACACTTTGGTGCTCAGTGCTATGTAGGGAACTTATTTTTTTTAATAGATTTGATTATTTTGAACAGCTGTAGGATTACAGAAAAAAAATGTGCAGAAAGTATAAAGCCTTCCCAAAATTCCCTACCCCCTACACAGTTTCTTCTACTATTAACATCTTGCATTCCTGTGTTATGCACATTTGTTACAATTGATGAAACAATATTGGTGTATTATTATTAATTAACATCCGTAGTTTACATTAGAGTTGAAGCTTATTTATTTAACAATCCTAAAGGTTTGGATCCTCAACAGAAAATAAATAGCTAGAAAGTTGTTGTTAGCTGTCATTAAGTCAGCCCCCAACTCACGACAGCCCCATGCACAATGGTAAGAAACGCTGCTCATTCCTGTGCCATCTTCATGATTGGTTTGAAAGGCAAGAACTCTACTGCTGGGCCACCACTGGTCCCTAGCCAGAAAGTCATAATTTTTTACAGTAAAAATTGCTGTTAATTGCCTCCTAGCCGATTCCAGTTCATGGTGACCCATGCCTGCAGAGAAGAACTACTCCATAGAGTTTTCAAGGCTGTGACCTTTTGGAAGCAGAAGACCAAGCCTTTCTTCAGAGGCACCGCTGGATGGGTTCAAACCTCCGACCTTTTAGCTAGTAATTGAGTGCTTAACCATTTTTGCCACGCAAGGACCTGTAAACCAAAGAAACTAAACCAGGTGAAGCTGAATCAGAATCACGATGACCGCATGTGCAGCAGAGTAGAGCTGTGCTCCATAGGGTGTTCAGTGGCTGATATATCGTAGATTGCCAAGTCTTTCTTCCGAGAATCCTCTAGGTATATTCAAACCACCAACTTTTTGGTTAGCAGTTGAGTGTTAGCCATTTGCACCTCCCAGGGGCTCAGAATCCAGTTACTTCCTATTTAATAGATATAAGTAGGACTTTTTTTTTCTTTTGGTGGTGAAAATATACACAACAAAACATACCCTAATTCACCAATTTCTACATGTATAATTTAGTAACATTGATCACATTCTTCAAGTTTTGCAACCATTCTTACTATCCTTTTCTAAATTTTTCTATCAACATTAACATAAACTCAACACTTCTTAAGCAAAAAAAAAAAAAAAAGACTTTTAAAAACAAGTAGAAAACTTACTTTAAACTCAGAACTTTGGGGAAAAAAAAAGTTTTTGATTGTAAAAAGATTGTCCAAAGGTCGAGCTATCCTCTTCTTCTCCTACAACATTTTATCCCCTTAAGAATGTTGATGTCAGAGCTAAGGATTATGTTTTAAAATTCATTAGGACACACAAATACGTAAGATCAGACATGGTCTACAAGTACTGACTGTATAGTCAAATGACATGTCCAATTTTTGAATGCCATGTGTGGTTTAAAACGTATGCCTACATTTTTAAAGAAAAAGATATTTACTGGTATTTTCAAAATTAAATGCAAGCTACAACTCTTCACTTACAGCTGATGATTTTCTAACTTTCAGGTTAAATTTTTCCTGGACCAAAAAAGAAAATATATACTTTCTTTTTGGGTGGCATAGTGGTTAGAAGCTACGGCTGGTAACCAAAATGTCGGCAGTTTGAATCCACCAGTTGCTCCTTGGGAACTCTGTGGGGCAGTTCTACTCTGTCCTATAGTGTCACTATGTGTTAGCATGGGCTTGACGGCAATGGGTTTGGTTTTGGGCTGGTGGCGCAGAGGCTAAATGGATCGACTGTTAACCAGAAGGTTAGCGGTTTGAAACCATCTGCTGCTCTGAGGGAGAAAGATGTGACAGTCTGCTTCTGTAGAGATTTGTAGCCTTGGAAACCCTATGAGTTAGCTATGAGTCGGAATCTACTCAAAGGCAGTGGGTTTGGGTTTTGGTTTGGGGCCATTAGTTCAATTTATGTCAAGAAAGCTTAGTATGTAGTTCCTGTACCTTTGACTCACTTCTGTCATTGTACTGTGCAGATCATATGTCTTTTGGATAAATAGTGAATAGAAGTCTGAGAGCAAACTAGATCAGGTGGCTGAGTGTGTAAATTACTTTTATTATCCAAAGACACGTGTCCATGATTAAACCAAAAACAAAACAAAACCAGTTGCCAGTGGTGTCAATTCCGACTCATGGCGACCCTATAGGACAGAATAGATCTGCCCCATAGGGTTTCCAAGGAGAGGCTGCTGCCCTTTTGGTTAGCAGCTGAGCTCTTAACCACTGCGCCACATAAAGATATCTTAAAAATAACAAAGAATTGAATCAACCTAATGTTGCAATAGTGATAATAACCATTGGCTTAGCACACATTCTATGCTTATCAATGTGTTTTCCTTAAACTCTTTTATTGAATCCTAACTTTAATCTCTTTTGCAACTGAGCCAACTCAGGTTCAAAAACTTGCTGGAACTCACATGGTTAATTACAGAGTTTTGAGACAAACTCAGGACTATCTCCTTCCCAAAACCAGCACATATTCATTTGAATCATTTTCATTTTCATTATAATAGAATATTTACAAAAACTGATTTTATCTCCGAAATGGCAATTTTTCAGACTTCACTTGTAAGTTGTTCACATACTGTTGAGATGTCAACCTTTTAATATATTTGAAAGCTGACCTTATAATTTCCATGCTGTTAATGTCCTCAGCAAAGACAAATAAAATGTGGGATTTCTGGACATTAGCTATCCTAACAAAAATTTTACTCTGTATTTTGAATTTGAATGAATACAACTATTCAGCTAGCACTTTGTCTTTGTACCAGCATATTAAACTGGCATTAATAAATGTTTCTTTTTGAGCCAGAATATCTTAAAAGATTAAGGGTTACTTTCATTACTTTGGGTAAAGTTAATATGCCAGTCTTCTCAAAGTTTTTACCAGGCCAGGAAGAAATAGCTGAGGTAGTTCAAAAATGAAGACATGGTATGGGGAAGAAAAATGTATAATTTATGGAAGGATGAGTGAGAAACAGATTGCTCTGCTTATTAGAAAGAGATTATAGGTAATCAGATTCATGAAGTCAGAGATGTTATATAGTTTAGTAGAAAGGGAAGAGTTTTGGATCCAGGAGCACTGGGTTGGTATTCCAGCATTACCAGTTACTAACAACATGACCCCATGTGAACCACGCATCTCTGTTAACATATGCATCTTTATCTGTTCCATGGGCATAATAACAATGCTTGCTGCTTAATTTAAAAGCCTATTATGAGAGGCAAAAAAAGAAAGTGTATATGAAAGACCTTTGTAGAATTTAAATGTATATAAATATTTATTTTGATCTTGTATCACAGCAGTTGTTCATTATGTAGAAGCCTATATGAACTGAGTCTATAACTTCAGCTCAGTTTTCCATCGTCAAGGAGGAATGAAATTAAAAATATAAATCTAAAAATATCTGAACTGCCCTAGATGATCTATTTTCTGCCAATGGTATAGTTGTGTTTAAGGCATAACTTGTTTTATCGTAGTCTGCTTCATTGCACTTTGAAGATATTGCGTGTTTTACAAACTGAAGGTTTATAGCAACCTTGCATCAGGCAAGTCTATCAGCACCATTTTTCTAACAAAGTGAGCATTTGCTCACTTTGTGTCTCTGTGTCACATTTTGGTAATTCTTGCAATATTTCAAATTTTTCATTAGTATTTTATCTGTTATAGTGATTTGTGACCAGTGATCTTTGATGTTACTATTGTAATTATTTTGGGGTGCCATGAACCATGCACACATAAGGCAGTGAACTTAATGCATAAATGTTGTGTGTGTTCTGACTGCTCCACCGACTGGCCATTCCCCCCATCTTTCTCCCCTGTCTTCGGGCTTCCCTGTCCTCCAAGACACAGCAATATTGAGTCCAGTTAATAACCGTCCAGTGTCTTCTAATTGTTCAAGTGAAAGGAAGAGTCTCACATCTCTCACCTTAAATCAAAGGCTAGAAATGATTAAGCTTAGTGAGAAAGGCATGTTGAGAGCTGAGACAGGCCAAAAGCTAGGTCTCTTGTGCTAAATAGTTAGCTACGTTGTGAATGCAAAGGAAAAGTTCTTGAAGAAAATTAAAAGTGTTACTCCAGTGAACACACAAATGACAAGAAAGCGAAAAGCCTTGTTGCTGATATGGAGAAAGTTTAGTGGTCTGGACAGAAGATCAAACCAGCCACAACATTCCCTTAAGCCAAATCCTAATCCGGAGCAAGGCCCCAAGTCTCTCCAATTCTGTGAAAGCTGAGAGATGTAAGGAAGCTTTAGAAGAAAAGTTTGAAGCTAGCAGAGGTTGATTCATAAGGTTTAAGGAAAGAAGCCGTCTCCATAAGATAACACAAAAGTGCACAGTGAAGCAGCAAGGGCTGAAGTAGAAGTTGCAGCAAGTTATCCGGAAGCTCTAGCTGAGATAACAGATGAAGGGGCCACACTAAACAACAGGTTTTCACTGTAGATGAAACAGCCTTATATTGGAAGAAGACGCCATCTAGAACTTTCATAGCTAGACAGGAAAAGTCAATGCCTGGCTTCAAAGCTTCCAAGGACAGGCTGACTCTGTTTTTAGATGCTAGTGAAGCTGGTGACTTTAAGTTGAAGCCAATCTCATTTACCATTCTGAAAATTCTAGGGCCCTTAAAAATCATACTGAGTCTACTCACCTGTGCTCTATAAATGGAACAAAAAAGCCTGGATGACAGCACATCTGTTTACAACATGGTTTACTGAATATTTAAGCCCACTGTTGAGACCTACTGCTCAGAAAAAAAAAAAAAAGATTCTTTTCAAAATATTTCTGCTCATTGACAATGCATCTGGTCACCCAAGAGCTCTGATGGAAATGTACAAGGAGATTAGTGTTGTTTTCATGCCTGCTAACACAACATCCATTCTGTAGCCCATGGATCAAGGAGTAATTCTGACTTACAAGCCTTACTAGTTAAGAAATATATTTCATAAGGCTATAGCTGCCATAGATAGTGATTCCTCTGATGGATCTGGGCAGAGTAAATTGAAAACCTTCCAGAAATGATTTACCATTCTAGATGCCTTTAAGAACATTCATGATTCATAGGAGGAGGTCAAAATATCAACATTAACAGGAATTTGGAAGAAGTTGATTCCAACCCTTATGAATGACATTGAGGGGTTCAGGATTTCAGTGGAGGAAGTAAATGAAAATGTGGTGGAAATAGCAAGACAACTAGAATTAGAAGTGGAGTTTGAAGATGTGACTGAATTACTGAAATCTCAAGATAAAAATTTAATGGATGATGAGTTTTTTCTTACGGATGAGAAAATAAAGTGGTTTCTTGAGATGGAATCTATTCCTGGTGAAAGTGCTGTGAACATTGTTGAAATGACTTAGCTGATAAAGCAATGGCAGGGTGTAAGAGGATTGACTCCTATTTTGAAAGAAGTTCTACTGTGGGCAAAATGTTATAAAACAGCATTACATTCTACAGAGAAACCTTTTGTGAAAGGAAGAGTCAATTAATGCAAGAAACTTCATTGTTATCTTATTTTAAGAAATTGCCACAGCAACCACCACCTTGCTCAGTCAAGCAGCATTAACATTGAAGCAAGAGCTCTCCGCCAGCAAAAAGGTTATGACTTGCTGAAGGCTCAGATGATAGCATTTTTGGGAAATAAAGTATTTTTTAATTATTGTGTCTGTTTTTTCATACACAATACTATTGCATATAGGAGACTACAGTATAGTATAAGCATTTATATGCACTGGGAAACCAAAAAATTCCTGTGACTCACTTTATTGCGGTGATCTGGAACCGCAACTGCAATATCTCCAAGGTATGCCTGTACAGTGCAGCAGAATAATATAGTGATTCACATAAATCAAGAAGTTCTGATTTTAGTGAAGTTTTCATAAAAGAATTTGTTGTTCAATATTTCAAATTTGATTTAAGTTTAATACTTCGAATTTATAAATTGTTCAAATTTTTTAACCCTTAAGAGCAAAATCTTGTGGTGCAAGAAGTTACAAAACGTAAAGAAAATGCATTTCACCTTGTTTTTTAACCCAGGAAGTTTGCTATTAGTCATTGAACAACAGACATTGATTGAGCCTCTGTATTGTGCCAAACACCATACCAACCAATAGCCTACAAATGTAGGTAAGACCAATGGTCTGTCCTCAAGGACCTTCTGGTCTACTAGAAAGAAAGTCACATGACCAGCTACCACATGAGATGCTAAACACCATAGCAGAGATGTGCCCAATTCCACAGGAGTACTGAGTATTAAAGGGAGTATCTGACTCTGGCCTACTTCCTTATGTTTAATATGAGTGCAAAAGGGTAAGTTTTCCAAACTCAAACAGGAGGAAAAGAACATTTTAAGAGGGAACAGTATGATCAAAATCATCAAGGTGTCATCTCAAAGCTCATTTGGGGAATAGTTAAATCATTTGAGAGCACTGGAGACTTAGGGTGGAATGGGAAGAAATGAAGCTCAAAGTGGGGATAGGTTCAGATAATGCTTGTTGGCTTTGAATAGATTACTAAAGAAGTTAGATTTTTATGCCTTGGATTATGGGAATCTGTGGAAGGATTTACAATGAAGGAAACATGTCATCAGATGGGTTTTCTTGAGTAGTCACACTGATAGCTCTGTAGAGTCTGTAGGGCTCAAATAAAACGTTCAGTGGTCCCAGGCACTGAAAATATTACTGTGACTCCATTGCATCTAAAAAATAAAAACTACATTAAATTATAAAAATAATCACAAAGAAATCTGACCATGTTCTAATTTTTCTCACATTATTTCAGTGCCCTTTTGAAATGTTAACTAAAATCATTTCAAATGTTTCCTCCTCTTGCCATATGCTAATATCTAGTGCAGTACAGAGAGAATTAATATCAATGTGTTAAGCCTACAGTAAAGAGACGAGTTAGGAGTCTATTGCAGTCGCCCAAACAAGAGATGATGAAGGCATGGACATTTGACTTTGGCTGTGGGGCTTGAAAAACAGGATAGATTAGACAGATTTAGGAGGTGCTCCAATATGTTTTGGATCAATGTCTACATGGATATAGTGGAATAAAACGGGCCAAGGGAGCATTTCAATAGTGGGGGTTAGTGATGGTTGGTGGAGAGAGAGAATGACTAGTTAACATTGGGTTTGTTCATTAGATTTTCAGATTGGTGATTGAGAGGGTGATGGATGCTGTTAGTCAGCCCAGGGAATAGAGTAGAGGTAAAGTATATTTCAAAGTATCTCACTGTCAAAATGCTGCTGTTGCAAACTGACCAAACGGAGATATACAATAGCTGGTTGGTCTCGCCCTCTTGCTGTCTAATGAAGAAAAAAGAATAAAGAGAAAGACAAGAAAGAAGAATGCTACAATCCATACAACTGATTTCAGAACAATAAGGTTGTAATGCCTGGGACAACACTGTAATTCACCGACGTGGACAATATCAGAGTTTGAGGACACAAATCCAATAGAGCACTGGGAGTTCCATAGGCTTAGCACAAGAGTCACAGACAAGAACTTGTTTCCAGGGCAGATATGACTCTGTTCCAGACACTTGCCCCCAAAAAGTGGTTCCCATAAAGTCAGTGACCAAAAAAGACAGCTGTATGATTACTTACTTGTATTCTCATGTTAATAGGCTAGTTGAGCATTTAGTTAGTGTGATGATGTTTTATGTAATTAACGTATACTGAAAATTGTTGTATGGCTCTTTAAGGCAGATGTTGGTTTAGAAAATAGCTGATCTTTAGGAGAGTGAAGGGATAGCAGACTAAAATTGGAACAGGTCCCTGAAAGAAAATCCAACAGTATCAAAGAGACAATAAACCACTCTAATTCCGGTAGAAAAAGAAATCTATTCCTCCTAGTTACAGTAATGGAACCTTCACTGGCTTGAAAGGAAATCTGTACATCAAAGCATAAATGGCACTCAGATTGCTCTCAGAATCATGTCAGAAGGCGATGGGGAGTTAACTGACACAGCCTACTGGCTTTCTTGATGGACTTGGATGCAGACAGCAGCATAAACCAGACCTAAAATGGAAGTAGAACAGAACCAGGAAATGAAACCGACCTAGGAATATGCGTGTGTGCTTCTACCTTGATATATAAGTGATGTAAGTGAAAAGAAATGGTATTAATAGAGGAATCACAATATTACTTGGTATATTGTGCCCTATTATGTATTTCTTTATTTATTAGAATGAAAACCGTGTAGGCAAATCAGTCATCATCTCAGCCTTTAACAACTGTATGAAGAATGCTTTAACTGTGTTTGTTAGCTGATGATGGACTGTCTTTCTTTAATTTACATTACCTCAGGGGGACTATTTCACATGGACCCAAAACAGGCCAAGCTCTTCAGTCGGAGTTACCTAAGTATTGGCACTTGCTAATACCCTGAGAAGCCCTGGTGGCGCAGTGGTTAAGAGCTTGGCTGCTAACCAAAAGGCTGGCAGTTCAAATCTACCATCTGGTCCTTTGAAACCCTATGAGGCAGTTCTACTCTGTCCAATAGGTTGCTATGAGTCAGAATTGACTCTACAGCAATGTTTTTTTTTTTTTTTCCAATACACTGTGGCATCAAAATCAAGTTCTGGTAAAATGCTTACCTGAGTTTGGAAAGCCTTAGTTAAGAAAAAAAGAGATCCTCAAATTCTCAAGAAAATACGTACCGAGTTATCATATCATGTTAAATTCCAAATGCTTCTTGCTTGCTTTGCCTGAAACATCCATTCACTTGTTAGTCAATTTCAAAACATAGTGAGTTTGGGCATAGTTACAATTACAAGATGTTTAACCTCTCAAAGTAAAAGCTGCTATGCTGGGCCCTGAGACATATTTTTTCTTCTGGGGCACTCTCTCTTTATCTGTGTCTCTTTCCCTGCACACACCTCTTTCTTCCTTTTCTAACTGAGAAATTGGAATTAAGCAAATTCAGACTGCTGGTTATTGAAACAAAATCAGAATATTCACGAAATGCCGTAGAGCTTCAGGAACGATACACATTATGATTTATCTAGAGCATGTGCTGACTAAATAATTATAATCCAAAAAAAAGTACCTGCATGTTATCCTAGATTGGTAGTTTAAAGTAAAAAAAATCTACTTCCATAAAGGCCAGGGTGTATGGATTTGCTGGATTCGCTCTTGAAGCAAGATATTCTTTAGGCTAAATAAATAAATTTCCCTCTTTGATATTACGAGTAAGGAGGACAGTAAAAAGAACACGTAATTTCAGTTCGAATTTTTTGTTTTTGTTTTCCCTGTTATTACCAGTTTCTCTTATGTCTATGGATACGTGTTAATAAGAATTGCCAAGATAGGGGATGCAGGCTTTTCATTTTCTCTCTACAAAAGTGCCGGCCTTCACAGAACTCACACCTATGGCCTTGGTTTCATCGTTACCATGATCTCAGCAATGCGTCTATCATGGCTGACTTTTGACCTAATGAGGGGAGCCACATTACATCAGAGAATAGTGCTAGGGCCAACAGTTAATATTTTACAGTGACAACTACACGTGAACCTATGTGTTTGCATTTTCAGCAATGCCGCTGTCAAGTGGTATTTATTTCCTAACCAAAAATTAAAAAAAGAAGAAGAAACAATTATATTATGAGCTTTGCTACCAAATATGATTTCAAATGGACAAATATTGTTAAAAGCTCTGGGCAATAAATAGGAGATCGCAACAGGCATGGTTACAAATCAAATCCAATTGATTGATCATTGATAAATACTAAAGATCAATGAATAAAACTTACAACATAATATTCCACTTATTTATCTCTTTGGCAAGTTGAAATTTCATATAAGTAATTTGAAAGTCAGCATTGGAGGAAGACTCCTTAACAACCTTTGATATGCAGATGACACAACCTTGCTTGCTAAAAGCAAAGAGGACTTGAAGCACTTACTGATGATCAAAGACCACAGTCTTCAGTATACATTACACCTCAACATAAAAACCAAAAAAACCAAACACCCTGCTGTCGAGTCAGACTCATAGCAACCCTATAGGACAGAGTAGAACTTCCCCATAGAGAGAGTTTCCAAGGAGTGCCTGGCGGATTTGAACTGCTGACCTCTTGGTTAGCAGCCGTAGCACTTAACCACTACGCCACCAGGGCTTCCTCAGCATAAAGAAAACAAAAATCTTCATAACTGAACCAATAAGTACATCATGATAAATGGAGAAAATACTGAAGTCAATAATTTCATTTTGTGTAGATCCGCAATCAATGCCCATGGAAGTAGTAGTCAAGAAAGCAAATTGCATTGGACAAATCTGCTGCAAAAGACCTCTTTACAGTGTTGAAAAGCAAAGATGTCACTCTGAGGACTAAGATGCATCTGACCCAACCCATGTGCTATATGCATAAAGAAAGCTAAACAACGAATAAGGAAGCCTGAAGAAAAATTGATGCCCTTAAATTATGGTTTTGGCAAAGAATATTGAATATATCATGGACTGCCCTGGTGGCACAGTGGTTAAAAGCTCGGCTGCTAACCAAAATGTGGGCAGTTTGAATCCACCAGCCTCTCCTTGGAAACCCTATGAGGCAGTTCTACTCTGTCCTATAGGGTCGCTACAAGTTGGAAGCAACTTGATGGCAACAGGGTTTGGTTTGTGGCCAGAAGAATGAACAAATCTATCTTGGAAGAAGTATAGCCAGAATGCGCCTTAGAAGGAGGATGGCGAGAGTTCATCTCACATACTTTGGACATGTTTCAAGAAGGAACCAGTCCCTGGAGAAGGACATCATGCTTGTAAAGTAGAGGGTCAGTGAAAGAGAGGAAGACCTTCGATGGAGTGGATTGACACAGTAGCTGCAATGAAGGGCTCCAGTGTAACGATTGTGAGGATGATGCAGGACTGGGCAGTGTTTTGTTCTGTTGTACATAGGGTTGCTATGAGTCAGAACTGACTCAACGGCCCCTAACAACAACAAAAATTTGAGAATAAAAATCAAGAAGTCTTCTGTCATCTTCAAAGCTCCCCCTCCTCCCACCATGTTCATGTTTTAGAGCAGCAGCAGCTATGTTTGTACAACACACTCAGTACTCTGGCCTAAGTGGACTGAACTAATCCCAGTTCTCTGAAAACATGTCATTGCAAACAAGACCTCAGCTCAAGCTCCATTTTACACATTTCTCATGCAAGCAATGGAAATGCACCTGTTATCCATTGCTGTTGAGTTGATTCCAACTCATAGTGACCCTACAGAACAGAGTAAAACTGCCCCATAGGGTTTGCAAGGAGTGCCTGGTAGTTTAGAACTGCTGACCTTTTGGTTAACAGGCATAACACTTAAACACTATGCCACCAGGGTTTCCTAATGCAAGCATGAATGTTATTAAATAGCCACTTTCTATCACGGGGATTGAAAAAAAAAGGGAGCTGATCTGCAGCAAGGGACTAACCCAGAAGCTGCAAGAGAGAAATCGAAGTGAGAGGGGACGTCAGGATTCCTCGAGGCAGGCAGTCCAGTACCTCCTTCTCATTCTCTAATGTCATTGCTGTCTACGTGTTCCAAATGAGGCCCCTGAACCTTGAACTAAATTTGACTCTGCTTAAAATAATTCAAGTTATTTTATTTTACTTTAAATCAAAATAATCCTAAGAAATTTAATTAGGAACCAGAGAAATCAAGGATGGTACCTAATCCCCAAAGGAGTGTCCCCGGGTGGTCAAAAATTGTTAACGTGGTTGGCTGCTACCCAAAAGATTGTCCGTTACAGCCTAGCAGAGGCACCTCAGAAAAAAGACCTGGCAATCTACTTCTAAAAATCCAGCCGTTGAAAACCCTATGGAGAGCACAGTTCTGCTCTGACACTCATGGAAGCACCATGAGTTCAAATCGACTGCGCAGCAATTGGTTTTTAATCCCCAGAGAGCCTGGTCTAAAAATTCCTTGCCAAAGAAAAAGTAAATTACATTTAAATGTTTTACTTATGTACATTTTATTGATCAACTGTCAGAAAGAGATGGTAGAAAAACCTCTAGCCAACTTGTTCTCTCCTCTACATTAAGCACAATAAGTGTATCTTTTAAAGAGAGTGAAGCTGTATACTATGTAAATGGCTCACTCAAACAAAGGCAGGCCGTTCTGCACATGGGCAGGTGGTATTAACAGCTTAGAATAAGCAAATTAAAATAAAATACAAATTTGAATCTGGCTCATTTGGCCAGGGGAAGAGGAGGTAGTGCCTAGCTTGACACGGAAGCACCGTATGAAAATAAGCACAGGCAGTGAGAAAAAGAGACTAGCAGAGGGCCTATTGCCAGATATTATGACTTTTAATCTGTTTACCCATCACATCCCAGGTATCGCTAAAGATCTTTACTTTTTAGGGCTGAGTTTTCAGGCTACAGCAAGAATATGAGTATGTATAAAGGGGGTTAAATGATTCAACTAAGATTTATTTTGTTAGCTAGAGAGCCAGAGGCCATTTTGAATCTGCATTTTTATCACCATTTCTTTATTTATGATTACCTAGATTCTAAATTATCCAATTTTTCCAAAACGTTTTTTGGGGGTCAAATTTTGAATCAAAATTCACATTTGGAATAATTAAAATTTTTTTTTCTGGAACAACTTTACACTCTTGCCTCTGTGAGATTGGGGTTAAGCTTTAAATTCCTGTTTTTATAATACTTTTCCAAAGGCTACTGACCACGCAATGAATATTTTGGTTTCTAAATTGAAGATCATAGTCGATTACTGTTATTTTTCAAAATACAAAGTGACCCAAGGAGGCAAGGTAAGCAAATTGGTTCATACATCTAGCAGGAAGGGATCCAACCTCACCTATCAGACAATTCAATTTTTCCTAATTTATGCTGAATAATTGAGGCCTTCTTGTATCTAACGTTTTCATACATTTATTAAATGTATGATTTTTCAATCTTGGCATAATTCCATTACTTCATGGGGGAACATAGTTTAGAAATCATTACGATCAGAAATCTTGACCTTCTGACCTGGCTTTTGAGAATGATAGGAGAGTTACAAAGATGTTATCCATTCTACGGAGCTTTGCTCCAGGAAATTACATTTCAGCTGCTCACTCACTGTTATTTTCATAAACAAAGAGAAATGGTTATGGCTGGTATAATTATGGGATGCTCTTCAGAGACTGATGTTAGTACATGTGAATAAGGCATGGCATAAATCAGAACTTTTGAAACAGGCAAATTTTACATGTTGCCTCAAGAGCACTTGCGGGCATAGAGCCCTCTCAATGTGAATGGCTAACTCCCTTTATTCTTAATAGTATTTCCTCATAGAGGCATCTCAGAGAAGGAAACTATGTCCCTTTTATTGGTTACCACTTCATGTTTCTGAGTAAGTGCAAGCTCTTTGCTGACTGAACTGAAAATACTTAAATTTAACTAAAATACTGATATAAAAATATACCAAATCTCATATCAACATGAAAGGCCACTTGAGACTATTACTAGTTTTTTTTTTTTTTTAATCCTAGAACAGAGATGATTCCCAGTGTTGAAATATTAATTAGTTACCACTATTTAACTGCGTTTCGTGTACAGCACAGTACACCTTTCCCGTATTCTGGTAAAGGGCATTCTTATGAAGCTACAAAAAAATTTATTGTGTCTTTTTTAAAGTAAAAACTGCAAATTTTAAGCACCTGGTAACCTGATAAACCAAAAAAAAAAAAAAAAAAAAGGACCTATCATCCCATTCAAAAAGTCTTAGGACCTAAAGATCTAGAATAAATGAGATGGGTAGTATCAAATCAATCCCTGCTGGATTAATTTGATACTCACATCAATACACCATCACACATAATTGACAATGGAGGACAGCCAGCTGAAAACAGGCTAAGGATTATATTTATAGCGACTCGAATTGCCTATTGGCTTCATATAATTGAAAAAGATTATTTCTTCAATTCGAAATTAGTATTATGACAGGCAAGTATGACAGTTAAAAGGACAAAATGGAAGCTCACTGCAGTGATAGAGTTAAGGGAATATTTGTCAAGACTGGAGATTATTTTTGAGCATCAAGAAAAATTAGATGTTGGTTAACTTGTCACTATTAAAACAATCTTATGTAAAATGTATGCAAGGTCAAACACAAGACTTTGGAAGGAGCAAAGAGTGGGTATAACAAAGGTATTAGAAATAAGTACAGGGAAAGGGATTACACTCTTGTCAGCACAGAGTAGTTCTTGGTTACAAAAAGAAAAATGGTAAAATACCATCAGCTTACCTCTACCTAATTAAGTCTCAATTTCCTCACCCATGAAATAGGGATATTGAAAATCATACAAGTTTTGTAGCACTGTTCTGAGAATGAGAAGAGTTAATATATGTGAGATACTTTGAACAGTATTTTGAATACAGTGAGAATGTAATAAATGTTAGCTCTTGGTATTATTATTATTATTATTATACTACTTCTTCATGAGAAAGAGAGACTTTGGAAAGTGGTCATTCAGTTGATTACTATTTGAGTCCCTTACTGTTACATCAGAAAGAGATAGCCTGTTATATAACTCTTACCAAAGTAGATATGAGTCAGCATTTGAAATTATCAAATATCTTCCTTTCCGTTTTTTTTTTTTTTGGAAGAAAGTCTTCCTTTCCCTTTACTAGCAGGTCAGGCAGAGGCCAAAATCTAATCAAATCCACAATTAAGTATTTGTCTTTAAAAGTGTTTCTGCAAGTGGTGGGTCACAGTGTGTCATTTCACTCATACCTGTCATTAAGCCTCCTAAAGAGGTCTATTGAAAAACAAAGAATTGTAACTTTGTAAGATGAAAAGGACTTTCTGGGAACAATAATATTCTTTGTATTCACACCTGAAAATGATGTAAACATTTGTTCCTTTTGAAATCTGGTTTCAACAAATATTTTTGAGCAAAATAACGAGCTAGGCACTAATGGTATGAAGATATCTAAGACATCATCCCAGACAAGGAGTTTACAGCATATTTGTGAATACAGGCACATGTAAATATTATCTATCTACCTATCTTTCTGTATAGTAATATGTGTGTGTGTGCATCATTACTCACTGATTATTAGGGGAAAAATATTATTTTTAGAATGGAGACAACTGGCAGACCCCCTTATAACCAAGTGATCCAAGCTAACATCAACAATATAGGGACAAACTAAAACCATGTATCTCCTGAAATGATGCACTGCTGAGAAAGACAAAGCAACATTTCTGTATTATGCCTGCCCCCCAAAAAAGAGAGAGAGAGAGAGCAAAATCTGAATCTAATTATGAGGCAGCATCAGAGTAACACAAATATGGAGACCAATTCTACAAAATAATGTTCCTATATCGCTATGAGTTGGAATCGACTTGACGGCATTGGGTATAGTCTCCAAAATTATCAAGATCAAGAAGGACAAAGAAGCCGGAGGAACAATTCCAGATTAAAGAAGACTAAAGAGACATGATAATGAAATGCAACGTGTGATCCTCAGTTGGATCCTGTACTGGGTAAAAATAGCTACAAAAAGAATTATTGGTACAATCGATGAAATGTAAATAGGTATTATTGACTAGATGTTACAGATTGAATTGCATTCCCAAAAAATATGAGTTGCAAATCTTAACCCCTATTTATATCTATGGATGTCATGCCATTTGGGAATATAGTTTTTTTTATGTTAATGAGACCAAATCAATGTAGGATATGTTTTAAGTCAATCATTTTTTAGACATAAAAAGAGCAGATTAGTCACAGAAGCATGGAAGCATAGACAAGGGAAGATAGATGCAATGCCACGTGA
This sequence comes from Loxodonta africana, assembly GCF_030014295.1. NCBI lineage: Eukaryota > Metazoa > Chordata > Mammalia > Proboscidea > Elephantidae > Loxodonta > Loxodonta africana. The sequence continues at coordinate 81,019,456 of NC_087352.1, forward strand.
AGATCTCCAAGGAACCAAGCTAGTAACAGAAGATAAGAAGAGATGAGGACTTTCCCCCAGAGTTGACAGAGAGAGAAAGCTTTCTTCCAGAGTCAGTGCCCTGAATTTGAACTTCTAGCCTCCCAAACTGTAAGAAAATAAATTTCTGTTCATTAAAGTCACTCACTTGTGATATTTCTGTTATAGCAGCACTAAGGAACTAAGACAGATGTTAATATTGTATTGCTGTTAAATTTCTACATTCTGATAATTGTACTGTGATTACAGTAAGTGAAGGGGCTTATTAATAGAAAATTCGCACTGAAGTATTTAGGGATAAAAGGGAATGATGTCTCCAACATACTCTCAAATGGTTCTGAAAAAAATGTTTCATATATATTAACATATGTATATATAGATAAGGAGAGGAATGGACAGAAAGACAAAGCAAATGAGGTAAAATTTAAACTATTTTAATATGGGTAAATACGCTGTTGCTTGTACAAATCTTGCAATGTTTTTGCATGTTCGAGATTATTTCAAGTTAAAAAGCTATCAAAAAATTAAATGAATAGGAATTTTTAATCTATCATCGAGTGCAGCCTCCCATACCATTGAGGAAGACTATAACAATCCAAGTGTTACAGGCTGAAGATCAACTGGAAAAATTTCAAAGACAAAGGATATGATTATGGGACAAAGCAGTGCTTTCCATTGTTGGGCAGGTATAATTATTAGACAGTTTCTCCTTTTTCTTATCTATACATTTATTTAATAAGCATTAAGTTACCTCTGGGACTACAAAGGAACAACACAGGTCGCTTCCTAAGGAAGGGAGTCAATTGAGTAAGTCAGAAGAGAAAACTGGCAAAGACAAATGCTAATAGAGGGTATTGCAGTAGCAAATAGTAGATGCACTACAGCACTCGTGGGGTCAGCAAAGGTTATTCCAAGGAGGAAACACCAAAGCCAAGGCCTGAAGGACAAAACAGCTGGCAAGAGGAAATACATCTATGAGACGGATAGGGAAGGAGCATGACGGGACAGGGAGATTTCAGGCAAATGGAACAGAATGTGCATAGATTAAAAAAAAAAAAAATGATGGCACATTTGGGAAACTGGAAACAGTTCAGCATGAGACTTTGCCCAGAGTCTGTCAGCAAGCCTGGTCTTAGGGGCACCAGTCACAAGGATTTTGGAATATGTCAGGGTAGAAATCATACTTGTTGTCTCTTGGCAGAGGGAATAAAGGAAGTTCATGGTTTGGAGAGATACTATACAGTAGTTTCACCAGGACTTAACTGAGGCTAAGTCTGTTCTGTCAGCTGGTCGTCCTTAAAAACACAGTTCAAAATTTGTCTTTGTGAGGCCTTCTTTCCTTACCTTTTCTCATAGCACATTGTAGCTACCTCCACAGAGTTTATCACATTATATTGTAATCATTTGTTTCCTTACCAAACAAAGAGTGCCAAAGACTGGGACTAACAGGTCATTAATCTATGAAATCAGCTCATAGTAGGGAGCCTGGCACACAGTAGGCATTCGATAATCAAAACAAACCTGCTCTTTTTTCCATGTACGGCATATAAGTGGTGGATACAGCAAAAAACAAAGGACACGTTCAGTTTCAAATTTTCTGTCTCATCGTTTCTCTGAGTAAACCACCCAAATATACCCAGAAACTCCGAACAGAATCTTTCACAATGCCTTTTGCAATTTGAGTGAACACAACAATTCTTTGTCCAACCATGGGTACCAATTTTTTCATTCAGAGAATGTTTCCCAAAGTATGTGCTGCTTTGCCTTAAACACATTAGTGCCTAAGAGGCAGAAATTAATTGTGAGAATGTTCTGCTCAATTGAAAGCATGCTGTGGTTGCTCAATACTTATTGAAAATATCAACAAAACTTGTTTCTTTGCTTTGACATTTGAACCAGCTACATAAGGTTGGGCAAGTATTTTGATTCCCATACATCTACATGCCAACGTTGAAAAATAAGGGACCTATTTTTCCCTCAGAATTGTTTCATGCCTGTATCAAAATACCAAGTTACCATGGTGATAGCTACTCTTGTAAATAGGGCAGTTCTACCCCCCCATAGAAGCAAATGTAACACAAAAGGGAGGCAAAATAAGCTCTGAAATAAGGAACAAAAGAGCCTGGAGAAAATCTCCTCAGTGAAAGAGGTAAAGGCTGTTCCAGATAAAAGTCTTGGAAGGTGACCGGCATTCCATTCCCCCCTCCTCACATGCCTAAGTGCAAGCAGAAACGCTTAGGATCTTGAATATGCGTAGAGAGGGCTTTGTCAAGTGGTAGCAAGGGCAGCTAAGGTGTTTGCTAAGCACATGAAAAATAAAGTATTAAAATAACAACTAACATCCATCAAGGGCCTATTCTGGGCCACCCATCCTGCTATCTGCCTTATGTGCACAAACTCATTCATCACACTTTGTGAGGTAGATCACAATGCTATTAAGTAGTCAGGCTGGGGTTCAAACTTGTACCCTGAACCTCATCCTGACATTACCTGAGAACTAATGAGGAAGGAATTTGAAAAGAAATTGGCTTTGCCTTTACTGTTAGACTCAAAGAGTCAAGAGGAGAGGAAGTAGAAAATCAGAAAGTTAGAGCAGGACTGATTAGAAAGATGGCCTTGAGATGTCCTGAGCTCTGTGGGGCCCCAGGGACAGACAGCAAGGCTGGAGAGGGGACGATGAGGCAGGAGCGGGGAAGGAAATAGCCAGTCATGGAGAAAAATTGTAGTCAGAATAGGAGAAGAAAAGTTTCTGTGAGCTGATTCTCCGCGGAGATGGAGGTCAATGTGCGTACCAGCAGCCGATTTGGGTGTGACTATCTTGCTGTTTCCTGCACAGTCTCAGCTGTATGCCTTCCTTTAGCAAACTTGTTTACGATTTCATTTAGTCAAATTTCACCAAACTGGTAGATTTTGGGGGATAGGTGACCTGTTTGAGACAGTCTTGATTTCTGGCTGCCTCTAGGCTGTCTGCTCAGTGAAGAAAGAAAAGGGAAGCTTCAAAGTTTTGCGTTCTACTTGTTCCAAAAACCAAAAACCAATTGTTGTGGAGTAGATTCTGATTCATGGTGACCCTATGTGTGTCAGAATAAAACTTCGCTCCACAGGGCTTTGAATGGCTAATTTTTCAGAAGTGATCTCCAGGTCTTACTTCTGAGACACTCTGGATGGACCCAAACCTCCACCCTTTCAGTTAGTAGCTGAGAGTGCTAACAATTTGCATCACCCAGAGACATCTCCCAACTTTTTACTGGGCTAGAAAAAGAGGCGGAAGCTCAGGGAAATGCTCCACACTGATAATAGTGGGGAAGTTGGTGGGACTTTCCAAAGGCTCCGCACCCTACTGTGGCTGAAATGACTCCTAGGCAGAAGCCCTAACCCAGCAGAAATGGAATGGTGTCAGAGAGCATACAACCCTCCTCTAATTTTCAGGACAGCAAAACCCTAACCAGCTCCTAATATCCTATTGCAAAGAATTATAAAGTGGTGTTCGTTTAAATGTCAATGCCATAACAAATACAAACAAATGAATATCGTCACTCAGAATAGGTTCTTTGGAAGTTTATATGCTCATTATAATGAAGGTGCCATTTGTGTGGAATCCATTCGAAATGTTCTGTGGCGTAATCTCAGTAATTTGTAATCATGCCTCATTTTTTAGCCCAAGAAGCTATTAACGAGATTCATCACCCATTTAATTCACTATGCCAAACTCCACATAACTTTCTTTTCCAAAATTGAATCCGTTGTCAAATGACTAAATTTATCTCCACTGAGTATTTTCCTGTATGTGTTGCAAGCTCTGAAAGCAATTCCAAAAGAGGAACTCAAAAAGTATTTTGATTAAGGGTCAGCATCAATGATAAATGTGACCCCGAAAGGTGACCTCTTTGATGTACTCACACAGACCAGTAAACTTTGGGAGACTTGAAAGAAGTCAACCACTTTCTTTATCTGGAATAACAACTTGGAATTACAGCCAACAGCTTAGAATAATGACCTAAAACAACAAAGACGATATTAAGCAAATTTGTGGCTAATTGTAGTTTTCTTATGGAGATTTTTTTTTCCTATAGGTTTTCTTTAATGCAAGCTTATTTTTTTTATATACTTTAGATGAATGTTTTCAGAATAAACTAGCTTCTCATTAAACAGTTTATATTTTTTTTATACATATCGTTTTATGACATTAGTTGACAACCCCATGACATATCAACACTCACTTTCTTGACCTTGGGTTCCCTATTACCAGCTTTCCTGTCCCCTCTTAGCTTCTAGTCCTTGTGCCTGGGCTGGTGTGCCTCTTTAGTCTTGTTTTGTTTTATGGGCCTGTCTAATCTTTGGATGAAGGGTGAACCTCTGGAGTGACTGACTTCATTACTGAGCTGAAAAGGTGTCCGGGGGCCATACTCTCAGGGTTTCTCCAGACTCTGTCAGGCCAACCTTTTTTTGTGAATTAGAATTTTGTTCTACATTTTTCTCCAGCTCTGTCTGAGATCCTCTACTGTGATCCCTGTCAGAGCAGTCAGTGGTGGTAGCTGCGCACCCTCTAGTTATACTGGACTCAGTCTGGTGGAGGCAGTGGTAGTTGTGGTCCACTAGTCCTTTGGACTAATCTTTCCCTTGTGACTGTAGTTTTCTTCATTCTCCCTTAGTCCAAAAGGGGTAAAACCAGTGGAGTATCTTAGATGGCTGCTTACAGGCTTTTTAAGATGCTACTCACCAAAGTAGAATGCAGAACATTTTCTTTATAAACCATGTTGTGCCAGTTGAGCTAGATGTTTCCCGAGGCCACGGTCTCCACAGCCTTTAGTCCAGCACAAGTTGCACTGGCTTCACCAATATTGGGTACTGTCTTGCCCTTCACCATTTAATGCAAACTTTTAACTGCAGACTTTTTTTTTTTAATGCAGATTTTTACTTTGGAAAATTATATCCTTAAAGAAAAGAAAATCTTACTAAGAAAACCCAGACTTGTGTTCAAACACAGTTGAATTAAACACATATTCTCCTTCTGAGAAACTACAATAATTGGGATGAAGTCGACCAAAGAGTGATTTCAATCAGTAATGAAAGTGTAATCAATGAACTTCGATCAATGACATCACCGGTAGTCACTTTCTAGGACATTTAAATCCCACATGCCACTGTGCTGCTCCTGGATATTTGGTGGTCCATTTTATGCACTTAGCTCTGGGAAAATTACCTAAAATTGTGAGCATCTTATACAAACAAAATTGTCAGCTCCTTGAGGGTAGAGCCTTACCTATGATAGTGTTAAACATCTGGGATAAAGTACGACATTTTAAATGTAGTTAGTCAAAATAAGCAACATGGGAAGTCCATAATGAATGCAAGTAGGAAACGTGAAGGGAAATGTGTTATTCTCTATGATTTTTCCCCTACTTAAAAAATGAATAAATAAATAACATTTTTGGCTTTTCCATAGTTCCTTGGTTTTTGATACAAAGTTTGACTGATAATAAGACTTACCCCTGGCAAATTTAACTGGATCAATATTTGCATGATTTAATTTTGTCTTAATTGGGTCTCTTGAAACTCACTGCAGGGGAATTTTTCTAGTATGTGCCAATAACTCTCTTCCTTTTGCTCTTCTTAGAATTGTATCCAAAGGCAAATATTACAACTGCTCCCCTTTCTCCATTGATACCACACTCAGAACTAAACTGCATTATTGCCAAGATTTTACTGTTCTCAAACGCAAGCCAACTTACATTAGGGAAGTACAGATGGAGAGGAAGCAAACCTAAGACTTTAAATTGTAACATCCAAAGGCCTTTTTAGGACTATTCTGATTTAATGTAATGGAAATTGAAATTGTCACAAATGAGCCTATTTCTAATGCAAACCCCTTTATACTTCCACTAGTATCTCACATACTGGTATTCATTAAATATGTTCCATTGATTCAAAAGAATTACCAAATGTAATGAAAAGTATAACATAATCAGCTTAGAATGAACATTCATGTAGCCACCACCCATTCTAAAAAAAAAAATATTAAAATTACCTTTGAAGTCTCCCAGGTGCCCCTTGCCAATCCATTCCCTATGCTCTGACCTTCAGATGTCACCATTATCCTATATTTTATACTTATCATTCATTTATGATTTTTAATAATGTTACTGAAAATGTTTGTGACCCTAAATACATTTTGAAATGATTTTAGATTTAACAGAAATGTTAAAAAATAATTTTTCACCAAATTTCCCCTAATGTTACCATCCTACATAATTCATTTATCAAAATCAGGAGATTTACATTAGGAAAATACTATTAACTAAACTACAGATCTTTTCAAATCTCACCATTTTTTTCCCACTAATCCACTAATTCTCTTTTTTCTGTTCTGGCTTCCATTCCAGCACCTTATATTGCACTTAGCTTCATGTTTCTGTAGTCTCCTTCGTTCTGTGATAGTTCCTTAGATTTTTTTGATGACTTTTCTTGGACCCATCAGAGAATTGAGAGGTTCAGGGAAATCTCCTACCCCAAAATCTGGAGATAGAGCCTTGCCCAGTGAGACATGGTCAAAGTCTTCTTCAAGAAAATAAATTCAGAATGCTGAAGCCAGGGGAGGGAGTAAGGGGCAGAGGGTAGGGGGAAGCTATACCATTGGAGAAACACTTGTGAAGATCATAGTTCTAAGACACAGGTCCACTCAAAGACTGAGATTAATCATAGAGTAGAGAACACATCCCCTTTTCCACATCTTACCACCACACCAACATAGTTTCAGTGTAAAAGTAGGTGACATCTGAAAGAGCTGAAAGACATAGACTCTCTCAGAGGAGGAGTACTAAGAGAAGCCTAAAGTCAGGGAGGGGAGACAGAAACAAAGACACTACAAGAATGTGAAGCCTCTGGCACCTACAACAAGAGCAAACATTAAATACAGCTCATATCATAGTCAGATTACCATAAATCCTCACACTAAAAGCCTATTTGTTTACCTCTGTTCCTATTACCTGATACAATATGTCCTGATTTCAACAGAAAATTACAAGGTATATCAAAAGGAAACAGACAACAGATAGTAACAGAAAAAACAAAGCAAACAACAATAACAAAAATCAGTCTGAAGAGAAGAAGCAATCATCAGAATCAGACTGAAATATGGTATAGATTTTGGGATTAACAGACAAGGTGTTTAAAATAACTATAGCATGTCAAAGGATGTAATGGAAATAAAACAGACAACATGCAATAATGAAAGGTAATGTAAGCAGAAATGTGAATACTCTAAGATAAAGAACCAAAAAGAAATGCTAAAAATCAAAAGCCATATTAACAGAAATAAAGACTGCCTTTTAAGTGTTTGTCTGTAGACTTGACACTCTCAAGGAAAGCAACAGTGAGTTTGAAGAGGGATCAATAGGAATTTCCCAAACTGAAATGCAAAAAAAAAAAAAAAAAAGAACGAAACAAAACAAAGGAAAACAGAGCAGGATATTTAAGAACCATGGAACAATTGCAAAAGCTGTACCACACCCTAATTGAAGTATCAGAAAGAGAATGAAGCAGGAGAAATATTTGAAGTAATAATGGCTGAGAAATTTCCAAAATTAATGACTGACACAAAATCACACATCCAGGAAGCTCAAAGAACATCAAACAGGGTAAAATACCAAAATAAAACACACCTATCATATGGCAGAAATCAAGGAGAAAATCCTGTGGTGAAGGTTGCACAATCCTGTTAATTTACTAGACATCACTGAATTCTCTCATTAAAATGGATGTATTTTATGATAAGTAAATTATAGTTCAACAAAGTTGTTTTTTAAAAAAAAAAAACAGAGACTCAGAGAAGGGGTAAGAGCAAGTGTTGGTATCCAGGCTGTAAAACAACATTTATCTACATCAGGGAGTCATTTCATATTTTTCCTCAACAATCAAGACTCTCGGGAGGCACATTACAAAAACAAGGCCAGCCCTGGTGATAGGTGGATTACTGAGCAGAAATCCTTGGTGTTGTTATTCTCTTTATACTTGGTCACCTCTTTGACCTCGACGAGGCCCTGTGAAATAAATCAGTGTTTTATCTTTTGCTGTTTGACAGCTCAGCTTTAAATCTGAGTGCATCACAACCCCGTGTTTTCCTTCATTTTAAACTTGCTCAATCTACCTTAGTAATGTATATTTTTCGGTCCCCACTTTTCTAAGAAAATCATGTCAAGGTGCATGGAATAGTGGTAGATGGTTTCCTTAAATGTCCAGAAGGTCTGAACTCAAAGGAGGTTCAAAACTCCCCGAGACAAGGGATTACCAGGAAAATAGGCCTTCAGTGGAACTTACCTTTCTGTTCAAAATGCACATTCATTTTCCATTTCTAATCAGTGCTTTCTCCTCTCTTCAAGAGGGGAAAGAAAAAAAGTAGCTTCCAGAGAGAAATTGCTTCACTAACATTTTCTCTCTGTTTTCATGCTTATCTGCTTCCCTCTGAGGGTATCTCATTGGGCTTATCTCTCTGATGCCTTTAACAGTTTCTGATCCGATTGTTGTTATTTGTATAGCCCGAAGCCTTTTCATCTCCAAGGATGGGGATCTATTGTAAGGGTTTATTGCTAAAAAAGAACATGATTTTGTGCTCCTATGGTAATCAGCACACAAACGCACCCTGCTTCTTCGCTCTTTAACCTTTGTTGCCATTGGGGAAGTTTTCACACTGTCTTATGCTCTCTAATCCAGGAATTAGCGAGAACAATTTCATTAGGAAGAAAAAATAAGCCTGGAGAGAAGATAGAATACAAGTTTAGGGACCATGAAATCCATTCCACGTTTGGTCCCCACTATGTTTTACCCTGATTGGGCTACTTATTTCAGGAAGTTTGGTAAGACAGTAAAACCCCCCTGGAGTATTTGGTGTTTGACCTGATAAAATCCACATCCATGCAACAAAGCATGTTATACAGGAGAGATTATCTGAAATGATTTCATTAACATTGATTTACCTTATCCAGACAAATTGGGCAAAAGGACTAAAAGAAACTTCTATGCAATTGGCTTGGTAAATTCTCCAAATGGCTGATCCATAACACCAGTTGCCATGGTTCTAACGGCCTGCTCAGAATAGGCTCCACGTCACTGCTATTATCATGGAGGAATGTGAAAGGAAGACTTTTTTTTTCTTCCTATTTTAACAAGTTTGAAAAAGGAAATAGTATGGACAGTGTTAGATTCAATTAAGAACAAAAGGAGCAACTGTAAACTTCCTCAAGGAATCTATGTGTAAATAAATTAATTGTGCCCCCAAGTTATCAGCAACTTGATGTCATTCAATTTTGTCTTCCTCTTTTTAGAGCCATCCTTTTTCCTGCATCTCTTACCAAAGGTACAGTCCTTAAAACCTAAGATTAAAGACTCTAGAAATGTCCCTGGACCTACAAACGTGAAGGCAAAATATCAGAATTTCTCCAGAAAGGATACTCCTATTGCATTCGGTAAGGCAAACTGTTTCATGTAATCCTTAGATTTGCTTTCATGAGTTTTTGGAGTCAGACAATTTTGGTGAAACATACTTAAAAATTTTAGTATAGGTAAATGCTCACCACAGAGTAGATGCCAAACAAAGCAAACAAAACAATATATTTCACTGTTATAATTTAAATCAGAATTGTATAGAGGAATTTTATTCTGCCCATGATTCGTAATAATAATTTCCAAATACATAATCTTTGTGGAAGTGAGTTTCCCAATCTTTGAATTGGGTATAATAATTCCTAAGTTTCTTGGTTGTTGTGAATATTAAATTATAGAATGTATTTAAATGCTAAGCATGGTTCCTAACATATACATTAGAGTGTTCACTTCTATTTCCTGTTCCATAGTTTATTATACTGTAACCTGGGACCATTTTCGAAACCTACTTCATAATTCTGAGGAAACAAAGGCATAATGAGTAATGGAAGGTTATTGATAAAACCTATCAATAGGTTGCTTGCATACTTTGAATTCTAGTAAAATTTGAGCCTGGGAAGAGCTCAAGGGTTCTGCCACACTGAGGTGAGTGATTAAAGAAGGAAACATTTGGCCAAGTTATTTCACTGGCCTGTTGGTCAGAAAGTCACAGCAAATGGTGACTTTAGTATTTCTTGTTCCCCCATGGGATTTAACATGTTGACAAGCTGTGACTATTCAACTTGACCACATTTACAATCCTGGTTTAGTTTGTTCACCAAATGTTTCAAAGATATGAGTCCTTTAAACTTAAAAATACATGAATCTTTCAAAAAGGTAGTTGGACCTACCAAGGGGTGGCTGTGTTTGCAAACATCATCAGGGAGGGCTCATGCAAATTTTCCAGGCAGTGAAATGGGTAAATGATATTAGAACAAGAGGGTAGAGGACTAACGGTGCAAGTTTTTAGCACAGTAACAGAATAGTTCTGATGGGTAGGTATTTTCGTTCCTGTGAGTATAGGTTGTCCAGTCTCCAATGGTATCTGGAAATCAGCCCACAGATATTTTTAACGTATCTATCTGACTTTTTCATCACGTTGCATTCTCATTTATCAAACACTGAAGTGTGTCCATGGACTTTTTTTTTTTTTCCAATTGCCATCAAGTCAATTTCACTCATAGTGACCCCATGTGTGTCATATTAGAACTGTGCTCCATAGGGCTTTCAATGGCTGATTTTTTAGAAGGAGGTTGCCAGTCCTTTCTTCCAAGGCACCTCTGGATGGACTCAAACCTCTAACCTTTCAGTTAGCAGTCAAGCGCCCCGAGTGGCACAAATGGGTTAAAGTGACCAGCTGCTAAACCAAAGGTTGGAAGTTTCAGTTTACCTGGAGAAATCCTGGGAGAAAGACCTGATGATCTACTTCCGAAAAAAATCAGCTGCTGAAAACCCTAGGGACCACAGTTCTACTCCAACACACATAGGGTGGCCCTGAGTTGGAATCGACTATACAACCACTGGTGTGGACTGTTAGAACAATGTATAATATTCCCTCAGTATTTATTGTTGTGTGTGTTTTTTTTTTTTTTTTGCATGTGGTAGGAACTGTGTATGGTACTAGTTTCTCACCCTGGGTTGTAATTTCCTCACTACATTTCAGATCATTAACTCAGGTGCTTTTGATGTTCCAGAGAATATTTTAGGTACTCCTTGAAATCCACGAAAAGCAATTGTTAGAAACTTTTGTTCTTTAATTGATCAGTGATGTTCCAGGAAATCAAATATTCTTCAGTATTCATGGAAAGATGTTGCACGTATGTGCCATAAACAAGGAAAATAAATCTGAGTTACAGACCTTAATCCACCCAGTTAGTGCTTTTTTGGAACATAATTAGTGGGGTTATATTTAGGATTATTTTCCTCTTTTGTTCCTTTTTAATGGTAGATTCTAGTTTTTGTTTTTAGCATAAAGTTGCTAATGAAACTATCCCTTACAAAGCCTGGCTATCCTCTTTTCTCCAGCAAATGATTTTGAATCACCCACTTTCTCACTGTTAAGGTCATCAGTCTATTCTGTGATGACCAAACCTTAAAAGTATTATTTTAGTTAGAGTAAATGATCTCTTGTCATAGAGAGAAGTCAAAATCCTTATAAACCCACTTCACAGCAGCAATAATTAGGAAAAGTTTGCTTGCTAAATTAGTACTGAACTCCCTTCACATGCAGTGGTCAACAGTCCAGACATCTGCAGGAGTCTTGCAAAAGCCAAGGAGAAAATTAATTACATGTTTTCCAAAACGAACTGCTGAAGAATATTTGTTTCATGAAACCAATGAATAAACGTTCTATTAAAGGACGTGTAAATAGGGATAAGAGAATTAGAAAATGGCCACTTGGTTGGCTAATCTTTTCTTTCTTTACTTTAGCTTTCATTAAAGTGTGAGATTCTCTTTGTATCGCCAGTGCCAGATAGAGCCTGGCACATAGCTGAGGCTTCATAAGAGACTGTGGAGTGAATGAGGGACAACGTACCTTCAATCTTAAAAGAATATAATGCTGTGTTTTCTTGTGATTTGGTCACTGTTTATCTTTAGCCGTAAAATGGATATGTCGATGTATATGTGAATATGTATATGGTGCAGCCCATTTAGCTAAAAAATACCTATAGGCTCCCAATGCTAAAGGAGCCCTGGCGGCGTGACAGTTAAGTACTTGGCTGCTAACTGAAAGGTTGGTAGTTTGAACCCAGCCATCCTCTCCATGGGAGAAAGACCTGGTGATCTGCTTCCATAAGGATTACAGCCTAGGAAGCTCTATGGGACAGTTCTACTCTGTCATAGTGTCGCTGTGAGTAGAAATCTAACAATAACAACAACCTATGCTAAATGTGGGAGATACAGAAATGAATAAGGCAGAACGTTCAGCCTTCCAGGAGTATTCTTCTCATGGTCAGGAAGATGGCAAAAGAAAGTTAATTCCATGGCTTAAAAAAAAAAGATTGATCAAACTTTTAGAGTAGAATTGCTAGATAAAACACAATACATGCAGTTAAATTTGAATTTTAAATAAACAACAAGTAATTTTTTAGCGTAAGTACATCTCATACAACATTTAGGGCATACTTTTTTTTTACTCTAAAGGCGGAATTCATTGTCTATCTGAAATTCAGATTTAACTGGGAAACCTGTATTTGTGTGTGCGTGTGTGTTAAATACAGCAACCTTACTTTTTAGGGCACTTTTTACATAACAGAACAGTTGAAATTGAAAAAATGGAAACCCTGGTGGCATAGTGGATAAGTGCTACAGCTGTTAACTAAACGGTATAGAAAAAGGCGCTCCCTGGAAGCTCTACGTGGCAGTTCTACTCTGTCCTAGAGGGTCGCTATGAGTCAGAATCCACTTGACTGCAATGAGTTTGGTTTTGGGTTTTTCTGCCCCTTGCCACTGTGGAAATGGTACGAGTTGCAAAATGCTTAAATACTTTAGTGATGGAGATAAGTAGAAACACAGAAGAGCATCGGGAAAGAGAGCAAGGCCTCTGGATAATAATAATTAACAACAACAACAATAACAAAATTCTCTGTTCAAAATGTTGACTGCAGAAAAAAAAAAAGGAAGCATTTGTTCACATCTTAGGTGACAGGAGTGTGGTATCCATGTTTTAGAATCTAGGCTTTGAAGTCAGACAAGCCAACTCCACAACCTGCTAGTTCTGTGATCCTGGACAAGGAACTCATGCTCCTCGTGACTCAGTTTCTTCATGTGACAAACAGGAACAAGTAAAGTGCTGCCTCATAGGGCTGTTTGGAGGAATCAATGGAATTATACTAGCAAAGCAATGAGCAGCATTTGGCATGTAGTAAGTGCTCTCTGTGTATGAGATTTACTATTTATAAACTATCCCTGGTTAGCTGGGACAAATGACCACTTCTTACTGCTATGACTTTGTACTAAGAGAGAGAAACGCAGCCCTAGACATCTAGGAGCTAGCCTGACACACCGAGGCTTTCCTTCCTCTCTTGAGTATAAATGATTTTACAGGACATCAAACAAGGCCAGTCTGTGACCACGACGGTCCAAGACAAAACAAGACCACTCCATAACCATGACTGAATATATACAGAATCAGGAATATTGAGCAGATATTAAAGATGACCTAACATCACGTTAAACCCTGGTGGGGTAGTGGTTAAGTGCTATGGCTGCTAACCACAGGGACAGAAGCTCAAATCCGCCAGGTGCTCCTTGAGAACTCTATGGGGCAGTTCTACTCTGTCCTATCGGGTCGCTATGAGTTGGAATCAACTCGACGGTATTGGGTTTGGTTTTTTGTGGTTTAAAATCACCTTATCTTGGTTAATATGACTGACCGTTGCTTCTTTATGAATTACAGCATTAGCTGTGGCCTAGTATTTTTAAGGAACCCTGGTGGTGCAACTGTTAATCACTTGGCTACTAACCAAAATGTTGACAGTTTTTGAACCCACCCAGAGGATCCTCAGGAGAAAGACCTGGTGGATTACAGGCTAAAAAACTCTATGGGGCAGTTCCACTCTGTCACATGGGGTCACTATGAGTCACAACTGACTTGAGAGCACTTAACAACAACAGTTTTTTTTTTTTTTTTTTCCTTCTAGATTTATTAAGATGCCCAATCATGGTATTATGCCCTATTCAGAAGAGAGGCCCAAGTCCTTGAGCCCACCCCCCCAAATCACATAGCACAAACCCCAATCCTTTCTAACACCATCTTGCTGAGATGCCCTTGGGCCCCCCATGGTGTGTGTTCTTTCTTGTTGCAAGGAGCAAAAAAGCTAACTTGTTCAACTTCAGGTCTTTGGCTGGAGGACGTTGACAGTACCTTTCATGTTCACCTTCACCTTCTTTCTCCTTCCTCTCTTTTACCTTCATGGTTCCACTTTCTCTTCGTGCTTTTTCCACTACTCATCACTAAACTGGGTCCTAAATATATAGGTATAATAAAAATATCAGTGAGAGAGTCACCATCACGAATTCATGAAGGTAAGTAAATAAGATCTAATGTCAGATTCTGGTAATACGGCAACTGTATCTGCATTTCAGACAGACATTTTGGACCTAGTCTTTTCCAGGTGCTTCTCTACTTAGTAAACATTCTCTCAAAGACATTAGAATATTTTCATAGTTACTTACATTTTTTCTGTATTTCCAAAAGAAAAGAATCCAATGACAAAAGAATCCAAAGAGCAAAAAGTTTGATAATAACGATAATTATTGTGCTAGCTTTTCCTGTATGTAGTTTCAGAGACTAGTAGTGATTGACGTATGATGCTTTCACCTTCAACCTTCAAAATCATCCTGACCGATAAGGATACGGATTCTCCTAGGAACAGCAACCCGTAGCTGCTGGGACACAAGCAATCCCAGCCACTCGGGGTCCCACGTCCCTCTGATTTTCTCTTCTATTGTTGAGAGCAAAAACATTTCACTTTCTTGTTATTTTTGCCTAGTGAGCAACCCCATATTATTTCAGCTTCAAGTCTGGCATCATTAAAATGCATCCCAACAATCCTTGTAATTTGTGACATTGGAAGGTGCTGAGCATCAAAAATATCAGTTTGTTGTTTTTTTTTTTTAATTACCTACATCAAGGGGTAGGAAAAGCTGGGGGACTGGAATGAGGGGTTGACTCAGGAATATGAGCATTTATACATGTTGAAAACTCACCAGGTGTTTCTAATTTGATTCAATTCCTAACACCTTCCCCCCACAGAACAATTCCCTAGATGTTAAAAAAAAACCATTGCTGTCCAGCCAATTCCCACTCATAGCGACCCTATAGTGACCCAATAGGACAGAATAGAACTGCCCCATAGAGTTTCCAAGGAGCGCCTGCTGGATTCCAACTACTGACCTTTTGGTTAGCAGCCACAGCACTTAACCGGTACAGCACCAGGGTTTCCTTAGATGTAATACTGCCTGCAAATCAAAAGGAAATGGAGTATCTTAAAGAAATCAAATTTATAACCAACCTCTGGTCTTCTATTTAATATTATTTGTAGCCTGAACCCTTAATAAATTTAAAGCTGAATCATACACCCACCCGAACTTATCTAATTGCTTTTTCGACAGTCCACAGTTGTATGGGACATGGTGTATTAAGGCTAAGCCCCAAATGGAGTAGCAGATCCCTCTGGAAAACTAAAGAAGCAGCAGTAGTGACGCCCAGTTAAGGTTACAGAGGTCATGAGAGCTAGACTCTATTTTTCATTCCATAATAACTTTCTCAGAAAAACACCTTTGGGTCTATAATTTACCTGGCATAATTTTCACTCTAAGGTGGATTTGAGAGAAGAAGCCTTCAGAGAAATTCATTATGCTTTAAGTTATGCTGCTGAGATCAACCGTGTTGCCCTTTACTTCAGAATACACCACTGAATGTATATGGCTTGATTTCAAAGCCAGCGTGGTTTATCTTGAACTCCAAGGTTTTGTGGACATTCTAGTATGAACAAGGATGAATGGTGACTAAAATTGTAACAATATATTTCTTGGCTGCTGAATATCTAATGATATAGATATGACCTAACAAATCTTTCCATCCACACCGAAAAACTGATGAATAGTGAATATTTCTTCCTTAATTTAATCATGGTGTCTTCAATACAGAGACCACAAGCAATTTATTGAAAAGCACAGTATAATTATTGTAAAATCCAGTAGTTCAGCTTGGAGTTTTCCCAAAGAGGAATTTAAAATATATTTTCATCATCAAATCACAACTTGGGCTTTACTAATGGACATCTTGGGAGCTACTCAGAGGCAAGAGGAAAATCTTTGTGCCTAAGTACCTGTTATGCAATCAACCACTCAATAAAACCATATATAAAAAACAAAACAAGCTGGATCCTTGATTTTCTTCTATCAGCTTCTGTTTAAAAAGGAGAAGCCTGGAGAGCCTTTGTAATTCCTTGTTGTTGTTGTCGGTTGCTGTCAAGTCTGTTCTGATTCTTGGTGACCCCATGTATGATAGAGTAGGACTGTTTCATAGGATTTTCTTAGCTGTAATCTTTACTGAAGCAGAATACCAGGTCTTTTCTTCAGCAGAACCTCTGGGTGGGTTTGAGCCATCAACCTTTAGTTAGTAGTAGAGGGCAAACCAATTGTGCCACGTAGGGACATTTTCGATTCCGACTTACAGTGACCCTATAGGACAGAGTAGGGCTGCCCCATAGGGTTTCCGAGGAGCAGCTGGTGGATTTGAACTGCAGACCTTTTGGTTGGCAGCTGAGCACTTTAATCCCTGCACCACCAGGGCTCCTTGTAATTCCTAGGTTCCAGTAAAAAGAATTAGAAAATTACACAAGTAAGTAGCATGGCTAGAATTCTGAGGGAAATATTCTGGAATGCTCCCAATCAGCAAAACTTCAAATATTTCATGGCAATTAAATGGTACATCAAGACTGCTTTTCAAAAAGCCTATCAAAAGAGCTGGCTAGTTAGATTTCTTATGTTTGATTAAAAAAAAAAAGTAGAAAAGAAGAACTAATACTTCAATGTTTCTGTCCATTGTTCACTTCTAGAGGTTTATACATTTTGTGGTGATTGGGGTGCTGGGAAGTGGGGGCAGCCAGGAGAAGAAAATATGAACAACTTCTTTAAGGCAGGGGTAATTTGCTGTAACGGAGAACAAATGTAAAGTGTTTCTTTGCTTTCCTATCTCCCAGTTTGCCTTGTCACTACCCCTACCCCTCAATAACTACAGACTTCGCCCCTCAGCTCCCTTCTTTGCCCCCACTTTCCCTTTGTTTTAACTGTTCAATATCAGAGAAGACTCCGGTTCTGTAGTAACCTAGATAAAGGAGTACATTAGATTACATATTGGATTAAAAAAAAATCAGATAAAAACCAGTCAGTTCTCACTAATGGTGACCCCATGTGTGTCAGAGTAGAACTACCCTCCACAGGGTTATCGAGGGCTATGACCTTTCAGAAGTAGATTGCCCAGACTTTCTTCTGAGGCACCTCTGGCTGAATTTGAACTGCCAAGCTTTCGGTTAGTAGCTGAGTGTTAACTGTTTGCATCACTCAGGGGCTGCATGTTAGATTATATTAGATTTTGCTAGATTATAAGGCCCCTTGGGTAGTGCAAACGGTTTGTGCTTGCCTGTTAATATAAAGGTTGGTGGTTCAAACCAACCCAGTGGCACCACAGAAGAAAGGCCTGGCCATCTGCTTCCATAAAGATTACAGCCAAGAAAACCCTGTGGGGCAGTTTCACTCTGCAACACATAGGGTCACCATGAGTTAGAGTGGATTCAACTGCACTGGGTATTTTATACTAGATTTACTTGGGCTCATTGTGTTTGAATATTTTGGTTTATACCCTCACTTTAGGAAACCTTAAAAATTAAATATACTTAATTCTAGTATAAGTCATATCTGTATTCGTCAGTTACAAAGGATGAGGTGAGGTGTCTGGAATCGAGCCACTTTGGGGTGAGATGTCACCATGGAATTACTGAGCTTATTCTTGTTATCTGACATCCTTTAAAGCTTAGCTTACAGTAAGGGACGGGGAGGCATTGTCAGCCTGCTATTACTGCCAGCTGATAAAGTTAAATGGAAACTGATATCCTCAAGGACAGCCTGGAACAGGAACAAGAGAACTACCACGCACAATGGCAGGAGTGCTGGCCTTGAAAGAAGAATCTACTGGTGATGCTTATTCATGCCTGGAATTGTCTTCACAAGAACAGGTTCTAGAAAATCAAAACCCTGATTGAGTACAATTCTGAGAGAAAGGCTTGGCTATATGAAGAAGAACAGGGCATCAGGATTGGAGAAAGACTCATTAACAACCTGCATTATACAGATGACACAACCTTGCTTGCTGAAAGTGAAGAGGACTTGAAGCACTTACTAATGAAGATCAAAGATCATAGTATTCAGTATGGATTATACCTCAACATAAAGAAAACAAAAATCCTCACAACTGGACCAGTGAGCAACATCATGATAAACAGAGAAAAGATTGAAGTTGTCAAGGATTTCATTTTACTTGGATCCACAATCAACAGCCGTGGAAGCAGCAGTCGAGAAATCAAAAGACGCATTGCATTGGGTAAATCTGCCGCAAAGGACCTCTTCAAAGTGTTGAAGAGCAAAGACGTCACCCTGAAGACTGAGGTGCGCCTGACCCAAGCCATGGTATTTTCAATCGCATCATATGCATGTGAAAGCTGGACAATGAATAAGAAAGACTGAAGAAGAGTTGACGCCTTTGAATTGTGGTGTTGGTGAAGAATATTGAATATACCATGGACTGCCAAAAGAACAAACAAATCTGTCTTGGAAGAAGTGCGGCCAGAATGCTCCTTAGAGGCAAGGATGGCAAGACTGCATCTTACATACTTTGGACATGTTGTCAGGAGGGATCAGTCCCTGGAGAAGGACATCATCCTTGGCAGAGTACGGGGTCAGCAGAAAAGAGGACGACCCTCAATGAGGTGGATTGGCACAGTGGCTGCAACAATGAGCTCAAGCATAACAACGATTGCAAGGATGGCACAGGGCCGGGCAGTGTTTTGTTCTGTTGTGCATAGGGTCGCTATGAGTTGGAACTGACTCGACGGCACCTAACAACAACAACAAGAAGATGTGTGCGTGTGTGTGTTTTTTTAACAGATAGTATATCTTTATTGTATCATTTGGCCCTTTAAATACTTGGCTACTTCAATTTTTACTGATTTTCTCATTGGTGTTGTTTTTAGGTGCTGTTGAGTTGGTTCTGACTCGTAGATCTTAAGAATTCTGAAAGACTTGATCATGGCATCCAATATTGTCCCCGAATCTTTGGAAGCACACAGATATGATATCAAGAAAAATAATTAGAGTGCCATCCATTGATACTACTGGTTAAGATGTTGTTTGATCTGTGGCTAGTCTACTTCTAATTACATTGATAAGTTTGAGACCAGTGTGTGGCAAGCGCTGTGGAAGGCGATGTTGAAAAGGAGGAAAGAGAAAAAGAACATTGACCTTATCCTCCAGGGATGTGATAAAGAGAAGAAAGAATAAAATAATAGAAAGAATAAAATACTCGGGAGCACATAAGAGATGCAATGATCCTCACTAGCAAGGCCTAATAGAGAATAAATCACTAACTCAGTTGAGTTTCATAAACCTTTATGGATGCCCATTATATGCCAGGCTCTTTGCCAGGTGCTTGGACTACGAGTGTCAGTAAACCTGCTCCTCCCTTCAGGCTCCCATATCCTGGGAAAAGGACAAACACACAAACAAATAGGCATAAATGGAGGCATGGAACAGCATGGCATATCTTTAAAAACTCTACGCAGGTTAATATTCCTGGATAGTAAATTGAAAAGAGAGGAAGTGGTTGAAAATGTATGTATGGCCAGATTAGAAAAGGCTTTGTTATCATGAAAAAGGCTTGGGTCTTTAGCATTAAAATATTATGATTTATACTTAAGACAAGCCATTTCTGGCATTACAGTAACTCCAAAATTATTTCTTCATACTCTGGTTTTAAGACTAATATATAAAATATGTTTCAACTCAGTTTCTCTTGCTATATTCTAAATTCCTTCAAGGTAATCAATATATCTTCATTGCAATAATTGGTCCATAGTAGGTGTTCAATAATCATTGCTGGAATTTAATAGTTTATCTGCACAAATTATTTTGGAGGCAAAAATTTTAATGCTGGACAAATTCTAAACAGTTATTTTCAAAGTAACCAGGCATTTGCCAAATTTAAACAGGTTTTCCCCTCTAAACCCTGATCTTCAGGAGACCTGGTGGCACAGTGGTTAGGTGCTCTGTTGCTAACTGAATGGTTGGTGGTTTGAACCCACCAGTCATTTCTCGAAAGAAAGATATGGCAGTCTGCTTCTGTAAAGACTGACAGCCTTGGAAACCCTGAGGGGCAATTCTACTCTGTCCTACAGGGTCACTATAAGTTGGAATCGACTCCACGGCAGCAAGTGGGAAAACTGTTCTTTGATGCAGGTAAAATCTTAATTATAATAGCTTCCTAGAATTCTAGAACTAGCGTTGAATAAAAATGAGAATAAATAAATAATAAACACCTAAATGTTACTCTTATTAAACAGTTCCATTTTTAATGGAAAATTTGTTAGCATATTTATATATCACACAGGGGAAAATCCACCCTAAACTCTTTTATCTACTGCAGGCTTTTTAAATAAAGTCGAGTGATACAACTCCCTTTCTTATGATTGAAAAATTCTTACTTATGATTAGTTGTCTTAGTCATCTAGTGCTGCTATAAAAGAAATACCACAAGTGGATGGCTTTAACAAAGAGAAACTTATTCTCTCACAGCCTAGGAGGCTAGAAGTCCGAATTTAGGGTGCCCACTCCAGGGGAAGGCTTTCTTTCTCTGTTGGCTCTGGTGGAAGGTCCTTGTCATCAATCTTCTCTTGGTCTAGGAGCTTCTCTGCCCAGGAACCTCAGGTCCAAAAGACACCTTCTGCTCCCAGTGCTGCTTTCTTGGTGGTATGAGGTCCCCATGTCTCTTTGCTCTCTTCTCTCTTTTATATCTCAAAAGAGATTGATGTAAGGCACCGTCTAATCTTGTACGTTGAATCCTGTCTCATTAACATAACTGCTGCTAATCCCACCTCATCAACGTCATAAAGACAGGATTTACAACACACAGGAAAATCGCATCAGATGACAAAAATGGCGGACATTCACAATATATTGGGAATCATGGCCTAGTCAAGTCAACAGACATTTTTTGGGGCCACAATTCAATCCATGACACTAGTCATGATTCTGGCAGTTAAAATTCAGGGTTGGCTAACATTCCATTTTTAAGTTGTGACTGCTAGGTTATCTGGGAGGCTCACTCCTTGGCCCACGCACTGGTGTAGCTGTTGGTGTGCTCCTTAGGTTCCCAAGAAAAATACACAGAAAATGCACTGACACAGGTGTATACCCTTTAAACTTGCCTGAGTTTCGGGTCTGTATACCTGACTGGTACCCTATCTTGTTGAGTTGAGTTATTTCATGGGTACTGTACAAAGATCTATTCTGTTAAGAGCAGACATGAGAAGTCTAGCCAATGCTTTCACTTTTCTGGACTCTCTGGTCCAGAAAAGACCCAAAGGCAGAGAGGACTTTTACCACACTAACCACATGGGAGAGAAGGAGCAGAGAGCCATATGAAGACAGAAAATTTTAAAGGGATTGTCCCAGTCCTGTGCTATTTATAATTTATTTCCCCTCTAAAAACTACGCTCCTTAACACGGTAGCCTAATTGTGTGTTGTTGGCATGTACTCTTCTTTTAGAGTGAGAGAAAACCTTGATTTGTCCTTAGAGATAGAAGAATGGGGTCAGCACAAACCTTCTTAGAACTGGTTTCAGAGCCGGAAGGGGCTTTTGAGATCATCCAGACCAGTGGTTCCCAACCTTGTCTTTGCCTCAAAGCACCTCAAGAAAGTGACACACTTCATTAGTACTATCATCAAGTGAGATAGTCCAAAGAGCCTTGCAGGGAGAGGCCTCATAGGAACTTAGCAGAGAAATAGCGGACTTGCATAAATCTCCAAAGATCATCTTGCCACCAACGCCATACGGGAAATTCTGATACACTGCCTGGCACAGGACTGGCTGAGGGTAGGGGGCCACAGGTGAATTGTTGTTTTAAACCACTCTCTCCATTTAGAAATGAGAAACTGAGGCTCAGAAAGGTTAAGAGATTTGCTCTCATCCCACAGCTAGTTTGTGACAGAACCAGATCTAGAAACTGTAAATCTTACCTCCCTAAATGATTTTATTACAGCCTGCTGCCTTCTAATTAAATCTCGGTTTTGTATAGCATTTATCTGTGCCTAGTTAAAACGAGAAAGAGAAAGAGAAGAAAAGGAAGGGAAGGCAAGGCAAGATGGAAGGAAGGGAGGAAGGAAGGGAGAAAAGAAGGAAGAAAATGACAACAACAAAATGCAAGAGAATAAATCCAGAGAGCATTAACCACTGTGACTTGGTAACAGAATTAAAAATGAAGCAATTGTTTTGAGTGCCGTCATCAACATATACATGCACATATACAAATACATAGAAATTGGGCTCTGAAAACAAGTAATGGAGGAGGTCAGCTCATAGATCACCAACTCAGAATAAAATTTCTTAGGCAGATCTTAATCTCACACTGATTTTACAGGCAAGAGAAATAGCTTGTATTAAAGCAGGTTCTTATTTGTGTCAATGTGTTTGTCCCTGGTCCTTTCTTCTCCAAAGTGGGGACAACCGGATAGAGCACCAGCAAGACCCTTCACTGGTCAAGTCCTGCACCTTCAGGAGAATTGTTGGAATTCTAAGTCAGAGCATCCTTCTTTTTCCTTAAGATTCTTACTCCTGTAAAAACAGGCACAGTCCTGGGAAAACACGCAAGAAAGGTTCTGGTTGGTGCTGGATGATGAGAGCAGGATGGTGCTGCCTGTGGGAATAGACTTACCTTAGAAGGTGGAAAGACTCTGGAATTTCATGAGGCTTGAGTGCTAAACACGATCGTGTTTCTGCCTGAGTTTACCCTGCTCAGAAGAAAGTGCCTGCCTCTCACTTCCAACTAAGTTAGAAGAAAGTGACTTCTTTTTAAAGAATCATAGAATAACTGAAAAATAATTAAGGTACAAATGCTGAAAACATTGCTTTTTGAGGATGCAAGTAAGATATGCCTTCTAGATTAAATGCATTGCTGAGTTTTAGTTTATTTTAGGCCCAATCATAATTCAAGGTATACCCAAATTAATCATTATTATAATGTTTATTAAGTATTAACTATTCTTGTCGCTGTGTAAGTTGTTTACTTGCATTATTTCTATTGAAAGGGAATTTTATTAGAAACTAAAATTTTTATAACTCTCGAAAGGTTTATATTATCCATGTAGTTTGCTTTGGTCATGGCTATTGTCATCAAAACTATTTTAAAAATAATATTGTATATATTGTTATGTACGTATCAATAGAGTCAACATTTTAAAACCAAAATAATTCTGTTATTTCATAAAAACTTTTCTCTTACTTAATATGTGGAAAACTTCTTAGGGACCAATAAATTATCTTGATGGTGAATCTTGGACCAAATAATTTTAAAATTTATTTATTTGTTTTATGGGTAACTTACTGCGCTGTCAGAAACTGTGGGCATAACCTAAGAAATGGGCTGCAAACTTAAGGACTCAGCCTGAAGCCTGAGAACTCTATGGACAGTACATTTGTAGGTATCATTTCTCTTTCCAAAGTGAAAAAGGACCTATTTCTTGGACTAATCATTTTTAATGAAAATAACACAGAGCTTGGTTTAAAAAATATTTGGGTTCACTGCTTTGGGCTAGGTAAAAAAGCAGAGGGAGTTAAGTTCAAATACAATTAACTCTTTCTTATCCTGAATGTGATTAATTATGATCACAGCTAATGGATATCCAGCGCTACAGGGTGCCAAGTGCTTCCCATGAGCTGTCTCATTTAATCCTTACAACAACCCTATGATAAATGTAGAAAACGAGATGTAAAATGGTTAATAAGGGCAAGATTGTATTTTATTCTCACTTCTGAACCTGGGTGGCATAAGTGGTTTATGATTGCTTACTAACCTAAAGGTTGGTGGTTCAAACCCACCCAGTGGCACTGCAGAACAAAGACCTGGTGGTCTGATCCACAAAAATTACAGCCAAGAAAATCCAATGGTGCAGTTCTACTCTGTGACACATGGGGTCACCATGGGTTGAAATTGACTCAACAGTGACATTTTTATTTACATAAGTATATACGCATACATATATTTATATAAATATATATGTATATATGTACTATAACCTAGTTTTGTGTTTGCTGCATTTACTCCAATGGTTCCTCCACCTTTGATAATTTTGTTATACTTTTCATTTGACAGATTCAGACTACGATAGATGAACTACGATAGTAGCACTAATGTGAATTAAGTCTTTATTGGACTTGCAGCATTATTCTAAATGCTTATTATCCCTATTCGAAAAACAGAGATAGGAAAAGTAATAATGTGGCTAAGGAAAAAGACTAAGAAGGAAGCTGACGAAAGGAATTTGCTAGAATAAACGTTTAGGGTTACCTGTGGAATAGATGTATCCCACAATTCCTGTGACTATAGTTGATTGGGGATGATATATAATAAGACTGAACAGTTATGATCTAGATATGTGAAGTCTACTTTGGTCTACACTCTTACGATTAGGCAAGAGAAAACATGTAAACGCTAAAATCTATGGCATTTCTTATTTCTGTTGACAATTAAGGGCTGCCAAATAACTGTTCTAGGCCAGTAGATCAAATAGGAAAATAGTAATAAAATAAAAATTAGTGTATTACCAGTAAAAAATAAAACCATGAACACTGAATAAGTAAGAACAAATGCCAAGAAATTAACAAGAGAGAGATGCTTAAATCAGAAGGCATGCAATGAAAACTATTTTTGTTTTCATTTGTTTCAAGAAAGGTCATTGCTTTGACAGATTAAATTGAACTCTGAGGAAATACCCTTCGCTTTCTCTGCCCTGTGAGAATGCGATATCACAATGGATGACCGCCAGCATTCATGACAACTGGATTTTCAAGGGGACTTTCCAGATTTACTTTAAAACTTTGTTCCATGTGTCTTTATTTCCTCTGCAGGACGTGAGATAATTCACTTTTATCTGCCTTTTCCTGGTGCAGTCTTTAAAAGCACAGAGAGTATTTCACCTGTGACATTTCCCATTTAGCCATCATCGCCCCAGAGTAGTGAATCCTAAGGTGTTTCACAAAACTCCAGTTCCGCAGCCTGTTAGTAGGAATTGTATCTACTTACAACTGACATTTGAGAAACATGTATTTTATAACTAATAACCTGAACCGTACCAATAAAAGTTCAATTTTTCCTTTAAGTGTCCAAAATTGACAAAATCAAAGTTTTAGCAACTTTACAAAATTATTTTTAGACCTATACTAACGTTAAAGTTAAGAATCTGAGAGAAAAATTGATTAGCTACAAAGTTTCAAGGTTCTTAACTGACATTTAATTTGCAGACAGCAGATAATAAGGATAAATATGATGATGATGATGCTGGATGATATAGTTAGCATTTGTTCAGTTCTTACTAAGTTACAGGCCATAAACTAACAACTTCTGGGAGGCTTTATGTGTCAATATTCATTGCGCATTGTGAAACTCTAAGAGTAGAATGTAATATGAACGGTTACCTCAAATAATTTCACTTATAGAGATACCTCTTTGTCAAGCCAAGGTCCAAGGTTGTCAAGAAAGCCACAACTCACGGAGGCGTTGGTTGGAATAACATTTGACATGGAGAAGAGACAGAGCAAGGTGAGCTTCACCAGTGGCTGTTGGTCCTTCATGGCCAGTGAGTCTCAGTCTGCAGTCAACTCGGGGCTTGTGTTCTGACGCATTCCCCTGCCCTCCCCCCTTTTTTTCAATTGTGCTTTAGGTGAAAGTTTACAGGTCAAGTTAATTTCTCATATAAAAATTTATACACATATTGTTATGTGACCCTAGTTGCAATCCCTATAACGTGACAGCACACTCCCCCTTTCCACCCCAGGTTTCCTGTGTCCATCCAACCAGCTCCTATCCCTTTCTGCCTTCTCATTTGGCCTCTGGACAAGAGCTGCCCATTTAGTCTTGTGTATCTACTTAGGGTCGCTATGAGTCGAAATCGACTCGACGGCAGTGGGTTATCTACTTAAACTAAGAAGAACACGCTTCACGAGTATTATTTTACGTTTTATATTCCAGTCTAATCTTTGTCTGAAGAGTTGGCCTCGGGAATGATTTCAGTTCGGGGTTAACAGAGAGCCCGGGGACCATGTCTTCGAGGGTTCCTCTAGTGTCAGTCAAACCATTAAGTCTGCTCTTTTTATGTGAATTTAAGTTCTGCACCACACTTTTCCTCTGCTCCGTCAGGGACTCTGTTGTGTTCCCTTTCAGGGAGGTCATTGGTGGTAGCCAGGCACCACCTAGTTCTTCTGGTTTCAGGCTGATGGAGTCTCTGGTTTATGTGGGACTTTTATCTCTTGGGCTAATGTCTTCCCTGTGTCTTTGTTACTCTTCATTCTCTTTGCTCCAGGTGGGTTGGGACCAATTTATGCATCTTAGATGGCCGCTCACAAGCTTTTAAGACCCCAGATGCCACTCACCAAAGTGGGATGCAGTACATTTTCTTAAAAAACTTTGTTATGCCAGTTGACCTAGATGTCCCCTGAAACCATGGTCCCCAGCCCCCAGCCCCTGCTACTCTGTCCCTTGAAGTGTTTGGTTGTGTTCAGAAATCTTCTTAGCTTTTGGTTTAGTCCAGTTGTGCTAACTTCTCTGTATTGTGTGTTGTCCTTCCCTTCACCTAAGATGATTTTTATCTACTATCTAGTTTTAGTAAATCCCCTTCTCCCTTCCTCCCCACCCTCATAACCATCGAAGACTGTTTTCTCCTGTGTTTAAACCTTTTCTTGAGTTCTTATAACAGTGGTCTCATACAGTATGGCCTTTTGCAACTGACTAATTTCACTCAGCATAACGCCTTCCAGATTCCTCCATGTTGTGAGATGTTTCACGGATTCATCATTGTTCTTTATAATTGCGTAGTATTCCAGTGTGTGTATATACCATAATTTGTTGATCTATTCATCCGTTGGTGGGCACCAAGGTTGTTTGCATCTTTTTGCTATTGTGAACAGTACTGCAAATGAACATGATTGTGTACATGTCTATTCCTGTGACGGCTCTTATTTCTGTAGGTATATTCTGAGGAGTGGGATTGCTTGATCATATGGTACTTCTATTTCTAGCTTTTTAAAGAAGCACCAAATCAATTTCCAAAGTTGTTGTACCATTTTACATTCCCACCAGCAGTGTATAAGTGTTCCAGTCTCTCCACAACCTCTCCAAAAAAGAAAAAATTATTATTTTGTGTTTTTTTGGATTAGTGCTAGCTTTGTTGGGGTGAGATGGTATCTCATTGTAGTTTTGATTTGCATTTCTCTAATGGCTAATGATCATGAGCATTTCCTCATGTGTATGTTATCTTCTTTGGTGAGATGCCTGTTCATATCCTTTTCCCATTTTTTAATTGGGTTATTTGTCTTTTTGTTGTTGATGTTTTGCAGTATTTTGTAGATTTTATAGATTAAACCCTGATTGGATATGCCATAGCCAAAATTTTTTTCCCAGTCTGTAGGTTGTATTTTTATTCTTTTCGTGAAGTCTTTTGGTGACCATTAAGTGTTTGATTTTGAGGAGCTCCCAGTTATCTAGTTTCTCTTCTGGTGTTTGTGTATTGTTAGTTATGGTTTGTATTCTGTTTATGCCATGTATTAGGGCTCCTAGCATTGTCCCTATTTTTTCTTCCATGATCTTCATTGTTTTAGGTTTCATATTTAGGTCTTTGATCCATTTTGAATTAGTTTTTGTACATGGTGTAAGGTATGGGTCTTGTTTCATTTTTTTGCAGGTGGATATCCAGTTATGCCAGCACCATTTGTTAAGGAGACTGTCTTTTCCCCAATTAACTGACTTTGGGCATTTGTCAAATAGCTGCACATAGGTGGATGAATTTACGTCTGGATTCTCATTTCTGCTCTGTTGATCCGTGTATCTGTTGTTGTACCAGTACTAGGCTGTTTTGACTACTGTGGTGGTATAATAGCTTCTGAAATCAGGTAGAGTGAGGCCTCCCACTTTGTTCTTCTTCTTTAGCAATGCTTTACTTATCCAGGGTCTCTTCCCTTTCCACATGAAGTTGGCGACTTGTTTCTCCAACTCATTAAAAAATGCTGTTGGAATTTGGGTTGGGGTTGCATTGTATCTGTAGATCACTTTGGATAGAATTGACATTTTTATAATGTTGAGTCTTCCTATCCATGAGCAAGGTATATTTTTCAACTTATGTAAGTCTCTTTTGGTTTCTTGCAGTAGTGTCTTGTAGCTTTCTTTGTATAGGTCTTTTACATCTCTGGTTAGATTTATCCCTAAGTATTTTATCTTCTTGGGAGCTATTGTAAATGGTATTGATTTGGTGATTTCCTCTTTGAAGTTGTCTTTGTTGGTGTAGAGGAACCCAGGTGATTTTTGTATGTTTATCTTGTATCCTGATAATTTGGTGAACTCTTCTATCAGTTCTAGTAGCTTTCTTGTGGATTCTTTGGGGTTTTCTGTGATAAGATGTGTCATCTGAAAATAGGGATGCTTTTATTTCTTCCTTACCAATTCAAATGCACTTAATTTCTTTTTCTTGCCTTATTGCCCTGGCTAGGACCTCCAGTACAATGTTGAATAAGAATAGTGATAAAGGACATCCTTGCCTGCTTCCCTTTCTCAAAGGGAGTGTTTTCACACTCTCTCCATTTAGGATGATGTTGACCATCGGCTTTATATAAATGCCTTTTTGTTATGTTGAGGAATTTCCCTTCTAATCCTATTTTGCAGAGAGTTTTTTTTTTTTTTAATCATGAATGGGTGTTGGACTTTGTCCAGTGCCTTTTCTGCATCAATTGATAAGATTATGTGGTTCTTATCTTTTGTTTAATTTATGTGATGGATTACATTGATTGTTTTTCTAATGTTGATCCATCCCTGCATACCTGGCATGAATTCCAGTTGGTCATGGTAAATTATTATTTTGATATGTTGTTGAATTCTTTTGGCCAGAATTTTGTTGAAGATTTTTGATTCTATGCTCATGAAGGACATTGGTCTGTAATTTTTTTTTTTTTTTTTTTTGTGGTGTCTTTGCCTGGTTTTGGTATCAGGGTTATGCTGGCTTCATAGAATGAATTCAGGAGTATTCCATCCTTTTCTATGTTCTGAAATACCTTTAGTAGTAGTGGAGTTAACTTTTCTCTGAAAGTTTTGGAGAATTCTCCAGTGAAGCGGATGTATCCTTATTGTGCTACAGGTGAAGGACATCATTCCCTCCCCACCAGGAACAGATATAGCAGTGGAGATGGCCAGGTGCCATGTGAAGCACATTCATAAGCAGAACAGGGAAGGGATTTTCCTGATAAGGAAGAAGAAGAAACTGGGACAGAGGGGAAGCTCCATTCCCAACCTTGATTATCATGAAATGGTCCAAGCCCAAGGCTTTTATTAGGTGTTACAGGTGAGGATCACAAGGCCATGTGATAGACTCTTCTCCCAGCAGTCTTTCATGAGCATCTAGTAGAACTTGTATTTATGGAAGGATAATTTGGGAATGCTGTCTTAACTTGTACAATTGCCCTTATACTTTATATCTGTTCATAAGCTGACAAACGGTTTATTCATTATTATTGAATTAAATTTTTTTTTATGGGGGGCTGATGAATAAGACCCTGTGTTAGCCTGTTTTAACCTCTCCAACATTTAAAAATACTCATAAATAACAAGCATATTCATTAGCTATGTTTGCACAAAAGAGTGCACCAAACTTCAATGGCTTAAAACAGCAACAAACATTTATTTAGCTCATGATTCAGTGGGTTTGCAATTTATACTGGGCTCGACTGGGTGATTTTTCTGGTCTTTGCTGAGCTTACTTATGAGGTTGCAGTCAAACGCAACTTGTTTAGAACCTGGGCTCTATCACATGTCTAGATCCTCACCTAGGACAATGAAGACCTCCCTCACGTGACCTCTCATCCTCCAGCAGGGTAGCCTGGGCTTGTTTGCAAGGTAGTTGCAGGATTTCAAAAGGGAGAGCAGAGGCACAGAGGCCTTCTGAGGCTTAGGTTTAGAACTGGCATACTGGCATATCCTGTTGGCCAAAGCAGGTCACTAGTACAACCCTGCTGACCCAAGAACAATAATAAATGAATATTGTTTTAAGCTCAGTTTAGGAATGGCTTGTTACAGAGCAGTAAGACTGAGCTTCAACTCAAAACCTAGGAGAAAACGTCATAAGCTTCAAAGACCCTTGGAGCTTAACTCATGTCAAGCTTGGCAGTTAATACACACTTTGCTGCTAGAAATACTAATACATTCTTCACATGCATTTTCATTTAACCCTCATAACAACCTTATTATTTTTACTTATGAAAGAACTGAGCTTTGGAATTTTGGGGTGATTTGTACACAGCCATAGTAACTTGAAAAGATTTTTTTCAAACCCTACTTCTGGTACTAAGTTCTATGTCAATCAGGGTTCAGTCAGAGAAGCAGAACCACACTATTATATAATATATACTCTGTATAATAATATATGGAAAGGGACTTATATATTTTGACCCAAAAAGTCTACTTCTAAAGAGTTAGCTTAATAAGTTAAGAGACCTAGCAATGTGTAAGAGGAAAAAAACAAAAAACCTGAAAAGCTTCTAAATATTACAATGGAAGAATGGTTTAAAACCTCACGACATAACCATTATGACTAAATATTATACAGCTATTAAAACCATATTTCATAAGAATATTTAATTCCATAGATAAAGTTTTTACAGCCATGACCCTGACTTGGAATCTATCCTTAAACCCCATCCTAGATCTGACGCCTAGCCCCAAACTGAATATGTAATATGATCACAATTTTTGGGGAGGAATTAAAAAATATATATGTACATACACAACCTCTGGGAGGAAATGCAATAGCCTTCTACCAGTGGTTTCAGTGTTGTTGTAGCACTCATGGTAAATTTTATTTATTTGTTATATTTTCCTTGAGTTGGAATCGACTCAACAGCAATGGGTTTTTTTGGTTTTATACTTTTCTTAATTCTTTAAATATAAAACTGAGCACATGTTTTTAACAGTAAAAACCAACACAACCTGCATAGTATTAAAAATAATTTATATAAAAATAATTAGTTCTTTGTCCAATTTTCCTAGTCAACTGTAGATGCTCTCCTACCTCCCTGAGGAGTATCTGCTTACATCATACTACTACTTTGTATTGATGTACCGATTGTCCTAAGTGAAATTTAAATTCCCCTTAGTGGGAAGGACAGGCACCTTGTGAAACCAAAGCTGCCAGTATCTACATCTAGTTTTTAATTAAGTACAATAATTCTTAGCCAGGACCAGCTGTTAGCATGTTTCTTCAGTTCTGTGCCTGGATAAATAGCTCAAGGAGTGTTACAGAAAAACATAGTCCTGTAAGCCTCTTCCCGTTTTTTTTTAACAAGCTTTGAAAAAAAAAAAATTTCCTTTGAATTTCTACTTTCTTGAAAAGCTGTGAGTGGCTGCTTGTTGAGAATAAACAAAACACTCACACACATCCACACGCTTTTTTCTTCCACAACACTTTTTCAATATCAGAAGATTAAAACACTTTACAAACATTAACTAAACCTGGTGAAGAATGTTCAGTTATTACCTCATTTTACAGCTGAAGAAATCTCTCTCAGTAGAGCTGTTCTTTCTTAGACTTTTAAAATCCTTGATCTGTTTGTTTCCTGCCCAATTTGTTGGCTTGGACTCCTGCTCCTACCTGATTCTAATCTGAAGTCATCAATCTCTTTCTTGGTATTTCAAGGAATCTTGCGCACACTGGTTAAAAATCGCTTGTCTGTTAACCAAAACGTGAGTGGTTTGAACTGGTCCACAGGAGAAACCTGTGGCAGGCTGCTTCTGTAAAGATTTACAGCCTTGGAAACTGTATGGGGGCAGTTCTACTCTGTCCTATAGGGTTACTATGAATCAGAATTGACTCAATGGCAGTGGGATTTTTTTTTTTTTTTGAGCTTGGTGAAGCTATGTAATGACTCGAATGTGGGGATGTTCAACTAAGATATTCTGAGAAGTGGACCTGGAACATAGTTGAGAGGTTCCTATCCTCCACAATATGCAACAGTCCTTAATGAGCGACCTTCGGGTAGTCTGAGGGAAGGGGCAAAGGAAAGCGAGAGTAAAATTTTGCCTTAACTTTGACAAAATAAGTATTTCAATTTTTTAAATAGGCATTTATTGAGAAGTTTCTATAGATATTTAAAAACTCTTCCCATCATGGAAACAAAGGTTATCAGGTTATTTGTAACATCTGAATACAAACTTATATTTCAAACATGAATTTCTTTTTCTGTATATTGTATATAGACAATGGAATTCATCTTTGAAATTTTAGACTGTGAGACTACAAAATCTGAGTGGTCTCGTCATTCCTATAGGGCTGTTGTAGAACTATGTGAGATAGGGAGCTCCTCGAGGCAGAAATTCCACTTATTTCATCCATGTATCCTAGCCCTGTAGTGTCCGGGACAAACTCAGTGTGAAAAGAGTGCTGGGAAGGTAAGAAACAAAATGGTTATTTCTAGTTTTCTAGACCACTTTTATCACATAGCTGGAATGGAATGAATTCAGATGTTTTTATCTTACTCCCATCCATATTTAGTTTGCTAACCTGTAGAGACATTTCTGTTATTCAGCAAAGTCTTTTTGAAGGTCTACTAGTATCAAAGTTCCCTAGGTGACAAATGGTTTGCTCTCGACTACTAACCTATAGGTTGGCAACTTTAATCCACCCAGTGGAACCATGGAGGAAAGGCCTGACAATCTGCTTCCTAAAGATTACAGCCTATGAAAACCCTATGGAGCAGTTCTACTCTGTAATACATAGGGTTTCCATGAGTCAGAATTGACTTGATGCCAAGAGGTTTGGTTTTGGCTTTACCAGTATTAAACATTGTGCTGACCAGCAATGCCAATACCTACCACTTAAAGTATCATCAAGGTAATCCCTAAAATCTTTCTTAGATAAATAACAAGAACATTATTTTTACTTTTAGGGAAAAAAAAAAAGACAAAACAGAACGGTAAAATAACAGAGAGAAAATGTATAATTTTCTTGACTTTCATTCATTTGTTTATTGAGTGTCTATAAACAGAACTCTGATGGGTGTTGGGGATACAATGATGAGAAAATCTGATGTGGCCTCTGCCCTACTGGAGTTTAGAAGCTACGAAGAAGAAGACATTAATCAAAAAATCACACAAATATATAAATTCAAATTGATGATAATAAGTATGAGGGAAAAGATAGTGAGTACTGTGGTGAATTTGAAATTTGACATATATTCTGAAGGGTCAGAAAAGGCTTCTTTGAGCTGAGATCTGAAGGGTGAAGACTAATTCATTGAGGGGCAGTGGGAGAATGAACATTCAAGTAAAGTGCAAATGGCAGGTGCAACAGTGATGATATTGGAATAAGGAGGAGGAATGTCACGATCGATGAGGAAAACGAAAGGTCAGCATGAGTGAAGCACTGAGAACAGTGGAAGGAAACGTGGTATGAGATGAGGCTGGAGAAGGCAGAGGTGAGATCAGGTAAGAAATGGGTTACCCTACTAGTAGGAGGCCACTGAAGTGTTCTAAGAGGTGAGGGGTGATGAAAGTTGAGGGTAGAGGTTGTGATGATGGTAATATGATCTGAATTGTGTTTTGAAAACATCATTCTGGCACCAACATTAAAACGGATTGAAAAGGGCAGCAGTTTATGTGAGGTGATCAGTTAGGAGCCTGTTTAATACTCAAGGTGAGACATGATGGTAGTTGGAATCAGGGCTTTGAACTGGTTTGTTCCGGTTTGAACCTCTGCTAAGAATTTGCATTTCCACCCCCAGATATACTGAATCAGAATCTATGTTTTAACAAGATTCTCAGATGATTCTTATGTATAATAAATTTTGAGACCCACTGTTCTACTAGTGGTTCTCAGAACTGGTCCCTAACCAGCAGCATTAGCATTGCCTGAGAACTCGTTAGAATGAAAATTCTCAGCAGAAATTCAAACCGAAATGAATCTCTTTGAAGCCCTGGTTGGAACAGGGTGGAGATGAGGAAAAAGTAGATGCATAAGAGAGCCACTAGGGATTTAAAAATTGGGTCTTGAAAATAAAAATTTAGAAATTTATGTAAGCAGTGAAATTCTGGGAGAAAGAGTGTCATGTTCAAGTAATCCACTGTAGCAGCTTGCTTACACAATGAAGTAATTCTTGTCATCCTTTGGAGAGATTGATCATTAGGAAAGAAACTCCACTACCTATAAAATGTGATAAATTCAATAAGACAATGGAGCCAGATGGGCTTTCAGCTTAATTTTGACAAAGTTATGCCTGACATGCATAGTTTTTTTTCTTAGAGTTTTTAATGATACTTTGAAATCTGGGAAGTTGCCAGAGTCAGTAAGAAAGGGCATAGTGAAGCTTCCCAAGAAGCTAAGCCAAATTGAGTTTTAAATTGTGCATATTGCCTGAGTTATTTTATTTCACTTTACCATGGATAACATTCTACAATGGAGTTATTACTAAAGCAATGGTACTAGGAGAGAGACAGTTTTCTTTAAAGAGAGCACTTCTCATCACATACGCTGTTTTGGTTAATAGTTGGTCATTACAATTCTACGTTATCGCATTTAGGTGACAGTCAGGAGGATGGTGACCCATCTGAGTTGTTGAATGTTGGAATGTCACTTTGTGGGAGAAGGATATTAGTATCATGAATTCTAAAACACTAAATAACATAATAAAAGTAATGAAAAAAAATTTACTTGTAATCACATTTCTCTAACACCCAAAGTACTTTAATTTATTCGTTTTTCAATAATTTTCACTGATACAATCATAATAAAGATAACTTGTTATCTAACATTATTTAACAAACATATTTCCATGTTGCTATACTGTGTTAATGAATTATTTTAACAGCAATATATTCTACAAAGTTGACAATGTGCAGTGAATTTATCTATTCTTATTGCACATATTAAAAAAAAAAAGTTGCCATCTATTCAACTCAGACTCATGGTGAGCCCAAATGTGTCACAGTAGAACTGTGCTCTGTGATGTTTTCAATGGCTGTGAAGTTTTGGATGTAGATTGCCAGGTCTTTCTTCTGAGACTCCTCAGGATAGACTCGAACCTTCAACCTTTCAGTTAGCAGTTAAGTGTGTTAAGTGTTTGCTCTACCCAGGGGCTCCTTATTGCTAGTATAGTGTTTTATTTTTCCAATTTAATCTTAATATAATTAATTGTTTTACTGAATACTTATTGGTGTTACCCTTTCTTTTGTATGTTTTTCTTTTAATGCAAAATAATAGAAAATTATGAAAGATTTTGAAATGTATTTTCTATTCTCAGAAATAGTTATGTTAACTTAAACTGCTACTAGCAATGCATGAGTATGTAACAGAATTGGGTATGATTATTTTCAAGTTTTGATAGCTTAATAGGTAGTTGTCATGGATTGAATTGTGCCCCCCAAAAATGTCTGTCAACTTGGCTAGGTCATGATTCCCAGTATTGCATGATTGTCTACTGTTTTGTTCTGATGTGATTTCCCTGTGTGTTGTAAAGCCTAATCTCTGCCTGTGGTTGTTGAGGCAAGATTAGATTATGTTAAAGATGATTAGGGGGGAACGTAACACATTTGTTCAAGTCACATTCCTGATCCAATGTAAAGGGAGTTTCCCTGGGGTGTGACCTGCATCACCTTTTATTTTAAAGTGAGCAGAGAATGGGAGACTTATACTACCAAGAAAGCAGTGCAGGGTGCAGAGCATGTCCTTTGGACCTGGGGTTTCTGCAAAGAGAAGCTCCTAGTCCAGGGGAAGATTGATGACAAGAACTTTCCTCCGGAGCTGACAGAGAAAGCCTTTCCCTGGGGCTGACACCATAAGTTTGGACTTCTACCCTACTAGACTGTGAGAGACTAAATTTCTGTTTGTGAAAGCCATCCACTTGTGCTATTTCTGTTACAGCAGCACTAGATGACCACCACAATAAAAAAAAAAAAACAATAGTGGTACAATATTTAATTTTCATATCTTTAATAAAGTAAGGTCATTATTTTTCAAAAGGTTGCCCACAATCTCTATCTCCTCTTGTGGAATGAATACATTAATGTCCTTTTTCAATTTATCTACTGGAGATGATGTTTTTAATATGTATGAACTCAGTTTGTGGGATGTATGCTGGGAAAAAAATACACCTCTTTTTTCTTTTGGAGTTCCTGGGTGGTGCCAACCGTTAAGCACTTGGCTACTAACTGAAAGGTTGGCAGTTAAAATCTACCCAGAGTGGTGCCTCAGAAGAAAGGCCTGGTGACCTTCTTCCAAAAGACCATAGCCATGAAAACCCTCTGGGGCCCAGTCCTACTGTGACACACATGGGGTCACCATGAGTAGGAATCAACATGATGGCAACTGGTTAGTTTTTTTTTTTTTCTTCAATATTTTCCCTTTCAAACTTCTCCCATAATCTTTCCAGTTATGAGGTAACCAGTAGAACTTTCTCTACCCATTCTAGATAGCTCTGCTCCTTTTCAGCAATGCTATACTCTTCGAATTATCCCTGCTCGCTGACTTGTCTCAATGTCAGAAATAATTTGAAGAATAGACAAATGTTATCAATACAAAACGAGTAAGGAATGATTTTGCACAAATTTGAAAGGAAAGGAGCATGAGGTCCATGTGGAATACAAACTAGGCCTGTTAAACACCTGGTGTTTTGCTCTCAGGAAAGGTAGGTAGCTCTCTGGGAACTGAGACCAACCCCCAAGCAGAGGAGGCAAAAGCCATCTGCTCTCTGCAGGTGCATCTGGAAGACTTCTACTGCCAAGATTATGTTAAGAGCATCATGAAATATAATTATGACTCTAGGAAAGAAAAGTTGTGGCCATTCACCATGTATATTAAAAATAATACTATAAAGCCTGGAGATTTTTCTTAATAGAGAAAAATCATAAATAAAATGATCATTTGGAGAGTAATACTGAATTTCTGTTTGAGTGTCATAGGGATTGGCATTGTTCATATTCCTTTAAGAACACCAAATTGCTAATCTTTGTAAAGAAAGTACATATATACATTATTTTATTGCTGTGATTTTGATAAATCCCATCAAAAATGAGCAAGTTAGCCTATGCTTGTTTTCATTGTAATTATATGTGAATTTAAAAGTTTCCGTAAAATTTAGAGATACTTACAGCATTAGAAATCATTTGCTGATTAATGGAACATCACAAAGTGTATTTGTATTTTTGAGTTTTCTTTCTCTCAGAATAGACTCCTCCATTGGGCATTCTAACAAAAAGATCATAGGCTTCAGGAATCATACATACATACGTCATGAATGTGGTAAAAAGCCACTTCTTTGGCTATCAATGTAGTTGTATTCAAGGGTCAGGAGAATGATACAAATGATTTGGCCTACAAATTTGTATGATCAGGGCTTACGTTTATAATGCTTATCTCATCTTAATAAACCATCTCTCTTATGCTACTTTGAGTATAGTAAACATAGTTCATTCACTCTTGGAAATCACATCAAATCAAACACTGCCGTTCAGTCAATTCTGACTCATAGTGAACCTACAGGACAAAGTAGAACTACCCCTTACAGTTTCCAAGGCTGTAAATCTTTACGAAGGCAGACTGCCACATCTTTCTCCCAAGGAGTGGCTGGTGGATTCAAACCAATGACCTCTCAGTTAACAGCTGAGCACTTTAACCACTGTGTCACCAGGACTTCTCCAATAAGTCCCATCAAAATCCAAACAAAACAGAGTTGTAGTTGTTAGGTGCCGTCGAGCAGGTTCCAACTCATAGCGACCCTACGCACAACAGAGCGAAACACTGCCCAGTCCTGCGCCATCTTTAAAATCGTTGTTATGCTTGAGCTCATTGTTGCAGCCACTGTGTCAATCCACCTCATTGAGGGTCGTCTTCTTTTCTGCTGACCCTGTACTTTGCCAAGCATGATGTCCTTCTCCAGGGACTGATCCCTCCTGACAACATGTCCAAAGTATGTAAGATGCAGTCTCGCCATCCTTGCCTCTAAGGAGCATTCTGGTTGCACTTCTTCCAAGACAGATTTGTTTGTTCTTTTGGCAGTCCATGGTATAGTCAATATTCTTTACCAACACCACAATTCAAAGGCATGAATTCTTCTTTGATCTTCCTTATTCATTGTCCAGCTTTCACATGCATATAATGCGATTGAAAATACCATGGCTTGGGTCACGCACACCTTAGTCTGCACACTTTAACCATTGTGTCAGCAGGACTCCTCCAATAAATCTGATTAAAATCCAAACAAAACACAGTAGAAAAATAAACTAGAGAATTTTTAATGCCTCTGCTTGATTTTCAGGGACCCACACCCCAATTTATGAAAGATCTAAGGAGCCAAGGAAGTGCAACTGTTAAGTGCTTGGCTGCTAATGAAAAGGTTGTCAGTATGAACCCAACCATCGGCTCTGACAGAGAAAGACCTGGCCATCTGCTCCTGTAAAGATTATAGTCAGGAAAATCCTACGGAGCAGCTCTATTCCATTGCATGGGGTCACTATGATTTGAAATCGACTTGATGGAACCTAACAACAAAAACAGCAATCTGGGTGCCGTGACGTTGAGCCAGTGTTTAATACCCACATAGCGATCTCAGAAAGTTGCAGTGAAATTTAGTAGAAATGTATCTTTTTAAGATATTATCTTAGAATTACAAAATTAGGTGGTGAAGACAGGGAATCTTAAACCAAGAAGAAGTCTTAGGAAAAGTAGAACTACAACCTACTGTCTTCTGTGTGAATAATACACATGGAATCTCTATCTTGGGGACTAGTTTTTAATCATTTATTACAATATGTTTCTAGGAATTTACTAATAATTTTGGTATCTGAAGGTCGTAGGATTCTGAAGTGCAATATATAAGCACGAGTGTGGCAGGAATTCCTATGAATAATTTCCAAAACATTTGAACATAGTTGAAAACTGTTCATTTAACTCTATTTGCTTGAGGAAGAGTTTAATAGATGGTCTCTGACCCAAGTGCTGTGCTAGTCCCTGGAAATTGAATAAAAAAGAGACAGAGAGAGAGAGAGGAAAAGAGAGAGAGAGAAATTATATCCTGTCACAAAGCTCCTTCTAATCACTATCCCTTTCCTCTGCCTTAAGGCAACCATTATGCTGACTTCTGTTTACTTATTTATCTTAAAGCAAGAAGATTATTTAAATAATCAAATACTTGACTTGAAGGGAAAACTACATCGGATTCATTTTTTCTAGAGTAATTTATCCCTACTTAAGAATTCGTTACACTACATGTACAAAAAAGTTTATTATTCATTTTGCTGAAAATCTTTGTATAAGTATGTTATACTTTAATAAAAAATGTAAATTAGAGAATTCTGGGTTTCCTACAAAATAGCAGAGTAGGATAAAAAGATCATTAAGGTCTTTTTAAGTATGAAATTCAATGCTTTTATTATGTATTTATTAAATTATGAAATAATAACATTGGCTCATAAACAAAGGTGACGATCAGGGTTATTCTTTATGATCATCTTTTTAGTTTTCCTCTTGAAAAATACCCGGAAGATCTCCTTTTTGAAGTTTTAGGTGAACTAATTAAGAAACAGACTTCCCTGCATTTAGAAACAATTTCATAAATGACCGTGTTATATATTGATGTATATTTCTTTTCTTTCAATTTTTAAGTCACCGGCCTTCAGCATTCAGGGGCCTGCTCTGATTTGTAGGTATGCGAAGTGTAGAACCACATTCTTCTTTTAAAGAAAGTCCTACCTGCAGGATTCTCATAACTATAGCTCCTATTTCAGAAGGACAACGTAATGCAATCATCTCATTTCCTCTACTTTAGCATTCTTCACTCTTCCAGGATTTACTTACCAATCTGCTCAGTTCCGCTCCAAAACGGGAGCATCCCCTAATCCTTCATAACTGCAAATTGTTCCTTTCTCAGACACTTTAAATGTATGACTTGGTAATAGCATCTTCAGACCAGAAGTCATCTAGGACAATTTGAGGGGTTTTCTCTGGGAAGGAACAGTGCCCATACATCAGATATGCGCAGAGGAGGGCACTAGGGTCTTGTGATTGCAGAGAAACCAACCAGATAGTTCCTATTAAGAAGGCATATAGGACCCATGGCTGTAAAATGAAATGTCTGGCTGCCCCATTTCTCATCCAAAAATAAAATGAATACCCAATTCTTGTAGGGTCATTGTAACTTTTCTGTCTGATTGAGTAAGAGCTATTTCCGAGAGTTAAGAAAAAGTGAAAATTCAGATCCCTTAAAGATTGTATACATCTTTTTCCTCCTTAGCTCTCCTTTGCAGTAGACTCTGGACAGAGTGAATATATGCTGAAGATTTGAGATTTTAGTTCAGCTTATGTAAAGAAGCCTTATTTTTCTCTTTGAGAGACAAGTATACTATTAAATTCCACTTAAGATGGATACTTTTAATAATACCAAAAATGTCTTTTAAAAATAAGATGCCTCACCATATCTGGGATAGGTACATTTTTGTTTGATGGGAGATGAACCAAATGTCAGTTCTAAGTAAATTCTAACACTTCTCCCAACTAATATACCTCTGCCCAGTGCAGAAAGAAAAACCACCCTGCCCGTACACCACACGAACTGCCGAGAACACTTAGTGGTTATACGTATATATTAGATATATATTACTTTACTCACTCTTAGTGTAATGCATGAATGTTACACAAGCTTCTATGCATGTAAACCCTGAGTTAAGCAATGAGTAGTAGAACAGTATAAAACTTAAAGTCAACACTACAGGGTGTTGCACTACATACTGTGTGCTTTGCAAGTCTGCGTTGGAGTTTGTTGAATTTAAGAAGAAATCCACACACAACAAAAACATCCAGAAAAACAATTCAAGGCTAGTGGAAAATAAAAATAAAATTAAGTCTCTGGTCTTTTACCGCAGCAGTGGTGGGTTCTGACCTTGAACATGGGGCAACGGAGAAAGGCTCAGGCTGAAACCACATGGAACAATGGCTGCTGCATCACCCAGAAAAAGCAGCGTCAACACAGACTGGAGCGTGAGTTTGCCAGCT
Source organism: Loxodonta africana (assembly GCF_030014295.1). Lineage (NCBI taxonomy): Eukaryota > Metazoa > Chordata > Mammalia > Proboscidea > Elephantidae > Loxodonta > Loxodonta africana. The sequence goes on from NC_087352.1 coordinate 81,060,740, forward strand.
GTTGTTCACTGGTTTACTTCACCCAATCTATCTTTAAAGAGAAAAGCAAAGGGCAGAGGCATTATCTGGATCGTTGCACGATTATAAGTAATTAATCAAGAGTTTGGTCAAACTACCACTCCTTATTTTTGACTTCAAGAGACAACTTTGAGTTGGTTTTTCAGAATTATTAAGATAAAACCTATCTAATTTTGGAACTGAGTAGGAACTTAGAGATTTTTGCCAATCTACCTTCTTTTTTTTTTTTTTTTTTAATAGTTAAAGAAACTATTATGGAAGTAGAGGGACTGGCCTAATGTAACACTGTGGCTATTCAGAGAGCTGCTATTAGAATTTATAAAGAGAGATTTAGATCAGGCTCTTTCCTGGGGGGTGCAAACGGTTAACATGTTCAACTACTAACCAAAAGGCTAGCAGCTTGAATCCACCCAGCAGCACCACAAAAGAGAGGCCTGGCCATCTACTTCTATAAAATCACCGATAACCCATCACCGTCAAGTAAATTCCAACTCGTATAGAATAGAGTAGAATGGCCCCCCAGGGTTTCCAAGGCTGTAACCTTTGTAAAAGCAGACTGCCACATCTTTCTTCTGTGGAGTGGCTGGAGAGTTCAAACAGTCAACCTTTTGGGGAGCAACCAAGCACCTAACCATTGCAGCACTAGGGCTCCTTTCTGTAAGGTCACAGCCATTGAAAACCCTATGGCGTATACTTCTACTCTGATACATATGGGGTCACCATGAGTCGAAATCTATTAGAAGACAATAGTTTTTTAAAAAATCTTTCTGCATCATGCTGCCTCCTTAACCACCCCCTCAGTTTGCCACTCAGGCACTTAGGTTAGTCCTTAGCAAAAGACAGTAGCAGAAATTGCATACTCTGATGCAGTTAATTTCTGAGAATTATTTGAGGGGCAAGTTTTGTCATGGTTTGTATCTTTTTCTCTCCTATTTCAAAAATAAACCATTATTGACCTCACATGTATGAATGACAAGAAAAGGCAAATGTACAGAGACCAAAATTTATTAGTGGTTACCAGGGGCCAGAGGGAAGAGGAAAAGGGGTTAATGGTGATGGAAAAATTACATTGATTAAGGATAGGGATACACTGCCAATTATTGTAATTTCTGTCAATAAAAGTTGTACACCTGTAGAAAGTTGAATTTGCAAAAGTTGTATGATAGATGTATTTACAACAACAACAACAGCAACAAAAGAGTAGCTGCTGAGGCTGCTTATGTACAGCCAAACACCTCATGGGAACGTGGTTCCTTGGTTTGGAGGTTTAGGGTCATGGCTTCATGGTTCATTTCCATTAATTGGCCTAATAATGTGTTTAATGCTTCTGTTCTACCTCCTGGTTCACTGCATAGTGCCTGGGGCCTTAAAAGCTCGCAAGCAGCCAAAGGCACAACAATTGATCTCTATACACCTGGAGTAACAGAGGAAGAAGGAGAGTTAGGAACAGGAGGAAGTTATGGAATGTGTGGCTAATTGCCTCCATGAACAACTGCCTCCTTTGCCATGAGACCAGAAGAACTGAATGGTGCCCAGCGACCACTACTGAACATTTTGATCAAAAGTTTCACGGAAGAATCCTGATCAAAAGGGTGAAAAAGCAGAACAGAATTCAAATTCTCATGGACCCTAGACTTTCTGGAGCCATGGAGGCTGGGTAAACCCTGGAAACTATTGTTCTGAGATAATCTTTAAATCTTAAACCGAAAATATCCCCTGAAGTCATCTTAAAACCAAACGTAGTTTAGCTTAACTAGTAAAAAAAGGCCTGTTTTGAGCAATATGCTCTTTTAAGAACTATTTTTATATGGGATCAAATTGACAATGGCAACTCCAAAGATTAGATAAGTACCTTAGGGGCAATGAGTTTATGTTAATGAGGGAGGAACAACTCAGAAAAGGAGGGTGAGAATGGTTACACAATTTGAAGAATGTAATCAATGTCACTGAATCGGACACGTAGAAACTGTTGAATTGGTGTATGTTTTTGCTATGTATATTTTCAACAACAACAAGAAAACAAATAAAATTAAAAAAAAAATAGTAAAACCCCCTCCCAAAAAAATGGACCATTATTTATTATTTATATATTCTAGGGCTTTGTAGAGATACTCTTTTCTCTGGCTGATTAATAAAGGATTGTATTCAGCATAAGAAACCCTGGTGGCGTAGTGGTTAAGTGCTACGGCTGCTAACCAAAGGATTGGCAGTTTGAATCTGCCGGGTGCCCCTTGGAAACTCCGTGGGGCAGTTCTACACTGTCCTATAGGGCCACTATGAGTCGGAATCAACTCGATGGCACTGGGTTTGGTGGTTTGGTATTATCATGCATTGAGATGTATAGCAAAAATTACATTTGAATTCAGGAAAATTATAATCATTTGCACTTGTTATCTGTTTGGAAGGAACTGAATTGCACTCTACTCCCGTGGAGATAAGAACAGCCAATCCCCTTGCCTATGGGACACAAACCAGAAGAATTCGAACCTCAGGAAAGAGCAGTAATTGAAAGAACAGCGACAAGCCGGCAGAAATGAAAACTTGCTGCTGTCTCTGACCCACCCAGGGGCCAGGCCAAAGACATTTCACGTCCAGGCATTTTGGGGGTTATAAAAAACCAGAGGCTGTTCGTTTGAAAGCTGTTGATGGAAATCAGATTCACCAGAAGTGATTAAACTGATGAGCCCAAATGTCCTTTCAGCTGAAACCTTACTAACATAGATTAACCTTCTCTCCTAGTAAAAATAGCTAAAAAAAAAAAAAGAAAAAAGGTTCACTGAAGAAAAGAGTAACGCATCACTGGTATCCGGTAACTTCTCAATGAGCCTTGTAAGCTTTATAATTACTCCATTAGAAATTACCTTGTTGGGGGAAGATAACTTTTATCATGGAACCAACGTGTCTCTGGGCCTACGTATTTTCTTCATAATAAAAAGTGATCACCGATCTGATAAACATTTGCCATCCACAGAAGATAAGCTGAGTGGCTGGTGAAGACTGAATGGCAGGGACTGGTGCATTTGTAAAGACAGCAGGGAGTCATTAGAGGGAAGGGGTGAGCATGCTTCACTGAGCAAAGGACGTTTTCCAGCCAATCCTGGGTCCTATCAAATATCACTGCGTGAAAGAACATGCATGTTGGTGCCCGCTGGCCATCCTGGCAAAGAGCAGGCCATTCCCTCCAGGATTTATTTATGGTTAAATCAATTGTACCTTAGAGGGATAGTTGTTCAGATAGTTTTGCTCCTGCAGGAGGGCTCATGCAACAGTAAGCCATGCTGAAATCAGAAACAACGTGGCTTAAGGTCTTCCAAATCCAAACGAAACAGCAGATTCATTGCCCTTGAGTCGATTCTGACTCCTAGCGACCCTCTTAAGATGGAGTAGAACTGCCCCATAGGGTTCGCAAGGCTGTAAATCTTTATGGGAGCAGACTACCATATCTTTCTCCCACCGAGCAGATGATGGGTTCGAACTGCCAACCTCAGTGTTTTAACCACCGCGCCACCAGAGTTTCTTCATCCAAATCCAGGTCGTGGTTAACACAATTCTCTGTGCTCTCATTTCCCAATGCTGTGCAATTTACATCATTTGGGATTTCTTGTCTTTTGGGATCCACGCAGGATCTAGGACAGGGAGTCATCTGAGCAGTACAAATTCTTCTAGCTCCCGGTGACAAAGGACACCTGTTCCTGGTATTTTATTACGTGCGTTTGGGGGGGTTAATAAAATCACACCTCTTGTTTCCTTTGTTGATGTTTTAAGAATTTCATTGACTCAAGGGAGGTCACTTGGGAGAGGGAAATCGTGTATTCCAGAAAGGTGCTTGTAAGCAAAACTCACATTTTTTTTGTGCTTGGTCTATAGTCTTTCATTTTTTTTTCAGACAGAACTTTTAAAAATGTCATGTTTATCCATTTTATTAACAGTCTTATACAATACACAGAAGTTTTTGTTGTGATATATTCCTACTTATCAGCATTGTTTATGGCTAATTATTTGTCCTATCTAAAGATTGCAACTAATCCAAGAAGTTATTTTTCTCTGTGTTCCTCCAGAAGCATCACTGGTTTACCTTCACAATTTTTTTTTTTAGCTGTACTTTAGATGAATGTTTACAGAACGAACTAGCTTCTTATTTAACAGCTAGTACACATATTGTTTTACGACATTGGTTAACAACCCCACAATATGTCAACACTCTCCCTTCTCGACCTTGGGTTCCCTATTGCTAGCTTTCCTGACCCCTGCTGCCTGCTGGTCCTTGCCGCTGGGCTGGTGTACCCCTTTAGTCTCATTTTGTTTTACCTGCCTAATGTTTGGCTGAAGGGTGAACCTCAGGAGTGATTACATTACTGAGCTAAAAGGGTGTCCAGGGGTCATACTCTTGGGGTTTCTCCAGTCTTTGTCAGGCCAGTAAGTTTGGTCTTTTTTTTTTTTTATTAAGCTTCAAGTGAACTTTTATTAAGCTTCAAGTGAACGTTTACAAATCCAATCAGTCTGTCACATATAAGTTTACATACATCTCACTCCCTACTCCCACTTGCTCTCCCCCTCTTGAGTCAGCCCTTTCAGTCTCTCCTTTCTTGACAATTTTGCCGGCTTCCCTCTCTCTCTATCCTCCCATCCCCCCTCCAGACAAGAGTTGCCAACACAATCTCAAGTGTCCACCTGATATAATTAGCTCACTCTTCATCAGCGTCTCTCTCCCACCCGCTGACCAGTCCCTTTCATTTCTGATGAGTTGTCTTCGGGGATGGTTCCTGTCCTGTGTCAACTGAAGGTCTGGGGAGCATGGCCGCCGGGATTCCTCCAGTCTCAGTCAGACCATTAAGTTTGGTCTTTTTATGAGAATTTGGGGTCTGTATCCCACTGATCTCCTGCTCCCTCAGGGGTCCTCTGCTGTGCTCCCTGTCAGGGCAGTCATCGATTGTGGCCGGGCACCAACTAGTTCTTCTGGTCTCAGGATGATGTAGGTCTCTGGTTCATGTGGCCCTTTCTGTCTCTTGGGCTCTTAGTTGTCGTGTGGCCTTGGTGTTCTTCATTTCCTTTGCTCCAGGTGGGTTGAGACCAATTGATGCATCTTAGATGGCCGCTTGTTAGCATTTAAGACCCCAGACGCCACATTTCAAAGTGGGATGCAGAATGATTTCATAATAGAATTATTTTGCCAATTGACTTAGAAGTCCCCGCAAACCATGTTCCCCAGACCCCCGCGCTTGCTCCGCTGACCTCTGAAGCATTCATTTTATCCCGGAAACTTCTTTGCTTTTGGTCCAGTCCAATTGAGCTGACCTTCCATGTATTGAGTGTTGTCTTTCCCTTCACCTAAAGCAGTTCTTGTCTACTGATTAATCAATAAAAAACCCTCTCCCACCCTCCCTCCCTCCCTCCCCACTTTGTAACCACAAGAGTATGTGTTCTTCTCAGGTTTACTATTACTCAAGATCTTATAATAGTGGTCTTATACAATATTTGTCCGTTTGCCTCTGACTCATTTCGCTCAGCATAATGCCTTCCAGGTTCCTCCATGTTATGAAATGTTTCAGAGATTCGTCACTGTTCTTTATTGATGCGTAGTATTCCATTGTGTGAATATACCACAATTTATTTACCCATTCATCCGTTGATGGACACCTTGGTTGCTTCCAACTTTTTGCTATTGTAAACAGAGCTGCAATAAACATGGGTGTGCATATATCTGTTTGTATGAAGGCTCTTGTATCTCTAGGGTATATTCCTAGGAGTGGGATTTCTGGGTTGTATGGTTTTTTGTTTTTTTTTTTATGGTAGTTCTATTTCTAACTGTTTAAGATAACGCCAGATAGATTTCCAAAGTGGTTGTACCATTTTACATTCCCACCAGCAGTGTATGAGAGTTCCAATCTCTCCGCAGCCTCTCCAACATTTATTATTTTGTGTTTTTTGGATTAATGCCAGCCTTGCTGGTGTGAGATGGAATCTCATCGTAGTTTTAATTTGCATTTCTCTAATGGCTAATGATCGGGAGCATTTTCTCATGTATCTGTTGGCTGCCTGAATATCTTCTTTAGTGAAATGTGTGTTCATATCCTTTACCCACTTCTTGATTGGGTTGTTTGTCTTTTTGTGGTTGAGTTTTGACAGAATCATGTAGATTTTAGAGATCAGGCGCTGGTCGGAGATGTCATAGCTGAAAATTCTTTCCCAGTCTGTAGGTGGTCTTTTTACTCTTTTGGAGAAGTCTTTAGATGAGCATAGGTGTTTGATTTTTAGGAGCTCCCAGTTATCTGGTTTCTCTTCATCATTTTTGGTAATGTTTTGTATTCTGTTTATACCTTGTATTAGGGCTCCTAGGGTTGTCCCAATTTTTTCTTCCATGATCTTTATCGTTTTAGTCTTTATGTTTAGGTCTTTGATCCACTTGGAGTTAGTTTTTGTGCATGGTGTGAGGTATGGGTCCTGTTTCATTTTTTTGCAAATGGATATCCAGTTATGCCAGCACCATTTGTTAAAAAGGCTATCTTTTCCCCAGTTAATTGACACTGGTCCTTTGTCAAATATCAGCTGCTCATACGTGGATGGATCTATGTCTGGGTTCTCAATTCTGTTCCATTGGTCTATGTGTCTGTTGTTGTACCAATACCAGGCTGTTTTGACTACTGTGGCTGCATAATAGGTTCTGAAGTCGGGTAAGGTGAGGCCTCCCACTTTCTTCTTCTTTTTCAGTAGTGCTTTGCTTATCCGGGGCTTCTTTCCCTTCCATATGAAATTGGTGATTTGTTTCTCTATCCCCTTAAAATATGACATTGGAATTTGGATCGGAAGTGCGTTAAATGTATAGATGGCTTTTGGTAGAATAGACATTTTGACTATGTTAAGTCTTCCTATCCATGAGCAGGGTATGTTTTTCCACTTAAGTATGTCCTTTTGAATTTCTTGTAGTAGAGCTTTGTAGTTTTCTTTGTATAGGTCTTTTACATCCTTGGTAAGATTTATTCCTAAGTATCTTATTTTCTTGGGGGCTACTGTGAATGGTATTGATTTGGTTATTTCCTCTTCAGTGTTCTTTTTGTTGATGTAGAGGAATCCAAGTGATTTTTGTATGTTTATTTTATAACCTGAGACTCTGCCAAACTCTTCTATTAGTTTCAGTAGTTTTCTGGAGGATTCCTTAGGGTTTTCTGTGTATATAATCATGTCATCTGCAAATAGTGATAACTTTACTTCTTCCTTGCCAATCCGGATACCTTTTATTTCTTTGTCTAGCCTAATTGCCCTGGCTAAGACTTCCAACACGATGTTGAATAAGAGCGGTGATAAAGGGCATCCTTGTCTGGTTCCCGTTCTCAAGGGAAATGCTTTCAGGTTCTCTCCATTTAGAGTGATATTGGCTGTTGGCTTTGCATAGATGCCCTTTATTATGTTGAGGAATTTTCCTTCAATTCCTATTTTGGTAAGAGTTTTTATCATAAATGGGTGTTGGACTTTGTCAAATGCCTTTTCTGCATCTATTGATAAGATCATGTGGTTTTTGTCTTTTGTTTTATTTATGTGATGGATTACATTAATGGTTTTTCTGATATTAAACCAGCCTTGCATACCTGGTATAAATCCCACTTGATCAGGGTGAATTATTTTTTTGATGTGTTGTTGGATTCTATTGGCTAGAATTTTGTTGAGGATTTTTGCATCCATGTTCATGAGGGATATAGGTCTATAATTTTCTTTTTTTGTAATGTCTTTACCTGGTTTTGGTATCAGGGAGATGGTGGCTTCATAGAATGAGTTGGGTAGTATTCCGTCATTTTCTATGCTTTGGAATACCTTTAGTAGTAGTGGTGTTAACTCTTCTCTGAAAGTTTGGTAGAACTCTGCAGTGAAGCCGTCCGGGCCAGGGCTTTTTTTTGTTGGGAGTTTTTTGATTACCGTTTCAATCTCTTTTTTTGTTATGGGTCTATTTAGTTGTTCTACTTCTGAATGTGTTAGTTTAGGTAGGTAGTGTTTTTCCAGGAATTCATCCATTTCTTCTAGGTTTTCAAATTTGTTAGAGCACAATTTTTCATAATAATCTGAAATGATTCTTTTAATTTCATTTGGTTCTGTTGTGATGTGATCCTTCTCGTTTCTTATTCGGGTTATTTGTTTCCTTTCCTGTATTTCTTTAGTCAGTCTAGCCAATGGTTTATCAATTTTGTTAATTTTTTCAAAGAACCAGCTTTTGGCTTTGTTAATTCTTTCAATTGTTTTTCTGTTCTCTAATTCATTTAGTTCAGCTCTAATTTTTATTATTTGTTTTCTTCTGGTGCCTGATGGATTCTTTTGTTGCTCAGTTTCTATTTGTTCATGTTGTCTGGACAGTTCTCTGATTTTGGCTCTTTCTTCTTTTTGTATGTGTGCATTTATTGATATAAATTGGCCTCTGAGCACTGCTTTTGCTGTGTCCCAGAGGTTTTGATAGGAAGTATTTTCATTCTCATTGCTTTCTATGAATTTCCTTATTCCCTCCTTAATGTCTTCTATAACCCAGTCTTTTTTCAGAAGGGTGTTGTTCATTTTCCAAGTATTTGATTTCTTTTCCCTAGTTTTTCTGTTATTGATCTCTAGTTTTATTGCCTTGTGGTCTGAGAAGATGCTTTGTAATATTTCGATGTTTTGGATCCTGTAAAGGTTTGTTTTATGACCTAATATGTGGTCTATTCTAGAGAATGTTCCATGTGCGCTAAAAAAAAAAGTATATTTTGCAGCAGTTGGGTGGAGAGTTCTGTATAAGTCAATGAGGTCAAGTTGGTTGATTGTTGTAATTAGATCTTCCGTGTCTCTGTTGAGCTTCTTGCTGGATGTCCTGTCCTTCTCCGAAAGTGGTGTGTTGAAGTCTCCTACTATAATTGTGGAGGTATCTATCTCGCTTTTCAATTCTGTTAAAATTTGATTTATGTATCTTGCATCCCTGTCATTGGGTGCATAAATATTTAATATGGTTATGTCTTCCTGATCAATTGTCCCTTTTATCATTATATAGTGTCCTTCTTTTTCCTTTGTGGTGGATTTAAGTCTAAAGTCTATTTTGTCAGAAATTAATATTGCTACTCCTCTTCTTTTTTGCTTATTGTTTGCTTGATATACTTTTTTCCATCCTTTGAGTTTTAGTTTGTTTGTGTCTCTAAGTCTAAGGTGTGTCTCTTGTAGGCAGCATATAGATGGATCGTGTTTCTTTATCCAGTCTGTGACTCTCTGTCTCTTTATTGGTGCATTTAGTCCATTTACATTCAGGGTAATTATAGATAAATAAGTTTTTAGTGCTGTCATTTTGATGCCTTTTTATGTGTGTTGTTGACAATTTCATTTTTCCACATACTTTTTTGTGCTGAGGCGTTTTTCTTAGTAAATTGTGAGATCCTCATTTTCATAGTGCTTGACTTTATGTTAGTTGAGTCGTTATGTTTTTCTTGGTTTTTATCTGGAGTTATACAGTTGTTATACCTTTTTGTGGTTACCTTATTGTTTACCCCTATTTTTCTAAGTAAAAACCTAACTTGTATTGTTCTATATCGCCTTGTATCACTCTCCATACGGCAGTTCAATGCCTCCTGTATTTAGTCCCTCTTTTTGATTATTGTGATCTTTTACCTATTGACTTCCATGATTCCCTGTTATGTGTATTTTTTTTTTTAATTAATCTTAATTTGTTTTTGTGATTTCCCTATTTGAGTTGATATCAGGACGTTCTGTTTTGTGACCTTGTGTTGTGCTGATATCTGATATTATTGGTTCTCTGACCAAACAATATCCTTTAGTATTTCTTGTAGCTTTGGTTTGGTTTTTGCAAATTCTCTAAACTTGTGTTTGTCTGTAAATATCTTAATTTCGCCTTCATATTTCAGAGAGAGTTTTGCTGGATATATGATCCTTGGCTGGCAGTTTTTCTCCTTCAGTGTTCTGTATATGTGGTCCCATTCCCTTCTTGCCTGCATGGTTTCTGCTGAGTAGTCTGAACTTATTCTTATTGATTCTCCCTTGAAGGAAACCTTTCTTTTCTCCCTGGCTGCTTTTAAAATTTTCTGTTTATCTTTGGTTTTGGTGAGTTTGATGATAATATGTCTTGGTGTTTTTCTTTTTGGATCAGTCTTAAATGGGGTTCGATAAGCATCTTGGATAGATATCCTTTCGTCTTTCATGATGTCAGGGAAGTTTTCTGTCAGGAGTTCTTCAACTATTTTCTCTGTGTTTTCTGTCCCCCCTCCCTGTTCTGGGACTCCAATCACCCGCAGGTTATCCTTCTTGATAGAGTCCCACATAATTCTTAGGGTTTCTTCATTTTTTTTAATTCTTTTATCTGATTTTTTTTCAGCTATGTTGGTGTTGATTCCCTGGTCCTCCAGATGTCCCAGTCTGCATTCTAATTGCTCGAGTCTGCTCCTCTGACTTCCTAGTGTGTTGTCTAATTCTGTTATTTTATTGTTAATCTTTTGAATTTCTACATGTTGTCTCTCTATGGATTCTTGCAACTTATTAATTTTTCCAGTATGTTCTTGAATAATCTTTTTGAGTTCTTCAACAGTTTTATCAGTGTGTTCCTTGGCTTTTTCTGCAGTTATCCTAATTTCATTTGTGATATCATTAAGCATTCTGTAAATTAGTTTTTTATATTCTGTATCTGATAATTCCAAGATTGTATCTTCATTTGGGAAAGATTTTGATTCTTTTGTTTGGGGGGTTGGAGAAGCTGTCATGGTCTGCTTCTTTAAGTGGTTTGATATGGATTGTTGTCTCCGAGCCATCACTGGGAAACTAGTTTTTCCAGAAAATCCGCTAAAAAAAAATGCAGTCAGATCCCTATCAGAGTTCTCCCTCTGGCTCAGGCTATTCAGATGTTAATGAAGCCGCCTGCGTCCAGTCCAAATCCCTGCGGGACGGTACCCCGGCTCGGACGCTACTCTTTTTGCTCCAAGACCAGTCACTGCCTCCCAGGGACTTCTCCTACCGGCTGCGTCCCACGCCGCCCATGGAACCGGCTGGTCCCCCTCCCGGGGTTAGTTCAGGGGGGTGGAGCCGCTCTCTGTGCTTGTGCCGTACCTGACTGGTACGCTGGCTCCAGGATCTGGAAACAATCGCTGCTTCCACGTATTAGTTCGTTCTCCGTCTCTAAATCTGTGTTTGTTGTTCAGGGTTCGTAGATTGTTATGTATGTGATCGATTCACTTGTTTTTCCGTGTCTTTGTTGTAAGAGGGATCCGAGGTAGCGTCTGCCTAGTCCGCCATCTTGGCTCCGCCCCTGGTCTTTTTTTGTGAGTTAGAATTTTGCTCGACATTTTTCTCTAGCTCTGTCCAGGAACTTCTGTTGTGATCCCTGTCAGAGCACTCAGTGGTGATAGCCTGGCACCATCTAGTTATACTGGACTCAGTTTGGTGGAGGCCATGGTAGTTGTGGCCCATTAGTCTTTTGGACTAATCTTTCCTTTGTGTCTTTAGTTTTCTTCATTCTCCCTTGCTCCTGAAGGGGCGAGACCAGTGGAATATCTTAAATGGCCGCTCACAGGCTTTTAAGACTCCAGACTTTACTTACCAAAGTAGAATATAGAATGTTTTCTCTATAAAATATATTATGTCAGTTGAGCTAGATGTTCCCCAAGGCCATTGCCCCCGCAGCCCTCAGCCAGCAATTTGGTCCCTCAGGGAATGTGGATGTGTCTATGGAGTTTCCATGACCTTGCCTTGTACGGTTTGTGCTGGATTCCCCATTGTGTACTGTCTTACCCTTCACCAAAGTTACCACTTATCTATTATCTATTTAGTGTTTTTCCATTTCCTACTCTTCTCCTCCCTTGTAACCATCAAAGATTATTACTTTTTGTGTGTAAACTCTTCATGAGTCTTTACAGTAGTGGTCTCATACAGTATTTGTCCTTTTGTGAATGACTTATTTCACTCAACATAATGCCCTCCAGATTCTTCCATGTTGTGAGATGCTTCTCAGATTCATCATTATTTTTTTTATCGTTGCCTAGTACTCCATTGTGTGTATGTACCACAGTTTGTTTATCCATTCATCTGTTAATGGGCACCTAGGTTGTTTCCATCTTTTTGCTGTTGAGAACAATGCTGCAGTGAGCATGGGTGTGCATGTCTATTCATTTGACAGCTCTTATTTCTGTAGGATATATTCCTAGAAGTGGGATTGCTGGATCATATGGTATGTCTATTTCTAGCTTTATGAGGAAACACCGTATCATTTTCCAAAACGGTTTCACCATTTTGCATTCCCACCAGTGGTGGTTGAGAGTTCCAATCTCCCTGGAGCCTCTCCAACATTTGCTATTTCCTGTTTTTTTTTTTTTATTTGTGCCAGTAATGCCAGAGTGAGATGGTCTCTTTTTGGTTTTGATTTGCATTTTTCTAATGGCTAGGGATTGAGAGCATTTCCTCATGTCTTCTTTGGCGAAGAGTCTGTTCATTTCCTTTGTCCATTTTTAAATTGGATTATTTGTCTTTTTGTTGTAGAGGTGTTGAAATTTCCTGTAGGTTTTAGACGTTAAGCCTTTGTTGGGTGTGTAATAGCCAAAACTTCTTTCCCAGTCTGTAGGATTTTCTTTTTTTTGCTTTTCTGGTCAAGTCTTTTGATAAGCATAAGCGTTTAATTTTTAGAAGATGCCAATTATTTAGCTTATCTTCTGGAGTTTGTGTGTTGTTGGTTATGGTTTGTATCCTGTTAATGCTGTGTATTAGGGACTCTAGCATTGATCTTATTTTTTCTTCTATGATCTTTATACAAAACTCACATTTTTACCTCAGGGAGTTTAACTCACTCTTAGAGGGAGAAAAAGAAAATAAGAGCAAAAGAGTTGCTGCTGCCCCTTGATTTTTTTGTGACTAGCAAAATGGCAGCAAGCAGGGGGAACAGATGAATCTTGGGAAGGCAAGGGGCAACTCAGCTTCAAACAGAGCTGCGGGCAGCCGGGAAGCCACAGAAGCTGCTGAGCCAGCCCGGTAGGCTGCAATCAGGAAGGACATGGCTTCCCAAGAGTGAAAATTTGGGCTGACCTGCAGTTCTTCAGAATGGTGCCAAGCTCTGAAAATAGCAGCTGCAGCTGCAGATCAAAGGAGTTGTACATGTGTCCTGCACAAAAGGCACCACTGGTTAGAGGTTGGAATGCCTTGCCATCATGTCATCATCTTGTGTCAAGGAGTATAAACCAAGTACAGGAAAGATGCAAGCCTTTTGCTTTCTTTGTGGAAGTGGAAGGGGATGATGGCTACTTCTAGTGCCTTTTTGAGAAGTACAAGAAATTGCCTAGTCCATAAGTTTAAAATAAAATCAAAAAAAGGCATTACCTGACTAGCTGTACCCTGGGGGAGTTTTCCTGAGCCCCAGCAGTCAGCCATGTTAGTTGGACACACACATGTGCCTACCTTCTTGCTTGCTCATGCACAGCCAGGATGCTATCTATCTAAAGCTACCAGTAGCAGGAAGATACATGGGGACGGGCTGAGGAAGTAGGGAAATCTTACTCCTAGGTAAAGCTGTCGTAATATCAGTTTTCGAGACTCCCCGGATGGGAGGAGTTAGGGAGGAATTTCAAGCTGTGGCACAAGAAGTGACTCAGAACACCCCCAAATACAGTTGGAATTCAGCCTCCATATCTGTTCATGATGAGAATGGGAGGGCTCCCCTAGATTTCACACCCTTGTGCAATGTACAACCACAGCATCCTTACATAGTGCACCTAAAAACGGTCTTCATTCTACTAGTAGCCAGGATTTAGGGTAGACTTTTTCATGGAAGAAATGACTTAAGGTGAATTAAAAATGAAGGGAACAGATGAAAATTTCTTTCTATCATGCTGCTGCCATGATGTCATTGTCACTTGTTTTTGCCACTACTGTCTTACTTGTCTCTGTGCTGATTCCTGTGCTCTCTTGTACTCTAAGAGGCAACTTTCTCTCTTCCCCTCTAGATAGTAATACCCTTGCACCCATTTGTTGCTTTTTAATCTCCATAGGCCCAGTACCTGTAATGATGCTAGTAGAATACAAACCAAAAACCATACTTGTTGGTGTTGAGCCAATTCTGACTGATAGCAACCCGATAGGACAGAGTAAAGCTGCCCTATAGAGTTTTCAGTGAGCAGCTGGTGGATTGGAACTGCTGACTTTTGGTTAGCCGCCAAAGTCTTAACCACTGTGCCACCAGGGCCCCCTAGTGGAATAGATCTATTGAATAAAAGAATCCTATGAATCCATGGCAGGGAGAAAATCAGGTTAAACAAATCATTTTGAACAAATGTGGTGTGCTCTTTCGGATGTCCTCACTTCTAGGGCCAGGTCAATAACGTATCGCCATATTGCCTAAGGGCCACTGAGTTTCTCTTAAGGGCTATGGAAGAATTTGGAAACAGGTAGTGGTGCTGGTCATACAACATGATGGATGTAACTAATATCACTGTAAATGTATATTTTGTTATATATTTTACCACAATAAAAAAAGAAAGAAAATCTCCTACCCTCTATGTCATAATCAGTAAAACACTGGATGTTTGGCCAAAGCCTGTCAAGACAACGTTGAGGAGTCAGGAAATGCAGGGTTGTCACTAAGAGGAAATACCCTCTTGTTAAGTAACCACTTTAGAGGGTTTTTAAGTGGTTTCCAGTAATAGAAGGCAACATTCACAGTTAAACTCAAGTCTCCAAATTGACGGGTTGTCTCTGGGTATTTGTTTGCCTGGAAGCAGTTTTCACTGTGCTAGTTTGTATTTCTAATTGTTTAATGGAGAATACATTGTTTAGGTCCAAATTAAAAAAAAAAAAAATACCCATGTTGTGTTGTTGGGCTTAGTAAATACGTAATCAGGATTTAAATCAGTATTTTAGGCTTGATGACAGCTCTTGGTAGACAGGCATGATTAGAAGGTATGAAGAATTTAGAATGCGTCCCCATTCTAAATTCCTCAAATAAATGTTTATTTGTCTCTGGTTTGCTCTGCTGACCCGGCCAATGCCCAAACCTACAACTTCATATACTCAGTAAACAGTTCTTGTTTATGGTACCTGCTGTGGGAAAAATATCAAACCAAGCCCTATGTACCATGTTGTTCTTAATTGAGAGGCATTGTTTCTATCACTGTACTTTATGTATTCCTAAGGGTACTTTTGACTGTATTTGAGTCTGGTTTCTGTGCTTACTTTAAAAGATAACCCCGTCATAAAATGCTGCTTCACTGTAAGAGAGTTTTATCTTATAACTATCTTAAGATCCCTTAATGGAGATGTCTAGGACAGTATTTCACATCTGGATCTGGCTCTCAAAAGGGTGTTTGGAAATAAAAGTATGGTTAGAGACCTGTCATATTTTGTTTTCTTGTTATTATTATTTTTTTTAAGGCACCCTGATGGCACAGTGGTTAAGAACTTGGCTGCTAACCAAAAAGTTGGTGGTTCAAACCCACCCAGTGGCTCCACAGGAAAAAGACTTGGTGATTTACTCCCGTAAAGATTACAGCTAAAAAAACCCTATGGGGCAGATAAGCTCTCTCACATGGGGTCGCTATGAGGCAGAATCAACTCAATGGCACCTAGTAACAACATACTTTTTTTTTTGAACAAATATTTGTTCAGGGCTTATAATATGGACTAAGCATAAAAACAGTCTTGAGCTTTGCCTTCACAGGGATTATAATATAACAGGGTAGACAGACATCACACAAATGATTTCAACTGTGAGGAGTGTCCCAATAGGGTAAGAATAGGATTCCATAGGCAAGTTACAAGGAAACCTAATTTAGTGCTGTGAAGGGAGAGTGTAACAGGAGACTTGACATATTTTGGGATAGAAAGACTTTAACTAAGACCTAAATGAGCTTCCTGGGTGAGAAGGACATTGTTCTCTGCTTGGCAATGCTCAGGTGGTGGATGGAGTCAGGAGGGAAGGTCAGACTGTGCATGCTGGTATAGGCCAGTCATGGTGATCAAGGTTTCCTCTGCCAGGGCATCATTTTCCTCAAACCGGGGATAAGATTGCTAGAATGTTCTGACTGATAATATAGAAAAGGGCCAACAAAAAAGAGGAAGAGGAAGCTTTTGCCTCCACCTATCCTTCTTGCAATGATCATTGGTAGCACAGTAGTTAAGCGCTTGGCGGCGAACTGAAAGGTTGGTGGTTTGAACTCACCAGTTGCTCTGTGGAAGAAAGATGTGGCAGTCTGCTTTGTAAAGATTACAGCCTTGGAAACTCTGGGGCAGTTCTACTCTGTCCTATAAGGTCTTTATGGGTCCAAGGACAATGGGGTTTTGTTTTTGGTTTATCCTTGCTTGGAACACTGGTGCGAGGTCTTGCAAGTGGAGCTGCTCCAGCCGTGCACAGACCGGGAGGCAAACTCCGTGGCCTGATATCACTGGCCTACTGTATCATTTATCTCCAGACATCTTGCCAGCTCCACTAATTATGTATATTTATTGATTAAACCACTGTTGTTTGGTCCTTCTTTTTTTACTTATGCCTGAAAGCATTTATATACTAGGTAGAAAAGAGATGGGAAAATTAAAATAGAAGAGAGTGATCCAGACATCAAGACCCAAAGATGAAAGAACGTGTGGTCTAACAAAATAAGTATCCAATATAATGTAAGGTACCTGGATAACAAAAGAAGTAAATCCAACATAATGTAGGGCACCTGGATAGTTTTTGGCACGTGGTAAATATTTAAAATCCTGTTTGCTACAAAATACCTGTTGCTAAATGAGCATCCCTGCCTGTTTTTCTCATCCTCCTTCTCCTTCTTTCCTTGCCCTTCTTCATTCTCTCTCCCTATTCCCACTCCTTTCCCTTACTTCCCTTCCTCATTTTTCTTTGTCTCCTCCCATTTTCCCTCTTGTTCCTCCTCATATCCTCTACCTCTTCCCTCTTCCCCCCTCCTTCCATACCTGAGCTCAGAAGAAAGGTAAATTCCAAGATAAAACCTGAATGAGCTAAAGGCCAGAATGACAGGTAAAGCTACAGATTCCCTGAGCACATTTGCCTGTATGAAGACCTTAAAGCTATTGGTGTTGCCAGCAGGTGGGGTTGAGGAGACAAGGTTTAGGGCCTTTGGAAGATAACAACAACAACAACAAAAATACAAAAACCAAACCCATTACCGGTGAATCTATTCTGACCTATAGTGATCCTATTGAACAGAGTAGAACTGCCCCAAAGGGTTTCTAAGGAGTGGGTGGTGGGTTGGAACTGCTGACCTTTTACTTAGCAGGTGAATGCTTAACCACTGTGCTGCCAGAGCTCCAAGGGAGTTAGAAATGCAGCATCTTCCCAAGGCTAGGAACCTTAGAGACCACATTATACATTAGGGGCAAAAAAACAAAAAAAGGGCAGGTTAGATTAAATTTGCCTCTTGGCAAAAGGAGATGGCAGAGACACCTCTCTGTCTCAGAGAATTTACAATTAGGTGTGAGTACTTCCCACAACTTTGGGGATTTAATAACCCTTTCTGTGTGTTATGGGATTTCTCAAGACTGTGACCTCAACCTCATGTGCACCTTCATTGATATACCCAGTGTGCTTGGCAGAACCCATATTCACACTGGAGGAACAAGCTCTCTACCCAGCTTCCTCCAACTCCCACAGACTCAGATCAGACAAATATAAATTCCCAAACCAAATTCACCAAATACACGAGAGATAAGTCATTGTGATCCAAAAGGACTTTAGATACTAGAATAGTTGCATAGAGAATACAGAATTTTTAAAAATGTATAAAAAATTAAAAATAAAGTGAAAAACAGGGCAAAGGAAAAAGAAACTATAAATATAATCAGAAGAGTCTGAGAAACAATGTAAGTTTTATAAATTAGAAAATATAATTATTGAAATGATAACTTTAATAAATGAGTTAAGCAGCAGATTAGGAACAGCTTAGAAGAGAGGATTTATGAATTAGAGCAGAGCTTCTTAAACTTCCATGTATATAACAATCGTCTAAGGAGCTTGTTAAAATGCATATCCTAATTTAGTTGGTCTGGGGCGGGGTCCAAAATTTTGCATTTTTAATAAGCTTTCATGTGCCTGTACTTGGAAGAGCAAGGGACTAGAAAATAGATTTCAAAATATCACCCAAGGAGGCAAAGAAATAGAACATATCTCTGAGTAAGAGAGAATCAGAATGGAAAGAATGGGAGTGAAGCAGTAGTTGAAAACACAATGGCAGAGGATATTGCAGACCTGATGAAAGACATGAACCCACAGATTCAGAAAACCACACCCAAGAAACTTCTAGAAGGAAGGAAGGATTTAAAAAAAAAAGGCAAACAGACAAATTCTTACCTTGCAAAGTAGCAAAGAAAAAGATCTTAAAATCAGCCAAAGAGCGGAAAAAAGTTTATCCTAAAGGGCACAACACACTTAAAATGGCCTTAGACTTTTCAACAGTACCAATGGGTAGGGAATAATATTTTCGGAGTGCTGAGAGAAAACACAACTATCAACCTAGATTTGTGTATCCATCTGATATGGGTTGAATTGTGCCCCCCCCCCCAATAAATGTTGAAATTCTTACCCCTGTACCTATAAATGTGACCCTGTTTGGAAATAAGGGTTTTTCTTTTGTTATATGATTGAGGTCACTGGAATAGGGTGAGTCCTAAACCTGATCTCTTCTGGGTGATGTCTTATAAGAAGGGAAAACAGACATGGAGAGAGACATACAGGCACGAGAAAGAGATCATGGAAGAAACCAACTACAAGTCAAGGCATGCCAAGGAACTCTTGGGGCTATCAACAAAGAGGACCTCCCCCTCCACCCCCAAGAGCCAATGCCCAGATTTGGACTTTAGCTTGCAAAACTGTGAGACAATTGTTCTTTATAGTCCTGCGTGTGTGACATTTTTGTTACAACAGCACTATGTAACTAAGATACCTTCTGAACTGTTCTTCATAATTAAGGGTGAATTCAATAATTTTTTCAGACAGGCGAAAACTGAGTTTCTGAACAACGATCTTACTCAAGGGACTTCTAGTGATTCTCAAAGTGTGGTCACCAGCAGCATCTACAACACCCAGGAATGTTAGAAATAAAAGTTCTCTGGCCTCATCCCAAGCCTAAGGATCAAAAATTCTGGGATGGGCCTCATCAGGCTGTGTTAAGTTCACCGCGTGATTCTGATGCCACTCCAGTGTGTGAACCACTCAACTAGAGGGCATATTTCAGCAAGAAGAAAATGATTTCTGAGGGAAGGTTTGAGACATAAAATGGAATTTTGATCAAATCATTTAGTAAACCTCATTTTTTTGTTGTTTTTTTTCAGGTTAACTTCAACCAACATTGGCTGATAAAACAATAATAATATCAATTTTGAGGATAAGAATAACAGAATTAAAATATTGAATAATACAAAAAAGTAAGCTAGAAATAAGGTTATCATAGTTAAAACATTGTTGTGACTGACATATTATGACTAAAAAATAATTATTCAGTGATGTGATCCAAATGTTAGCAGTATTAATATGATGCCTGTAACATTTTATAAGGAGCTCTGGTGGTGTAGTTAGCGCTTTAAGAGCTTGGCTGCTAACCAAGGGGTCTGCAGTTCTAATCCACCAGCCACTCATTGGTAAAAAAATACATTATAAATTATACTTTTTTAATGCTTTCAAATATATTATTTCATTTGATCTTTACAGCAACCCTGTTAAATGGATAGCTCAAGTAAACTCTCCATTTTTACATATGAAAAAACCGAGGGATGTTTTAACTTGACCAAAATCATGTAACAAGGGTGTGGTGGAGACAGAATCCTAGTCTTTTCACTCTGGGTCCTCATTCTGATTTTCCCTATTATTCTACTACCTTTTATCATTAATAATTAAATATATATATATATATATATATATACAAGCATGCCCTTTGGTAGAAAAACATATTTTTTGAAAAAAAAACTGGAAAAACAATTTTTATATCTTCTTTTATATAATACAAACAGAAAAAAGCTAATAAAAAAATCTTTTACTACTTTAAATGTAAAAATCTATATTCCCACTGTACGTATACTTAAATGATTTATAGGCCTTTCCAGAGAAAGAGCTTCACAAGGAGAGGATAGAATGGCAGTACTTTTGTTTCCTATTGTGAAGTCTAAAAAGACTTGGAAAAACTTCCTGATGATAATATTCTTTTAAAGATAAGATTGGTTCCCACCAGCAAATAGAGTGGAGAATATAAATGACAGATTTAATCAAGTGCATCTGCTTTGAAGTATCAGACTATTTCTTGAAGTATATTTTATGGGTTCTGCAGGATTGCTGGGGGCTATTATGCTGTGATGTAGGCACTAGTCCCTTTGCCTGTAAACCATTGCCGAGAATAAACAGGTGATTCCCCTTTTCGTAGCAATTAGAGATAATATCTCTCTATGTTTTAGGTTGGCTGTTACTAGAGTCTTATACAGTGCTATGGAATTTTCTAGAACCTTTTTCTATAATTAGATTTACATTTTACAGTTAAAGATCTTTTGATGTTAAAATTTATGAAGGGTCAAACCCTGGTGAGCTGTTTGTGGAATTTTTTCCTATAATAATTGGAGGAATTTTCCAACTGAAGCAAACACTGGACGAATTTCTTGGCCTTCCGTAACACCTCTCATGTAAAGGTCTTCATGTGCGTTGCAGACCCGAGCTCGTTAGCTTCCTTTCAGCTGCGGGAGACAGGCAAATGGTAACAGATGTGGAAACTGAGATACAAAGAGATCAACATGCCGTGAATGCTGGTCCATCTTGGATGCAAATCAGGCTCCCAACATCTTCCCTTGGAACCTAGATTTTTATTTTCACGCAACTTTATAATTACATATTTTAGATTGCTCAGTGTAGTTTGAAGTGCCTCAAACATGGAAACATTCGTTACATCTTTTGGGAGATGATTCTGATCTTGTGGAGGGCTTTTTCTGTCTAACTGGTTATACATATTTTAATTAAATAAATCTCATCCCATCGCAGAGCATTATTTTTCCCCCTGTGGGGAGGGACTTGGTTTTCGTTTGAGCCTCGCTCCTTTAGTTCATAGTTTTCTGAGCAATATATTTATTTTTTCAATAAATATTGTGCAAATACCTACTCTGTGCTAATTCCTATGGTACGCCCGGATATGCAAAGATGATTAGGACATAATCTTTTCTGCATTGGAAAAAGAAGCATGAGATTAAATCTGTAAATTTATTAGGAATTAAGGAATCTGGAGGTAAGTAATTTTGGCTTGAAGGGGACTATGGAAAGACTTTTTCCAATAAAGAGAGGAACGGGCAGGGTGAACTTCTTTGTGCCTTTTCTAAGGAGCTCCTGAGCGGTGCAAATGGTTAGCATGTTCGACTGCTAACCAGAAGGTGCAGTAGGGGAAATGCCTGGTCATCTACTTTTGAAAAACCAGCCATTGAAAACCCTGTGGAACACAGTTCTCCTCTGACACACATCGGGTCGTCATAGGTTGAAGTCGACTGGACAGAAACTGGTAAAAGGCAAGGGGAGGTGACCTTATTGCTCTGAACCTTCTAAATGCTAAAATAGCAGTCAAATGGTCTCAAGGCTGTAGCAGCATGGATGGAGACAGGAGCCCAAGAGCCCAAACAACTTAAGATCTCAGGGAGAGTCTCTCATAGATAGGTAAAGAAGGAGGGAGAAAGAGGAAGAGCAACCTGTGAAAGGGGCAGATGAACAGCCTTGTGACCCCATCCTGGATGCTGGCACACTGTCTATGAGAAGGGTGGACAGCAGGTTTTGTGGAGCCAAAGATTCGTTTATTCATAATATTTATTGTGGACCAACTCTGTCTTATGAAGCTTACTTGTCCCTGAAGGGGAGTGGAGAAAATAAACAATGAAGAGGCAAGACAAATTCAAATAATGATAATTGCTAAGAAGAAAATACAACAAGATGAGGTGTTAGGAAGTTGGAGAAGTGTATTTTAAATTAGATAGGTAGTGTCATTTTAGCTAAGAGCTAAATGATGAGTAATCCAGACAAAGAGAGCAGTTCCCAGAGAGGCTATAAAATGGGAACCGTAAAATATATTGCTATTGAACTGATTCCAACTCACAACACCAGCACCCCTATAGGACAGAGAACTGCCCCATAAGTTTTCCAGGACTGTAAATACAGAAGCAGACTGCCACAACTTTCTCACGCAGAGCGGCTGGTAGGTTTGAACTGCTGAACTTTCGGTTAGCAGCCAAGCACTTAACCACTGTGCCACTAGGGCCTCTTGAAATGGAAACAAACTTGGTGTATTCAAGGAAAACATAGAAGTCTTACTGTGTCTGGGGCAGAGTAGGGGGTGGGGAGTAGTATGAGGTAGCAGGGCTCAGACAATACAAGGTCTAGTAGGTCAGAACCCAAAACCCACTGCCCTCGTGTCGATTCTGACTCATAGCGACCCTGTAGGACAGAGTAGAACTGCACCATAGAGTTTCCAAGGAGTGCCTGGTGGATTCGAACTGCTGACCTCTTGGTTAGTAGCCATAGTACTTAGCCACTACTCCACCAGGGTTTCCAGTAGGTCAAAGTAAACCAAAAAAAAAAAAAAAAAAGGTGTCGCCATTGAGTCGATTCTGACTGATAGCGATATTATAGGCCAGAGTAGAAATGCCTCATAAGGTTTCAAAGGAGCAGCGAGTGGATTTGAACTGTCGACCTTTTGGTTAGCAGCTGTAGCTCTTAACCACTGTGCTGCCAGGGCAAAGAGCTTGGATATTATTCTAGTGTGAGATAACTAAGAGGAAGCTCTGATTTGCTACTACAGGACTTGGCAAGCGGACCACCAAGGGGAGGTATGTGTTACCATAAGAGCTTATTCAGAGAAGGAATAACAGCCCTGAGGAACTGAGATCTGATGGATAAATAGAGATTAGGTAAGTGAAAGGAGTAGGCAAAGGCAAAAGTTTACAAGGCAGAGGGAAGAGCATAATGGAAGGTTCTGTGGTGAGACTAAGCATGCTGTGATTTAGAAACTGAAAGCAAAGTGTGGCTGGAGTAGGTGAAGATGAAGCTAGAGAGGCACACAAGAAGCAGAGAATTCTTGGCCTTGACGGTCGTTATAATAACGGTGGTCTTTCTCCTAACAGCAACAGAGAGTCATCAAAATGTTTTTTAAGCTGGAAATTACAAGATCGTATTTGTTTTTCAACATGTCACTTTAACAGCATGGAGAATAGATAGGAAAGAGATAGGAACTGATACAGTGAGTCTAGTTAGAAGACAGCTGCTGTAGTTCAAAGGTGAACCATCACAGGTAGAAATAAAGGACACTTTCAAGAGATATTTGGAAGAAAAAAAAACCTATAGGACTTGGCTACACTTTGGCTACTTTTGGATATGAAGATGATGGATAGAAGTGTCAAAAAACCCAGACTGAACCCATTGCCATCAGGTCAGTTCCGACTCATAAGAATGCTCTTTTGGTGGATGGTGAGGACTAATGTGCCAGTGAAGCCACCAGGTTAGTTGGGGAGAGTTGTGAGTCCAAATTAACATTTTGGAGTCATGGTTTTTAAGACATCCAAGCAGAGACAGGAGATGGGCAGTTGTTATTGTTGTTAGGTGCCATCGAGTGGGTTCAGACTCTTAGCCCCACTACGTACCACAGAACAAAACGCTGCCCGGTCCTGTGCTGTCCTTACAATCGTTGTTATGCTTGAGCCCATTGTTGCAGCCACTGTGTGAATCCGTCTTGTCGAAGGTCTTCCTCTTTTCTGCTGGCCCTGCACTTTACCAAGCTGGGCAGCTGTGGGCAGCTGGATATGAGGATCTGGAGCTCAGAGGAGTGACGTGACTTTTCAGTATAAATTAAACTTATTTACATGTCATAGAAGTACGTGTGGGTGATATTACCTGAGAAAGAATCAGGAAAGAAAGAAGACAGACTTTGAAGTCCTGCCATATTTAATGACTAGGTGGAGAAGAGGCGTTCAGAGATGCTTGAGAGAGCCAGAGGATGTTGAATCATGGAAACTTAAAGAAGAGCGAATTTCAGGAAAAAGGAGCATTCAAAATTGTGGGAACACCAAGAAGTCAGGTAAGATGAAAATAGAAAGTGACCCCTTGACTTAGTAACATGAAGGTCTTCGCTGACCCTAGCAAAAGCTATTTCAGTGGAGTAATGGGGGTGGTGTGGAGATAGGATCCATCATGACTTCTCTAAATTTATGGTCATTTGAAGGGTTGAACTATTTTAGGCTTCGGTATAGAGAATTTATCGGGAGCCCTGGTGGCACAACTGTTAAGCACTCAGCTGCTAAAAAAAGTTGGTGGTTCAAACTCACCTAGCAGCTCTACAGGAAGAAGACCTGCTGGTCTGCTCCCATAAAGATTACAGCCTAGAAAACCCTTTAGGGCAGTTCTACTATGTCACATGGGGTTGCTATGTCAGAATTGACTGGCCAGCGCCTAACAGCAACAACAACAACATGGAGCTCTAACATTAGCTCTAACACGGAATGATAACTTTAAGGAAATTATGTTATTGAATGCAGAGATTTCAAGGTTCTTCCTTCTTCCTTTGCCCCCATTCCCTCCAGATGTAAAGCCACAGTTTTCTCATAATTCCAGTGACTAATGCCAAAATTCTACTGGCAAGAATACCATTCTCTAGAAATCAAATGCCCATGGGAGGGATAACTTCAGTTATATTTTTAGATTCATTCTCCTTTAAAATTTTCTGGTTTTATGATTTAAACATTGGTCGAGGAAATGTAGGAGGACAGACTTGATTGCAAGGATTGGAAGGGAAAAGGAAAGTGATGACAATATGGAAGAGGATGACAGGCACTAGGAGCAGAAAGTTGGGGTGCTGTGGGTGCCTCTGGCTCCATCTGCAATAAAAAAAAAAAAAAAGTTTTTTTTTTTTTTTTTTATTGCACCTGCAGTAGGATCTACTAAACTGAGGAGAGTTCAAATGCTAACCTCCTAGAGTACAAGATCTCTGAATAATGCGACTGTATTGGAGTATCTCAGGAAGGTTGGGATGTCCTCAGTACATGCTGGAGACCTACTTAGAGTCTCATTAGGTTCTCACCGGGGCTTCATGAAAAAAGTTTTTTTTTTTTTTTTTTTTTTTACAGAGGGGTAAATTGGGACTGTTAAAAAATTATACACTTTCTACCCATTATAAGTCTTGGTACTGTATTTTTTAAATTCAAGATTGCTATACTAACTCCTAAGTTCTACCCACCGGTGAAAAATTTGCTAGAGTGACTTTGCTATGGCCACAATATGGGCTCACTTCCTGCAGGACAGGGCAAATGAAGTAGAAGCTTCTTGATTTGTCCAGGAGGGTAAATTAGGAATAGGCTTGCATGGCTCCTGGCAAAGGGCTCAACAAATCTCAGGATAGTCAGCGTGTCCAGCTAATTCCTTTCCATGAACGAGAAAAAAAATGTGTAATTGCATATTTGGGGTGTGCAGGTCCCTCAAGGATCTGCACCCCACCCTCCATCTCTGGTTCAATTTTTATGGTGAAGTCTCTGTGTTAAATTGCCAGCAGCAGACGAGACAGAGTGGAAGCAGAATTAAACAGTCAATGCCATAGTTCTTTGACTTTCAGAGTTTTACCTCAAAATGAATCAATGTCATTGTTCCCTCTTCTTGGGGAAGGAGAGAATGAGCTGTTTTTTCCACACCCACTTGCCCTTCTTAAGTTTTTTTTTTTTTTTTCATCCTAGCTTTTCTTTGAGCATGGAGATAGAATACGGTATTGTAGATAAAACATCTAGACAGAGAACCAAGGATGGTGAATTTCTTTCTTGGCTCCTTCCCTGACATGGGGATAGGAGGAGAGGAGATAATTTATCTTACTCTTACTAATTAGGGTATTGAGGTAAGAAGAGATTAGTGATTGATTTAGAGTGACAAAATTGTCAATGACTTGTTACGGACTCAGGTCATTTCCCCTTGTTTTGAGCCTCAGTTTCTTCAGATGCTCATTAGGGAAAGAAAAAAAAAAAGGTACATCACCCCAGAGGTGTAGTGGAGAATTAGTTTTAGCAATAGCAGTGGGAGAGGTAATTAATGTTTCCATTAACATTGCTACCGTTATTCTGCCAGACTTCTTTTACAATTTTCCTTTAAGAGAGAAACAGCAGCTCTTAATGGAAAGATAAATTTTTGGAGGCAGACAGCTCTGGGTTGACATTTCATCTCTATACCTTATACCTTACTCCTGGGGTGAAATAAACTTTTTTTTTTTCCTGTACTTTATTCTTTTTTTTCCTTTCTTGTGCTTTAAGTGGAAGTTTTCAACTCAAGTCAGTCACTCATACAAAAATTTATACACACCTCGCTATGTTCTCCCCCTAATGAGATAGCACACGCCTCCTCTCCACCCTATATTCCCCGTGTCCATTCAACCAGCTCCTGTCCCCCTCTACCTTCTCATCTCACCTCTAGACAGGAGTTGCCCACATAGTCTCATGTGTCTACTTGAGCCAAGAAGCTTGCTCCTCGCCAGTATCATCTTCTGTCTTATAGTCCAGTCCAATCCCTGTCTGAAGAGTTGGCTTAGGGAATGGTTCCAGTCTTGGGCTAACAGAAGGTCTGGGTATCATGACCTCTGGGGTCCTTCTAGTCTCCGTCAGACCATTAAGTCTGGTCTTTTTTACAAGAATTTAGTTCTGCATCACACTGTTCTCTTGCTCCATCAGGGATTCTCTGTTAAGTTCTCTGTCAGGGTCATCATCGGTTGTAGCCACGCACCATCTAGTTCTTCTGGTCTCAGGCAGATGTAGTCTCTGATTTATGTGGTCCATTCTGTCTCTTGGGCTCATAATTACCTTGTGTCTTTGGAGTTCTTCATTCTTCTTTGCTCCAGGTGGGTTGAGACCAATTGATGCATCTTAGATGGCCACTTGCTAGCTTTTAAGACCCCAGACGCCACTCACCTAAGTGGGATGCAGAATGTTTTCTTAATACATTTTGTTATGCCAATTGACCTAGATGTCCCCTGAAACCATGGTCCCCAGACCCTGCTACTCTGGCCTTTGAAGTGTTCAGTTGTGTTCAGGAAACTGCTTTTGATTTAGTCCAGTTGTGCTGACCTGTCCCGTATTGTGTATTGTCTTTTTCTTCACCTAAAATAGTTCTTGTCTGCTATCTAATTAGTGAATACCCCTTTCCCTCCCCACCCTCATAACCATCAAAGAATATTTTCTTCTGTGTTTAAACTGTCTCTTGAGTTCTCATGATAGTGGTCTCATATAATATTTGTCCTTTTGCAACTGACTAATTTCATTCAGCATAATGCTTTCCAGATTCCTCCATGTTATGAGATGTTTCATGGATTCATCACTGTTCTTTATCAATGCATAGTATTCCATTGTGTGAATATACCATAATTTGCTTATCCATTCATCCGTTGATGGGCACCTAGGTTGCTATTGTAAACAGTGCTGCAATAAACATGGGTGTGCATATATCTGTTCGTGTGAAGGCTCTTATTTCTCTAGGATATATTCCAAGGAGTGGGATTGCTGGACCATATGGTAGTTCTATTTCTAGCTTTTTAAGGAAGTGCCAAATCGATTTCCAAAGTGGTTGTACCATTTTACATTCCCACCAATAGTGTGTAAGTGTTCCAGGCTCTCCACAACCTCTTCAACATTTATTATTTTGTGTTTTTTGGACTAATGCCAGCCTTATTGGAATGAGGCAGTATCTCATTGTAGTTTTGATTTGCATTTCTCTAATGGCTAATGATTGTGAGCATTTCCTCACGTGTCTGTTAGCTGCCGGAATGTCTTCTTTAGTGAAGTGCCTGTTCATATCTTTTGACTATTTTTTAATTGGGTTATTTGTCTTTTTATTGTTAAGTTTTTGCAGTATCATGTACATTTTAGAGATAGATCAGAGGCTGATCGGAATTGTCATAGCCAAAACTTTTTCCCAGTCTGTATGTAATCTTTTTACTCTTTTGGCAAAATCTTCAGATGAGCATAGGTGTTTGATTTTGAGGAGCTCCCAGTTATCTAGTTTCTCCCCTGGTGTTTATATATTGTTAGTAATGCTTCATATACTGTTTATGCCATGTAGGGCTCCTAGCATTGTCCCTAATTTTTCTTCCATGATCTTTATCATTTTAGATTTTATATTTAGGTTTTTGATCCATTTTGAGTTAGTTTTTGTGCATGGTGTGAGGTAAGGTTCCTGTTTCATTTTTTTGAGGACGGATATCTAGTTATGCCAGCACCATTTGTTAAAGAGACTGTTTTTTCCCCTTTTAACTGACTTTGGGCCTTTTTTTTTTAATAATATTTTTATTGTGTTTTCAGTTAAGGTTTATGCAACAGTCTAGGTTCCCATGCAACAGCTTCTATATAAGTTGTTCAGTGACATTGGTTATGTTCTTCATAATGCATGGACATTCTCATTATTTCTATTTTGTTGTTGCATTTGGAATGAACTTTTTGTAGCCTTTTTTTTATATGGAGATAATAAGAGCTACTTCCACAAGTTTGCTATAAAGATGTGAAAAATAATAAGCACTTTTCTGACAATAACCATATGTGGTGGTTGAATTTAAATGAGATTATGCGACTATGGAAACCCTGGTGGCATAGTGGTTAGGTGCTGCCGCTGCTAACCAAAGGATCGGCAGTTGAATCCGCCAGGAGCTCCTTGGAAACTCTATTGGGCAGTTCTACTCTGTCCTATAGGGTCGCTTTGAGCCGGAATCGACTCTACAGCACCGGGTTTGTTTTGGTTTTATGCGACTATACCATCTCTGGATTTTGAAATCAGGTTTGCATTTACTTTAAGCAAAGAAGCTCCTTAACACAGTGTGTGGCTTATGAAGACTTCTGACTCATGCAAGTTTTTGTACTGCTCTAGAAAATGTTTCAGGGCTGAGCTGCAGGTCGTTACAATACCCCCAGGAGAAGGCTAAACCAGTAACCCTCAAGTCAGTTCCAACTCAGGGTGACTCTGTGTGTTTCAGAGTAGAACTAAGCTCCACAGAGTTTTCAATGGCTGGTTTATTGGAAGTAGATCACCAGGCCTTTCCTCTGAGGTACCTCTGAATGGCCTCAAACCTCTAACCTTTCAGTTAGCAGCTGAGCATATTAACAGTTTGCAACACTCACGGACTCCTATCTCTCACAATTCTCCTAAGTACAGGCATAGAAAGCAAATGGAAAGCTGTGTACAAACTCGGAAAGCTGTGTACAAACTCGGAAAGCTGTGTACAGAGCTGTTTCCTTGTCTATGAAATTGAGGGAGAAAGTTTTTCCATCCCTGGGATAATTTGGAAAGATTCAAGCTGTGTGTTAGAGTCAGGCGCACAACAATTGCCATTTAACCTGTCTGCCAGCCATGGAGCAGCTTCATGGCCTACTCTGCCTTTTCAAACCATGCTGTGACCAGCAGAGTGGAACAGCCCCGAGAGGAGTAACGTTTAACTGTCACTTGCTGCTTTAAAGAGTTCGAAAAGGTGGTATTCCTCGCACCACTCATATTCAGTTACTTGGTATTCACACCACTTTCTTGAGGATGCTTGCAGTTTTTCTTCCGCTCTAGCCTTTGAAACTGCTTAATCAGCTCATTCCCAGGGTTATGGCAACTAGCACTGATTTGAAACTAGAGGTCTCCAGGCTTTCGAGTGCCTGATGGGGGCACTGCACCCTACTGCCAATCATCAACCCAGCAGCTACTTTTGGGCTTTCTAAAGTTCATGATTTAGACATGTGGGAGGGTGATGCATTGGAAAAATTTATTTTAGAGACAATTATCAGTCATACTGGTTGGTTGAGACACCCCAAAACCAGGCCAACTAGCTTTTCCAATTTTCAGCTAATTTTTTCATCCTAGGAGCCCTGGTGGCAAATGGCTAAGACCTCAGTTGCTAACAAAAAGGTCTGCAGTTCGAATCTATCAGCTGCTCCTTGGAAACCATATGACATGGTTCTACTCTGTCCTAAAGGGTCACTGTGAGTTGGAATTGACTCTAAGGCAATTTTTTTTTCTTCCTTTTGGATATCATCCTGTAGACAAATAATAGGCACTGGGGAGACTTTATCTCGGGTTTCTGGCCCTCCTATAATTTTAAGCTGAGTTATACAAGCACTAAGAGAATCTTATCCTCTTGGTCCACTTTGCCCTCCAGAGCATGGACGTGGAAAGAGGAAAAGCACCAGATATGGAGTTGATCATGTCTTTGGTGAAAAAGACACATCCAAGTGTTATGTGACAATGGAATTCAGGGCCTCTGCAGTTGTATCAGGGAGCCCTGGTTGCTCAGTGGTTAAGCTGTAGGCTGCTAATCAAAAGATTGGTTGGGTTTTGGTTTTTGGTGCATATGATCAGTTTGGCTACAGTCTCATTTAAAAAAGCAAGTGCAGACCAAGCCAGCACCTGGATGACAGATGCAGCATTTCCTGGTGAGATGGAGTTAACAGTGCCAGGAATCCAAGGAGTATGTCTCCATTTCCACTGGTAGCAAATCAGTGCAGTAGGAGACAAGAGATGGCCTTTTAATGGGATCTGTCTCTTTACCCAGGTTTCTTTCTAAATGGTGTATATAAATGACTTCCATTCTTACCCATATTTTGAAACAATTGGCTTATTCTTCTCCCAGATAAAATTCCCCTATTTTTTTTCATCATTTATCATTGAAAGAAGTTCCTTCTCCACATTCTATTCTTGGGTGTGGTTATGAGGATATGTGGTGACTGTTTTCTCCCAGGAGTTGGGAGAGATTCAAGTGAGTTAATGAATCTTCCCTAATATAGGTAGTAAAATTCTTTTCGATTATTGGGTTTAGAAATACCTATAAAGATACAAATGTTGCTATAATGGGCCATCTTGCTTTTAAGGTTTTTTCTACTGGTGTTGGATCCGTAAAGTTCGTGCTGGGATGATGGAAGTTCTCATTCACTCCTTCCAGTTGGAGTGTGTATTCTGAGTTGAATTAGGGTAGCTTCTGTGATTTTAATTTTATTTTTTTGTGGTTAAAAAGAGTTAACTATACCCATCTACACCTTTACTTCTGAAGATCTCTTATCTGAATGGGGTTTCAGCATGTCACTGAATATTTAATGTCATGTCTTGTTAGCCATGTCTC
The DNA here is from genome assembly GCF_030014295.1 of Loxodonta africana. Lineage (NCBI taxonomy): Eukaryota > Metazoa > Chordata > Mammalia > Proboscidea > Elephantidae > Loxodonta > Loxodonta africana. The sequence goes on from NC_087352.1 coordinate 81,091,813, forward strand.
ATATAACCAGTTTCTAATTTCAGCCTTTGCTTAGTTAAAACATTTTGTCGAACTTCCCTATCACATTTTTTTTTTTACTCACACACATCATTTCACCCTCACTCCTAAAAAATCTGTTTGTGGCAATTCCAATATTGGCAGTGTAAGCAAAAAAAAAAAAAAACTTCAAAAAAGGCTGAATTTGAACGTACTCGTTGTAAAAATGAAAGGTTGATTCAGCATCCCAGAGAAAGGGTGCAGTATAGCCAGACGTGTGCGTGCCAGTTAGCAAAGAATTATTACATGGAGGTTAAATAACATGTCATTTATTAAAATAAAAAGAATCATTTAAATATTTATTTAAATAGATAGTCCTCCAATACTTTTAAGTCTTAGTACATGCATAATTAATTAAAGGAGAGAAAGATTCTGAAGTAGGAAACCATAAAGTGTGAAGAAATACTGCCAATTGAGCTTCAATAAAAATGAAGAGAAAATAACTCTTGAAATGATATTTTAAAAAATGATTGAATTTTTAGACAACTTTTTGGAACACATTTACTATATAAAGTACTGTGTATATTCCTGTGGCTATGTGCAGTCCTTAAGAGCTACAGCTGCTAACCAAAAGGTTGGCAGTTTGAATCCACCAGCCAACCCTTGGAAACCCTGTGGAGCAGTTCTACTCTGTGTGGATAGGGTAATTGTGGTCCATCAAAAGGATTAGTCAGCTTTGTCATCCTGCTGGGCTTAAAAAGAGAGCTAACACCAGAGCAGAGAGAGGGTCCCACCACGACCAAGGAAGAACAGCCAGAAGCAGAGATTGTATCCTTTGGATATGGGATCCCTGCACAGAGAAGTTCCTAGACCCAGGAGACAGAGAGCAAGGTGTAACCCTGAAGATAGCAAGAAGCGGTGGCAGAGAAGCAGTGGCAGGAAAGACCATGCAGTGGGCTTTCCAGCCCAGGGAGTGAGAAAGCTAAGTGCCTTTGAGCAGAGGCAGAGGATCAGAGAAAGTTGTGCCTATGATCACGGCTGGGAGGAGGCTGGCCTGATGCAAAAGCTGTATCCTGTGCATTCCTGAACCTGAATCATAACCTGTTACTTCCCTAATAAATCCCATAATCAGGAGTATGGTCTGTGAGTTCTGTGTGGCCATTGCAATGAATTATGGAACCCAGCAGAGAAGTAGAGAGTGTTGTGGGAGGGACAGCTGGTGTCAGAACTGGAAAAGATGATGGAGAGAGAAGGCGTGTCTGAACTCCACCTCATGAGAATCAGTCTTGGGCAGTTGATTTTATTTCTTTTTCCTCATGAAGTTAGAGGAAGTCAGACACCACAATCATGCCATTTTTACAAGGTAGTACTTTTTTTTTTTTTAGTCCGGATGTATTAAGTAACATCTCTTGGATAACAAAATAAATTCTGAGGATGGAAATACTTCCGTAAGTACAGCATTGATAATAGTTTGAGTATACATAGCAGAGCTTAGCAAAGCAAGATCTCTCTCTCTGTGTATATATACACACACGTACACACACATAAAAAAAAAAATTACATGCACATATATATGTGCATATATATATATATTTTGCGAATTAATGAATGAATAAAGAATGTTCTAAAAATGACTAAATAGTAATGATATTTGCTGAACTTTTAGATGTTGCTAGACTATTATTCATTCCATAAATATGTATTGAACAGTTAAATATTCTGAACACTAGCTGCTATGGGTACCAATGGAGTGAAAAAGACAAACTGGAACCCTGAGGAGCTTGTGGTCCAGTGGGAAAAATTTAAAGGTTCTGGAATTCCTATTCAGTGCTCTGGGTTTGGCCTCTTCCCAAAGTCAGTCATTTTGAGGGAACAAAGCTTTTCTATTTAGTGGGGGACACACACAAACGCACTTGTGGACACACCTCCTCCTTGTACTTTATTTTCTCATATTGGGCCTTGCCTTGATAACTCCCTAGAATAACATGCTGTCTTAATTTATCGAGACTCTTTTTTTTTTTTTCTTTAACTGGTACACTTTTCACTCCCATAACATACAAAGACTTCTACCCACTGTTCAGCTTTTTTCTAGTCTTTCTCTCCTAGATACAAAAGAATATTTACAACCATTTTTTAACATAAATTATACATAGTGTTAATAAATGGCCCTTGTATACAGCCAAGAGAAGCACACCATTCAATGGAAAGAAGAATATTTATAATACTTCCCCTGTTGGTGCTGCCTCACAGAAACAGAGCTTGACCTTACTTTATGAAACTGCCTACCAGTCAAATTTATGAACTTTATTAGGTTATTTTCAACCATTGTAGTTTTACTTATTCACCTTGAGACTCCAAAATTTGTGCCTTTTATTAAAATATGTTCACATTTTGGAAATGTTTAGAGTAAGGTGAAATCTTAGAAGACGGGATACAAGGGAGAAATTGCAGGATTTAGATGGGAGAGTGGGTCTGGTGAATAGTGATTGGGCAGAAGTCCCAATAGGATACAGCAGGAACCAGAACCAAGGTGAAGGCAGTGAGGATGGAAAGAATACATAAAATAGAAGAAAATATTGGCTATGTAAAAAAAGAAACCATCATTTGTCAGTCTGTTGCTATGATGTTGGAAGCTATGCCACTAGTATTTCAAATATCAGTAGGGTCATATATGATGGACAGGTTCTACAGAGCTTCCAGACTAAGAGAGAATAGGGAGAAAGGCCTGGCAATCCACTTCTGAAAATTAACCATAGAAAACTATATGGATCACAACAGAATGTTATCCAACATAGTGCTGGGAGATGAGCCCCCTAGGTTGGAAGGCACTCAAAATACACAGTGGCCACAACAATTAACTCAAGCATATCAAGGCCTGTGAAAATGGTACAGGAGCAGGAAATATTTAGTTCTGTTGTACATGGGGTTGCCATGAGTCAAAGCCAAGTTGATGGCAATTAACAACAAAAACAGGAAAGGACTAGAAGCTGTAGAGAGAAGTCCAACTGTGCTAACGTTTTCAACCTAAGTGAATGGAAAGATGAACTGACATTACCCAAAACAAGGTCCCAAGAGAGAAGAATATAAAGATAGGATAGAGAATGAGTCCCAGTTTTCTATATTAACTTTGAACTGCAAATAAAAAAATAATAGGAAGCCATAATTCATGTGCTGAGCAGAAGTTGAAGCTCACCCAAGCTCACTTCCCTTTTACTTCCTGCTCCCTGCTCTGCTTTCCCATGTTTCTCCCTCACAACCTTCTTTTCTGAAGAGTCCTCCAAAAGCGAATGAGGACACAGCTGTGCTACCTCTTATTCCAGTTGGAGCAAAAGTACATTTGCTTTTCTGACCCAGCTGCATGGGCCCCTCAAAGTTCTAGGGCTTCTTTTGGCTGCAACTGTTTGTTTTGCCAGTTGGCCTTGCACACAATTAAATATTTGGAAATTGGAGTTCAAGAGAGAAGTCAGATGATGTTTTGGAAGTCCTCTGCCTAAAGGTGATAATTAAAAAGATGAGAATAAATACAGTTTCCTAAAAGGCAAATGGTAGAGAAAAGGGAAAAATAGAGGACTCATGAGCACCTACGTTTAGGGGCCAAAGGCAGGGAGATAGACCAGAGGTGAAGTCTGGTTGTAAAAAGCAATTCAAGGGAAAGAAAAACTGAAGGTGAGCAGTGCAAGGAAGGAAAGATTTAGGAGAGGAGGTATTGATCAGCAGTGTGATGTTGCAGAAAAACAATGCAATTGAAGAGGTGGACACACACACACACAGCCTCCAATAAACATACGATGTCTCTACGCAAGTTGGAGAGAAGGGTCTCCTCCAGGTAGATTAGGTGGATGTCGCCCCCTCACCACAATGAATGGCTTGACTACAAAAATGAGGGCTAGATTTCAGCTCCTACTTACAACTTAAAACCCATGCAACCATATGTGGCAAAACAGTATATATACAACCTGATGTAGTCCCACGTAGAAAAAAACAACTATGTACACCTTATTTGGGTTTTCCTCTATGCTCAGTGACAGTCATTACTTTCCTCAGGACACATGCTAGTTTTTACCCACCACCACAAAATCAGTTAGTCGATGCCCAATACTGTGCTCCCTCCAAATGCTTCCTCGCTATGGTACACACCAGCTCCTCATGGAAGAGTCTTAAGCTGAGGTGTGTGCCGGCCAGTAACCACGTTGTTAAGGACACTTTTCCTTCTGTTGGTGTTCCCAGTCAGCTCTTGTTGGCCTCAGGTACAATTTTGTGATATTGATTATGTCTTGAAAATGAAACAAGTGTTTTGTTTTATCTTTGTTGGAAACATACACAACAAAATATGCACCTATTCAACTATTTTTATGTGTACGGCTCATTGGCAATGCTCACATATTTCACGTTGTGTCGCCATTCTCACTGTCTCTATCCGTGTTGTTTCACCACCATTACGTGCTCCTTACAATTCTCATCTGGGCTTTAGAGTTACTGTTGTCATTTCAATCTCGTATAGATAATTCTTTAAAAGAGTGCGTAAACTCAGTTTTCGTTGTTGTTTTCTCTTTTCAATTTGAGTAGGTAGTTTATAGTTGGAGACACACAGTTTCATCACAGTATTTTTTCTCTTTTTATTTCTTACTTGGAAGTGAAAGAAAAGAGATAAAGTTGGTTTTATATTATTTAATTTCTTTGAGAAGACACAGGCCACCAAATGTTAAAACAAACCAAAAAAAAAAAAAAAAGCAATTTTAACATAATGCTTGTACTTTCTTACTTTGTGTGAAATGTCTCATGCATATTTTTAGTAATTTCTTCAGGGACTTTAAAAAAGAAATTTTCTATTTTAATATATCTAGGTGACAGCGATCTGGATAAGAATCCACAGGGGACTTTAGCAAAGATTCTGTCAGTGAAAAAAGGAGGCGGGGCGGGGGGGGAGCTTTAGAGCTCCTAAGCTCCAGATAAGATGACCACTCTCAGACTCCACTCTTCTGTCTCCAGTCACCATTTGCAAGAGCAAGGAGGGAGCTCCATAACTGTGAACTACACAGCTTAGATTACAGCACCCCTTTCCCCCAACACACATAGCCTGCCACCAGTGTTTGCCCTGCGAGCCATGATTAACTCATCATGTCTCATATCCCCATTTACAACAGTCATCATAGGAGGCTGAGAGCACCATATCATCTCTCATGCCCCTAATTCCCGTCCCCTTTGCACAATGGAATCTCTGGGTGGTGAAAATAGGTAATATTCTCAGCTCCTGACTAAAAGTTCGAGTCCACCCAGAGGCACCTTGAAAGGTCTGGCAATCTGCTTCTGAAAAACCAAACCAAAACCAAATCCATTGCCATTGGGTTGATTCCGACTCATAGTGACCCTATAGGGCAGAGTAGAACTGCCCCATAGGGTTTCTAAGGAGCACCTGGTGGATTCAAACTGCCGACCTTTTAGTTAGCAGCCAAGCTCTTAACCACTGCACCACCAGGGTTTCCTCTAAAAAACCAGCCATCGAAAACTGTATGGAGCACAGTTCCACTCTGACACAAATGTGTTGGCATGAGTTGGAAGTGACTCAATGGCAACTTGTTTTTGTTTTGTTTTTGCACAATAAGGCTGCCTACCTACCCTTTCACTACCTATCCTCTTGACTACTAATTAACATATTATTCATTTTACTTATTTGTTTGTCTTTTTTCCCAATTAGAATGCAAACCAGAACTTTTGTCTGTTTTGCTCACTGCTATATCCCACTGTCTTGGTCAGTGATATCTACAAAGCACACATACACACACACAAACAAACCCATTGCTGTGGAGTTGATTCCAACTCATAGTGACCCAATGAGTAAAACTGCCCCATAGAGTTTCCAAGGAGCACCTGGTGGATTTGAACTGCTGACCCTTTGGTTAGCAGCTGTAGCACTTAGCCACTATGCCATCAGGGTTTCCAAAGCAAGCACTCCATAAATATTTGTTGGGTGGGTGAATGAAAAACTAAACAACGACAACAATAAAAAACCTGAGAAAAAAAGCATTTGGATTTGACACAGACCTGGATGTGGGAATGAGGGACCAGAGAGACCAAGGATGAACTCCCAGATTGTGGGCCTGAGATGTTAGTAGGGCCACTTTCTGTGGTGTGCATTGGAAGAGGCAGCACTTCAGGATAATAGTTACAAAGACTAGGAGGTCTCTTTATGCAGAAATTAATTTCATATCAGTAAGAAATTTGCTGCAGGCATATAGTGCTTAAAGCAAACAAACAATAACAACAAAAATCTTTAAAGCTCTTGAGTAGCAGCTGCTATCTACAGGTAGATTTTTTTCCAGCACGAAAGCAGAGCTTTTAAATACTTTCATAGGTTGGCATTTACCTTTATGGAAGTTGACGTAACTTGGAACAAAATGTAAAAGTAACAGAAGCTTCCAGAGTACAGTGGTGATCAATGAGTGATTGTTGGGAGAGCAGAAGTATTAATGCCAAGGCAAAATGACAAATTAAGCAAAATACATCTTCCACCTTGACTTTGTGGTGCTGCTGATAGCTTCTTCCCCTCCAGGCACTGAGCCTGTCTCTGCTGGTCTCCAATCCTGCTGCCCTGCTCTGTTCTACCCACCCAGAAAGGGCCTTTCAGACACAACCTATCTTCTCCCTTCCTTTTCCTCCCTCCCAGATATAATTACATGACTTAGAGCCCATTCCCACAGAACCCACCTTTATCTGTGAGAGCTGATGAGACTCCCTTAATTAGACAAAAGAATTCCAGCAAAATCCTTGCTTGATGGACCGTAACACCAAGAACTACAATGCCTAAACACAACCAAATCAAACTCATTGCCTTTGGGTCAATTCTGACTCACAGCAACCCTATAGGATACAGTAGAATTGCCCCACAGTGTTTCCATCGAGCAGCTGGTGGATTTGAACTGCTGGAGTCTTGGTTAGCACCAAATGCAAGTTAAAATGATAAGGTTTGGTTAAGTGCTTGGCTGCTAACCAAGAGGTTGGCAGTTCAAACCCGCCAGCTGCTCTGCTGAAGAAAGATGTGGCAGTCTGCTTCTGTAAAGATTACAGCCTTGGAAACCCTATGGGGCAGTTCTACTCTGTCCTATCAGGTTGCTTTGAGATGGAATTTGACTCGATGGCAATGGGTAAGAAATGATGGTGGGCATTGGTGGTTCAGTGGTAGCATATTTGCCTTCCATGCAGGAGACCTGGGTTTGATTCCTGGCTAGTGCACCTCATGGACAGCCACAACCAATCTCTTCTTGGAGGCTTGCATGTTGCTCTGGTGCTAACAAGTTTAAATACCAGACTTCCCTATATTCCTGCATATCAGGAATTAATTGAGCATGTGTAGGACTTCCTAGGATAAATGTTTTATGATTTTTTTTTTCTGTCTGAAAGAATCAATGCATAGAAGATAGTCAACTAGGAAATGTCAGTTGGGATCTAATTTTCCATAGTTTTTGTTGTTTGGAGATGGTAGCATGAATACCAATGTTCAGGGAAATTACATGGATTCACAATCAGCTCCTAGAGCATGAAGGAACTATGGCACCAAAATTATATATTAGAGCACTTTGGTCACTCCCCACTGTGTGCTATAGATGGATGAAGAAATGAAAATATATTTTATTTCATATTACTTTAGAGTAAATCAGTAAAGATTTCTATCAAAATTTGATTTACTAATTTATCATTTTATGATGTTTCTGAATACTTGCCATATTCTAAATATAAAGAACATCACATATGTCAAAGTTTCCTAGGTAACAATTATGGTTCATAAATGGAAAATATAAGGGAAAAGATTGTGGGGATAGTGGGGATAGGGTGGCGAAAAAAATGGAAAAATAAATAGTTTTGAGTGCTTCTAAGTGCTAGGTCCATTCTCATATATTTTATAACTCTTCACAGCGTGACTGTATGAGGCAGTATCTTGGTTATCTAGTGTTGCTATAAGAGGAATACCACAAGTGGATGGCTTTATCAAACAGAAGTTTATTCTTTCACAGTCTAGGAGGCTAGAAGTCCGAATTCAAGGCACCAGCTCCAGGGGAAGGCTTTCTTTCTCTGTCTGCTACGGACTAAGGTCCTTGTCATCAATCTTCCTCTGGTCTAGGAGCTTCTCTGTGCAGGAACCCCAGGTTAACTGCCACTAATCCCATTTCATTAACATCATAGAGATAAGATTTAGAACACATAGGAAAATCACATCAGATGACAATATGGTGGACAATCACACAATACTGGGAATCATGGCCTAGTCAAATTGATACACATGCTTTGCGGGGGCACAATTCAATCCATGACAGGTAGGTTTGATTAGAATCTAGGATTTCCTACCACACATTAGGGAAGAAATGTCGTCACTTAAGCTGCCATCCTCCCTAATCTTTCCTTTCTCCTCCTTCCTAACAGGTCATTATATAAAGGCTTATGAGAACATGACTGGACTCCAGGGAGCTTAGAATTTCTTCTGTTCAAAGGGGAATATTCATAAGAAAAGATGATGTTTAGTTCAAAAAGTATCTTCCAATTATTCTAAAAATAAGCTTAACAGAAAGGAAGTCCATTTATCCAGAAATCCTTTTAAGCAGCATAAAAATGAAGACTTGAGGATCATAACTTTCACAAAACCTTGTAATTTTCTCTAAAATCTGCCACACTGGAGAGAAGGTGGCAAGTTTCAGCTAAAAGTCCCTATTTATTGTATGCCTTTTATGTAATTAAAATGCATTTTCAGTCCAAAAATAATAGGACTGTGAGTGAAACAGGTGGTGATAATTATACTTGTGTTCTAGGAAATTCATTATTTGGTAGTTACAAATAGGGAATGAAGGCCCTTTAACAGATGTGTGGTATGTTTTTAGCTAATATTTCCAGGGTTTCATGGGCAGAAAACATTCAAGATGAAAACTGCCACTATATTAAATTATTCCCTTCCATTATGTAGATAGCATTGAAATGTGAGGCAAAGGATACCAACATTCATATTAAATTGAGGTCAATTCCTCTGATGTTGGTTGAATTGAGGGTATTTACTTTCAACTTTGTGTCTAAATCAGTGGTTCTTGGGCTACCTCCTGGAATTCTGATTTAGTTATTATCTTAAAAAAAATATATGTCCAGGTGATCCCTATGTGAAGGTAAGCTCAGAGGAAGAATAGCAAGATAATGTGAGACTATGTGTTAAGGGCTGATGTGAAATCAGAATCAGGGGGGCTTAGGAAAGCACACCAGGCAGCAAGAAGTTGGAACACCTCTCCAATAAGTGGAGAAAAGGGGAATTGCCAGAGAGAACATCACATGCAGCTGTGGAAATAAATGCATCATAGGTACTTAATAGTAAATGAGAAGACTAATCTTACTGACTTTTAGGAGTAGAAGAAAATATTACAGAATCAATAGAAGGCATTTCACAGTCCTGACACAGAGTAGGTGTGCAGTAAATATTTGGTGACTGAACAAATGAATAGGCCAGATTATGGAGGTACTTAAAACCTAAACAAAATAATTTAGACTTTTCATTTACTGTATCACTTCAGTGCCTAGCATATACATCTACTCCTCACTTATCAATTATCTTGTCATCTGACACTTTGCATTTATGACAATAGTAAAAAACCTTCTGTCCAACTATTTTGCACATTAACAACATATGCTGAGGTGTAAGGTGAGAGTAATGCTGGATGTGATGGTTAAAGTTATGTGTCCACTTGGCTGCGCTGTGATTCTCAGTGGTTCAGCAGTTACATAATAATGTAATTTGACAGTTACATAATGATGTGATTTGGCAGTTATGTAACGTTGTAATTTGACAGTTATGTAATGTGATCTGATGTGGTCATCCTCTATTTTCACATGACTCTGATTTTCAAATAATGACCTGGTCCTTGGAACCTAAACATGTCAATAAGTGAGGAGTGGGTATATTAGGGACTTCATAAATATTGACGTAAATGTTGAATGAGGAGAGTGCCTTGCACATGTGTACTGATTAAATGGTTAATATTATTATTCAAATTATGAGTATCATTAGTTCAACACCTTTATTGTTCAGATAGAAAAATTCAATGATTTGCTTATAAGACAATTTAGTTTATATTTTGGTCTGATGGAATGGTATGGAAAAACTGTACTGTTTAAAAGGTTTCTATAGTGTGCCAAGGAGGAGCTATATAGAACCATGGGATTATATTTCTAGACTCCCTGTGTGATGTGAACAGTTAAAGTGCTTTTCTGCTAACCGAGGAGTTCATGATTCAAGTCCACCCAGAGGCAACCTGAAAGAAAGGCTTAGCAATCTTCTTCTGAAAAACCAGCCATTGACAAACATTATAGAGCATAGTTCTACTCTACACATATGAAGCCATCATGAGTCAGAATCGACTTAAGGGCAATTGTTTTTTGTTTTTTTTTTTAATTTTTTTGATGGCTAGAGATTAAGAGCTCCTTCAATAAATTCCTCCTTTGATACATGAAAACAATGAGACTGTAAGGGTTACACAATGTACTCATTCATTTACCCACCCATTCATTCACTCATTCATTCAATTAATAGTATCTATTTTATGGTATCTACCATTTCACCATTTCAGGAGGTAGCATATGATCAAGAACTTATGGTACTGAAGGAAGAAGTTCAAGCTGCACTGGCAAAAAACGAGGCTCCAGGAATTGACAGAATACCAATTCAGATGTTTCAACAAACAGATGTAGCACTGGAAGTGTTCACTCATCTATGCCAAGAAATTTGGAAGACAGCTACCTGGCCAATTGACTGGGACGGATTCGTATTTTTGCCCATTCCAAAGAAAGGTGATCCAACAGAATGTGGAAATTATTGAACAATATCATTAATATCACATGCAAGCAAAATTCTGCTAAAGATCATTCAAAAATGGCTGCAGCAGTGTATCGACAGGGAACTGCTAGAAATTCAAGCTGGATTCAGAAGAGGACGTGGAACAAGGGACATCATTGCTGATGTCAGATGAATCTTGGCTCAAAGCAGAGAATACCAGAAAGATGTTTACCTGTGTTTTATTGACTAGGCAAAGGCATTCAACTGTGTGGATCATAGCAAATTATGAATTACATTGTGGAGAATGGGAATTCCAGAGCACTTAATTCTTCTCTTTCAGAACCGATATACCAAGAGGCAGTCGTTCGAACAGAGCAAGGGGAAACTGCATGGTTTAAAATCAAGAAAGGTATGCCTCAGAGTTGCATCCTTTCACCATACTTATTCAATCTGTATGCTGAGAAATTAATCCAAAAAGCTGGACCATATGAAGAAGAACGTAGCACAGGACTGGAAGAAGACTAATTAACTATCTGTGATATGCAGATAACATTACCTTGCTTGCTGAAAACAAAAAGAACTTGAATTGCATACTGATGAAGATCAAAGACTACAGCCTTCAGTATAGATTACACATCGACATAAAGAAAACAAAAATCCTCACAACTGGACCAATAAGCAATATCGTGATAGAGGAAAGATTGATGTTGTCAAGGATTTTGTTTTATTTGGATCTGTGGAAGCAGCAGCCAGGAAATCAGATGACGTATTGCATTGGGCAAATCTACTGCTGAAGACCTCTTTAAAGTGATTTTTTAAAAAAAGCAAAGCTATCACCTTGAGGACTAAGGTGTGCCTGACCCAAGCCATGGTATTTCCAATTGCCTCATATGCATACGAAAGCTGGACAATGAATAAGGAAGACCAAAGAAGAATTGATGCCTTTGAATTATGGTATTGGTGAAGAATATTGAATATACAACAGACTGCCAGAAGTATGAACAAATCTGTCTTGGGAGAAATACTGCCAGAGTGCTCCTTGGAAGTGAGGAAGGTGAGACTTCATTTCACATACTTTGGACATGTTATCAAGAGGGGGCAGCCCTGGGGAAGGACATCATGGTTGGTAAAAGTAGAAAGTCAGCAAAAAAGAAGATCCTCAATGAGATGAATTGACATAGTGGCTGTAACAATGGCCTCAAACATAACAACGATTGTGAGGATGGTGCAGGACCAGGCAGTGTTTTGTTCTGTTGTACATAGCATTGCTATGAATAGAAACTGACTCAATGGCACCTAACAACAACGACGACAACTATGTATGAGGCACTGTCCTATATAAACAAAGCATAGAAAAGATTCTACCCTCAAAGAGCTTACATTCTAATTGATGGTGCAGAGAATAGGTAAAAATGTATATATAGTAGCTTACCCTATCAAAATTCCAACAGCCTTTTTTGCAGAAGTGGAAAAACTGATCATCAAATTCATATGGAATTGCAAAGAGCCTCAAATAGTCAGAAGAATCTTGAAAAAGAAAGTAGGGGGACTCACACTTTTTGAACTATGGTAACAAAAACTACGGTAACAAAAATATTATGGCATTGGTATTAAGGATAGACATATAGAACAATGGAATAGAGCTGAGAGTTCAGGAAAAAAAAACAAACAAACCATACATCTATGGCCAATTGGAGGCCAAGTTCATTCAATGGGGAAAGAACAGTCTCTTCAATAAATGGTGTTGGACAACTGCATCTCCACATGTACACGAATGAATTTGGACCCATACCTCACACCAAGTATGAAAATTAACTCGAAATGGATCAGTGGGCCTAAATATAAGAAAAAGTATAGGGGTAAAACTTCAAGATCTTGTTTTTGACAATGGATTCTTAGATATGATACCAAAAGCATGAGCAAGACAAAACAGATAAATTGGACTTCATCAAAGTTAAAAACTTCTGTGTTTCAAAGAACTTTTTCAAGAAAGTGAAAAAGCAACATACAAAATGGAAATAAATATTTGGGAACCATATACCTGATAAGGCTTTGATATCCAGAATGCATAAAGAACTCCTATAAATCAACAACACAAAGACAAAAACAACCCAATTAAAAAAATGAGCGAAGGACTTCACATCTAATGGAATCTCTTACATTAGGTACTTACCAAATATTTGCTGTCTTTATGCAACTTTTCAACTTTGTGTGTGGTGAGTTCCATTATAAAATGTCACACAAGCGTAGAACTAGCAATATTGACTATGATTCTCTGACACGACTGAATAAAACTTGTGTCTGTCAGTTTGTCGTACTGTGGGGGCTTGCGTGTTGCTGTGATGCTGGAAGCTATGCCACCGGTATTCAGATACCAGCAGGGTCACCCGTGGAGGACAGGTTTCAGCTGAGCTTTCAGACTAAGACAGACTAGGAAGAAGGGCCCGGCAGTCTACTTCTGAAAAGCATTAGCCAGTGAAAACCTTATGAATAGCAGCGGAACACTGTCTGATGTAGTGCTGGAAGATGAGCCCCCCAGGTTGGAGGGCACTCAAAAGATGAGTGGGAAAGAGCTGCCTCCTCAAAGTAGAGTCGACTTTAATGACGTGGTTGGAGTAAAGCTTTCGGGACTTTCATTCGCTGATGTGGCACGAGTCAAAATGAGAAGAAACAGCTGCAAACATCCATTAATAATCAGAACCTGGAATGTACGAAGTATGAATCCAGGAAAATTGGAAATCATCAAAAACGAAATTGAATGCATAGACATCGATGTCCTAGGCTGAAATGGACTGGTATTGGCCATTTTGAATCAGACAGTCCTATAGTCTACTATACTGGGAACAACAACTCGAAGAGGAATGGTATTGCATTCATTGTCAAAAAGAACGTTCCAAGATCTCTCCTGAAGTACAACGCTGTCAGTGATAGGATAATATCCATACGCCTACAAGGAAGACCAGTTAATACGACTATTATTCAAATTTACACACCAACCACTAGGGCCAAAGATGAAGAAATAGAAGATTTTTATCAACTGCTGCAGTCTGAAATTGATCAAACATGCAATCAAGATGCATTGATAATTACTGGCAATTGGAATGCAAAAGTTGGAAACAAAGAAGAAGGATCAGTAGTTGGAAAATATGGCTATGGTGATAGAAACAATGTTGGAGATCGAATGATAGAATTTGCAATACCAATGACTTCTTCATTGCAAATACCTTTTTTCACCAATATAAACGGCAACTATACACATGGACCTCGCCAGATGGAACATGCAGAAATCAAATTGACTACATCTGTGCAAAGAGAAGATGGAAAAGCTCAATATCATCAGTCAGAACAAGGTCAGGGGCTGACTGTGGAACAGACCATCAATTGCTCATATGCATGTTCAAGCTGAATCTGAAGAAAATCAGAGCAAGTCCATGAGAGCCAAAATATGACTTTGAGTATGTCCCACCTGAATTTAGAGACCGTGTGAAGAATAGATTACTAATGATAAGATGTACCAAAAAAAAACACAAAAACCACAGTCGTGAATTCGGTTTGAGGTAACTAGAATATGTCATAAGTCAGGGACTACCTGCAGAAAGATTGTGTCCCCTTTACCCCTACCCTGACCCTTTAACATTAAGTTTCCAGTGCCACCTCTGGATCAATCCTTTTTTTACTTAACAAAGGCAAGGGAGTTGCTCTTGGAAAGCTGCTGTAGAGTGCATGAGGGCACCAAGCAATGGGAATCATTCCAAGCACAATGTTGTAAGGACCTTGTTAAAGACTCTGATTTACTTGCATCTCTCTTAACCAGCCGAAACAGGACCTTTCCCTACCTCCTACCTACCTACCTGTCTATCATCTACGTATCTATGTATGTATCTATCTCTCTATCTGTCTATGCAAGTTACTCCAACTCTGCAAGCTCCTCGTGACATAGTGAGCATTCCTCTGTGCAGGAGAATGTATTGGATAAAATGATTTAATCAGCTTTGATGACCTGGAATAACAGGGCTTTGCCAAGGGCCTGGCTCTCAGGATTTGAAAGTAAATGTCTTAACATCCCGCAGCAGGGCATTTATTTTCCATAAATGGTGCTGGCTTTGCCTTGGCATTCTTTTAGCAGCAGGAGATCATTATTGTGTGAGAATGTTCTATCCCCTTCTGCATTATCTCTTAATTATTGTCCTCTTTTCTATAGACAATGCCTTTAGGAATTTCCATGTAATTTTGCCCCTCCATTCCTCCTCTGACTTGCACTGCCCAGGAGAGGGCTTGGGTATTAACCCCAGAAAGTCCAGAATAATGAATCTTGTAGACAGTTGGCTCAGTGCACAGAATCCTTTGCGAGCGGGTTGAGATGCTGTGAGCAACCTACAAGGCAATTGCTTGGGAACTAAAAAATTTGCATTGAAGCCCTCCAGGGAAAGTAGGGGATGACAATAGAAATCTCAAGGCTGGTGGGGAGGGATGGGCGAAAGATTGAGTTTTTTCCCACGTGCTAGTCTCGCCAGACCTTCAGCTTTATTTCTTTGGAAGAAAAGGCTTCATCCCTCCCACTAACAAAAATAGCCCTCACTATGTAAATCCCATCTCTACTGTTTTTGTTGAGTTTGTAGCCAGCTAGATTAAAATAATGGCTGCAAAAAAAAAAAAAACCCTGCGAACTCCCCTGATGCATCTTAATGGCTGTTTGTTAACTTCAAAGCTGACCGTTTAAATGCTAGCCCTATTAAGCTAGTAATCCGAAACATAAGCACCCAGCTTGAATCATTAGCATTTAATTATGCAACATTTTCTGTTGTTAATTTACGATGCAGGGTAAACTATATATATAAATACATATTTTTAAACATTTAGGACACACATTTACATTCAGGCATAAAAGCTTCTCTTGTATTATTTATGAATCCATGGGTTAAGGTTACCATTTTCTGCAGGTGCTCATACAAAGCTTATCAGTAAGAGCTTCCCCTACTCCATGCATTTAGATGTTACCTAAAGGGATTCATGGAATTGTGCTGAATTTGCTATCAATATTTGTTGACCGTAATTGTGATGTCATCTGTCTGGGAATATCAACTTCTGATTGCAGGTGTTTCCGGCACTGAAAGAGTGGGCCTTAAGTCATTTCTCCATTTCTTTGAAAATACAAGGAAAAGAAAAGAAATTCCTGGTGCTTTTTCAACTTATTATAAAGGTCACCAACAATAGCCCACCTATAGACGCTGATGTGTGACATTTAAACTGAATACAAGGAAAGCGTGATAACCATTAAAAGAACTGGCTGTTTGCAAGATAATGCTGTTTACCAAAACCATTTCTCTTTGAAAAAAGTAAATGCAGCATTCCGTTTTATTTCTCAGCTATTGCTTGAAAAATATACATATATGTATCTTTTGAGAATGTGAATAAAGAATAGAATGTCTATCTCTGACATTTAATCTAGCAATTTCTAGATAACATTTAGAAAATAGGTC
Organism: Loxodonta africana; assembly: GCF_030014295.1. Classification (NCBI taxonomy): domain Eukaryota; kingdom Metazoa; phylum Chordata; class Mammalia; order Proboscidea; family Elephantidae; genus Loxodonta; species Loxodonta africana. Next base: position 81,108,070 of record NC_087352.1, read on the forward strand.
TGGGCTGTCCAAACTGGAAGCTGGGGAAATATTTTTGGGTGATGTTTCAAGCTGTTGTATTTCAGTGGGAAAAAAAAACAATTGAATTGTTTATGTAACAGAGGTATGTGCAAATGTGGCCAAAACTATCAGTTGAAAAAAAATTAAGTCATTTAGAAAATAATTCAATTATATAGGTTGCAAAGCAGCCCTGGTGGTACAGTGGTTAAGCGCTCAGCTACTAACCAAAAAGTTGGTGACTTGAACCCACCAGCCCTCCAGCGGAGAAAGATGTGACAAGTCTGCTTTGTAAAGATTATAGCCTTGGACACCCTATGGGGGAGCCCTACTCTGTCCTGTGGAGTTGCTATGAGTTGGAATCAACTTGAACGCAGTGGGTTTGGCTTGAATATAGGACACAAATAACTGACTCAGCTAATTCTATTTCTCTTTGTGCAATCAGCTTAATCAAATTTATGAAATTTACTCCTGTTTTAGCATTACTTATCATAGTTAAACCTGAGTCTGGGTGATGGGCTAATATGCTGGGGTGGTGCAAACAGTTAACATGCTCAGCCGCTAACCAAGGAGCTACAGGTTCAAGTTCACCTAGAGTTGTCTCAGAAGAAAGACCTGGCAATCTAATTTTCAAAAATCAACTATCTAAAATGCTACGCAGCACGGTTCTACTCTGACATAGGTGGGGCCACTGTGGGCGAGGGTCATCTTGAGGGCGACTGGCTTTTAAAGCAAAATAAGCCCCCAGTAAAAAGCTTTGACGTTACAGCTCATAACACACAGCTGAGACCAGGTAGGTGAGTGAGGCCTGCAAGGTGAGTGGAAGAAAAAAGAGAGAGGAGCACCCATCCAAGATGCTGAGGAAGAAAGCCCTGGCAATCTGCTTCTGTAAAGATTAAAGCCAAGAAAAGCCTCTGGAGCAGTTCTATGCTGCAATACATGGGGTCGCCATCACCATGAGCTGGGATCAGCTCCATAGCAAAGGGTTTTGATTTTGGCTATAAGTGAACAGACCTCACCCAAGAGAACTTAAGTTTTTACAAAGTATGGGTAAAGCGAAAGCAAGCTGAATGCTGCTCCCCATTCCCCAAAGGCCCAGTGGGAAAGAAAAAGAATATTCATTTGGTGGAAAAAAAAAAAAAAAATTTTTTTTTTTTTTGTAAAGTGAGGAGTAAATAATTGTCCTTTACACCCTCGTAGATAAGTTAAATGCTTATCTACCACACAGAAGAGGGGAGGGAGGGAGATTTGGGGCAACCTGCTTCACTGGTCAGGGAGGAGCAGTATTTACTTGAGTGGGTCTTGGCGAACGCCAGGTGTGCAAGCCGAGCCTCAGGTTGTCCCAGAGGCAGTGCCACCATCCAAACGGATCTGTGGAGCCAGCTGGTTGTGGTCTTCAATGTAAGTGGCCTGATAGGCTAAGAATTGTTGCCTAAGCACAAGCAACACAATAATCGTTTTGAAAATACGGAGCTAAAACTGGATCACTTTTACATTTTGAACATAGCATTCTCACCTAAATTGATACAATGCGTTTGCATTCTTGGCCATTGGTTTCAGCTAATTTAGGCAATAGCCTAGTGATTGGAGGAAAAATATCATGAGAAAGCGGGGTTCCTTTGGAGGGTCTAGCCAGCTTCCCAAATAAACACCGCTAAGTCTTTTATGATGCTCTTCCATTGAACCAGGGAAAAGGAAACTAGCATTCATTGAGTGCCTACTATTTATTCAGAAGCACTGATGGCAGTAGTTAAGTGCTTGGCTGCTAATCGAAAGGTCAGAGGTCAGAATCCACCAGCAGCTGCATGGGAGAAAGATGTGGCAGTCTGCTTCTGTTAAGATTACAGTCTTGGAAACCCTATGGAGCAATTCTGCTCTGTACTATAGGTTTGGTATGAGTTGGAATCCATTCAACAGCAGTGGGTTTGTCTTGGTGTTTTCTTATTTATTGACACATGCTGCTAATCATTTTAATATATTTTCATTTAATTCTCATGCTTAAACACTGCGAAGAATTTCCTCACTTGACAGATAAGCTCTTTGAACTTAGAAATTAGAGATAAATCACAGATGAGCTGGACAAGGTCAAAGTTAGACAATTTTAAAACAGAGAGCTGATTTATAGGTTAACTTAAACCTGGAAGGAGGTTGTTCATAGTAAACCAGGGGGCTTCACTGTCAGTATTACTGAACACAAAGTTGCCAGTGCTATTTAATATTTTGGAAAACAGACTTAAGTTAGCTGGAATGATGATCCAAGACCAAAAAAATAAACTTAATCATGATTAAATATATTCACCTACACACATATTAAAAAAAAAAAAGTAAAGATTTCACAGATAGGATGGAGAGAAATCTGGCGATAGCAATTCAGATAAAAACAATTTTTAAAACTCTAATGATATTGCTTAATTCCCTTGTTCAACACGATGTTGTTAAAAATGGCATTTTAGCCAATTTGGTAATGGAAAATAGGTTAAAACGGATAAATACATGCGAAGCACTTTGCACAGTGACTAGCACAAGTGAAGGCTAAATTATTGTCAGTTGTTTTAATTATTATCGTTATTGGGTCAGATACTATGAAGTAGCAAAAGTCCCTGCACTGAGCTACAGATTCATGTGATTTTAGAGCTAGGGTGACTCCAACATGCTCATTTTATAGATGAGGAAAGTGATGCTTACCAAGCGAATTCCGTTGCTCACTTCTAGCAGATAAGCTCAGACTCCTTTTCTCCTGATTTCTAATTTCTGAGTCATGCCACAGCTTCTGTGTGCCAATATTGTTCTACATGGTTTACATGGTTAATCCCATTTTTTTCTAACAAAAAACTAGTGGCAGAGGTACTATTATTACTATTCCCATTTTACAGATGAGAAAACAGAGCTGTGGAAATATTGAGTAACTCGAACCAGGTCATGAAGTTAACAAGTCATGGAGCTGAGTTTCAAACCTGGGCATTCTGACTAGTGGTTTATTGATCTCCCCATACAATACAAAACAAACAAAAAAGTCTTATTTTTTCTGCTCAGAAATTTTACTACACTCACACACCCAACAACTTTTTGTAATAACTAATGGTCAACTTATTCATGTCAAGTCTGTTAGAGTTCCAGAAAGATTCTATTCTTAATTAATTAATTTGAAACTAATGAAACAAGGCCCTTGGGAACTGTAATCCTCTGTCCCTCCCATCTATAAATATTAGTTGCGTAGCTCTATGTCCTGGATACTCTTCTAGCAATGGAATTTATAGCAGTGAACAGAAGACGATCACTTCCATGCTTAATAAAATCCTCTTCCAGCCTTCTACCACTTTGACTTTTGCACAGACCACAATTAGTAGTAAAAACTTTTATCTTGGCTGCAATTTTTTCTCCTAGTGGACATACCTAGTGTAATATAAATAACTTCACCTATTCCATTAATTATTTTGGCATATCTTGGTCTCTTCCGGTTTAAAATTGTCTTTTCAAATTACATTTGGTCTCATTTAAAAATATTCCATCTTCAGGGTCTGTCAGTTTGTCGTACTGTGGGGGCTTGTGTGTTGCTGTGATGCTGGGAACTATGCCACCAGTATTCAGATACCAGCAGGGTCGCCCATAGAGGACAGATTTCAGCTGAGCTTCCAGACTAAGACAACTAGGAAGAAGGACCCAGCAGTCTACTTCTGAAAAGGATTAGCCAGTGAAAACCTTATGAATAGCAGCAGAACATTGTCTGATATGGTGCTGGAAGATGAGGTTGGAAGGCACTCAAAAGATGACTGGGGAAGAGCTGCCTCCTCAAAGTAGAGTCAACCTTAATGACGTGGATGGAGTAAAGCTTTCGGGACCTTCATTTGCTGATGTGGCACAAGTCAAAATGAGAAGAAACAGTTGTAAACATCCATTAATAATTGGAACCTGGAATGTACAAAGTATGAATCTAGGAATATTGGAAATCGTCAAAAATGAAATGGAATGCATAAACATCAATATCCTAGGCATTAGTGAGCTGAAATGGACTGGTATTCACCATTTTGAATCAGACAATCATATAGTCTACTATGCTGGGAATGACACCTCGAAAAAGAATGGTATTGCATTCATCATCAAAAAGAACGTTTCAAGATCTATCCTGAAGTACAACGCTATCAGTGATAGTATAATATCCATATGCCTACAAGGAAGGCCAGTTAAAACGACTATTATTCAAATTTACACACCAACCACTAGGGCCAAAGATGAAGAAATAGAAGATTTTTATCAGCTGAGCTGCTACAGTCTGAAATTGACCGAATGTGCAATCAAGATGCATTGATAATTACTGGTGATTGGAATGTGAAAGCTGGAAACAAAGAAGAAGGATCAGTAGTTGGAAAATATGGCCTTGGTGATAGAAACAATGCTGGAGATTGAATGATAGAATTTTGCAAGACCAGCAACTTCTTCATTGCAAATACCTTCTTTCACCAACATACACATGGACCTCGCCAGATGGAGCACACAGAAATCAAATTGACTACATCTGTGCAAAGAGAAGATGGAAAAGCTCAATATTATCAGTCAGAACAAGTCCAGGGGCCGACTGTGGAATAAACCATCAATTGCTCATATGCAAGTTCAAGTTGAAACTGAAGAAAATCAGAGCAAGTCCAGGAGAGCCAAAATATGACCTTGAGTATATCCCACCTGAATTTAGAGACCATCTGGAGAATAGATTTAATGCACTGAACACTAGTGACCGAAGACCAGACGAGTTGTGGAATGATATCAAGGACATCATCCATGAAGAAAGCAAGAGGTCACTGAAAAGACAGGAAAGAAAGAAAAGACCAAGATGGATGTCAGAGGAGACTCTGAAACTTGCTTTTGAGTGTCGAGCAGCTAAAGCAAAAGGGAAAATTGATAAAGTAAAAGAACTGAACAGAAGATTTCAAAGGGCCTCTTGAGAAGACAAAATAAAGTATTATAATGACATGTGCAAAGAGCTGGAGATGGAAAACCAAAAGGGAAGAACATGCTCGGTGTTTCTCAAGCTGAAAGAACTTAACAAAAAATTCAAGCCTTGAGTCGCAATAGTGAAGGATTCCATGGGGACAATGTTAAATAACACAGGAAGCATCAAAAGAAGATGGAAGGGATACACAGAGTCATTATACCAAAAAGAATTAGTAAATGTTCAACCATTTCAAGAGATGGCGTATGATCGGGAACCCATGGTACAGAAGGAAGAAGTCCAAGCTGCTCTGAAGGCATTGGCGAAAAACAAGGCTCCAGGAATTGAAGGAATATCAATTTAGATGTTTCAACAAACAGATGCAGCGCTGGAGGTGCTCACTCATCTATGCCAAGAAATATGGAAGACAGCTTTCTGCCCAACTGATTGGAAGAGATCCATATTTATGCTTATTCCCAAGAAAGGTGATCCAAATGAATATGGAAATTATAGAACAATATCATTAATATCACACGCAAGCAAAATTCTGCTGAAGATCATTCAAAATGGCTGTAGCAGTATATCGACAGGGAACTGCCAGAAATTCAGGCTGTTTTCAGAAGAGGACGAGGAACCAGGGATATCATTGCTGATGTCAGATGGATCCTGGCTGAAAGCAGAGAATACCAGAAGGAGGTTTACCTGTGTTTTATTGATTATGCAAAGGCATTTGACTGTGTGGATCATAACAAACTATGGATAACACTGCAAAGAATGGGAATTCCAGAACACTTAATTGTGCTCATGAGGAACCTTTACATAGATCAAGAGGCAGTTGTTAGGACAGAACAAGGGGATACCGATTGGTTTAAAGTCAGGAAATGTGTGTGTCAGGGTTGTATTCTTTCACCATATCTATTTAATCTGTATGCTGAACAAATAATATGAGAAGCTGGACTATATGAAGAAGAACGGGGCATCAGGATTGGAGGAAGACTCGTTAGCAACCTGCGTTATGCAGATGACACAACCTTGCTTGCTGAAAGTGAAGAGGACTAGAAGCACTTACTAATGAAGATCAAAGACCACAGCCTTCAGTATGGATTACGCTTCAACATAAAACAAAAATCCTCACGAGTGGACCAGTGAGCAACATCATGATAAACGGAGAAAAGATTGAAGTTGTCAAGGATTTTATTTTACTTGGATCCACAATCAACAGCCATGGAAGCAGCAGTCAAGAAATCAAAAAACGCATTGGATTGGGCAAATCTGCTGCAAAGGACCTCTTCAAAGTGTTGAAGAGCAAAGATGTCACCCTGAAGACTAAGGTGTGCCTGACCCAAGCCATGGTATTTTTAATCGCATCATATGCATGTGAAAGCTGGACAAGGAATAAGGAAGACTGAAGAAGAGTTGACGCCTTTGAATCGTGGTGTTGGCGAAGAATACTGGACATACCATGGACTGCCAAAAGAACGAACAAATCTGTCTTGGAAGAAGTACAACCAGAATGGTCCTTAGAGGCAAGGATGGCGAGACTGCATCTTACATACTTTGGACATGTTGTCAGGAGGTATTAGTCCCTGGAGAAGGACATCATGCTTGGCAGAGTACAGGGTCAGCGGAAAAGAGGAAGACCCTCAATGAGGTGGATTGACACAGTGGCTGCAACAATGAGCTCAAGCATGACGATTTTAAGGATGGCGCAGGACCGGGCAGTGTTCTGTTCTGTCGTGCATAGGGTCGCTATGAGTTGGAACTGACTTGACGGCACCTAACAACAACAACAACAACAACCAAGGTATTTAAAAAACCAATTGCCATCAAGTTGACTCCAGCTCATGGCCACCTTGGATTCTTCCTGTCATCCTTCTACTGTCTTCCCGAATAAACTACCTGTATTCGTTCTGCTTCTGGGAAAGCTGAAACTAAGACACCAGGTGTAAGGATAGTGAATAACCAAAGGACATGAAATCCTAGGTTCAGACAGAGCACAGGTTCATGCTCAAATGAAATTAAAACTCTCATCATGACATTGTAAATTTTCATTGAACTTTAGGTCATTTTGTTGTCAAAGCTTCCTAATAGTGTCTTTTCTGTATTATGTGGTTGTACAAAAATCCATGCTGATTTTAGGGGAAAAAACACAGTGAAATGCCACTCTGGGACCTCATTCTCAGAATGATTAAAGAGGAATGGCATTCCACAACCTCTTCAACAGATATGAGTCACTAGTATAATAAACAATATCTCATTCTTTGGAAATCTTAACTTTCTAAGTTTAATAACTTATGATCACTGGCATTTGAATATTTCATGATACAGTAAAATGAATGTTTTTATATTTATCTTTTTAAAGCCCTTATGCAACAACCTCACCACACATCTGTCAGTTTGTCCTAATATGGTGGCTTGCATGTTGCTGTGATGCTGAAAGCTATGTCACAGGCATTTCAAATGCCAGCAGGATTACCCATGGCGGACAGGTTTCAGCAGAGCTTTCGGACTAAGGCAGACTAGGAAGAAGAAACTGGCTGTCTACTTTTGAAAAATCGGCACTTGAAAACCTTATGAATAGCAGTGGAATATTGTCTGCTACAGGGCCAGACCCGAGCCCCTCAGGTTAGAAGCATTCAAAATACAACTGGGGAGGAGCTGCCTCCAAAAAGTAGACTCAACCTTAGTGATGTGGATGGAGTAAAGGTTTTGGACCTTCATTTGCTGATGTGGCATGGCTCAAAATGAGAAGAAACAACTACAAATATCTATTAATAAATGGAATGCAGAATGAATGAAGTATGAATCTATCAAAATTAGAAGTCATCAAAAATGAAATTGAATGCATAAAGATTGATATCTGAGGTGTGATGGTTAAAATTGTGTGTCAACTTGGCTGGGCCATGATTCTTAGTGTTTTGACAGTCGTAGAACATTGTGATCACTTCCCTCTTGAGACTGGATACATGAAGGGATCTGCTGTTAGTGGTACCGGCAAGAGTAGGGCCTGTGGTGGGTGACCACCCCCTCAGCCTTCATTTCTCCAACCTCCAACCTCCACCTCCTAGACCTTCGTGCTTTCCTTGCTGGGGCTTTTGTTCTAGATCCTGAAGCTGGTGCCTGTTTGTCTGAACTCTGGCTCCTGGGACTTGAGCTGGCAGCTTACCTGCACTCTTGCCTGCCAATCTTGAGATTCATTGATCTTCACAGCCTGCAATAGCCCTGCTCTCTGGCCTGCTGATCTTGAGTTCACCAACCCCTGAAGCTATGTGAATCAGCAGAAGCCTCTTTCCTGCCTCATGGACTTGGAAAGTTACAGCCTCTAAAAACCCACGTGATTTCCTTAATGTAAACCTCTCTCTCTCTCTCTCTATACACACACTTTACTGGCTTTGCTTCTCTAAAGAGACCAGCATAAGACATTTGGTACTGAGAGTGGTTCCAGAAACAAAATTGTAAGGGTGAATTTTATAAATTGGTTCTCAAGTCTGGTTAGTCTTAAAGATGTTGATGACTCTGCTTCTAGTAGTAAAGAGGGCACTGCTAATCTGTGGCATGAGGTGGTAATTCAAATATGCAACATATTGCCGCAATAAATTAGGTATTTGTGAAAGAGGAGGTTCTGGGCGATTGCACGGATAATACTTTTCTACAATTTTGTCATGATGAGAAGTGTAAGGAAGCTGGTTGGCTGGTCCTACTTTCACTAGCAAACTGATGAAATAAAGACATAAGCTCAGGGCTTCAGAGTCAAAGCTCAAGTGCTGCATAAATGACCTCAAAGTTTCCACTTGTGCCATGAAAGCAAGCCTTATTTCTTGTAGTAACAAAGCTGATATTGCCAAAAGCCAAACCTCGACTCTTACTGTAAGACTGGCTGAATTATAATGCCAACTCAACTGACAATCTCAAAAAGTGTCTGAAGTTAAATGAAGGTATTGATTGGGAAAACTTGGGATCCTGAAACCTGGGATGGGGACACATGGGAAGATAATCAGGAAGCTGGAGACACTGAGCCCCTAAATTCCATTGAATCACTCCTGCCAAAAGAACCCTTAGGTCCTTGCTCTATCTAATTAGGTCAAACCAGCTGCATCTAAAGTGCCTTTATCTGAGTCATTGCCTGGGACATTGCCTGCGGCAGATGATTTACATGACAATGCTGAATGTTCCCAAAATGTTTCCCCATCAATTCTGGCTTCTAAACCTAGAACTAGACTTAACTTCTGGCAAGCCCTGAAAGGTGAAGTACAAAGTGTAACACAGGAGGAGGTACGCTGCACTCTGAAAGAACTGCTTGACTTTTCCAACATGTACAAACAGAAACCTTGGGAATAAAGATGGGAATAGCTATTAAAGATATGGGATAATGGTGCAAAGAACATAAAGATGGATCAGTCTGAGTTTATTTTTATGGGCTCACTAAGCACAGATTCTTCATTCAGTGTTTCAGCTCGAGAAGTTAGGAAAGTGTCTAATAGTTTTTTTGGTTGGGTTGCTGAAACATGGATTATGCCATGGCCTGCCCTAAATCAAGTTGAAGTACCAGACCTGCCTTGGTATATTGTAGAAGAAGGTATCCAAAGGCTTAGGGAAACTGGTATGTTAGAGTGGATTCATCATGTTAGAGCCACAGACCCACAGACCCACACGTGGAGTGCCCACCTTTTACCATAACAGTGAGGAACAAATTTGTGAAGGGAGTCCCAGAATCCTTGAAGATTGCTGTGATTGCTATTTTATGTAAGTCAGATTTGACAGTGGGAACTGCCCTAACTGAATTAAGACACCTAACCATAAGGGGAAACCCTGGTTGCATAGTGGTTAGAGCTATGGCTGCTAATCAAAAGGCTGGCAGTTTGAATCCACCAGGCCCTCCTTGGAACTCTATGGGGCAGTTCTAATTTGTCCTATAGGGTCACTACGAGTCGGAATTGACTAGACGGCAATGGATTTGGTTTTTTGGGAGGGGTTAACTATAATGGAACTGATTGCAGCCTATGGTGGCATGGACCAAGTGATGCCAGTCAATCGACAAAGACAAGGTGGGTGTGATTACCATAATGGACAGCAGAGTCAAAGCAGTAATCAGAATAGTCTAACTCATATGGACTTACAGTGTTGGCTCCTTAATCATGATGTCCCTAGAAGTGAAATAGACAGGAAATCTACTAAATATTTACTTGATATGTACAAGTGGATGAATTCTAGGTCAAGTAAACAGCAGTCTAACTCAAATTGCCAGAATAGAGAGTCACGGCCCCTCATTCTATTCCCAGACTAGACTGAACTACAGACTCACAACCCCATGATAGAAAGGGAAGCCAGACCCCCTTGAGCAAGGACTTCAATACACTGCCAAAAACTGATACCATTAATATTTCTCCCAGACTTACCCAAAGGGATCTATGGCCTTTTACAACAATGACTGTTCACTGGGGAAAAGGAAATAATCAGTCTTTTCAGGAATTACTGAATACTGGCTCTGAACTGACACTAATCCCTGGAGACCCAAAATATCACTGTTGCCCACCAGTCAGTGTGGCAGCATATGGAGGTCAGGTTATTAATGGAGTCTTAGCTCATGTCAAACAGATGCAGCACTGGAGGTGCTCATTTGTCTATGCCAAGAAATATGGAAGACAGCTTCCTGGCCAACTGACTGGAAGAGATCCATATTTATGCCTATTCCCAAGAAAGGTGATCCAACTGAATGTGGAAATTATAGAACAATGTCATTAATATCACACACAAGCAAAATTTTGCTGAAGATCATTCAAAAAACGGCTGTAGCAGTATATCGACACGGAACTGCCGGAAATTCAGGCCAGTTTCAGAAGAGGATGTGCAACCAGGGATTTCATTGCTGATGTCAGATGGATCCTGGCTGAAAGCAGAGAATACCAGAGGGATGTTTACCTGATTTATTGATTATACAAAGGCATTTGACTGTGTGGATCATAACAAACTATGGATAACACTGCAAAGAATGGGAATTCCAGAACACTTAAATGTGATCAAGAGGAACCTTTACATAGATCAAGAGGCAGTTGCTTGGACAGAACAAGGGGATACTGACTGGTTTAAAGTCAGGAAAGGTGTGCATCAGGGTTGTATTCTTTCACCATACCTATTCAATCTGTATGCTGAACAAATAATACGAGAAGCTGGTCTATATGAAGAACAGGGGCATCAGGGTTGGAGGAAGACTCATTAACAACCTGTGTTATGCAGATGACACAACCTTGCTTGCTGAAAGTGAAGAGGACTTGAATCACTTACTAATGAAGATCAAAGACCACAGCCTTCAGTATGGATTATCCCTCAACATAAAGAAAACAAAAATCCTCACAACTGGACCAATGAGGAACGTCATGATAACCGGAGAAAAGATTGAAGTTGTCAAGGATTTCATTTTACTTGGATCCACAATCAACAGTCATGGAAGCAGCAGTCAAGAAATCAAAAAACGCATTGGATTGGGCAAATCGGCTGCAAAGGATCTCTTCAAAGTGTTGAAGAGCAAAGATGTCACCCTGAAGACTAAGGTGTGCCTGACCCAAGCCATGGTATTTTCAGTCGCATCATATGCATGTGAAAACTGGACAATGAATAAGGAAGACTGAAGAAGAATTGACGCCTTTGAATTGTGGTGTTGGCAAAGAATATTGGATATACCACGGACCGCCAAAAGAATGAACAAATCTGTCCTGGAAGAAGTGCGGCCAGAATGTGCCTTAGAGGCAAGGATGGCGAGACTGCGTCTTACATATTTTGGACATGTTGTCAGGAGGGATGAGTCCCTGGAGAAGGACATCATGCTTGGCAGAGTACAGGGTCAGCGGAAAAGAGGAAGACCCTCAACGAGGTGGATTGACACAGTGGCTACAACATTGAGCTCAAGCGTAACAACGATTGTAAGGATGGCGCAGGGCCGGGCAGTGTTTCGTTCCATTGTGCATAGGGCCGCTATGAGTCGGAACCGACTTGACGGCACCTAACAACAACAACAAAGCTCACGTCAGTCTCACAGTAGTTCCAGAGTGTCCCTGAACTCATCCTGTAGCAATTTCCCCAGTTCCAGAATGCATAATTGGAATAGATATACTCAGCAACTGGCAGAACCGCTACATTGGCTCCTTGACAAATGGAGTAAGGGCTATTATGGTAGGAAAAGCCAAGTGGAAGCCATTAGAACAGTCTCTACCTAGGAAAATAGTAAACCAAAAGCAATATCACATTTCTGGGGGGATTGCAGAGATTAGTGCCACCATCAAGGACCTGAAGGATGCAGGAGCGATGATTCCCACCACATCCCCATTCAACTTGCCTATTTGGGCTATGGAAAAAACAGATTGGTCTTGGAGAATGACAGTGGATTTTCAAAAATTTAACCAGGTTGTGGCTCCAATCGCAGCTGCTGTTCCAGATGTAATCTCATTGCTTGAGCAAATTAATACATCTCCTGGTACCTGGTATGTAGCTATTGATCAGGCTAAGGCTTTTTTCTCCATACCTGTTTTGAAGGACCACCAGAAGCAGTTTGCCTTTATCTGGCAAGGCCAGCAATACACCTTCAGTTGCCTACCTCAAGGCTACATCAACTCTCCAGCCCTAAGTCATAATTTACTCTGCAGGGAACTTGATCACCTTTCTCTTCCATAAGACATCACACTGGTCCTTTACATTGCTGACATTATGTTGATTGGACTTAGTAAGGAAGAAGTGTCAGTGACTCTGGACTTACTGGTAAAACATTTGCATTCTAGAGATTGGGAAATTAATCTCACAAAAGTTCAGGTACTTTTCATGTCAGTGAAATTTCTAGGGGTCCAGTGGTGTGTGGCATGTCAAGATACTCCTTCTAAAGTGAAGGAAAAGTTATGGCACCTGGCTCCTCCCACATCTAAAAAGGAGACACAATGCCAAGTGGGCCTCTTTAGATTTTAGAGGCAGCATATTCCTCATTTGGGTGTGCTACTCTGGCCTATCTATCAAGTGACTCAAAGAGTTGCTAGTTTTGAGTGAAGCCCAGAATAAGAGAAGGTTCTGCAACAGGTTCAGGCCACTGTGGAAGCTACTCTACCACTTGGGCCATATGATTCAGCTGATCCAATTGTACTTGAAGTGTCAGTGGCAGATAGAGATGCTGTGTGGAGTCTTTGGCAGGCCCCTACTGATAAATCACAGGGCAGACCCTTAGGATTTTGGAGCAAAGAAAGCCCTGCCATCCTCTGCAGACAACTACTCTTCTTTTGAGAAACAGCTTTTGGCTTGTTACTGGATCTTAGTAGAGAGTGAACACTTAACCATGGACACCAAGTCACCATGCAGCCTGAGCTGCCCATCATTAACTGGGTGCACGGCAGTACTCCATCATTAAATGGAAGTAATATATATGAGATTGGGCCTAAGCAGAACCTGAAGGCACAAGTAAGTTGCGTGAGGCAGTGGCCCAAATACCCATGGTCTGTTCTTGTCACATTACCTTCCATCTCCCAGCCTACACCTACGGCTTCATGGGGAGTTTCTTATGATCAGTTGACTGAAGAAGAAAAAACTTGTGCCTGGTTTATATATGGTTCTGTGTGATACGCAGGCACCACTTGAAAGTGGATAGAGGCAGCACTATAGCCCCTTTCTGGGACTTCCCTGAAGGACAGTGGTGAAGGGAAATCCTCCCAATGGGCAAAACTTTGAGCAGTGCCCCTGGTTGTTTACTTTGCTTGGAAGGAGAAATGACCAGATGTGCAATTGTATACCGATTAATGGGCCATGGCCAATAGTTTGGCTGGATGGTCAGGGACTTGGAAGGAATATGACTGGAAAATTGGAGACAAGGATTTATGATGAAGTTATGTGTATAGACCTCTCCGAATAGGCCAAAGAAGTGAAGATATTTGTGTCTCATGTGACCGGTCACCAAAAGGTGACCTCAGCAGAGGAGGATTTTAACAGTCAAGTGGATAGGATGATGTGTTCTGTGGAAACCACTCATCTTCTTTCCCCAGCTACTCCTGTCATTGCTATATGGGCTCCTGAACAAAGAGGCCACTGTGGCAGGGATGGAGGTTATGCATGGGCCCAGCAACATGGACTTCACTCACCAAGGCCAACCTGGCTACAGCTCGTGTTGAATGTCTAATCTTCCAGCAGCAGAGCCCAACACTGAGTTGCCAACAGAGCACCATCCCTCGAAGTGGTCAGCCAGCAATCTGGTGGCAAGTTGAATATACTGGACCACTTCCATCATGGAAAGGGCAGTGTTTTGTTCTTACTGGAATAGATACTTACTCTGGATATAGATTTGTCTTCCCTGCATGCAATGCTTCTGCCAAAACTACTGGCTGTGGACTTACAGAATGCCTTATCCACCATCATGGTATCCCACACAGCATTGCCTCGGATCAAGAGATTTATTTCACAGCAAATGAAGTGCCGCAATGGGCCCATGGTCACGGAATTCACAGGCCTTACCATGTTTCCCATCATCCTGAAGCAGCTGTCTTGGTAGAATGATGGAATGGCCTCCTAAAGACACAATTATGGCACCAGCTAGATGGCAATATATTGCAGGCTTGGGGAAATATTCTCCAGCAGGTTGTACACGCTCTAAATCAGCATCCAATATATGGTGCTATATCTTCCATAGTCAGGATTCGTGGGTCCAGGAATCAAGGAGTAGAAATGGGAGTGGCACCACTTACTATTACCCCTAGTGACCCACTCGCAAGATTTTTGCTTCCTGTCCCTGCAACCTTATGTTCTGCAGGTCTAGAGGTCTTAGTTTGAAAGGGAGGAATGCTCCCACCTGGAGACACACCATTGATTCCATTGAACTGGAAGCTAAGAGTGCCACCTGGCCACTTTGGGCTCCTTATGCCTCTGGATCAACAGGCACAGAAGGGAGTAGCCATACTGGCTGGTGTGATTCATCCTGATTACCAAGAGGAAATCAGATTGATATTACATAATAGAGGTAAAGAAGAGTATGCCTGGAATGCGGGTAATCCCTTAGGGTGTCTCTTAGTATTACCATGCCCTGTGATTAAAGTCAACGGAAAATGACAGCAACACAATTTTGACATGACTACTAATGGCCCAGATCCTTCAGGAATGAGGGTTTGGGTCACCCCACCAGGCAAAGAACCATGACCAGCTGAGGTGCTTGCTGAGGGCAAAGGAAATACCAAATGGGTGGTGGAAGAAGGTTGTTCTAAATACCAGTTATGGCTGCTTGGCCAGTTTCAGAACTGAGGACTGTAATTGTTATGAGTATTTCTGCTTTGTATGTGTGCATCAAATGTTTTTGTTTTCTTCACTTATAAAATATAAGATGTAAACAGGGCTATTGCATTTTTTGGTTGTATGTGTGTTCATTGTATCATGTTGGGCCCAAGTATGACTTTGTAATTGTCTTTTTTCAGAGATTATATATGGTTTGGGGAGATGTGTATAGGTACCAAGCTGACAAGAAATGGACTGTGATGGTTAGATTGTGCGTCAGTTTGGCTGGGCCTTGATTCTCAGTGTTTTGGCAGTCGTATAATGTTGTCATCACTTCCCTCTTGAGATTTGATATGTGATCGCCCCCAGGAACGGATCTGTTGTGCGTGGTGCCGGTGGGGCAGGGCCTGTGATGGCTCACCACCCCCTTGGCCTTCATCTCTCTAACCTCCACCTCCTAGGCTTTCCTGCCTTCTTTGCAGGGTTTTTGTTCTAAATCCTGCAGCTGGCTCCTGTTTATCTGACCTCTGGCTCTTGGGACTCGAGCTAGCAGCTTACCTGCAGTCAGTCTTGCCTGCTGATCTTGAGATTCATTGATCTTTACAGCCTGCAACAGCCCTGCTCTCTGGCCTGCCAATCTTGGTTTCACCAGCCCCTATGGCTATATGAATCAGTGGAAGCCTCTTTCCTGCCACATGGACTTGGAATGTTACAGCCTCTAAAAACCATGTGAGCCATTTCCTTGATATAAATAAATCTCTCTCTGTATATATATATGCTTTACTGTTTTTACTTCTCTAGAGAACCCAGCCTAAGACACTAGGCATTAGTAAGCTGAAAGGAACTGGTATTGGGCATCTTAAATATGACAATCATACGGTTTACTATGCTGGGAATGACAAACTGAAGAGGAATGGTGTTGCATTCATCATCAAAAAGAACATCTCAAGATCTATCCAGAAGTACGACACTGTCAAGTGATAGGGTAATATCCATACGCCTAGAAAAAAAGACCACTTAATACAACTGTTATTCAAATTTACACACATTACTAAAGCCAAAGATGAAGAAATTGAAGATTTTTACCTAATTCTGCAGTCTGAAGTTGATCGAACACGCAATCAAGCTGCATTGATAATTACTGGTGATTGGAATGCAAAGTTGGAAATAAAGAAGATTGATTGGTAGTTGGAAAATATGGGCTTGGTGATAGAAGCAACCCTGGATTGCATGACACAATTTTGCAAGACCAACAACTTCTTGATTGCAAACTAATTTCAACAACATAAAAGGTGATTATACATGTGGACCTGGCCAGATTGGGAACACAGGAATCAAACTGACTACATCTGTGGAAAAAGATGATGGAGAAGCTCCGGTATCATCAATCAAAACAAGGCCAGGGGCTACGTATGGAACAGACCATTAATTGCTCATATGAAAGTTCAAGCTGAAGCTGAAGAAAATTAAAACAAGGCCAAGAGAGCCAAAACACAACCTTGAGTATATCCTACCTTTATTTAGAGACCATCTCAAGACTAGATTTTTTTAAAAAAAAATTATTGTGCTGTAAGTGAAAGTTTACAAATCAAGTCAGTTTTTCACAAAAAACTTATGTACACCTTGCTACATACTCCCAATTGCTCTCTCCCTAATAAGACAGCCCACTCCCTCCCTCCACTCTCTCTTTTCATGTCCATTTTGCCAGCGTCTAACCCCCTACACCCTCTCACCTCCCCTCCAGACAGGAGATGCCAACATAGTCTCAAGTGTGCACCTGATCCTAGAAGCTCATTCATCACCAGCATCCCTCTCCAACCCATTGTCCACTCCAATCCATGTCTGAAGAGGCGGCTTTGGGGATGGTTCTTGTCCTGGGCCAACAGAAGGTCTGGGGGCCATGACCACCGGGGTCCTTCCAGTCTCAGCCAGACCATTAGGTCTGGTCTTTTGATGAGACTTTGGGGTCTGCATCCCACTGCTCTCCTGCTCCCTCAGGGGTTCTCTGTTGTGTTCCTGTTAGGGTAGTCATTGGTTGTAGCCAGGCACCATCTAGTTCTTCTGGTCTCAGGCTGTTGTAGTCTCTGGTTCATGTGGCCCTTTCTGTGTCTTGGGCTCGTAATTACCTTGTGTCCTTGGTGTTGTTCATTCTCCTTTGATCCAGGTGGGTTGAGACCAATTGATGCATCTTAGATGGCCGCTTGCTAGCGCTTAAGACTCCAGACCCTGCTTTCCAAAGTGGGAGGCAGAATGTTTTCTTAATAGATTTTATTGTGCCACTTGACTTAGATGTCCCCTGAAACCATGGTCCCCAAACCCCTGCCCCCACTATGCTGGCCTTCGAAGCATTCAGTTTATTCAGGAAATTTCTTTGCTTTTGGTTTAGTCCAGTTGTGCTGATCTTGCCTGTATTGTGTGTTGTCTTTCCCGTTACCTAAAGTAGTTCTTATCTACTATCTAATTAGTGAATACCCCTCCCTACCCTCCTTCCCTCCCCCTTCTTGTAACCATCAAAGAATATTTTCTTCTCTGTTTAAACTATTTCATGAGTTCTTATAATAGTGGCCTTATACAATACTTGTCCTTTTGCAACTGACTAATTTCACTCAGCATAATGCCTTCCAGATTTCTCCATGTTATGAAATTTTTCAGATTCATCACTGTTCTTTATCGATCTGTAGTATTCCACTGTGTGAATATACCATATTTACTTATCCATTCATCTGTTGATGGGCACCTTGGTTGCTTCCATCCTTTTGCTATTGTAAATAGTGCTGCAATGGACATGGGTGTGCATATATCTGTTCGTGCAAAGGCTCTTATTTCTCTAGGATATATTCCAAGGAGTGGGATTGCTGGATTGTATGGTAGTTTTATTTCTAGCTTTTTAAGGAAACACCAAATTGATTTCCAAAGTGGGTGTACCATTTTACATTCCCACCAGCAGTGTGTAAGTGTTCCAATCTCTCCACAGCCTCTCCAACATTTATTCTTTTGTGTTTTTTTGGATTAATGTCAGCCTTGTTGGAGTGAGGTGGAATCTCTTTGTAGTTTTGATCTGCGTTTCTCTAAAGGCTAATGATTGTGAGCATTTCCTCATGTATTTGTTAGCTACCTGAATGTCTTCTTTAGAGAAGTGTCTGTTCATATCTTTTGCCCATTTCTTAATTTGGTTATTTGTCTTTTTGTAGTTGAGTTTTTGCAGTATCATGTAGATTTTAGAGATCAGGAGCTGATCGGAAATGTCATGGCTAAAAACCTTTTCCCAGTATGTAGGTAATCTTTTTACTCATTTGGTGAAGTCTTTGGATGAGCATAGGTGCTTGATTTTTAGGAGTCAAGACTAGATTTGATGCACTGAACATGAACGACCAAAGATCAGAGGAGTTGTGGAATGACATCAAAGACATTGTATACTAAGAAAGCAAGAGGTCATTAAAAAGAGACTAAAGAAAAGAAAAGATCAAAATGGATCTCAGAAGAAACTCTGAAACTTGCTCTTGAATGTCAAGTAGCTAAAGGGAATGGAAGAAATTATGCAGTAAAAGAGCTGAACATAAGATTTCAAAGGCAGCTTGAGAAGGCAAAGTAAATTATTATAATGAAACGTGCAAAGTCTAGAGTTAGAAAACCAAAAAGGAAGAACATGCTGGACATTTCTCAAGCTGAAAGAAGTGAAGATAGAATTCAAGCTTTGAGTTGCATTATTGAAGAATTCTACAGGGAAAATATTTAACAACTCAGGAAGCATCAGAGGAAGATGGAAGTAATACACAGAATCATTATACCAAAAGGAATTGGTCAATGTTCAACCATTTCAGGAGGTAGCATATGCTCAAGAACTGATGGTAATGTAGGAAAAAGTCCAAGCTGCAATGAAGGCATTGGTGAAAAACAAGGCTCCAGGAATTGACAAAATACCAATTAAGATGTTTCAACAAATGGATGCAGCCCTGGAAGTGCTCACTCGTCTATGCCAAGAAATTCGGAAGACAGCTACCTGGCCAATCTACTGAAAGAGATCCTTATCTGTGTCCATTACAAAGAAAGGTCATCCAAAAGAATGCAGAAATTATCTAACAAGATCATTAATATCACATGCAAGTAAAATTTTGCTGAAGAGCTTTCACAAGCGGCTGCAGCAGTACATCCACAGGGAAGTGCCAGAAATTCAAGCCAGATTTGGAAGAGGACGTGGAACTAGGGATATCATTGCTGTATCAGATGGATCCTGCCTAAAAGCAGGGAATGCCAGAAAGATATTTAAGTGTGTTTTATTGGCTATGCAAAGCATTCGACTGTGTGGATTATGACAAATTACGGATAACATTGCAAAGAATGGGAATTCCAGAACACTTAGTTGTACTCATGAGGAACCTGTATGTTGACCAAGAGGCAGTCGTTCCAAATTAGGAAAGGTGTGTGTCAGGTTGTATCCTTTCACCATTCTTATTCAATCTGTATACTGAACAAAAAGAAGCTGGACTATATGAAGAAGGACATGACATCAGGATTGGAGGAAAACTCATTAACAACCTGGGTTATACAGATGACACAACCCTTGTTTGCTGAAAGCAAAGAGGACTTGAAGCACAGACTGATGAAGATCAAAGACTACATCCTTCGGTATAGATTACACATCAACATAAAAAAAAAAATCCTCACAACTGAACCAATAAGCAACATCATGATAATGGAGAAAATATTGAGGTTGTTAAGGATTTCACTTTACTTGGATCCATAATCAATGCCTACGGAAACCCAAACCAAACCAAACCCACTGCTGTCGAGTCGATTCCGACTCATAGCGACCCTATAGGACAGAGTAGAACTGCCCCATAGTGTTTCCAAGGATCACCTGGCAGATTTGAACTGCAACCTCTTGGTTAGCAGCCGTAGCACTTAACCACCATGCCACCAGGGTTTCCCCTATGGAAACAGCGATCAAAAAATCAAACAATGTACTACAGCATTGGGCAAATATGCTTCGCCTAACCCAAGTCATGATACTTTCAATTGCCTCATGTGCATGTAAAAGCTGAACAGTGAATAAGGAAAACCAAAGAAGAATTGACACCTTTGAATTATGGTGTTGATGAGGAATATTGAATGTACCATGGACTGCCAGGAAAATGATCTGTCTAAGAAAAAGTACAAACAGAATGTTTCTTAGAAGCAATGATGGAGAGACTTTATCTCATGTACTTTGAACATTTTATCAGGTGAGACCAGTCCCTGGAGAAGGAAATTATACCTGGTAGAGGGTCAGTGAAAAAGAGGAAGACCTCAACGAGGTGGATTGACACAGTGGCTGTAACAATGGGCTCAAACATAACAGTGATTGTGAGGATGGTGCAGGACTGGGCAGTGTTTAGTTCTATTGTTCATAGGGTCTCTCTGAGTTGGAACCAACACAATAACATTCAACAGCTTTCTATACGACCTGGGTCTGATTTTACACTAGCCCTTTTCAGAGTGACAACATGAATACAGTAAGAGAAAAACATGAGAAAGCAGCAGGCTGTATATTTATTAGTTTAACAGGGATATGAATTAATATATTTTGAAATAATTGCTATTGGATTTTCCCTTCTCATTATTTTTTCCTTACTCAACATTTCAGCCCTAAGACTTGATTGTGAGACTGGCATGGGGCATGGGAGCTAGATCCTGCTGGGGAATCCCTGAGAGACACACGTCAGAATTGTTCCAATAATGGGTGAGTGCTTTGGAGGAGCTATGGACCCATCAGTTGAGCTTCACCCCAGGACCATGAACTCTGACACTCTGACCTGTCCTGCTCACTCCCTTGGTATTGGGCAGAGAGATGAGAAAAATCATCATCTACAGGAGCTCTCTGTAGATGACACCTAGTAGGCAAGAGCATGTGGGTGGACCACTAATTAGACAATTAGTCAAATTGGTTATACAGTAATAAGTACTGATTTAGCAACTTTTATGTGCATGTAGGTACTATGGGATGCATAAGGAAAAAATGGCTATCCAAATCTTTAAGTAGCTTGGGCAATGTGGGTTGCCACATGAGGAAACTGGTCACTTTTTGTGCAGTGAGCTATTTATCTGATGTTCCCTCCTGAGGGAACAGCTGGAGATTAAGAAGTCTGCATACTGAGTGGTGACATAGTCACTCCCTTCATCTGTTGTTCCCAGAACTCATAACCTCGGCAGAAAATTGGAAGATTTTTCTCATGAGAAACTAAAAAATTGTAGAAATAAATATAAGCGCTTATACTTGGAAATTCGCTAAAGAAAAACAGTTCACATTCTAATTGCCCAATAAGTAAAACCCATATTCAGAAAAAAAAAAGCATCACATCAGATTTTTAGTGCCTCATTCTAAATATACATGGATATCAAAGGACCACAAGATAATTAACTCCTCCAACATGAAAAACTAAGACTAGAACAAATGAACAGATAAACATGGGAAAAATTAGAGGTAACAGAGGTATTGTGTTGTTGTTGTTAGGTGCCCTCGAGTTGGTTCTGACTCATAGTGACCCTACATACAACAGGATGAAACACTGCCTGGTCCTGTGCCATCCTCACCATCATAGTCATACTTGAGCCCATTGTTGAAGCCACTGTGTCAATCCATCTTGTTGAAGGTCTTCATCTTTTTCACTGATCCTCTACTTTACCAAACTTGATACCTTTCTCCAGGGACTGATTCCTCCTGATAACATGTCCAAAGAATGAAAAATGTGGTCTTGCTAAGGAGCATTCCGTACTTGTTCCAAGACAGACCTGTTTGTTCTTCTGGCAGCCCATGGTGTATTCAATAATCTTTGCCAACAGCACAATTCAAAGGCATCAGTTCTTCTTCGGTCTTCCTTATTCGTCATCCAGCTTTCGCATGCATATGAGGTGACTAAAAACACCATGATTTGGGTCAGGCGCACCTTGGTCTTCAAAGCGACATCTTTGCTTTTTAACACTTTGAAGAAATCTTTTGCAGCACATTTGCCCAATCCAACGTGTCTTTTGAATTCTTGACTGCTGCTTCCATGGGTGTTGATTGTGGATACAAGTAAAATGAAATCCTTGACAACCTCAATTTTTTCTCCATTATCATGTTGTTGCTTTTTGGTTCCGTTGTGAGAATTTTTGTTTTCTTTATGTTGAGTTGTAATCTATACTGATGGCTGTGGTCTTTGATCTTCATCAGTAAGTGTTTCAAGTCCTCTTTACTTTCAACAAACAAGATTGTGTCATCAGCATAAAGCAGGTTGTTAATGAGTCTTCCTCCAAGCCTGATGTCCAGTTCTTCTTCAAATAGTCTAGCTTCTTGGGTTATGTGCTCAGTATACAGATTGAATAAGAATGGTGAAAGGATACAAACCTGACATGTGCCTTTCCTGACATTAAACCATACCGTATCCTCTTATTCTGTTCAAATGATTGTCTCTTGATCTATGTACAGTTTCCTCATGATCAAAATTAAGTATTCTGGGATTCCCATTCTTCACAATATTATCCATAATTTGTTATGATCCTCACAGTTGAATGCCTTTGCATAGTCAATAAAACACAGGTAAACAATTTTCTGGTATTCTCTGCTTTCAGCCAGGAGCCATCTGACATCAGCAATGATATCCCTGGCTCCATATTCTCTTCTGAATCCGGCTTGAATTTCTAGTACTTCTCTGTGGATGTACTGCTGCAGCAGCTTGTGAATGATCTTCAGCAAAATTTTACTTGTGTGTGATATTGATGATATTGTTTGATAATTTCTGCATGCGTTGGATCACCTTTCTTTTGAATAGGTGTAAATATGGATCTCTTCCAGTCAGTTGACCAGGTAGCTGTTTTCCAAATTTCTTGACATAGATGAGTGAGCACTTTCACTTAATAATACTTTAAGAGGTATTGTACAGAGCATTCAAAATTTAATATTTATAAAAATATTATCAGAGATAAGAGATCTATAAACAAGAACAGAAAGTAAAAAAGAAAAAACATCAAAGAAAAAAGCCAAAATAGAAAAAAAATCAAAAAATGAAATGTACAATAGAATAGAAAAAATGAGACAGTTACAGTATCAGTCAGGACATCCAACATCTGACTAATGGGCAGTCCAGAAAGTGAGAACATACATAATGGCAGAGAGCAAATAATCAAATAATAGTAGGAGACATTTTCTCAATAGAGAAGGGCCCACAGAGTGCCTGCTACAATGAATAAAAAAAGATCCACATTAAACTATGTTATTATGCAATATTAGAGCACTGAAGGTGGAAATTTACAGAAAGAAAAACTAAAGAGGGCAAGTAGAGTGGGACAAAATATGACACTGGGCTTCTCAACAGCAACCTTGGAAGGTAGGAAGTATTAGAGGAATACCTTCAAATTCTGATGAAAAATGATTTTTACTGTGGGATTCTATTCACAATCAAACTGTTAATAAAATGTGTAAGGAAAGACATTTTGGTCATACAAGAACTGAAAATATTTACCTTCTTTATGTACTTTCTGAGAGAGCTACTGAAAGATGTACATCATCAAAATGAATCAGTAAGCCCAGAAAGAAGACAACATGGGGGCCAGGAAGGAGTGCATCTGACACGGTATAAGAATGTGGTGCAGAAGAGTCTCAGGGTAAGCTGGGCAGCTTCTGTAAGGAGCCACAAGTTCAAACTCCAGGAGAAGGTGTCTAGAAAAAAAATGAAACTAATAGTTTTTCTTATGTGTTTGTGTAGAATTATTGAGAATAATTTTACTGAGTTACTGGAGAGGTTTATTTGTTAGAGTGCTGAAACAGCTATCACTTCCAAAAGAAAGAAGACACACACAAGAAGAAATATTGTCACAATAAACTATTGGCTCAAAAATGATCTGCACTTACAAAGTCATAATAACGTAAAGAAGAGGTCCCTGGATGGTGCAAATGGTTAAGCCCTCAACTACCAGTATAAAAGTTGATGATTCGAACCCATCAAGAGCCTCTTCAGGAGGCAGGCCTAGGGATCTGCTTCTGAAAGGCCACAGCCTTGAAAACCCTACTCTGCGCACATGGGGTCACCATGAGCTGGTGTCAATTCCATGGCAACTAACAAGAACAGTAACGTAAACAATATTGATTTAGCCAAATACTAAGGTACAATTTTGTTTGGAGGATGGGACAATAGGAAGTGGAGGTGGCAGCATAAGAAAATTAAACCCTCATCCACCATGACGGGAGTCAGTAGAACAATGTCTAAAATTGATAAAGAAATAGAAACAGATGCATTGTATTTAATAATAAGGAGACAAATAGTATAAAATTTAGCTTAAGTATAGCCCAAGGGTGAAGTGAAGCCAGGTACCTGTTATTCTTTTTATAAGGTTTTTGGTATTTTTGAACTATGCATATATATTACTTTAATAAAATAAAAATAAATATAAAACCTATAAAATCTGCAAAAATAAAAATAAAACAGTAGATGTACATACTTAAAACTATGCAGTTGTTTAATCAGTTCATTTAATATGTATTTACACATATATCTCTGTTATTGTTATATATAGATCTTCTGTAGTAAGAATTTATTTACATATATACATTTATATATGAAGATATGCTGATATTTATTATATGTTTGTATGTCTCTTATGGATTGAATTGTGCTCCCAAAAAATATGAGTTGAAGTCCTAATCCCTGTTCCTGTAAATATGACCTTGTTTGGAAATAGGGGTTTCTTTTGTTATGTTAATGAAATCATGCCAGACTAGGGTGGGTCCTACACCTAATCACTTCTGAGTAGTGTCTTATAAAAAAAGCAGAATGGACACAGAGATACACATATACAGGAGGAAGACAAACAGTATTTGAGGACCCTTTTACAAGCAAAGGAACATCAAGGGTTGTGGCATGTACCAGAATCTAGGAGAGAGGCCCACAGAAGAAATTGACATAGCCAAGACCCTAATTTGGACTTTTAGCCTCCAGAACTGTAAAAAAATAAATTTCTATTCTTTAAAGCCACCCACTTGTGGTATTTCTTTTATGGCAGCACTGGTAAACTAAGACAATGTCCCAGGCACTCTACTTAGTACTTATATTATTATATTTTCTTATGTACCAGGTACTCCAGTAAGTATTCTACATAGATTTTAAATTTAGGTTTTATAATAATACTTTAAGATTTATTTTGTTATTACCCTGTTTTATAGACAAGAAAACTGAGACTAAGAGGTTATCTATCTTGCCCAAAGCCACATGTCTAATACATAGTGCAGTGGTTTTCAAACTTTAGGGTGTGTGAGAATGGCTTGGAAGACTTACTAAAACACAGATGGCTGGATGCCACCCCAGATCTTCTGGTTCAATAGTCCAAAAATATTCCCAAGTGGTGGTAATGTTACTGGTTCAGGGTCTAAATTGAACCAGTTAATGGTTGAAGGAGTGGAGCCTCTTTCAAATTGGTTGTCTCTGACTTGAATCACATACACAATGCTGATAACATGAAATCACATGTAATAGAGAATATTAGCTAAGCTGACACAAGCTTAGGAAAAAAAAATATCCCAAAGTCCTTTGTCATGGAATGATTAGAGATACTTAAAAGCAGGTGCTTAGCCAAATACACCAACTTGCAGAGGGTCTATGAGCACCATAATGATGATTGGAACTCATTTCTAAATGGAGGTTAGATATTTTAGCAGACACTGCTGAACGGGTAAATATAGATTTGAGCCAATCAAGATTTTGTTATTTTCCTTGCCAGTGATTGGTTTAGAAATGAGTATGTGATACAATTCCAGCCAATAAATATGAGGGAAGGGTGCTGTTAGACTTCTGGGAGAAGTTTCCATGCCTTTAGAAAGCCACATTTAGGAAGAGATGGTGTCATGTCAAGAGCTGGTATCTACTATTGTGGTATCAATTTTATGTCTAGCGGAGAGCTATTCTGAAGACAAAGCCAATATACTTAAAGGAGTTGGGCAGAAAGATGAATTCTTGGTGATGACATGGAGCTACTGAATTACCCTGGGACCGTCTACATCTACATTTCTTGGTGTGTGAGAAAATTTGTTTCTCTTTAAGACAGTTAATTGAGATGCCTTACATCCTATGTAGGCAAGTCTGAAAGAACTAGGGCTTCAGTGAAAGCCAGCTGAGGAGCTCCTTGGGAAAAATCATGAGGAGGAAGCAATTTTACAGGGTAGATCACACTGAGCAGCAGGTCGTGGCTGCTGGAAGGAACAGTGTTTTGGGGGTATCAGGGTACAGGATGAGTTTATGTTAAATGTTCTCCCCATGCTCCTTCTACCAAGTTCCTTCCCACAACTGACATACTGTCCCCTGCAATACCTATGCACTCTGGAGGGACATATAATACTATAATTCAATGAAATATTATAAGGTAATACAATGTAATAATATATCATAGGAGGTCTAAATGTTTCTCCTATGTAGAGAGTTGGTTTATTTAGTTAACTGCTATGTAGAGAAGTTGTTATGGGTAGCATATTCTGTTAATTAGTTATTGCATAATAAACCATCACAACACTTAATGGCTTAAAATAACCCTCATTTATTTAACTGATTTTGTGGGTCAGCAGTTCAGGCTGGCGCCAGTGGATCACTCTTTTGAGGTTGACTGAGCTGCTTCATGCACCTGTGGTGAGCTCCAGGCCAGTTAGGTGGCTTTGCTTCTGGGGGTTGCTAGCTATCAGCTGGGCTGGGGGTGACTGGTCCATGTGGCCTCTTATCCTCTGGTCAACTGGGCTTTTTCACCTGGCACTGCAGTGGTCTGAGAGGCCAAAGTAGGTAAGTAAGGCACATGTAGGTATAAGACCGAAGCAAATAACAAGGCCAGCCCAGATTCAAGGGACAGGGAGAGAGACGCCACCTCTTGATGGGAAGAACTGCACCGTCAGGTTGAAAATGTCATGGATAAAAGAAGGGGAGGGGGTGGAGAATTGGCGTTGTTTTTGTAAGTCATCTACCTTACACGTCACAATGGGAAACTGAGCAGCGGGCCATCTGAAGTATCAGTAATGAGCTGCTATGCTGCGGGCAGCAGCTCTGATCCTGTGGGAGGCAAACCGACTGTAGGGCCACAGACTGCCACCGGCTTTGACCTTCTGAAGTGTTGGACAGCATTGGCCAAGGATAGCTGTGCCTGGGAGAGTGGCATTCCTCTGCGGAGGGCAGGCAGCCAAGGCTGTGGCAAGGCACCTTGTCAAAAACTCAAGAGTGGAAGAACAGGAGCGATCTTCTTTTGAGTATATGTGAAACACTCTTCGGGATTTCCAGAAATAACAGGGCAAGACTGTGCCAAGGGATGGATGGTGGAGTTGAGGCTGGGTTCTGGTGGCTGGAAGCCATGGTAATTTCTGTATCAATGTGTCACATTCGCCCTCCTCATTCCTCAGTAGACATGTAGTGATTACCTACAGATAATATGCAGCCTGATTCTAAAGCCAACTTCTAATCCTTCTACAAGTGAATTGATAGCCACAAGCAGCCAAGGCAGATTTCTCTGTCCGGGACCTGCCTGGACTCTCCTTTTTCATCATCCTGGATGCAGATTGTTAGGTTCTTAGGAGTCTCTGCTGTTCTACATCCACATTTGCTTTGAAACAACAGTTTCTTGGCAACAAATTCTTTATACTAAATTTATAGATTTCTCAGACTCAGCCTAAAATTTCTGAAATTTATACTTTATGTACAAAGTTGACTTTTTATGTACACATTATGTACAAAGGGACCACTTTTCTTTTTGAATGGTGCATAGGGATATAAACTCTCTTATTAGGGTCGCTATGAGTTGGAATAGGCTTGATGGGAAGAGGTTTGGTTTCTTTTTTTTTATATTGTGTATCCTCCAGGATTAATGTCTCTCTACGTAAGAACGATGGTATTCTGATCTTTGTCCTGATGGCCTTGCAAGTGCTGCAGTTATGGGAAGAACTGTAAAGCTCATGGTATTTTTGACATGGTAAGAGCAGCTTCCAAGTTCACAGACTTGAATGCCGCTTTCACTATGCAAAACCTCCGACTTTTCATGTTAGTTTCGCAATTATTTCACTCTTTCTTTCCTTCTCTACTCCCCTCCCCAGTGTATTCAACTATCTAATGACTGATTGGGGCTACGCTTATAATTTAGCTAGGCTAACTATCGTATCTGGACTAATAAAATAATCAAATATTAAGCCTTATGGTGTTGACAGACAACATGAAGGGGGAATACCATTAGATGTTGTCCTAGTTGTAGAAGATGAATGCTGAGCCATGTGTGGCAAAATTGAGGATGGGGATGGAGGGTGAGGAGAAGATCATGAACATGTCCCCAATTTGTAAAGACTGATGAGAATAATGCATTTTAAATATATTTTAAAAAATGTATTAAGTGTAAAAATGTATTTGTGGTGTGATGGATGGCTTTTTCATGGCCTTTCTTGCCATGGTCTTGTAACTCCCACCCAACTGATTAGGTGAGAGTATACAGATAAGGTAATTGTGGCTCACCAAGGGGATTGTCTAGCTTGCTAATAATGCAAATAAAGCTCATGGCACCCGGGAGGTCTATGGAACCCTAAAGAAGTGATT
The DNA here is from genome assembly GCF_030014295.1 of Loxodonta africana. Classification (NCBI taxonomy): domain Eukaryota; kingdom Metazoa; phylum Chordata; class Mammalia; order Proboscidea; family Elephantidae; genus Loxodonta; species Loxodonta africana. The sequence goes on from NC_087352.1 coordinate 81,136,777, forward strand.
GGTCAGTTTTGCCATTCTGCTAGGCTTAAAATGAGCCATTCCAGAGACGGGAGGAGAGGATGTCACCACCATTGAGGAAGAAGAGCCAGAAGCAGAATGCAACCTTTGGATGTGGGATCCCTGCAGTGAGAAGCTCCTGGAACCAGGAGATCAAGAAAAACAGACAGAAAGAGCTTTTATAACACTGACGCCAGCAAGAAGCAGTGGCAGAGAAATGGTGGCAGAAGATAGCAGCAGGAGATGGTGTGGTGGGCTTCCTGGCCCACAGAGCAAGAAAGTTGAGTGCCCTTGGGCAAGAAGCTTGCTGGCAAAGTAAGATGCCTCCAGGCACTTAGTGGAGCCAGGTTGGCAGACCCAGGAATCTAGAGCTGAGCATCTTCGGGCCTAGGCTTACTGGCAGAGTGGGGTGCTTCTGAACACTTATCAAGAGAGCTAAAAGAGCTTTGTAGCACTTGCCCAAGCAGGGCAGAGGCCATGGGGCCAGGTAGAGGTGTGCTTGTGGGCAAGGCTGAGAAGAGGCTGTCCGGATGGAAGGACTGTGTCCTGAGCACTGCTGAACCTAAATCGTAACCCGTTATTTCCCTACTAAACCCCATAATCGTACGTATTGTCTGTGAGTTCTGTGTGGCAATTACAGTGAATTATCAAACACAGCAGAGAAGTAGAGAGTGCCATGGGAGGGATGACTGGTGTCAGAACTGGTAAGGATGATGGAGAGAGGAGGCATGCCTAACCTCCACCTCATAGGAATCAGCTTTGAGCTGTTGATCTTGATTCTCCTTCCCCCTTGTGAAATTAGAGGAGGCCGGATGCCACTCCCCACATCATTTTTACAGTATTTTTTAAAATTTCTTATTTTAAATATTTTATTGTGTTTTAGGTGAAAATTTTCAGAGTAAATTCGATTCCTGTTCAACAATTCATACACAAATTGTTGTGACTTTGGTTACTATCTGAGCAATGTGTCAGCACTCCAACCATTTTCACCCCTCCTGCCCCATTTCCGTCCATCCAGCTTCCCTGCCCCTCCTTGCCTTCTCATCTTTACATTTGGGTAAACGTTGACCATTTGGTCTCCTACACAGGCATGAGCTGTTTAATGTCCAGGATACATCCAGTGAAATGGGACTTTATGTGTTTTGGACATTGCACAAATACCATATTATTTTCTTATGACAACTTTGAGAAAGTGGAAGTGTTCCTTACCAAGGGACAGGGAAGGTCTGGAGTTTTGCTCGCTGCAATTCAGGCCTCATCAGTGGCTGTGTCCCAGAGGAGCAAGGGTGTAATTAGGGCAGCAGCTGAGCTGATGGAGCCCAGGGAAACGGCCTGGGGTGCTCAGAAAGGTGTTAAGCCCTTTGGAGGCACAGAGAGCCCTGCAGGCCCTCTTCCCTGAGGATGAGGCCTAGTGGTGCAGGGCAAGCCCAGGTTGGGTTCCCCAAGCATGAACTGGTCTGAAGCACACAGGTGGCAGCTTCTCCCTGGTTACATTCAGTTGTATCCATTAAGTTCCTTTCTCCAGTTGTGATTTCTGAACTTGAGGACCATGGATGTATATGCGGCCCAACATTGCCTGAACAGACATTAAGCAGCTCATGACTGTAGTTGATTGTTTACAGTATCAAATTCCTCATGGGTGTTATTGTTTATTTTATAGGCCAATCTATTATTTGGTTCAAATGTGACCTTTGGAAATGGCTTCAGTTCCAGGTTAAAATGGGATCTTTGGGCAATAGTCTTCGCGGCTCCTTTAGTCTCTATCAGTCCAGTAAGTCTTTTTTTTTTATGAATTTGAGTTTTGTTCTACATTTTTGTCACATTCTAACTAGGACCTTCTATTGTGCCCCTAGTCATAACAGTCAGTGGTGGTAGCTGAGCACCATCTAGTTCTTCTGATTAAAATGTATTTTAAAATCACAGATTTCTTATTCTATTTCTGGAGGAAAGGTGAACTGCAACACATGGGAAACAGCTAACTCCAAAAATAATAAATATGAAAGAATATTAATAGTTTATTTGTAATTTCTTTCATCATAGTATTAAAAGTTTCTTGTATAACAGTTTTTCAAATAGTAATTAATTCGTTAAAAATTCAATAAATAACTCTTGGTGCTGTTAAAACCGATTTAGTCTGTCACTTTTTTTGATAGGAAAAATTTGGGGAGAGGTGGCTTTTAGGGACAATGTTCAATCAACAAAGACCCTTTTTCCTACCTTTATATTTTGTATTGCATATAATCCTGGTCTGGGAGTATGATGGATGTATGTATTTGAGTGTGAATTGTTGTGTGTTATAATTATATAGTGGAAAAATATTTGTGTTAGAATATATATTTATATAGATGATGGATGGATAGATGATTTATAAGATTATTTGTGAGGTACTTACAACTTCATCTCTGAAAACCCCTAGAATAATGGCAGAAGAGTTTTAGCTGAGAATGTTAAATATTCTTTGCGGGGAGGTGAGACAGTTCCCAGAGAAAATCACCTGTGTTACTAAGGCCCATATGTCAAGGCTGGTTGTCTACAGTGTGGCAAAGATGGGTTGGGTGGCCCTACAGAGAGATGGAAAAGATGGGGCTCCACTCTGGGCAGAGGGTTCAGAAGCTCAGGCCAGGTTTCCAGGCTTTGGATCTTACTTCATATGCCACTATCACCATTTACTGTCAAGTTGATTCTGACTCATGGTGACTCCACGTGTATCATAGTAGAACTGTGCTCCATAGTGTTTTCAAAGGCCGATTTTTCTGGAAGTAGATCACTAGGTCTTTCTTCCAAGGTGCCTCTGGGTAGACTCAAACCTCCAACCTTTGGGTTAGCTATCAAGTGTGTTAACCATTTGTACCACCCAAAGACGCCTAATACAGCACTAGGACATTCAATTGTTTAGTAAGGACTGCAGACAACCAAAGGAGAACTGTTTCCATTATTGCTGTTAGTTGCTGTTGAGTTGATTCAGACTCATGGTGACCCCATATGTGAAGGGAAGAACTGTTTCTTAGGGTTTTCAAAGCTGTGACACTTTGGAAGAAGATTGCTAGGCCAGTCTTCTGAGGTGCCTCTGGGTGAGTTCAAGCCACCAACCTTTCAGCTAGTAGTGGAGTGTTCAACTGTTTGTACCACCCAGGGACTCTGTTTCCATCTCGAGGTCCATTTACTCTGTCCCTTCATCCACCTGTGACCTCAGCTTTCCAGCTTTTCCAGGGCTTACAAGAGGCTTCCATCTCATCTCTTTTTCTCTTTCTACTGTATATTTTTTGTCCTTGTAAATAGAAGCGGTGGTGAGGAAAACCACAAACACCCTTTAAAACAGAAATCTCTGCCTTCCTCTTGATCTTTTCCTAAAGAAACACAAAGTGAAACAAAACAAACAAGCAAAAAACTTGAAGGAATTTATCTTCCAGGAAGTTTCATGTCTTCAAATAAAAGTCATCAATATTCAAAATATTACATAAAAGCAATGAAAATTTTAAGGTATTATATGCAAAGAGTTGTCTTTGTAGTTAAACTTCCTCTTTATCTGTTGCTGTTTTTAAAAAGTTATTCATATATTAACATCTTAGTTTCTAATATTTCTTCCCATTGTTGGGGTCATCCTTGTTCATTGAAAGTATACATTTCTGAAGTCATGATATGGCTATTTTCCATCTTGCTATTGATAAGTTTGTATTTATTTTCCCCAAATGTGTTGCTTTTAAGTGTTTCAGTTATTTAAAGAATATGAAGATATGTTTTATTATGCAGAAGTTTATAGCTGCCATGAAGTATTACTATAGGAAAAGTTACCTATTTTAAACTTCAGAAATTTTATTCATATCTTTCATGTTTTCTCCAGTTTTTTAAAAAATTTTATTTCTAGTAATTTTGATTATGAAGTCTTTATAAACATAGGTCATGGAGTGTTAGCCATTGTCCTGAGAAAGTTACATTTTCCAACTTTAATACTCAACGAAATGATTAATGTTGGCTTGCATTCTAAAATACTGAATTATGAATGGTGTCTGAGGGTTCACACTTCTCCTTTTTCTTATTATCTTTGACATGAGTCCCCTGTAACTGAATAAGTATATTGGAGATGGTAATAGAAATTGTAGGTTCACAATCCCTTAATTGCCTGACAAAATTTAACAAGTGCTGAAAACTGACAAATATTTCATAACTCCTGAAGTATTCTGAACTCATTCAATAGTAAAACCTAACCCGAAATGACATGAGGTTATTTATAATCTTCTTCATCCCACTGTGTATAAATATTTATATGTGTCTTAGTTATCTAGTGCTGCTATAGCAGAAATACTACAAGTAGATGGCTTCAGCAAACAAATTTATTTTCTCACAGTTTAGGGGCTAGATGTTCAAATTCAGAGTGCCAGCCCTAGGTGAAGGTTTTCTTTCTGTCAGCTCTGGAGGAAGGTCCTTGTCTCTTCAGGTTCTGTTCCCCGGTTTCTTGGATATCTCCATGTGGATTGGCGTCTATCTTACCCCGTCTCTGCTCTGCTGACTTATTTAATCTCTTTTATATCTCAAAAGAGATTGACTCAAGATATACCCTATACCAATCCTGCCTCATTAACATAACAGAGACAACCCATTCCTAAATGGGATTATAAACACAGGTGTAAACCAAACCTGTTGCCTTCGAGTGAATTCCAATTCATAGCCACCATCTAGGACAGAGTAAAACTGCCCCATAAGATTTCCAAGGAGCAGCTGGTGGATTTGAACTGCTGACCTCTTGGTTAGCAGCCGTAGCTCTTAATCACTACACTACCAGGGCTCTGAACACAGGCATAGAGGTTAGTATTTACAAACCATCATTTTGGGGACATGATTCAATCCATAACATTCTACTCTTTGGTCCCCCAAAATTCATGTTCTTGCCACATGCAAAACACTTTGACCCCATCACATCATCTTAAAAGTCTTAAATCAACCCCAAGTTTAAAATCTCATTTTCTGAAGCATCTAAATCAAAAATGGGTGAGACTTTAGGCATATTCCATCCTGGGGCAAAATTCTTCTTCCTCTGTGAACCAGCAAAATCTTGATTACAAGTTATCTGCTTCCGAAATACAATGGTAGAACAAGTGCAAGGTAGACATTTCCATTACAAATAGGAGAGATTGGAGGGAAAGAGGGATAACAGCACCAAGCAAGTTCAAAAACCAGCAGAAAAAGTACATTAGGTCTCACAGTTTCAAAATAATCCTCTGTTCTCTGAGATGATCTGGGCAATGACCCCACCTTCCAGACTCTGGGTGTTGGCCTGGCCGTCTGGGTTCTGGGAGGAGGTTCCTCAGCCCTGGGCTTCAGCTTTGCCTTCCAGGCCTATTGGGATAGCAACTCAGCTCTCTTGACTTTGAATGACTCCATTCTCCTAGTCCATCTGAGTTATGAACCTGTACCTCTGCCCCAGCAGGCCCTACTCTTCTACCCCTTGGACATGGCAGTCCCGCCTGCTCTGCTTTGGGCATCGGCCCCATCCCCTTGGAGCACCTTAATGGCACCTCCATACTCAGGAACCAAGTTGGCAAAGATCTGACTCTTTGAAACCTAGGAGGCTGTGGCTCTACCCTTTGAGATCCAGGAGACCTTAGCCACACCCCTTTTGAAACCCCAGAGGCCATGGCTTCACCCCATGAGACCCAGGAAGCTTTTTACCCATGCTCCTTTCAACAGTTCTGCTCATCTCCAAGCTACTCCAGGGATGGTTCTTTTCTTTTCTTGGAGGAGAACATATGTAGCTCCTAAGTCATTTCTTGCCTATAGAATTCCAAGAGGAAGACAGTTTTCTTTCTTTCCATCTTTCTCTGTCCCCTTCAGTCTAAACTGATTGGTTTTCTGCTGTGACAGTTGGCTAGATCCATCAGTCACAGGCTTAATCTTAACAAAAGATTGAGTCTCCAAGTTCTTGGTGAGTGTTTTAGGGCACATGTCCTTAGTTCGTACAACAGAATATTCCAAATCTTTGCACAATTCATTTTTAAGTCCATCTCTTTCCTCTAGCATTTTGTTATAAGTGGCAAGAAGAAACCACGCAGCTCCTTTAAGATCTTGCTTAGAAATCTTCTCAGGTAGATACCCAAGTTCATCACTTACAAATTCTATCTTCCATCAAACATTTTAACATAATTCAGAAAAGTTCTTTGGCACCGCATAAAAAGCATCATCGTTCTTCCTACATCGTTCAAAAACATGTTCATCATTTTCTACTCAAACCATACCGGAAGCACATTTAACGTCCACACCTTTAGGAACGTTCTGTTGCTGGCACTATATGTATTCTCTAAGACAATAGAGACTTTCTCTATAGCTCTCCTCACTTCCTTGTGAGCTCTCTTATGAATTGTCTTTGACATCCATAATTCTCTTCAAGGCAATCTAGGCTTTTACTATAGCTGTTGTTAGCTGGGAAACCCTGGTGGCGTAGTGGTTAAGTGCTAAGGCTGCTAACCAAAGGGTCGGGAGTTCAAATCCACCAGGCGCTCCTTGGAAACTCTATGGGGCAGTTCTACTCTGTCCTATAGGGTCCGACTGTGAGTTGGAATTGACTCGACGGCACTGGGTTTGGTTTGGTTGTTACCTGAGTCGGTTCCAACTCATAGCAACCCTATGTATAGCAGAATGGAACCTGCCCAGTCCTGCACAATCTTCCCCATCATTTCTGTGTTTGAGTCCATTGTTGCAGCCATTGCGTAATCCCATCTTGTTGAAGGTCTTCCTCTTTTTTGCTAATTCTCTACTAAGCATGATGTCCTTCTCCAGGGACTGGTCGCTCCTTCCTGATAACCTGTCCAAAGTACATGAGACTAAGTCTCACCATCCTTGCTTCTAAGGGGCATTCTGGTTATACTTCTTCTCAAACAGATTTGTTGGTTTTTCTGTCAATCCATGGTATATTCAATATTTTTTACCAACACAATAATTCGAAGGCATCAATTCTTCTTCAGGCTTCCTTACTCATTGTCCAGCTTTCACATGCATATGAGGCAATTGAAAATACCATGGCTTAGGTCAGGCTCACCTTAGTCCTCAAAGTGATATCTTTGCTTTAACACTTTAAAGAGGTCTTTCGCAGCAGATTTCCCCAATGCAATATGATGTTTGATTTTTTTGCCTGCTGATTCCATGGGCACTGATTGTGGATCCAAGTAAAATGAAATCCTCGACAACTTCATTGTTTTCTTCATTTATTCTGATGTTGCTTATTGGCCCATTTGTGAGGATTTTTTTTCTTTACACTGCGATATAATCCATACTGAAGGCTGTAGCCCTTGATCTTCATCAGTAAGTGCTTCAAGTACTCTTCACTTTCAGCAAGCAAGATTGTATCATCTGCATGTCAAACATTGTTAATAAATCTTCCTCCAATCCTGACACTTTGTTCTTCCTCATACAGTCCAGTTTCTCAGATTATTTGCTCAGAATACAGACAGAATAAGTATGGTGAAAGGATACAAGCCTGATTCACATCTTTTCTGATTTTAAACCATGTAGTATCTCCTTGTTCTTTTCAAACAACTGCCTCTTAGTCGATGTACAGGCTCCTCATGAGCACAATTAAGTGTTCTGGAATTCCCATTCTTCCCAACATTATCCACAATTTGTTATGATTCACACAGTTGAATGCCTTTTCACAGTCAATAAATACTGGTAAACATCTTTATGATATTTTTCTGCCTTCAACCAAAATCCATCTGGTATCAGCAATGATGCCCCTTGTTCCACATCCTCGGGAACCTGGCTTGAATTTCTGGTAGTTCCCTGTTGATGTACTCCTGCAGCCATTTTTGAATTATCTTCAGCAAAATTTTCCTTGTATGTGATATTAATGATATTGTTCTATAATTTCCACATTAGATCACCTTTCTTTGGAATGAGCATAAACATGAGTATGTTCCAGTCGGTTGGTGAGGTAGCTGCCTTCCAAATTTCTTGGCATAAACAAGTGAGCACTTCCAGTGTTGCATCCGTTTGTTGAAACATCTCAACTGGTATTCTGTCAATTCCTGAAACCTCGTTTTTCACCAATGCCTTCATTGAAGCTTGGACTTCTTCCTTCAATATCTTCGATTTTTGATCATGTGCTACCTTCTGAAACGGCTGAACATCAACCATTTCTTTTTGGTAAAGCAACTCTCTGTATCCCTTCCGTCTACTTTTGATGCTTCTTGTGTCTTTCAATATTTTGACCTTAGAATCCTTCAGTATTGTTACTTGAGGCTTGAATTATTTCTTCAATTCTTTCAGCTTGAGAAGTGCCAAATGTATTCTTCCATTTAGGTTTTCTAACCCTAGTTCTTTACATATTTTGTTATAATACTGGCCTTTGACTTCTTGAACTGCCCTTTGAAATCTTCTGTTCAGCTTTTACTTCATCATTTCTTCCATTTGCTTTAGCTATTCTACATTCAAGAGCTAGTTTCAGAGTATCTTCTGACATCCATTTTGGTCTTTTCTTTCTTTCCTGTTTTTTAAATGACCTTTTGCTTTCTTCATGTATAATGTCTTTGATGTTATTCCACAACTTGTCTGGTCTTTGGTCATTAGTGTTCAACGCACCAAATTTATTCTTGGTCTCTAAATTCTAGTGGCATATACTCAAGGCTGTTCTTTGGCTCTTGAGAACTTGTTTTAATTTTTGTCACCTTCAAGTTGAACTTGCATATGAGCAATTGATGATCTGTTCCATGGGCTGCCCTGGCCTTGTTCTGACTGCTGATAATGAGCTTCTGCATCGTCTTTTTCCACAGATGTAGTTGATTTGATTCCTGTGTATTTCATCTGGCAAAATCCATGTGTACAGTCACTGTTTATGTTGTTGAAAAGGGTATTTGCAATGAATAAGTCATTGATCTTGCAAAATTCTATCATGCTACCTCTGGCTTCTATTACCAAAGCCATATTTTACAACTACAGATCCTTCTTCTTTATTTCCAACATGAGTGTGGCTTTCCAACCACCAGTAATTATCAATGCATCTTGATTGCATGTTTGATTGATTACAGACTAGAGAATTTGGTAAAAATCTTCAATTTTTTCATCTTTGGCATTAGTAGTTGGTGCGTGAATTTGAATAAAATTTGTATGAACTCATCTTCCTTGCAGACTTATGGATATTATCCTATAACTGACAGTACTGTACTTCAGGATAAACCTTGAAATGCTCTTTTCCCTTGAAGATGAATCCAACACCATTCCACTTCAATTTGTCATTCCCGGCATAGTAGATCAAATGATTGTCTAATTCAAAATGGCCAATACCAGTGCATTTCAACTCACTAATGCCTAGGATATCAATTTTTATACATTCTATTTCATTTTTGATGACCTCCAATTTTCCTGGATTCATACTTTGTACATTTAACATTCTGATCATTAATGGACATTTGCAGTGGCTTCTCATCATTTTGAGTTGTGTCACACCAGCAAATGAAGTTCCTGAAAACTTTACTCCATCCATGTCATTAAAGGTCGACACTACTTTGAGGAACCAGCTCTTTCCCAGTTGATTTTGAGTGCCTTCCAATCTGACGGGCTCATCTTCTGGCACTATATTATTCAATGTTCCACTGCTATTCATAAGGTTTTCACTAGCCAATTTTTTAAGAAGTGGACTGCCAAGTCTGTCTTAGTCTGGAAGCTCCACTGAATCTTGTCCACCATGGGTGACCCTGCTGGAGTTTGAAACACCAGTGCCATAGCTTTCAGCATCAGAGTTGCATGCAAATCACCACAATAGGACAAACTTACAGACGAGTTGTGATACCATTCTAAAACCAAAACCAAACCGGTTGCCATTGAGTTGATTCCGACTCATAATGAGGCACCTTAAAACTCTTTCAGCCTCTTATTAACCCATTAGCCAATTACAAAACCACTTCCACATTTTAAGTATCTGTTACAGCAGTTCCCCATTCTTCTGGTACTAAATTCTGTCTTAGTTATCTTTTTTTTTTTTTTAGTTATCTAGCTGCTATAAGAGAAATACCACAAGAGGATGACTTTAACAAGCAGAAATTTATTTTCTCACAGTTCGGATGACTAGAAATCCAAATTCAGGGTGCCAGCTCTAGCAGAAGGCTTTCTCTCTCTCTTTTCTCTGGAGGAAGTTCCTTGTCTCTTCTGAGTTTCTGCTCCTGGGCAATCTTCTTGTGGCGTAACATCTATCTTCTAGCATCTCCACCTACTTCCTTGCATGTTTAGTCTCTTTTATATCTCAAAAGAGATTAACTCAAGATACACCTACAATAATCCTGTCTCATTAACATAACAAAGACAACTCATTCCCAAATGGGATTATAAACTCAGGCATAGAAAGCATAGAGGTTAGAATTTATAACACATATTTTTGGGGGACACAATTCAATTCATAGCAATATGTTTCACTAAAGAAATAGTAAGGTGTTTGGTCATGGGGTGCTTTCTCAGGTGGTACATGGAGTGCTGGAAGATTATATATATTCCTGGTATACAGTATGTTATATTTCTATATTCCTATTCCTGAAACACAATACTTACTTCCTGGCTGAATGCTATACATAATGCCTTGCATTTATATATATATAAATTATTATATATAATGTGTATATATATATACATTTATATATATATAAAGATGTTAGATAACATACATGTCTTTCCACTTGCTATAATCTCAAGAATTCTGAATTCCGAAACATATCTGGTGTCAATCATAAAAGTAGACTTCTCAAAAAATCAGAAAGTATGATTCTCATACAAATGTAAAATGAATATATGTGAAAGATTTTGTCCAATTCATTGTGTTGTTGTCGTTAGGTGCCATAGAGTCGGTTCTCACTCATAGCAACCCTACGTACAACAGAACGAATCACTGCCTGATCCTACACCATCCTCACAATTGTTGCACCTCTGTGTCATTCCATCTCATTGAGGGTCTTCCTCTTTTTCTCTGACCCTCTACTTTACCAAGCATGATGTCTTTCTCCAAGGACTGATCCCTCCTAATAACGTGTCCAAAGTATGTGAGCTGTAGTCTTTCTATCCTTGCTTCTAAGGAGTATTCTGGCTGTACTTCTTCCAAGACGGTTTTGTTTGTTTTTTTGGCAGTCCATTTTTCACCAGCACCATACCTCAAAGGTGTCAATTCTTTGGCTTTCCTTATTCATTGTCCAGCTTTCACACGCATGAGGCAACTGAAAACACCACAGCTTGGATCAGGCCCACCTTAGTGTTCAAGGTGACATCTTTGCATTTTAACACTTTAAAGAGGTCTTTTGCAGCAGATCTGTCCAATGCAAAGTGTCATTTGTCCTTTGACTTCTTGACTGCTGCTTCCATGGGTATTGATTGTGGATCCAAGTAAAACAAAATCCTTGACACCTTCAAACTTTTCTCTGTGGTATCATGATGTTGCTTACTGGTCTGGTTGTGAGGATTTTATTTTCTTTATGTTGAAGTGTAATTCATACTGAATGCTGTGGTCTTTGATCTTCATCAGTAAGTGCTTCAAGTCCTCTTCATTTTCAGCAAGCAAGGTTGTGTCATCTGTATAACACAAGTTGTTAATGAGTGCTCCTCCGATCATGATTTCCCATTCTTCTTCATATAGTCTAGCTTCTTGGATTATTTGCTCAGCATATAGATTGAATAAGTATGGTGAAAGGATACAACCCTGAGGCATATTTTTCTTGATTTTAAAGCAGGCAGTGTCACCTTGTTCTGTTCAAACAACTGCCTCTTGATCTATGTGCAGGTACCTCATGAGCACTTAAGCGTTCTGAAATTCCCACTCTTCTCAATGTTGTTCATAATTTGTTACGATCCACACAGTCAAATGCCTTTGCATAGTCAATAAAACATAGGTAAACATCTTTCTGGTATTCTTTGCTTTCAGCCAGGATCCATCTGGCAAAAGCAATGATAACCCTGGTTCCATGCCCTCTTCTGAGTCCAGCTTCAGTTTCTGGCAGTCCCCTGTTATTATACTGCTTCAGTCACTTTTGAATGATCCTCAGCAAAATATTACTTACATGTGATATTAATGATATTCAACTCATTAATGGATGAGGAAACCAGTAAGATGTTAAAACTGATTCTATGGAGAATTTTGAAAATGGAGATTTATGTATTAATGAAGTCAAAGGAATGCTGAAATAAATTTATGTAAATAAATACAAAAAGTTAATGGTTTACAAAGTAATAAAACTGTAAAGTTGGTGTTACTTTCTACCTGATAAAAGTTTTACAAGTTATGATATCATTCACAGTGCCTAAATTCTAAGCAATGATATTAAATAACAAAGTCAAATATGAATGCATACTCCTGGATATTTATATATTCCTTAGTTCAGCTTTGTCAAATGATGTCATTGAAAATACATGCAGTTATCCCTTAGTTTTATTTCCATGTTTTAGATAATTTTTTAACTTCTACTTTCCCCCATAACCACAAATAATCTGCAAAGTTTAACAAAAATAATCTGGCCTCATTGAATTTGGCCTAATTATTTACACAGGTGCAGCAAGCGGTGTAAGTTAACGAATGTAAGCCTCTTGAAGCAGACAGTGTTGTGCAAAGTAGGAGGAGAGAATTAACTTCTCTTTGGAAACTTTGTAAAGGAATCTTGACTTGGGCTTTTAAAAGCCTCCATTATTTACTCTTCTCAGTCTAGGAAACCAAGACCAAGAAACTCACTCTACCAAATTTCACCAGCAGTATCTATAAGCTTAGTTGACATCCTATCTCCTAGATGTTTCCAACATTTTATAAGGTTCCCGACTACCAAGAAATTGCTTTATGTACGCCTGGGAGACAGAGATCTTTTAAGCTATAGAAGAAGTACCAGGCCAACTTTCCTGGGAGGGCTTTGTAGGCTTCACACATCAAGCATAATCTTTATTCTTTAATGGTGAGCTTGTTATGCTTTATCGAATGGAAATCATTCTCAAATACGACACTCCAGATATGGGTCTTGACTACACAATTAATTTGTACAGTTATACCGTAGTAAGAAGGAAGATAGATGCTCATTGAATATATGCAAATAACCATATTTTCATTACAAGTAAGGATATTAAGTAAAAGTATTTGTTTCTGAATTCTGAGGGGTTAATGAAAATCAGGTATCATTTACAAAATATTTAATTTCAATCTGCCGAAACACAGTGTACTAAATTGAAAGTCAGAGGCAGATTAAGGAAAAAAAAAAAAAAAAAGACTTCCTCATACACTAATGAGAACATTAAAAATAATACTAAATACCAAAATAAAATAATTACAGTTAAATTTCTTTTTCTGTTGGTTCATTCAGTCCAATGTAATTTGTTTTTGTTTTGCTTTCATGGAGTTGTCTGCTTTTGGAGTAAAAAGAATTTTGCAAATCCTGATTTGGTCGTCAGGAATAGGTAGTTGTCTAAATGAGGTCATGTTCCGTCTTCAAAGCCTGACTCATGAGTCCTTGCCTTGAAATATCAGTAGTTTGAAATATCCAGCATAGTCCTTTCAATGTGTTTCTGAGACTATTCTTAGTTGAAGATACAAATTCATGACTGTAGTTTATGAATATAAGCATCTGGGCAGGACAGAAACCTAATGTAATGAGACTGAATGCTATGATTAATTTATTAAAGTAATTAGTAATGTAAAAATGAAAACCAAAAAAAAAAAAACAAATCCGTTGCCACAGAGTCAATTCGAACTCATAGTGGCCCTATAGGACAGAGTAGAACTGCCCCACAGAGTTTCCAAAAGCCCCTGAAAGGGTATGTGATCAATGTCTCTCTTGAGGGTAAGAATATATAATGGGAAGTGAGGACATTAACAAATTTCCAGGGCCTTTCAATTCATTCTGTAAGGCAATGGTTTTCAAACTTTATCAGGCGTCAGAATCACATGGAGGGTTTTGAAACCTTAGATTGCTGGGCCCCTCTCCAGAGTTTTCATTCAATAGGTCCGGGGTGGGGCTCCAAAATTTACATTTCTATCAAGGTTCTATAGGTCAGTTCTACTCTGTCCTATGGGGTTGCTAGGAGTTGGAACTGGCTCCACAGCAATGTTTTTTTTTTTTTTTTTCCAGGTGCTGCTGCTGTTGCTGCCCTGGGAATCACACAATCACACTTTGGGAACCACCACTGTAAAGTATATACTCTCTGAAATGATTTTATTGATAGTATTTAACTTGTATGAAATCATCTTTTGTTCTTACACTTCTTAGTTAGTGTGGAACTAATTAAGAAATATGGAGCAGTCAGTCCAAACACACCTTATCATTTCTACCATCCTTCTTTTTACAAGGCAGAGGATACTTTTATGGTTTTCTAGGGGCTCAATGGAAAATCTCTAAATTACTTTTAGGTGATAAAAATACCCTAAAGATTTGTGTTTTTCTAAATTTAGGTTATGATCTTGAAAAGGCAAAATCAGGTGTTGTTATTTCTCCTCTGATTAAGATAGGATCATGGGTCCCTGAGACATAATTCTTGGCCGCCAATTTAACCCAAGTGACAATACAATATTTAAATGAATATAGTTCAGGTAACTGTAAAGAATTGCGGTGGGCATGAATGTGAGTTTACCAGATAGACTCCCTTTCATGGAAGGACTTGTTGCCTGGCTGTCACAGGCAGCCTCCAGCTGTCAGTTCCCTTGGGATTTCCTCAGCCATATAGAGCCACCTTGTCCAATCACAATCTCTTCCTGTTGGCCCATAGTCAACAACAAATCAAATCTCGGGTATAAGGGCCTGACCATTTCGGTCCTGTGCTGGATACTCTGAGGAGCCATATATGTTCCAGAGCTCCCCACGAGGGGCTGGCCAAGATTTTGTGGGTTTGCAACACTGTTCGACTTCCTCCAATACTCTAGCCTGCTTCCGCCCTTTCTCTTTCAAAGGTGTTGATCCCTGTACCTCTGTTTCAACATCACCACTGACCTTAGTCCTTTCAGAAGTGAATACACTTTGTTCTTTTTGTAAAAAGGCTGATAATCAAGGACATCACAAGGCAACACGAAGCATAGAAAATTATTCTGGTGTGTAGGAATGTTATTCTGGCAGATTATACAGAAGTAAAGAGTAAGAAAAGACTAAATATTTCAAGATGAGTTGTCCTTTGACAGAGAGTTCCAAGTTCTACTTTGCATTGGTATAATACTTGGCAGATGAATGAGCCCATAAAAACAGAGTAAACCTGGCCAAAATTTTAATATATTTTTTATTGATTCTTTTCAGTTTCAGGTATTATAAACCAAGGTGTGCTGATTAATGTTATACATCAACTTGGCTGGGCTATGGTGCCCAGCTATTTGGTCAAATATTGGTCTAGTTGCTGCTATTAAGCAGTTACACGTGATTCAATCAGTTGGCTTTAAATGAGGCAGGTTACCTTCCATAATGGGGATGGGCCTCATCTAATCAGTTGAAGGCCTTATGTGCAAAAAAGAAGTTTCCCTAGGGAGTGTTCTGCCTCCAAGCTACAGAGAGCCATTTTTTCAGAACTCCCTCCTTTACTCTTCCTATTGCCTGACCCGTGGATTTTGGGGCGCATGCTTAGGGAAACTCCACCTCACCTATAGATTTTGGATTTGCCAGCCCCTCATAATCCTGTGAGCCAATTACTTAAAAGAAATCTCTATTCATATCTATCTGTATCTCTATCTATATCTATCTTACTGGTTAGGTTTCACTAGAGAACCCTGAAGAAGACAAAAGTGAATAAAATTGAATTCCCTCAAAACATTTACAAATTGCTATAAAAACTCAAGTTTTGGTTTCCCTGTCATCTTTCATATTCTGGAACAAGGCTATACTTTCCTTTAGAACAAAACTTTTTTTTTTTTTTTTTGGGGATGAGGGAAATTCCATTACCCTGTATACACAATTTTATTTTCTGATGACTACTCTCCTAGTATAATCTCATATACCCATATTAAATATAACTTTTACCAAATAAACTAACGGCTCTTTTATTGACAGTTAGTCATAAGAAGATAACGGACTAACATACAAGCAGTTTAGCAAACACAGTGGCAAGGCTCAGCCTCTCTAACCACACATATCAGTTTTATACATTTTTAAAGTGGCAAGAATGAGGACATTTAATAATATGATGTAAAATTATAGTCACTTTGTAATATATTAAAATATATTATATATATATAAAATCTAAGCTTAGCGAACAAGGTTTTGGTATTCTTTTTTACTTAGAAATTATCCAAATAGCTAAAGATTATCCAATAATTAGCTCAATTTAAAATTAGCCCAAGATTTTTTAGTTAACTAAAGATCTTGGAAGTTATGTTTAAGTGGACACTCTACAGAAATAATCACTGTCTCTATCAAAAACTTATCAGAATTATAGTTTATTTTTGTTGAACATAATTTTACATTTTTCACAATATTAAAAACAATGTAGGAGTAATGTCAGCTTATTTGATCACTAAACCGGTATAATATAAGAAGTTTGGAAATTCAGATTAATGAGTTCCTTTGTGAGAAACAACAAAAACAAATCTTAGGTAAAAAAAAAAAAAGTGTCTGTATATCATACAATCATGGGAAAGATATTTCTTAGCCCAGATTATTAAGTCAGTTTTAACTTGGATTTTTATATAAACATGCTTCTGGGCTAGCAGTTTCCATAAGAAGGCTTATCCATTTGCTTTTTCTTAAAAGAGTGTCACATTTAAAATTCAGGGTTTTTTTTTTTTTTTTTAATTTTCTGGGAGCATTTTAAGAATATTATGTAATCACTTATTAATCTCTTTGAACCAATTCAAAACAAAGCTCCTTCATTTTGAGAGGCTTTACAATCTAATTTATTAACATCCTTCAAAGGTAGGAAAATATTTTGAATTCACGGAATGAGAGGTTAAGGCTGGCCTCAATCATAGACACATAGATACACAGAAAGCTCGAAGCTTCACTTACACAATATCAGCCACAGGTGGAAGTAAACACAGAAACACAAAGATTCTCTGGTTTTCCTTTCTAATGTGCCCACAATGTTTTCTTAATTGATTTGAGCATATAAAGGGACAAACAAACAAGTAAAAAAGGCTTATCGGCAAGATTCTCGGTTGTCTCTCCCCTGATAGAGGACAGATGTCCAGCATCCTGATATAGAGCACCATGCTGTCAAACCATAAAACCAGATCCCCACTGCTGCCGCCAATGGGAAATCACTTATTGGCTGTGCGCAAACTAGAATCAGAGCCAGATGTGGCCAAGAACCAGAGACAAAACAAAAACACAGCAAGAAACTAAAAAGAGAAACAGACAGTCAGGAACAGAATCTATTGCTACTTGGGATTCACTCTGGAAGCCAAGAAAAGATGTGCTTAGGCTTAAAGAACACGAGAAATTGTAGTTTTTGGCCAAAGTAGTTTAACTGGCTTTGGCAGGTAAGTGCGTTTGAGCATCTCAGTGGAACCTCTATAACTGTCAAAGCACAGTTCTCAAAAAATTCAAAGCATGACTCTTATACAAATATAAAATGAACACATGTCAAAGATTTTTTTTTTTCCAACTTATTGCTTAATGAGGAAACCAGTAAGATGGCAAGACTGGTTCAAAGGAGAATTTGAGAAGTGGAGATTTATACATGGCCAGTCAGATAAAAGAATATTGCAATGAATTTGCTAATAGATACAAATTTGGTTAGTGTTTTACAGAGCAACACAACTCTCACTTTTGGGGTTATCTTTCCTGTGGATCTAAGTCTACAAGTTTACACGTAACCTCACAGTGTTTGGGCTCTAAATAAACATAAAATGGCAGATACTTTGTCTTAGATATTTAAATAGTCCTTGAGTAAGCCTGTTAAACAATATTGTTGAAATGACATTCTGTCATTATCTTCGTTCCTTAGCGATGCTATAAGAGAAATACCACAAGCGGGTGACTTTAACAAACAGAAATTTATTTCGCCACAAGTTAGAAGTTCTAATGTAGGGCGCAGGCTCTAGGGCAAGTCTCTGTTCTGGGGGAAAATTCCTTGATCTTTCAGCTTCTTCTCCTGGGTTCCTTGGTGATCTCCACTTGACATCAATCTTTCCCATTTGTGTTTTCTTGCTTCTGTGACTAATCTGCTCCTTTTATATCTCAAAAATGATTGGCTTAAAACACACCATATACTGATATGGCCTCATTAACTTAACAAAGAAAACCCTGTTCCCAAATGGGATTCTATCCACCTGTAAAAACCAAACCTCTTGCCACAGAGTCGATTCTGACTCATAGCAACCCTATACAACAGAGTAGAACTGCTCCGTAGAGTTTCTAAGGATTGCCTGGTGGATTCTCACTGCCAACCTTTTGGTTAGCGGCTGCAGCTTTTAACCACTGCACCACCAGGGTTTCCAATTACGTCCACAGGTCTACCAAACTGAAACCAAATCCATTGCTGGTGAGTCAATTCTGATTTATAGAGACCCTATAGGGCAGATTAGAACTGCCTCATAGGGTTTCCAAGACTGTAATCTTTACGGAAGCAGACTGCCACATCTTTCTCCTGTGGAACAGCTGGTTGGTTCCAATTGCCCACCTTTCGGTTAGCAATGGAATACTTAACCACTGTGCCACCAGGGCTCCTTTTTCCACAGGTATAAGGGTTAGGATTTATACGACATTTTTTTGTGGGAACACAATTCAATCCATAATAGTCACTGTCTTGCTTTTTTTCTAAATTTTAGTGCTTTTCTTAACAAAGAGGTTCTGAGAAGAGACTATAAACTTGTGTTTACTTTGGCAACTTTGGCTATATTATTATTCTGATAGCTTTTGTGATGTTTATTAGTTTGCGAATCAGTCTGTGAAATTATGTTCTCCCACCATGACACCTTTTTTTTTTTTTTTTTACCATGACACCTTAGTCATCAAGGTAAGATGAGCTCAAACTCAATAAGTGCTAGTTGATTCACTCAGTACTTAAAACACTCTAGGTTCCAATACAGTGTTTCTCTAAGGCTGTCCCATGGAACAACTCCATTAAAATTGCAAGTTCTCGGGGCCAAACTGAATCAAAGTCTCTAGGGACATGGCCCAGCAATTTGCATTTTAAAATGATTCTAAATTGTTCTTGTTTTTTTTTTTTGTTGTTGTTGTTGTTAGGTGCTATCAAGTCGGTTCCGACTCACAGAGACACTGTGTACAACAGAAGGAAACACTGCCCAGTCCTGCACCATCCTCATAATCGTTGTGATGCTCGAGCCAGTTGTTGCAGCCACAGTGTCAGTCCGTCTCATTGAGGGTCTTCCTCGTTTTCACTGACCCTCTACTTTACCAAGCATGATGTCCTTCTCCAGGGACTGGTCCCTCCTGATAACATGTTCAAAGCACTCTTCTAAGGAGCATTCCAGCTGTGCTTCTTCCAAGACAGATTTGTTCATTCTTTTGGCAGTCCATGGTATATTCAATATTCTTCCCCAGCACCGTAATTCAAAGGTGTCAATTCTTCTTTGGTCTTTCTTATTTGACACTAAAACTTAGAATCACTTGTCTGGGAGAAGGAAAAGATGCCTGCCTAAAATAAGTTAATACCAAGAATGGCTCAGAAAAAGTGGATCTAAACTCTTTCTATGTCTCCAGAGATCATGTCACTGCTTGAGCAAAAAGGGTTATTGTCGATGGACTATTCCAGGGTTAAAATCATGTTTGTACCTACACCACTAAGGTACTGCTGGTACTGAAGGCTATTGAAGCAATTTCAAGTGTGATATTGAAAGCTGTACTTGGTTTACAATCTTTAACCTTTATGTAAGGTTAATAAGTGATCTTTGCTGCTGAACAAAACCTTGGCCTTAAAGTAAAGGTGGGCAATTTGTTAAGAAAATATGTGAGCCACAGTAGAGAGATTGAGGACAATGCCTTCTAAGGAAGGTACTAGCAGACTTCTTTCACATTTTACCTCCTCTACTGCTTGTCTGCATAAAAGCTGGACCTTCAAATTTTATGTTTTAATAGAAAATTCCTGGATGCTATTGGATATTTTTAACTGGAGTTAGATATTTATTACTTTGTGGAGTCCCTGGTTATTGCAAAGGGTTAAGTGCTTAGCTACTAACCAAAAGGTTGAGGGTTCAAGTTCACCCAGAGGCACCTCAGAAGAAAGGTCTGGCAACCTACTTGCAAAAGATCATGACCATTGAAAACCCTACAGAGTGCAGCTCTACGCTTATACACATGGGGTCTCCAGGAGTCAGAGCTGACCCAAGGGCAATTGGTTTATTTATTTATACTTTAAAAATGTAATATTTTATTATGTGGTCTGTATCAAACATTTGCTAAATCTATTACTTTATTTATTAATAGTTAAATATAATATTCTTTTGAATGAAGGTACTAGAACTCTCACCAGCAGTTGCTTTGTGTGCGTGTTTGTGTGTGTGTGTGTGTGTGTGCGTGTTGCAGGGAGAGGAGAGTGCAGAAAGGGAGCAAGTGTGTGAAGAATGAATGATATACATGTTAAAGGTTGAGTATGAACAAATGGAATTAGGACGTGAATAAAAATTCATAGTGGCAAATCATATTCCTTATTCCAAGTCATTTTAAAAACAATTTATTCCCAAATAAAACCTTTAGGCAATAATATCAAGATGGTTGCAATAATATTTTGAATTATATTTATTGTTTTACTCTCTAGAAACTCCTTTTCTTTGAAATGGATCTCAAAGAGTCTCGAATTCCTTCCCTTTATTTTGAAATTCCTTGATCAACAGGCGTAGAAAAAAAGAGGCGTGAGGAAGTACCTTCAGCAGGCATTGAGGTTTCAGGGCAAGAACAAATATAGGAGATCTAAAATCTTTCCATTGAACTATCAAAGTAGTCCTGCGTTAACGGGAACTGAACTTTATTGGCTTTGCCCTGATGTGCCAGCTGGAGCTAATCAGTAGAACGCTTGTAGCAGGAGTTCGAGAGGCTTAGAGGCTTCCTGTTGCCACTTATTAGTCATGCCTCTGCTTATTGTCATGTGGGATCCCCAGAGCCCACAAATTTAATAGCAGAGCTTGCTTTCACAGTTCAACGGCCGGCCTGGACAGAGCCCAAGGCCACAAAGACACGGAGATATTTAAAGTGAGATTGGAAAAAGCAGAGAAAGCATTGTTACTGTTAGAGCCGCCCTTGGATGGAGGAGTCATCTCCTAAAGGCCAGGGCTTTGGAGGGCCTTGCTCAAGCCTGCCTAGAGCTATGCCCCTCCCCGTGGGAGGAGGAGTCAGCTCCTGCTCCGACCCCATTCTGTACAGGGCTTTTCTATCCGTATGAGTTTTAAGATATATATATATATATTTGTTTTTTAATTCCTAATTTCCTAACTGTGGTGTTGTTGTTAGGTGCCCTCAAGTCGTTCCGACTCATAGAGACCTCATTACAACAGAACGAAACACTGCCTGGTCCTGCGCCAGCCTAACAACCGTTGTTATGCTTGAGCCACTGTGTCAATCCATCTCCCTGAGGTTCTTCCTTTTTTTCCGAACTGTAGCAGACTGATAGTTTTTGTAAAATACAGAATCCTGTACTTGGATGTTGCGGCAATGTCAAATTACTATGAAAGACCCTAAGTGCTTATTTTCACTTTCTGTACTTAACTTGATGCGGGATGGTGATAGAAAATTCTAGGACCAGAACTGGTCCAAAGACGGAACTTCACGTAGCACATTCTAGACAGTGCTCAGGCCCCCAGAGACCTCTGTTCAGAAGGCCCTGAGTTTGTAGAGACCTCTGTTCAGAAGGCCCTGAGTTTGTGTCCAGGGTTTGTGCAGACATCTCCCCTGAATCTGTACTCAAGAGGTAGTCAACTCTACCAGTGGCCAAGGGACATCCGTTTGGGTGTTGTGGATGGAGCCTGGACATGTGGAATGGGGTGGCCTCATAAGTGCGTGCCAGGCCCTTTGCAAAATAGGACGGGTTGAAGAGTGGGGTGGGAGTGGGGCAGGTGCATTGCATCAGGCCTGCTGTGAGTTGAATCCCGTTGCCTTCAAGTCAATTCTGACTCATAGCGACCCTATATGACATAGTAGAACTGCTCCATAGGGCTTCCAAGAAGTGGATTCGAACTGCTGACCTTTTTGGTTAGCAGCTGAGCTTTAAACACTATGCCACCAGGTCTCCACTGTGAGCTGAGGGATTTTTAATTGGAATCTGGCCTCCCAGTCATTATAAAGTGTATTTATCAAGGCAGGAGTGTAGAACATATTTTATTTAACAGCTTGTTAGGTTGATTTATTACTTTTAGTATGTAAACATATGGTTTGTGGACTTCTATTTGCATTCCTGTCCAGAGTTCTACAGATGTTAAAGGCAGGCCTGGTTAAGGTCCAAGAATCTACTTCACAGATACAAAATCCTCTTTGATAGATGCTGTTAATACATTTCATCATTTAGAAGTCCTTGAAGAAGCTCCATTTTCCCACATGTTCTATATTTTTAGTATCATGGGCTTTAGATGGGTAAATGGGGATTGGAATCTGAGCTCCTCTACTTTAGGCAATTTAGGCAAATTACTTCATTTCCCAGATTTTTAGTTTATATGTCCACAAAATGGACATGATAATGTACTGCAGTAAAATATACCACAAAGGGTTGTTTTGAGATTAAATGGGTACTGTTTTTAAAGGGCCTGGTACACAATAAATAGTAAATAAGTGGAGGCCGTTATTTTTTAATGAAGATTTCTTCACTGCTGAAGTTATCTTGGGGCTCTGGTTACAGTTCCATTTTTCCAGAGGTAGTTTTATAGTTCAGATAGGCGGGAGGCATATTGATCAACAAGTGGGATTTAGTTCCAATCACCTTCTCCTCAGCACTGGGGAATACCCAGTCCTGTGTTGGATATGGTGGTCAATCACAAGGAGAGTCTTCTGTGTATTTCAGAATTTACCAACTCTGGGAAATAGAATTTTTTTTTTTTTCAGTTTGATGGTCTTGTTGATTTTTACTTGAGTAAGATGCTCCTGATGAAAATTCTTTGCCGCCCTGGTCCTGACCCTCTCTGCCTAGATTTTAAGTTGGGATTAAATTTTAACAAACTCTCTATTGTGTGTTTTTGTGTTACCGCAGAATGTTACACCGGGCATTATAAATAATTCCTAGGCGATATTTAGGATGGCTGGAAGCCAATTTGTAGAATTGGCTCAGAGTTATTTACAATATTCCACTCACACATTTTGCCTGTTGTTTGTTCAGTATGTATTTTTCTTCATGTTCTCTAAAGCAGTGGGAATGGCTTTGCTGCTACTCAGGGGTTTATTCTGGAGCCAGGTCATGGATGGAGGCAGATATTTTTTCCTCTCAATGACTAAATGAGCTCCTTGCAGTTCCTTCAAACTCCCTTGGTCTGTTTTGCTTCCAAATTATGGCTTAGGCCATTTCTTCTGCTCAGATGCCTTTCTGCTTGTTCCCTTCACATCTGGCCTTATCTATTTCTTTGCCAAATCCTACTGTTACTCAAGAGAGCCTTCCTGGCCTTAAAAGGTGGGTTCATGTGCCTTATCCTACAAGTGCCTTGTGTTTACCTTTGTTCCGTTTACCGGTCTGTCTTTACTGTTGGACTACGAGCACATCAACGACATCTTATTCTCTATGGTGCACAGGAGCATAAGTAAAAATACTTAACAAGTGATGGTAAATATTTAGCAGGCTTGGCTCCTGAGGCCTCTGCAATCTCAGAGTGTAAGGAGAAATTGCAAAAGACTTTTAAATGGACCGAAAAGATTACCGGATGCCTTCAGTTGCACACTATACGTTGTGAAAAGCACATTCTTCTGGGCTTTCTGATTTTAGAGTTTAGACCTTTCATCTTAGATCTCTGTAGAATGAGAAGTTAACTTGTAGAGACCTAGTAGCCATGCACATAATTCTTGTCAATTCTGACTCGTGGAGAGTCCACATCTATGTGGGTTATAGTAGAACTCTGCTCTACAGGGTTTCTAATGGCTGTAGTCTTTCAGAAGGAGACTGCCAGGACTCTCTTCCAAGGCACCTCTAGGTGGGTTGGAGCTGCCAACCTTTGCTTAGTAGCCCAGTGCTTAACCATTTGCACCATGCCCACCCCCCCCAAAAAAAAAACCAAACCCATTGCCATTATGGTGATCCCATGTGTTACAGAGTAGAACTGCTCTATAGGGTTTGTTTTTTGACTGTAATGTTTACGGAAGCAGATTGCCAGGCCTTTCTTCTACAGTGGAGCTGGGTGGTTTTGAACAGCCAACCTTTAGGTTAGTAAAAAGGGTGCAAATTGTTTGCATCATCCAGGGACCGATTTCCTAATAATAACGGCCGTAAAGAGACACTAAAAGAAGCCCAAATTCTTTTCTAAAGACATGCAAAAATATTGTCTGGTGGATGTTCAATTGACTTCTCTCCCCTAGTGTGCAAGAATCCACTGTTGCACCTGTTAAGCAAGTTAATTTTGACATGTCTGATGGGTTCATATATTTGCCTGGTATTTGGCTTCTCCTTTGAACTAGTTTTAACACCTCTTCAGAGTCCCTCATTAATTAATGAGTTAAGCAAATTATTTGACACATGTTCATTTTACATCTTTATGAGAGTCATGATTTTACCTTTTTTTTTTTTTAAATATCCCTTTAATTATTCTTCCCTGGAGATTATTTAAGAGTGAAAAAACCAACGACAAAGAGTAAAATTTCCTCATTTATGAAAGAGTTAAGGTTCTTTTCAATTACGTTACCTTTTTATGTTTACTTTAAAATGCTTTGTTGACACTTTGATTAAAAGAGTAACCACGTATTGTTGCTCAGGCACCCATATGATCCTACCTTAATCAGATACTCAAATTTCCTCTGACAACTCTTTTTTTTTTTCTTAATTTTGTCTTCTAAAAATAAAATTCTAATGCAGGGGGATAAAGAAAACTTTCGGAATATCTTTTAAACTTAAAACTATCTTTGAGATTACCCAGAAGGCTCTGGAAAATCACCTTATAAACAATGCTAGAACTAATTAGCCTTGTTTAATGAGTTGTCAAATCAGAAGAAATGCTTAGCTTTCTCTGGGTTAAATTTGAATACATAAAATGTTACTAATACAAATATTTCAGAAACTTTTTTTCATGAAAAATTCCTAGAGCTTTGTCAATGCCCTCACTATTCATAATATGGTCCTACTGATCAGAGTCCTGGAGGTACTTTGCCTGGTAATAGCAGGCACCAACAGTGTAGTGTTATCAGTCACTTTCAGCTATTATTTGAAATGCTTATTTGGGACAAATTTAATTCTTTAATTTTCATCTAGCATCTTCTACACCAGTGACTCTAAATTGATGGTGCACATCAGACTTTAACCCATAGAATTTTATAAAAATATAGATGTCTAGGCCTTATGAGTCAGAACTGACATGATGGTACCTAACAACAACAGGCCCTACTCTAGTCTTAATCTCTGTACCTGATGTTCTTGGTATACTCTTGATATAGTACGTATATGTCTCGGAATTACTGGGTGTTATCTCTCAGATTTTTTCCTCTGTAGAAATTACAATCATCCATTTGTAACGTTCAATGTCTTCTTTGAAAACATACTTAGTTATAATCCTTAGAGACACTTTGTTTACTTTTTTTTTTTTTGGAATGACTTTATTGTTTTTTGTGCCACAGTTGCTTTATTCTTGTTATAAATTTTATCAGATCTTTCCCATTTGAAAATCAGTAGTAGGAAATAACCACAACAAATTTTTGTGTCTGTCACCTACAGAAAGGAGCCCTGGTGGCGCAGTGGTTAAAGTGCTTGGCTGCTAACCGAAAGGTTGGTGGTTTCAATCCACCAGTTTCCCAAGGAAGAAAGATGTGGCAGTCTGCTTCTGTAAAGATTACAGCCTTGGAAACCCTATAACTCTACACTGTCCTACAGGATCACTATGAGTCAGAATCTACTCGATGGCAACTTTTTTTTTCTTTTTTTGTCACCTACAGATTGTTTTTGTTTTACTCTAATGCTTTCCTCAAGGCTCTGCCATTAGCTACTGGTCAGAGTTTGTCTTCAACAAGCAAGGATGTTCTCGGGGCCCCCAGACATCAAACTCTTGACTCCTCAAAGAATAGACTCTTGGATACAGATAATGTTGGTTAGAAAACTTTCAGACCTTACTAGTGGGCTGAGTCAGGATTCCAAAATTCTTTTTAGTCAAGAAGCAGGTGGCTTCGTGAGTCGGCCAATCTAAGATGTAGCAGAACAAGATTTAATTACATAGGGCTGAATGAACTGATGGGGAAACTTTTATTATGACTATTTTTTTGAATATTGTTAATGTTGTTTGAATGTTCTTTCTTCTGGATATATAATCAAGCCCTTTGTTTTCATTCTTAAGCTATCTGTAACCCATACCAATTTACTAGATGCTGCTGTTATAATGAAAATGAGGTATTTTCAAATGATATCTAATTCTCACTATCCCTCCCTCCTCTCCCCTCCCCCATCAAATCCACAAACTCTCAGAAAGTCTCCTTACTGTTCATGGCAGGATAAAAATGATTTGCGTAGGTTTGGTAAGAATCTGTCCTCCTTTGTATCAGGGTGTAATTGAAAAAATTGGGTATGTAACCAAGGCCTTGCCTGGATTGTTATTTCTGAGAATAATGCTCACTGAATCAGGTAGGACATGCCACTTTTAAGGAGATATAATTACTTTAGCTTCTTTTACTTTATTAATTTTCTTATGGAGTCAGTGGCTGTAAAGTCCTTTTAGGAAGACTGACCTGGAAACTGGCTAACAGAGTTCTAGACTAATGGATGGAAAGGAAGATGACCTCCTGGCAGGCAGGGAGTTTGAGAGGAGAGGAATTGACCCACATCATCCACACATGACACACAACATGGCACATGACAACAACAACAACAACAACATAGGTACTGAAGGTTGAATTCCATGCAGGTTTCTTCAACTTGGCTTCCTAGCTTTGGTATACCAAATAGTAGAAACTTTAAAATGTCCAATCTGAAATTCCTTATTAAAAGTTAATTTTGGAATTTTTCAATACTGTACAGCTATAGCTTTTCCAAAACAAACTTCCAAAGGCCTATGTGGTGAGTTAACACCCTCTTTTCACCTAGGTAAGTGATCAGGCCAGGTGTAATGAGATAAGCCTTACACCGTTGCTTTTCTTTGAGATTATTCTTGATCACAAGGGGGGAAGATTGTAACAAAAAATAGTGACTTTTAATTGGACCAAAAGATTGCCAGATGTCTTCAGTGTAAAGCTTTCTATTATTTACAACACATGCTTGAGAGCTATCTCCTGCTTTGGGTTTGTGCTTTTAATTGTCTTCGACTTGTTTTACGACTCCATGGAGATAGAATTAACTCAAACAACAATGATGTGATGCAAATAATTCTGCCTATAGACACACAGTGGAGTCCCTGGGGATGCAAATGGTTAAGTGTTTGACTACTAAGCAAAAGGTTGGCAGTTCAAACCTACCCAGAAGCACTTTGGAAGAAAGGCCTGGCGATCTGCTTCTAAAAGGTCACAGCCTTCAAAACCCTGTGAAGTGCAGCTCTAGTCTTCACAAATGGGGTCATCATGAGTCAGAAATGACTTGATGGCAACTGTTTTTTTTTTTTTTTAATTAGGCACACAAAAATTTTTGTTGCGTAGAGGTTCAATCTACTTCTTTCCCCCATCATGGAAGAAGCCAGTTTACATACCTTGAGCAAATTTGGTTTAACATTTCTGATGGGTTTACATACTTATCAGGTCTTTGGATTTTCCCTTGGACTGGTTGTGATTGCATTTCCAGTTTCCACATTAGTTAACAAGTTAAATAAAATCTTTAACGCTTGCTCTATATCTGTGTGAGAGTCATGATTTTACCTTATTCTGAAAAACTATCTTTAACAAGGGGTAAGTCTTTTTGTTGCTGGATAATGAAACATCCATGCTGATGGGGGAAAGATGTTACAGGGGAGCTTAAGGCAGTTGCAGTTTATCAACTGGGGAAATTATCTCAACATCTTAAGAGCATATTCTCATTTTTCTATCTGGGCAGATTACCTGAATGTCAGCTCTGGCTATACCCTAGTGTTAATATATAGGACAGAGTAGAACTGCCCCATAGGGTTTCCAAGGAGCAACTGGTAGGTTTGAACTGCTGACCTTTAGGTTAGCAGCCATAGTTCTTAACCACTTCACCACCAGGGCTCCCTGTCTGGAGTAGGCTCTCTAAAAGTTGGGGTTTTCTTCTTTGTTTTTCTTTGTTTTGTCTTCCCACTCTTCTGCGTTGAATTGCATTTCAAATAGAAAAAAAAAAAAAAAGACCTGTGCAGGTGGTTAGATGGTTTGATATTTATATTCTAATTTGCTGATGAGTCCTACTTCTTAAGCCACACCAATCCTAGACAACTCCTAGAATATAGAAAAATAGAGGCAGAGCCAAGATAGAGGACTAGGCAGGCCCTTCCGGTAAGCCCTCTTTATAACAAAGACCCCAAAAAATAAGTGAAACGAGTGTATTTGTGACAAGCTAGGAGCCCTGAGCTCCAAAAGCAAGCTTAGAAAACAAACTGAGGGGAAGGGAGAGGAAGAGATGGTTCAGAAGTGGAGAGAGAGTTACAGGACCTGAATCACATGGAGCCCTCAGACACCACTTCCAGAGTGGCAGTGGCGGGCTGGTACTAGTGTTTGGTCACAATTTCCTCAGGGAGAAGCAGCCAGCCACACAGCCTACTCACACCTCTGGAAACTGAGGAGAACGGCACTCTCAGCAAAAGCTAAGTACTTGCATATATTTTAATGTGCCCCCCCCACTTGCAAACTGGCTTCAGTGGCTCAGTTCCCTGGGCCTGAGATAGGCACTGTTGAGCACCTAGAGCCATCCTCTTGGCTTTGGGGATGGAAAAAAAATTGCATTTGGTGGAAAAGACAATTTGCTAGCTCCACTAATTGGGGGACCTCAGGAGAGAAGCAGCTCCTGTCCAGGCATGAACCGTCCATGGACTTTGAGCACCTTTCCCTTCTGCATGGACTGTGTGGGCCTATTTCAGGAGAATAGGCCCTTGCTGGCAGATTCCAACGATTTCAGCTGTGCAGTGGAGAGGTGGGAATTTGATGTTTGACATTGCTTTGCCTATTAAACAAGGTCCTCACCTACTCACATCAGGGACCTAAGGACTGGTAGCTCCACTCAGGTCACACAGCCACCTGTGACAGGGGTCTGAAGATAACTGGTACCTCCCAGTCCTTACAACCAAAAACTTTGGGTGCTCATGGTCCGCCTGCAGAACCCACCCATCTCCACACTCTGGGGAACAGGGACGTGCTTTACTCAGAGACACTCAGGGGTCAATTCTCAGACCCCTACCTTGTTCAGAGCATGACCCCCTGCTGCAAACAGATACTGGTATATACGTCAATCACCCTTGCCCCTCTAAGACTATAGGGCAGAGCCTGTACCACACACTTGATGATCAGCTACCTGGAAACCTGAGCCGAATTCATACAAGAAAACTGAATGGACTCCTAGACTGATATACCTGATAACAGCTCTAGGTATCTGGGGACAGGAGGTCAGAGCTCCAAAGGCAAAAATAATCAAGCTAGCTCACTCAAGCAACCCATAGGGGTATACCAAAACAAAACAAAGCAAGAAACTACGACACAGTAAGCAAGCATAAACTAATACAATAACTTATAGATGGCTTGGAGACAACAGTCAATATCAAGTCAAGTAAAGAAACAGAACATGATCACTTCAACAGGATTTCAAAACAAAAAATCCAGGGATCTTCTAGATGAAAGTGCATTCCTGGAATTACCAGATGCAGAATATAAAAGTTTAATATACAGAACCCTCAAGACATCAGGAAGGAAATAAGACAATACACAGAACAAGCCAAGGAACACACAGATAAAGCAACTGAAGAAATTAGAAAGATTATTCAGGAACATAATGAAAAATTTAATAGGCTGGAAAAATCCATAAACAGGCATCAATCAGAAATTCAGAAGATTAACAATAAAATTACAGAAGTAGACAACTGCATAGAAAGTCAGAGGAGCAGAATTGAGCAAGTAGAAGATAGAATTTCTGAACTCAAAGATAATTCACTTGGCACTTAATATATTTGAAGAAAAATTAGATAAAAGAATTAAAAAAAAATGAAGAAAGCTTAAGAATCATGTGGGACTCTATCAAGAGAATAGACCACATATTAGGTCATAAAGCAAGCCTTAGCAGAATCCAAAACACTGAAATATTACAAAACGTCTTCTCTGACCATAAGGCCATGAAAGTGAAAATCAATAACAGGAAAAGTGGGGAAAAGAAATCAAACACTTGGAAACTGAAAAATACCCTGCTCAAAAAGGACTGGATTATAGAAGACATTAAGGATGGAATAAAGAAATTCAGAGAATCCAATAAGAATGAAAACACTTCCTATCAGAACCCTTGGAATACAGCAAAAGCGGTGCTCAGAGGCCAATTTGCATCAATAAATGCACACATCGAAAAAGCAGGGCCAAAATCAAAGAATTATCCCTACAACTTGAACAAATAGAGACCAGTGAAAGAAACCCACAGTTACCAGAAGAAAAAATAATAAAAATTAGACCTGAACTAAAGGAAATAGAAAACAGAACAACAATTGAAAGAATTAACAAGACCAAAAGCTGGTTTTTTGAAAAACTCAACAAAATTGATAAACCATTGGCCAAACTGACAAAAGAAAAACAGGAGAGGAAGCAAATAACCCTAATAAGAAATGAGATGGGCGATATTACAACAGATCCAACTGAAATTAAAAGAATCATATCAGATTGCTATGAAAAATTATACTCAAATTTGAAAACCTAGAAGAAATGGATGAATTCCTAGAAACACACTACCTACCTAAACTAACACAAACAGAGGTAGAACAACTAAATAGACCCACAACAAAAGAAGAGATTGAAAAGGTAATAAAAAACTCCCAACAAAAAAAAACCCTGGTCACGACGGCTTAGCTGCAGAGTTCTACCAAACTTTCAGAGAAGAGTTAACACCACTAATACCAAAGGTATTTCAGAGCATAGAAAAGGATAGAATACTACCAAACTCATTCTATGAGCCCAGCATATCCCTAATACCAAAACCAGGTAAAGACACCACAAGAAAAGAAAATTATTGACCTGTGTTCCTCATGAATGTAGATGCAAAAATCGTCAACAAAATTCTAGCCAATAGAATTCAACAACATATCAAAAAATAATTCACCATGACCAAGTGGGATTCATATCAGATATGCAGGGATGGTTCAACATTAGAAAAACAATTAATGTAATCCACCACATAAATAAAACAAAAGACAAGAATCACACGATTTTATCAATTGATGCAGAAAAGGCATTTGACAAAGTTCAACACTCATTCCTGATAAAAAAAACTCTCAGCAAAATAGGAGTAGAAGGAAAATTCCTCAACATAATAAAGGGCATTTATACAAAGCCAACAGCCAACATCACCCTAAATGGAGAGA
Organism: Loxodonta africana; assembly: GCF_030014295.1. Taxonomy (NCBI): domain Eukaryota; kingdom Metazoa; phylum Chordata; class Mammalia; order Proboscidea; family Elephantidae; genus Loxodonta; species Loxodonta africana. The sequence continues at coordinate 81,168,230 of NC_087352.1, forward strand.
GCCTGAAAACATTCCCATTGAGATCGGGAACTGAACAAGGATGCCCTTTATCACCACTCTTATTCAACATTGTGCTGGAAGTCCTAGCCAGAGCAATTAGGCTAGATAAAGAAATAAAGAGCATCCAGATTGGCAAGGAAGAAATCAAAGTATCTCTATTTGCAGATGAGATGATCTTATACACAGAAAACTCTAAGGAATCCTCCAGAAAACTGCTGAAACTAATAGAAGAGTTCAGCAGAGTATTGGGATACAAGATAAACATACAAAAATCAGTTGGATTCCTCTACACCAACAAAAAGAACATCAAAGAGGAAACCACCAAATCAATGCCATTTACAGTAGCCCCCAAGAAGATAAAATACTTAGGAATAAATCTTACCAGAGATGTAAAAGACTTATACAAAGAAAACTAAAGTATACTTCTGCAAAAAAACAAAAGAGGCTTACATAAGGGGAAAAACATACCTTGCTTGTGGATAGGAAGGTTTAACAGTATAAAAATGGCTATTCTACCAAAAGCGATTTATACATTTAAACCAATTCCGATCCAAATCCCGACGACATTCTTCAATGAGATGGAGAAACAAATCAGCAATTTCATATGCAAGGAAAAGAGGCCCCGGATAAATAAGGCATTACTGAAAAAGAAGAACAAAGTGGTAGGTCTTGCATTACCTGATTTTAGAACCTATTATACCGCCAAATTAGTCAAAACAGCCTGGTTCTGGTACAACAACAGATACATGGACCAATGGAACAGAATCGAGAATCCAGACATAAATCCATCCACATATGAGCAGTTGATATTTGACAAAGGCACCAAAACAGTTAAAGGGGGAAAAGACAGTCTTTTTAACAAATGGTGCTTGCATTAACTGGATATCTATCAGCAAAAAAATGAAACAAGACCCATACCTTACACCATGCACAAAAACAAAGTCAAAATGGATCAAAGACCTAAATATAAAATCTAAAACAACAAAGATCATGGAAGAAAAAATAGGGGCAACATTAGGAGCCCTAACACATGGCATAAACAGTATACAAAACATTATTAAGAATGCAGAAGAAAAACTAAATAACTGGGAGCTTCTAAAAATCAAACACCTATGTTCATGCAAAGACTTCACCAAAAGAGTAAAAAGACTACCTACAGACTGGGAAAAAGTTTTTAGCTATGACATTTCCAATCAGCGTCTGATATCTAAAATCTGCATGATACTGCAATAACTCAACTACAAAAAGACAAGCAAATTAAAAAATGAGCAAAAGATATGAATAGACACTTCACTAAAGAAGACATTCAGGTAGATAACAGATACGTGAGGAAATGTTCACGGTCATTAGCCATTAGAGAAATGCAGATCAAAGCTACGATGAGATTTCATCTCACTCCAAGAAGGCCGACATTAATCCAAAAAACACGAAAGAATAAATGTTGGAGAGGCTGTGGAGAGATTGGAACACTTCTACACTGCTGGTGGGAATGTCAAATGGTGCAACCACTTTGGAAATCGATTTGGTGCTTCCTTAAAAAGCTAGAAATAGGGCTACCATACAATCCAGCAATCCCATTCCTCAGAATATATCCTAGAGAAATAAGAGCCACCCATGTTTATTGTAGCACTGTTCACAATAGCAGTTGCATAACTGGATATCTATCAGCAAAAAAATGAAACAAGACACATACCTCACTGAAGACATTCAGGTAGCTAACAGACACACATATGCACACCCATGTTTATTGCAGCACTGTTCACAATAGCAAAAAGATGGAAGCAACCAAGCTGCCCATCAATGGATGAACGGATAAATAAATTATGGCGTATTCACACAATGGAATAATACGCATCGATAATGAACAGTGAGGAATCTGTGAAACTTTTCATAACATGGAGGAACCTGAAAGACATTATGCTGAGTGAATTTAGTTAGTTGCAAAAGGACAAATATTGTATAAGATCACTATTATAAGAACTTGAGAAATAGTTTAAACAGAAGAAAACATTCTTTTGTGGTTATGAGAGGGGGGACGGAGGGAGGGTGGGAGATGGGTATTCAATAATTAGATAATAGATAAGAACTACTTTAGGTGAAGGGAAAGACAACAGACAATACAGGGGAGGTCAGCACAACTGGACTAAACCAAAAGCAGTTTCCTGAATAAACTGAATGCTTTGAAGGCCAGCATAGCAGGGGCAGGGGTTTGGGGACCATGATTTCAGAGGATATCTAAGTCAATTGGCATAATAAAATCTATTAAGAAAACACCCTGCACCCTGCTTTGAAAAGTGGCATCTGGGGTCTTAAACGCTAGGAAGCAGCCATCTAAGATGCATCAATTGGTCTCAACTCACCTGGATCAAAGGAGAATGAAGAACACCAAGGACACAAGACAATTACGAGCCCAAGAGACAGAAAGGGCCACATGAACCAGACTACATCAGTCTGAGACCAGAAGAACTAGAGTGTGCCTGGCTACAACCGATGACTGCCCTAACAGGGAACACAACAGAGAACCCCTGAGGGAGCAGGAGAGCAATGGGATGCAGACCCCAAATTCTCATAAAAAGACCAGACTGAATGGTCTGACTGAGACTGGAAGGACCCCGGTGGTCGTGGACCCCAGACCTTCTATTGGCCCAGGACAGGAACCATTCCCGAAGCCAACTCTTCAGACATGGATTGGAGTGGACAATGGGTTGGAGAGGGATGCTGGTGAGGAGTGAGCTTCTTGGATCAGGTGGACACTTGAGACTATGTTGGCATCAAAACATCTCCTGCCTGGAGGGGAGATGAGAGGGTGGAGGGGGTTAGAAGTGGGCGAAAAGGACATGAAAAGAGAGAGTGGAGGGAGAGAGGGGGCTGTCTCATTAGGGGGAGAGTGATTGGGAGTATGTGGCAAGGTGTATATAAGTTTTTATGTGAGAGACTGGCGTGATTTGTAAACTTTCACTTAAAGCACAATAAAAATTATTAAAAAAATAGAAAAATATCAATACAAAAAAAATTTTTTTTTTTGGAGACAGAATTGGTAGTTCAGACAGGTAAGGAAGTCTTAGGGAACTTTTTCTGGCACTTCTCTCATTAAAAATTATAATAACTAGAAGACTTTCAGGTAGCTAACAGATACATGAGGAAATGCTCATGATCATGCGCTAATACAGAAATGCAAATCAAAAGTACAGTGAGATTCCATCTCAGTCCAACAAGGCTGGCATTAATCCAAAAAACCCAAAACAATAAATGTTGGAGAGGCTGTGGTGAGATTGGAACACTTATACACTGCTGGTGGGAATGTAAAATGGAACAACCACTTTGGAAATTGATTTGGTGCTTCCTTATAAAGCTGGAAATAGAACTACCATACGATCAAGCAATCCCGCTGCTCGGAATATATCCTAGAGAAATAAGAGCCTTTACAAGAACAGATATATGCACACCTATGTTCATTGCAGCACTGTTTACAGTAGCAAAAATGTGGAAACAACCATGGTGCCCATTAACAGATGAATGGGTAAATAAATTGTGGTATATTCACACAATGGAATACTATGCATCAATAAAGAACAGTGATGAATCTGTGAAACATTTCATAACATGGAGGAATCTGGAAAGCATTATGCTGAGTGAAATCAGTCAGTTGCAAAAGGACGAATATTTTATAAGACCAGTATTATAAGAACTCAAGAAATAGTTTAAACAGAGAAGAAAATATTCTTTGATGGTTACAAGAAGGGGAAGGGAGGGAGGGTGGGAGAGGGGTATTCACTAATTAGATAGTAGATAAGAACTAGTTTAGGTGCCAAGAAAGACAACACACAATGCAGGCTAGGTCAGCACAACTGGATTAACCAAAAGCAAAGAAGTTTCCTGAATAAGCTGAATGCTTTGAAGGCCAGTGTAGCAGGGGCAGGGGTTGGGGACCAGGGTTTCAGCGGATATCTAAGTTAATTGGCATAATAAAATCTATTAAGAAAACATCCTGCATCCCTCCTTGGAGAGAGGCGTCTGGGGTCTTAAACTCTAGCAAGCGGCCATCTAAGACGCATCAATTTGTCTCAACCCACTTGGATCAAAGTAGAATGAAGAACACCAAGGACACAAGACAACTACGAGCCCAAGAGACAGAAAGGGCCTCATGAACCAGAGACTAGCTACACGGTGCCTGTCTATAACCGATGACTGCCCTTATAGGGAACACAACAGAGAACCCCTGAGGGAGCAGGAGAGCAGTGGGATGCGGACCCCAAATTCTCTCATAGTTGGATGCCTTCGTATAGTGAATAAAACAAAAGTAAACATTTTTTGGGTATTCTCTGCTTTCAGCCAGGATTCATCTGACAGCAGCAATGATATCCCTCGTTCCACATCCTCTTCTGAATCTGGCTTGAATTTCTGGCAGTTCTCTATCAATGCACTGTTGCAACTGTTTTTTAATTATCTTCAGTAAAATTTAACTTGCATATGATATTAATGATAATGTTCAATAATATCTGCATTTTGTTGGACCAGCTTTCTTTTAAATGGGCATACACATGGATATCTTCCAGTCAGTTGACCAGGTAGCTGTCTTCCAAATTTCTTGGCAAAGACAAGTGAGCACCTCCAGCGCTGCATCTGTTTGTTAAAACATCTCAGTTGGTAACCCATCGGTTTCTGGAGGCTTGTTTTTCACCAATGCCTGCAGTGCTGCTTGGACTTCTTCCTTCAGTACCACTGGTTCTTGATCATATGCTGCCTCCTGAAATGGTTGAGTATCGACCAATTCTTTTTGGTACAGTGACTCTGTCTATCCCTTCTATCTTCTTTTGATGCTTCGTGCATCGTTCAATATTTTCCAATAGAATTGGTCAATATTGCAACACGAGACTTGAATTTTTTCTTCAGTTCTTTCAGCTTGAAAAATGCTGAGGGCGTTCTTCTCTTTTGGTTTCTAACTCCAGGTCTTTGCATATTTCATATAAGGACTTTGTCTTCTCAAGCTGCTCTTTGAAATCTTCTGTCCTGCTCTTTTACTTCATCATCTCTCCCATTTGCTTTAGCTACTCTTAGTTCAAGAGCAAATGCCAGAGTCTCTTTTAACGTCCATGTTGGTCTTTAACATTAGATCCTATTATTCAATTGTCCTTCTGATCAAAAGTTTATTTTCATGCAATTCTCACAACAGCTCTATAAGAAAGGTTATTGCATTCATTCCTGACTTATTGACATGGTTAGGTTGCAAAGACTAGGTAGTTATGTGAAAATCAGCATTCTGTAAAAATGAAGGATCACCAGGGATGCGGGGATGCAGAGTTCCCTCCCACCCCATGCTCTCCTGCATACCTTGGTGCTAGTGGCTGAAGCACCTGCTGTGGCGAGTCCGCTCCAACCCCCTCCTCCTTTTACCTCCTGTTCTCCTCCTCTCTTCCCTTGCTCCCAACTCCCTCCTCCCTCCCCTCTCCTCCTTTCTCTCCTTCCTTCTACTCCCTTGGCCTCCTCCTGCCTTCTCTCTGCAGTGCACCAGGTTGGGAGATAGTTGGAGCATGAGGGTAGTGCCAGAGCACAGCTCTGCAGAGCTGGGCAGGTGGGCTGCATTAGAGGGACCTGAGTGCCGTGGGCATGCACCCTGTGTGGGACTGCACAGGAACACTGAGGAGGGGGCGGAGGCCATTCATGAGCAGCCTCCTCATTCCCAGAGGAGCTGACTGCTCTCCTGGCTCATCCCAGCCACTCTGCACCACCTGGAGCCAGGAGCCACCACGAACTGCTGGGAGCTGGGCACCTGCACCCTAGCTGCCAGGAGGTGAGTCCTGGGAGCCCAAGGTGCTGGGACTGGTATGGGGGGAGTTTTATGAGGTGACACCATGAGTTACCATACTTGGTTACACCAACCCTAGTGATGCCACTGCAGCCAGCATTACTCTTACCTCATGCCTCAGCATTCATTACTGACAGATGTACGTCATTAATGTGCAAAATAGTCAGTAGATTTTTCACTATTGTCATAAATGCAACAAGTCAGATAATGAGATAGTCAATGAGTGAGGAGTAGGTGTATTTCCATTTTGCAGAAACGAAAACTGACGCTAAATGGTTATGAAATTTATCGGCAACCATGTAACCTTTATTGTAAAATATTTTCTGCTGAACTAGTCCATGTTCTTTTCTGCTATGCCGACAAGCTTCATCTAGTTTTACTCTGAATAAAGCCTTGAACCTGTCTTTCTTTTGCAATGGGCATGTGGTTAAAGACCTGTGGTACCATCACCTCTTACAGTTCCTACCTGATGGAGTAAGTATGCTCACCTCTAAAAGGAGCCAGGTGTGAGATTTTGAGAGCACTTGTGAATGTTGTTATAGGAGGTCATTCTCCCTGTTCATGAAAGAGAACTTAGATGTCCAAATAAACTGTCACAACGGTAAGTCCGGAGACCAGTGAGTCTTAGAGGTGGGTGATACCTCTCTCTTATTTTGCCTTGCCATCTAATTATTAACTAGCTATAAATGAGTTCTTCTTCCTCTTAACAGCAGTTTTCCATCTATCCCCTCCACTCTGGCCTTCTGGCAGAATGGGAGCCACAGTTCTGCTACTCCTGAGCCAATCCTAGTCCTGCTCTCTAATAATTCCAGTGGTATGTTCTTGGCGTCTCTAGCTTGGTTTCAGTTGGCTTTTGTTCACTCCATGGCAGATTGTTAAAGAACATGTGTTTCTTATGCACCCAGTTCCTCATCCATGTGGCATCTGACATTTTCATTACTGCTAGTCACAAACTTCACAGCGTCTGGAATTGCAGTCTTGAGCTATTAGTTCAGCATTTACTTATGCTGGGTCTTCTCTTGCTAACACATGGATGGGGACGTTGCCAACCCTTGGGGAGTTAGCTCTGTCAATGTGAAAAATAGGTTTCTTGTTTATTTCTCATGGCCACTGTGTGCTAGCTAGCACTGGGGCTGAGTTCCTCTTTCTGGCAGGGGAACACAGAAAACCCCAGCCTCGCAGCTGCAGGAGGTGGGTGGGGAAGAGGGGACTCCCTCCCTCTCTTGAGGTCTGGCCTCCGTTGCCAAGTACTTGTGAATGGGAACCTGCACTCTCATTTCAGCGTGTTTAAAATCAAACTCACCTCTTTTATCTCTGAATCTCCTCTCAGCATCTCTCTTCTATTAATATGACCCATTTACCCGTTTTCCAACTTACCTCTTTAACTCCGTTTCCTGTATCTTTTTTCCTACTTGTTATCAGATCGATAGTAAAACCTGACAAATTACCTCGACAATGTCCCTTGCACTTAATCTGCTCCTATCAGGAAATGTCCGTTCTAATTTCCTCGGGTCCAAACCTCAGTATTATTAGCTGCTTCACCAAGGATTGCATGGAGGCAGGACTCCAAATCCCTACATTTTCATACAGTTGCCTACCACCATACCCATTTAAAAAAAAAAAAAAAAATTACTCTTGAGTTGATTCCGACTCATAGCCACCCTATTGGGCAAAGTAGAACTGCCCCACAGGGTTTTCAAGGAGGACCTGGTGGATTCGAGCAGCCGACCTTTTGGTTAGCAGCCGTAGCTCTTAACCATTACACCACCAGCAGCTTCTAAAACAATACTTGCCCAGGGGACGGGGAACCCAGACCAAGGGTCTTCCTTACTGCTAATTAGGATTTGAATTTCAAAACTCTGCTCCAGTGAAGATGACTGAGATGTATTTGAGTTTCAAAAATCACTGTTTTTTTTTTTTTTTTTGCCCATTTTCTCCTAGAGAATATATGGCCATGTATTCCAGCTTTTGCTTACTTGAATTTTGCTCTGTCCATTTGGCTTTTTAAGGAGGAATTTGCCTCCTAAGAGCCCCTGGGTGGTGTAATGGTTAACAAGATTTGTTGCTAACCAAAAGGTTGGAGATTTGAGTCTACCCAGAAGTGTCTTAGAAGAAAGTCCTGGCAATCTCCTTCCAGAAAATCAGGCATTGAAAACCCTATGGAGCACAGTCCTACTTAACTGACACACATGGGCTCACCATGAGTTGGAACTGACTCAGTGGCAACTGATTGGTTGCCTCCCAAGCAGGAGGAATTGCAGGCTTTGCTTTACTACATCAGATGAACTAAAGTATGAGTCAAAATTATTTAAAAAGTAACTTTAAGCCATTTATGCCTCTCATCAATTCTTCATCCTACTAAGGCAATCCCATTATTGTCCCTCTGGATTCCATTCGTCCTTGACCATACTCCACAGAGGCCAGCAACAAAGTCCAGATTACTTACATTGACTTCAGCCTTCCTACCTTGGGCTTAATCCCTGCCTCTGCTTCCTCCCTGGTCTTTCTTTATCCCACTATCAGAACTGTCTTCCTATAATGTTGGGCCACTACACCTACCCTCGGAGACTGTTTATTACATCCAGAATAATGGCAGCATTCCCTGGTCTCTCCTGTGAGCCTGTGCCTGCCCTGTTCCCCACTTCCCCTTGATGTGTCCAGTCCCCAGATGCACAGCGCTAACACCTGCACCTCCTTACAGAAGATGTGGGTCACTGCATTATTCAGGAGCTGTTCTATCAAGATCTAGACCTGTATGCTCATTGAAGTGGTTCTGCATGCTGTGGAGGGCAAACATGAAAACGTTTTCTTTTTCTTCAACCATTGTTTTAAACCATGTTCTGTTGATACTTTCCTTTGTTCTTTAATGTCTGGATCAGTAGAACATTTGCTTTGTTATCAAAACAAGACCAAATTGATGTAAGACTCAAGTGTCATGCCCCTCTTCCCTTCAGGGATTAACTATGGCCTAGGAACATCCACCTGCAATGGGGAAGGAAAGTGCTCAGTCACTTCTCTCTTCCTCTGCAGTGGCTCCTGCTCCTCTGGGGTTGACTAGGAGTGAATACGAAAGATGGCAGAAATGGTTTTATAGAGCTGGCCTCCTGTAGTTGACCCTCTCTTGGCTCTTGCTGCTTTTTCTGACTAAGGAAAACTGGCCATCGGTGTTCTTGGGGAGGCAGAATTCTCATTCTGCTTTCCTCAGCAGAGGCTTGTGCACCACATGGTTCCCTGGGTGAGATCCACTGCCAGATGACACATAAAGTATGAAGAAGGATACAGTTCACTGGTGGACCTTTAAGCCTCTTCAAAGCCCAAGAAGACATACTCCAAGATAGTCATCAACATCCAAACTGGTAGGCAGAAGTCCGAGTACTCTCTGGAATTATTTGACTTATTATTGTTATCATTGTTCTGTTTGGTATAGCAACCGAGGAGAGAATTGTCTTTACTTAAAAATAGATCTCACCAAATATTGTATAAGAACTCTATTATAAGATCTTGAGAAATAGAAAAAACGGAGAAGAACACATACTTTTGTGGTTACAAAGGGGGGAGGGAGGGAGAGGGTTTTTTATTGATCAATCAGTAGATAAGACCTGCTTTGGGTGAAGGGAAAGACAACACACAATACAAGGAAGGTCAGCCTAATTGGACTGGACTAAAAGCAAAGAGGTTTCCGGGATAAAAAGAAAGCTTCAAAGGTCAGTGGAGCAGGGGCTGGGGTCTAGGGAACATGGTTTGAGGAGACTTCTAAGTCAACGGGCAAAATAATTCTATTATGAAAACATTCTGCATCCCACTTTGAATTGTGGCCCCTGGGGTCCTAAATGCCAACAAGCAGCCATCTAAGATACATCAGTTGGTCTCAACCCACCTGGAGCAAAGGCAAAGGAAGAACACCAAGGCCACACGACAACTAAGAACCCAAGAGACAGAAAGGGCCACATGAACCAGAGACCTACATTATCCTGAGACCAGAAGAACTAGTTGGTGCCCGGCCACAATCGATGTCTGCCCTATCAGGGAGCACAACAGACAACTCCTGAGGGAGCAGGAGGCCAATGGGATACAGACCCCAAATTCTCATAAAAAGATCATACCTAATGATATGAATGCGACTAAAGGAATCCCAGAGACAATGCTCCCCAGAACTTCTGATGGCACAGGACAGGAACCATCCCCGAAGACAACTCATCAGGCATGAAAAGGACTGGGCAGCGGCGGGGAGGGAGATGCTGATGAAGAGTGAGCCAATTAAATTAGGTGGACACTGGAGAGAGTGTTGGCAACTCTTGACTGGAGGGGGGATGGGAAGATAGAGAGGGAAGATGGCAAAATTGGCACGAAACGAGAGACTGAAAGGGCTGACTCAATAGGGGGAGAGCAAGTGGGAGAAGGGAGTAAGATGTATGTAAACCTACATGTGACAGACTGATTGGAATGGTAAATGTTCACTTGAAGCTTAATAAAAATTAATTAAAAAAAAATAGATCTCACACGTAGTTTACAAAGAAAGTGTTCTCCATCCCACTTTGGTGAGTAGTGTCTCAGATCTTAAATGCTTAAGAGTGGCCATCTAAGTTATATCTATTGGTCCCATCCTGTCCAGAGCCAAGGAGAATGGAGAAAACCAAAGACACAAGGAAAATATTAGCCCAAAGGACCAACGGACCACATGAGCAAGAGACTCCACCAGCCTGAGACTAGAACTAGATAGTGCTCGGCTACAACCAAAAAGTTCTCTGACAGAGATCACAATACAGTCCTGGGTGGAACAGGAGGAAAATCTAGCATAGAATTCAAATTCATGAAAAAAGACCAGACTTACTGGTCAGACAGAGACTGGAGGAACCTCAGGACTATGGCCTCCGGACACTCTGCTAATCCAGAATGGAAACCATTCCCGAAGTCCACTTTTCAGGCAAAGATTAGACAGGCCCATAGGACAAAAAATAACACATGTGACAATGTGCTTCTTAGTTCAATCAAATACACAAGACCAAATGGGCAACTCCTGTCCAAAAGCAAGATGAAAAGGCAGGAAGGGACAGGAACTGGACAAATGGACACAGGGAAACCAGGGTTGAAAGGGGGAGCATACTATCACATTGCGGGGATTGCAAACAATGCCACAAAACAATATATGTATAAATTTTTGAACGAGAAATTAACTTGAGCTGTAAACTTTCACCTAAAGCCCCCCCACAAAAAAGATCTCAGATATGTTACCAAAAGTTCAAGCAACAAAAGAAAAAATAAATAGATTGGATTTCATCAGAATTAAAACATTTTGTTCATTGAAGGATATTATCAAGAGAGTAAAAGGACAATCCACAGACTGGGACAATATATGTACCTGATAAGGCAAACACATATCTGATAGGGTTGAATACCCAGAATATGTAAAGAACTCCTACAACTCAACAACAAAAAGACAAAGAATTGAATTTAAAAATGGGTAATGGACTTGAATAGCCACTGATCCAAAGAAGACATACAAATAGACAAGAACCGTACGAAAAGATTCTCAACATGATTATTCGTTGTTGTTGTGTTAGTTGCTGTCGAGTCTGCTCCAACTCATGGTGACGCCGTATACAACAGGATGAAATGTTGCCTGGTCCTGTGCCGTCTTCATGACCATTGTTATGCTAGAGTCCAGTGTTGAAGCCACAGTGTATTTGGAGTACCTTCCAACCTAGAGCATTCATTTTTTTTAGAGCTGTATTGGACAACATTCTATTGTGATCCGTAAGATTTTCACTGACTAACTCTTGGAAGTACATCTCTGGACCTTTCTTCATAATCTGTCTCCACTGAAACCTGTCCACCATGTGTGACCCTGCTGGTGTTTGAAATACTGGTAGTGCAGCTTCCAGCATCATAGTCATTGTTAGTTGCTATGGAGTCAATTCTGACCCATGGCAACCCCATGTGGTATGTCATAATCATTAGAGAAATGCATATCAAAACCACAATGAGATACATTTCATACCCACTAGGATGGCTATTAAAAAACAAGACAATACAAACAAAATAAAACAAAAACAGAAAATAACAGATGTTGGTGAGGATGCAATCGAACATTTATGCATTGCTTCTGAGAATGTGAAATAGCTCAGCCACTGTGGAAAAGGTTGGCATTTCCCAATAAGTTAGAAGAAGAATTACCATATGACCTAGCGATTCCACTTCTTGGTATACACTCCCAAAGAACTGAAAACAGGTGTGCTGACAAAAACTTTTACATGAATGTTCACGGAATCTCTATTGACAATAGAGAAAAGGTCAGAACAACCCAAATGCCCCTCAACAGAGGAATGAATGAACAAAATGAGGTATAGTTGTACAATGGAGTATAATTCAACTATAAAAAGCAATGAGGTACTGATACATATTACAACATGGATGAATCTTGAATACACTATACTAAGTGAAAGACGCCAGAAACAAAAGGCCATGTATTGTATGATTCCATTTATATGGAACATCCAGAGTAGGCAAAGCCATAGAGACAGATTAGTGAGTGACAGGAGTGAAGGAGGAAGAGAAAATAATGAGTAACTGGTTAATGGGTCTGAGGTTTCTATTGGGGTAAGGAAACATTTTTAGAACCAAGTACTGGTGACGGTGCACAACATTATAAATGTACCTAATAACACTGAAATGTATACTTTAAAATGGTTCCAGTGGTGAATTATATGTGTATTTACAATACAAAAAAATAGATCCCAGAAATGTGCTGTGGCATGTGTAGCTAACAACGCATTTGATGGCTCTGCTCTTCATCTTTGTCTAAGTTAGTCGAAAGGACTAAGGAAGGGAGTGGCTTGGCACACAGTAACTCTTTTCCTTGTTCTGGAGAGAAAATTATCCTTTCTTCTGCTCTAAAGCACTCATACAGGGAGAACGAAGCACTAGGTTCCTGACCTCCTTAGGTTCAGAAGCACTTGGTCAGAATTCCTGGATATTTTTCATCTTCACTCTCTTTTATTCCAACAGCTAGTCTTGCCTTTTTCTTGCATGGACAAATTTTTTCCCCCACTTCTTGCAGACCTCCTCTTTCAGACTGCTGATGCTTACTCTAGTTGGGCTAAGATCCCAGTAGAGTTGACCTGTCTCTATCTTAGTGCCCCTAGGAGACCCTCCAAGCCCTGATGGTGCTTTTAGGACTGCAAGTGATCTATCTGGGGCTGGGCCCCGGTTTTCCTTTGAACTAACTCTTGACCCTGCTCAGCAATAGTTGCTGCTGATCCGAGTTGGGAATATCTTATGCCAACTGTTATTTCTGCCTCCTCTTCATTGGAATGGCAAGTATTATAGCCAATGGTGCTTTTGTTCTTTTCTTTCTGTAGCTTTCTTTCCAATAGGGTTTGATTTTGCTTTAACAAGTGTAAAACTTCCCTTGATCGGAGACTCAGCCCAAGTTCTTAAGGAATTGTGCTGTAGAACCCACATGAGACTAACCTCTCTGACTCTCAATGCGATTTTTAAGCACTCTGAAGGGAATTATATCTCACTGAGTCTTTGTGGCTTTAGTGCAGAGTTTCTGGGTTCCAGAGTGACTGTCAGGAGTTTGGGTATAACTCCCCACATCTCACTGCTTGAAGCACAAATTTAGCGGATCCCAAGTTCTCTTCCTAGGCTCCAGGTGTCTAAAGGGCCTCCTTAAAAATGGACCTCTTTTGAGCCTTTCATGACAGACCCAAGTTTTGGATAATTTTACAATAGAGCATGTACCAAAACCAAGCCAAACCTGTTACCATAGAGTCAATTCAGATTCATAGTGATCTGACCCTATGGGACAAAATAGAACTGCCCCATAGAGTTTCAGTTTTTAATTTCAAAGCACTTTATACATCTGGAACCCTGGCAGCCCAGTGGTTAAGAGCTTGGCTGCTAACCAAAAGGTCGACATTTCGAACACACCAGCCGGTCCTTGGAAACCCTATGGGGCAGTTCTACTTTGTCCTAGAGGGTTGCTATGAGTCAGAATCAACTCACTGGCAACAAGTTTGGGTTACACATCTAGTCATACTTAATCTTTATTACCACTTTGTGATGGGGGAGGGGAAGACTGCACTAACATTTACTCCGTGCCCAGTATATGTCAGGCACTTTAGGTATGTCTCATTCAATCCTCTTAGGAACTTTATGGAGGACTGTTCTCATTTTTCAGATAAGAAACCTTAGAACTTCCCCATAGGATTTCCAAGGCTGTAAATCTTTACGGAAGCAGACTGCCACATCGTTCTCCTGCAGAGTAACTGGTGGTTTTGAATCACTGACTTTTGAGTTAGCAGCTGAGAGCTTAACCACTGCGCCACCAGCACTCTCTGACTTACCTAAAGACAGTTAGTGAATAGTACAGTTGGGATTCAACTCAGGTTCGTCAAACTCCTCCTACCAGGCCCATAACAGAAAGGGCCCTTAGAAGGGACAGAAATGCAATTTCTATAGGACCTATAGTGTGACAGTATTGTACTGCACACAAGGACAATAACTTTATGGAAGTAACTGTTCTTTCTAGCCAAAGAAAAATCCATTTACTCTTCCGAATCTGACTCAATCTCTGAACAGCTCCCTTCAGAGTTATAATAATTTATTTTAATGTTTCAAAATGCTTTCCTGTAAGAGTCCTGGTAGGAATTCAAATGTTCATATTTAGCACAAGTTTGATGGCTGAGAAAATGGTTGAATTGAAAAACTCATCCCCCTAGTGAATCTAGTGATCAATCACGGGGATGGTAAAGTTTGGCTTAAATTTTGTAGTTCTCAGACTTTAGTGTTTAGACCTCTGAACTGTTTTGCCTAATTTCTTTCCATTCCTAAATCTTTTTTTTTTTTTATTTTTTTAAGAAGACATCCTTTTTTGAACACATTACTTTGTGATTCTTGACCGGTAAGATTCAATATGGCAATTAGGAAGTTGTATCTGCTTTTTTTTATCTGCTATTCATTTACTTTATTTTTGTATAACATCCATATTGAAGCACTTTAACATTGTCTTTTTCAGTGTCACAGTGCTATTTTAATATTTATTTTTATAAATCATATTATGGGCATCCTCTGTATATTAGAATTCATTGGTTATTGCCTTTTGAAATTCTGCTTTCCACTAAACACATTTTTTAAACCATCTCATGTGACATGTTGCCATGTTGAATTTGGAATTTCAACTCCCTAGACAAGGATCATGTCTAATAAACTTGGTTCACCTGTCACTCTCAATAAATATTTAATAGTCAGCACACAACTATAAATTTTATACCTACGGTGCCCAAGTACTTATTTCCATTCCCATGCAGAACTAGCTACAAATCTGTGTTTCCAAAGATATTGCAGAAGAATATGCTCAACTCAATTAAGAACTGATCTGATATGTTTGACACAAAATCCAAGATGTGGATTTTTTTTTAATTATTTGTTTCGTAGTTATTGTTGAGAATATGGATAGCAAAACATACACCAATTCAACGGTTTCTACATATCCAATTCAGCGACAGTGATTACATTCTTCGAGTTGTGCAATCATTCTCACCCTCCTTTTCTGAGTTGTTCCTCCCCTGTTGACATAAGCTCACTGCTCCCTAAGGTTCCTATCTAATCTTTCCAGTTGCTATTGTCAATTTGATCCCATATAGAAAGTTTTGACAGAGCATAATGCATAACCTATTGTTTGGCTCTAAGAAGACGTCAGGGTGTATTTTTGGTTGAAAGCTTAAAACTCATTATACTGCAGTAGTTTCAGGAATTCATCCAGCCTCTGTGGCTCCAGAAAGTCTAGAATTCATGAGAATTTGAAATTCTGTTCTGTATTTTTCCCCTTTTGATAAGGGTTTGTCCATAGACTCTTTGGTCAAAATGTCCAGTAATGGTAGCCTGGCACCATCTACTTCTTCTGGGTCTTATGGCAAAGAAGGCAGTTGTTCATGGAGACAATTAGCCACCAAGATGTGAATCTGACTCTTTCAAAATGGAGCATAAAATCTTTAAAGTTTTTTTTTTTTTTTTAACTTATGGAACTGCTTTTAAATAACTAATTTTCTAGTGCTTTCTTATTGTTACATGTGTACTGTTTGTCCTACCTCTTCTTGTCCTTACAGCAGAATTATTGGAAGCAGAGGTAAGACATGTTACAGCAAACCAATTTTATGACCCATCTCTTCTCTCCCTCTGGTTTCAACCAAACCTTCTCCTAAGGTCACCCCCTGCTATCAAGTCAATTCCAACTCATAGCAACCCTATAGGACAGAGTAGAACTGCCACATAGTATTCCCAAGGCTGTAATCTTTATGGGGACAGACTGCCACATCTTTCCTTAGTGGAGTGGCTGGTGGGTTCAAACTGCTGACCTTTCACTTTAACAGCCAAGTGCTTAACCACTGCGCCATCAGGGCTCCTTCTCCTAATGTAGTAATGTAATGGAATATCACTGCTGCTGTGTGCTGTTGAGTTGATGGTGACCCTCTATGACAGAGCAGAAGTGCCCTATGGGGTTTCCTAAGCTGTAATCTTTACAGGAGCAGATCACCAGGTCTTTGCTTCTATGGAGCCTCTGGTGGGTTCCAACCACCAACCTTTTAGTTAGCAGCCAAGTGCTTAATCATTTCACCCCCTGAACTCCTTAATGGAATATCATAGTTCATTAATACTTTCTAGGAATTTCTTGGAGATAAAGATGTTACCATTTCTGAAATGTTTTTTCTAAATTTATCTTATTGTTTTTGTTGAGACTATACACAGAAAAATATACACCAATTCAACAGTTTCTTCATGTAAAATTTAGGGACATTGATTACATTCTTCAAGTTCTGCAACCATTCTCACCCTCCTTTTCTGGGTTGTTCTTCCCTCATTAATATAAACTCCCTGCCCCCCAGTCTTTTTTTTTTAATAATTTTTATTGTGCTTTAAATGAAAGTTTACAAATCAAGTCAGTCTCTCACACAAAAACCCATATACACCTTGCTACGCACTCCCAATTACTCTCCTCCTAATGAGACAGCCTGCGCTGTCCCTCCACTCTCTCTTTTCATGTCCTTTTCGCCAGCTTCTAACCCCCTCCACCCTCTCATCTCCCCTCCAGGGAGGAGATGCCAACATAGTCTCAAGAGTCCCCCTGATCCAAGAAGCTCACTCCTCACCAGCATCCCTCTCCAACCCATTGTCCACTCCAATCCATGTCTGAAGAGTTGACTTCGGGAATGGTTCCTGTCCTGGGGCAACAGAAGGTCTGGGGTCCATGAGCACCGGGGTCCTTCCGGTCTCAGTTAGACCATTAAGTCTGGTCTTATGAGAATTTGCGGTCTGCATCCCACTGCTCTCCTGCTCCCTCAGGGGCTCTCTGTTGTGTTCCCTGTCAGGGCAGTCATTGGTTGTAGCCAGGCACCATCTAGTTCTTCCGGTCTCAGGCTGATGTAGTCTGGTTCATGTGGCCCTTTCTGTCTCTCGGGCTTGTAATCACCTTGTGTCCTTGGTGTTCTTCGTTCTCCTTTGATCCAGGTGAGTTGAGACCAATTGATGCATCTTAGATGGCTGCTTGCTATTGTTTAAGACCCCAGATGACACTCTTCAAAGTGGGATGCAGAATGTTTTCTTAATAGATTATGCCAATTGGCTTAGATGTCCCCTGAAACCATGGTCTCCAGACCCCTGCCACTGCTATGCTGCATTCAGTTTATTCAGGAAACTTCTTTGCTTTTGGTTTAGTCCAATTGTGCTGACCACCCCTGTACTGTGTGCTGTCTTTCCCTTCACCTAAAGTAGTTCTCATCTACTAATTAGTGAATACCCCCTCCCACCCTCCCTCCCTCCCCTCCTTGTAATCAGAAAAGAATGTTTTCTTCTGTTTAAACTATTTCTCAAGTTCTTATAATAGTGGTCTTAGACAATATTTGTCCTTTTGCAACGAATTTCATTCAGCATAATGCCTTCCAGGTTCCTCCATGTTATGAAATGTTTCACAGATTCTTCACTGTTCTTTGTCGACACGTAGTATTCCATTGTGTGAATATACCATAATTTATTTATCCATCCGTTGATGGGCACCTTGGTTGCTTCCATCTTTTTGCTATTGTAAACAGTGCTGCAATAAACATGGGTGTGCATATATCATCTGTTCATGTAAAGGTTCTTATTTCTCTAGGGTATATTCCAAGGAGTGGGATTGCTGTTTCATATGGTAGTTCTATTTCTAGCTTTTTAAGGAAGTGCCAAATCGATTTCCAAAGTGGTTGTACCATTTCACATTCCCACCAGCAGTGTAGAAGTGTTGCAATCTCTCCACAGCCTCTCCAACATTTATTCTTTCGTGTTTTTTGGATTAATGCCAGCCTTGTTGGAGATGAAATCTCCTTGTAGTTTTGATCTGCATTTCTCTAATGGCTAATGATCGTGAACATTTCCTCATATATCTGTTAGCTACCTGAATGTCTTCTTTAATGAAGTGTCTATTCATATCCTTTGCTCATTTCTTAATTGGGTTATTAGTCTTTTTGCAGCTGAGCTTTTGCAGTATTATGTAGATTTTAGAGATCGGGCGCTGATCAGAAATGTCATAGCTAAAAACTTTTTCCCAGTCTGTAGGTAGTCTTTTTACTCTTTTGGTGAAGTCTTTGGATGAGCATAAGTGTTTGATTTTTAGGAGTTCCCAGTTATCTAGTTTTTCTTCTACGTTCTTTATAATGTTTTCTATACTGTTTATGCCATGTATTAGGGCTCCTAATGTTGTCCCGATTTTTTCTTCCATGATCTTTATCGTTTTAGATTTTATATTTAGGTCTTTGATCCATTTTGAGTTAGTTTTTGTGCATGGAGTGAGGTATGGGTCTTGTTACATTTTTTTGCAGGTGGATATCCAGTTATGCCAGCACCATTTGTTAAAAAGACTGTCTTTTCCCCATTTAACTGTTTTGGGGCCTTTGTCAAATATCAGTTGCTCATATGTGGATGGATTTATGTCTGGATTCTCTATTCTGTTCCACTGGTCCATGTATCTGTTGTTGTACCAGAACTAGTCTGTTTTGACTCCTTTGGCGGTATAATAGGTTCTAAAATCAGGTAAAGCAAGGCCTCCTACTTTGTTCTTGTTCTTCAGTAATGCCTTATTTATGCGGGGCCTCTTTCCCTTGCATATGAAATTGGTGATTCTTTCTCCATCTCATTGAAGAATGTCGTTGGGATTTGGATCGGAATTGGATTAAATGTATAGATCGCTTTTGGTAGAATAGATACTTTTATAATGTTAAGTCTTCCTATCCATGAGCAAGGTATGTTCTTCCACTTATGTTAAGTCTCTTTTGGTTTCTTGCAGAAGTGTATTTTAGTTTTGTTTGTATAAGTCTTTTACATCCCTGGTAAGATTTATTCCTAAGTATTTTATCTTCTTGGGGGCTACTGTAAATGGCATTGATTTGGTGATTTCCTCTTCGATGTTCTTTTTGTTGATGTAGAGGAATGCAGCTAATTTTTGTATGTTTGTCTTGTATCCCGATACTCTGCTGAACTCTTCTATTAGTTTCAGTAGTTTTCTGGAGGATTGCTTAGGGTTTCTGTGTATAAGATCACGTCATCTGCAAATAGAGATACTTTTACTTCTTCCTTGCCAATCTGGATGCCCTTTATTTCTTTATCTAGCCTAATTGCTCTGGCTAGGACTTCCAGCACAATGTTGAATAAGAGTGGTGATAAAGGGCATTCCTGTCTGGTTCCCGATCTCAGTGGGAATGTTTTCAGGCTCTCTCCATTTAGGGTGATGTTGGCTGTTGGCTTTGTATAAACCCCTTTACTATATTGAGAAAATTTCCTTCTGTGCCTACTTTGCTGAGAGTTTTTATCATGAATGAGTGTTGAACTTTGTCAAATGCCTTTTCTGAGTCAATTGATAAAATCATGATTATTGTCTTTTGTTTTATTTATGTGGTGGGTTACATTAATTGTTTTTCTAATGTTGAACCATCCCTGCATACCTGGTATGAATCCCACTTGGTCATGGTGAATTATTTTTTGGATATGTTGTTGAATTCTATTGGCTAGAATTTTGTTGATGATTTTTGCATCTACGTTCATGAGGGATATAGGTCTATAATTTTCTTTTCTTGTGGTGTCTTTACCTGGTTTTGGTATTAGGGATATGGTGGCTTCGTAGAATGAGTTTGGTGGTATTCCACCCTTTTCTATGCTCAGAAATACCTTTAGTAGTAGTGGTGTTAACTCTTCTTTGAAAGTTTGGTAGAACTCTGCAGCGAAGCCATCCAGACCAGGGCTTTTTTTTGTTGGGAGTTTTTTGATTGCTTTTTCAATCTCTTCTTTTGTTATGGGTCTATTTAGTTGTTCTACCTCTGTTTGTGTTAGTTAAGGTAGGTAGTGTGTTTCTAGGAATTCATCCATTTCTTCTAGGTTTTCATATTTGTTTGAGTATAGTTTTTCATAGCAATCTGATATGATTCTTTTAATTTCAGTTGGGTCTGTTGTAATATCGCCCATCTCGTTTCTTATTTGGATTATTTGCTTCCTCTCCTGTTTTTCTTTTGTCAGTTTGGCCAATGGTTTTTCAATTTTGTTGATTTTTTCAAAAAAACAGCTTTTGGTCTTGTTAATTCTTTCAATTGTTGTTCTGTTTTCTATTTCATTTAGTTCAGCTCTAATTTTTATTATTTGTTTTCTTCTGGTGCCTGTGGGTTTCTTTTGTTGCACTCTTTCTATTTGTTCAAGTTGTAGGGATAGTTCTTTGATTTTGGCCCTTTCTTCTTTTGGGATGTGTGCATTTATTGATATAAATTGGACTTTGAGCACCACTTTTGCTGTGTCCCAAAGGTTCTGATAGGAAGTGTTTTCATTCTTATTGGATTCTCTGAATTTCTTTATTCCATCCTTAATGTCTTCTATAATCCAGTCCTTTTTGAGCAGGGTATTTTTCAGTTTCCAAGTGTTTGATTTCTTTTCCCCACTTTTCCTGTTATTGATTTCTACTTTTATGGCCTTATGGTCAGAGAAGCTGCTTGGTAATATTTCAATGTTTTGGATTCTGCTAAGGCTTGCTTTATGACCTAATATTGGTCTATTCTAGAGAATGTTCCATGTGCACTAGAAAAGAAAGTATACTTGGTTGCTGTTGGGTGGAGTGTTCTGTATATGTCTACGAGGTCAAGTTGGTTGACTGTGGCATTTAGATCTTCTGTGTCTTTATTGAGCTTCTTTCTGGATGTCCTGTCCTCCACCGAAAGTGGCGTGTTGAAGTGTTCTACTATTATTGTGGAGCTGTGTATCTCACTTTTCGATGCTGATAGAGTTTGTTTTATGTATCTTGTAGCTCTGTCATTGGGTGCATAAATATTTAATATGGTTATATCTTCTTTTTGTCTTGTCCCTTTAATCATTATATAGTGTCCTTCCTTATCCTTTCTGATGGATTTAACTTGAAAGTCTATTTTTTCAGAAATTAATGTTGCCACTCCTGCTCTTTTTTGATTGTTGTTTGCTTGATATATTTTTTCCCATCCTTTGAATTTTAGTTTGTTTTTGTCTCTAAGTCTAAGGTGTGTCTCTTGTAGGCAGCATATAGACGGATCTTGTTTTCTAATCCATTCTGCCACTCTCTGTCTCTTTATTGGTGCATTTAGTCCATTTACATTCAGGGTAATTATGGATAGGTATGAATTTAGTGCTATCATTTAGATGTCTTTTTTTGTATGTTGACAGCTTTTTTTCCCACTTGATTTCATGTGCTGAGTAGATTTTCTTTATATGTTGTCCCTTCCTCATATTTGTTGTTGTTGATTTTGTTTCTGCTGAGTCTGCATTTTTCCCTTGTATTTTATTTTGATGAGTAGGATAGTTTGTCTCCTTTGTGGTTACCTTATTATTTACCCTTATTTTTCTAAATTTATAACTAATTTCTATTTCTTTGTATCGCCATATCTTCCTCTCCATATGGAAGGTATATGATTACATTTCTTAGTCCCTCTTTATTATTTTAATGTTGTCTTCTTTTATATAATAACATTGCCGTTACCCTGTGTTGGGCTTTTTTTAATCTTGCTTTTTTTTTTTTTTTTTTTGATTTCCTTGTCTGGGTTGACTTCTGGTTGCTCTGCCCAGTGTTCTAGTCTTGGGTCAATACCTGATATTATTGATTTTCTAACCAGTGACCTCCCTTTAGTATTTCTTGTAGTTTTGGTTTGTTTTTTACAAATTCCCTCAACTTGTGTTTGTCTGGAAATGTCTTAATTTCACCTTCATATTTAAGAGACAGTTTTGATGGATATATGATTCTTGGCAGGCAAGTTTTTTTCCTTCAATTTTTTAAATATGTCATCCCATTGCCTTCTTGCCTGCATGGTTTCTGCCGAGTAGTCCGAGCTTATTCTTATTGGCTCTCCCTTGTAAGTAACTTTTTTTTTATCTCTCGCTGCTCTTATAATTGTCTCCTCTCTTTGGTTTTGGCAAGCTAGATTATAATATGTCTTGGTGACTTTCTTTTAAGATCTACCTTATGTGGAGTTCGATGAGCATCTTGGATAGATATCCTCTCATCTTTCACAATATCAGGGAAGTTTTCTGCCAACAAATCCTCAACAATTCTCTCTGTATTTTCTGTTATTTCTGTTCTGATACTCCATTCACTGGTAGGTTATTTCTCTTGAAAGAGTCTCACGCAATTCTTAAGGTTTCTTCATTTTTTTTAATTCTTTTATCTGATTTTTCTTCAAATATATTAGTGCCAAGTGATTTATCTTCAAGTTCAGAAATTCTAGCTTCTACTTGCTCAATTCTGCTCCTCTGACTTTCTATTAAGTTATCTAATTCTGTAATTTTATTGTTAACCTTCTGAATTTCTGATTGCTGTCTATGGATTTTTCCAGCTTATTGAACTTTTCTTTATGCTCCTGAATAATCTTTTTGAGTTCTTCAGTTGCTTTATCTGTGTGTTCCTTGGCTTGTTCTGTGTATTGCCTCATTTCCTTTCTGATGTCTTGAAGGGTTCTGTATATTAAACTTTTGTATTTTTGCATCTGGTAATTCCAGAAATGTACTTTCATCTAAAAGCTCCCTGGATTCTTTGTTTTGAGAGCCTGTTGAGGTGATCATGGCCTGTTTCTTTATGTGACTTGATGTTGACTGTTGTCTCTGAGCCATCTATAAGTTATTGTATTAGTTTATGCTTGCTTACTGTGTCGTAACTGCTTGCTTTGTTTTGTTTTGGTATACCCCTATGGGTTGCTTGAGTGAGCTAGCTTGATTATTTTCACCTTTGGAGCTCTGGTGTCCTGTCCCCAGCTGGCTAGAGCTGTTATGAGGTATATGAATCTAGGAGTCCATTCAATTTTCTTGTATGAATTCAGCTCAGGTTTCCAGGTAGCTGATATCAAGTTTGTGGTACAGGCTCTGTCCTACAGTCTTAGTGGGGCAGTGGTGATTGGCGTATATACCCGTTTCTGATTGCAGCAGGGGGTCACACCCTGAACAAGGCAGGGGGTTGAGAACCGACCCCCACGTGTCTCTGAGGAAAACGTGTCTCTGTTCCCTAGAGCGTGCTGGTGGTCGGGCTCTGCAGAGGGACCATGGGCACCCAAAGATTTTGTTGTAAGGACTGGGAGGTACCAGTTATCCCTGGGCCCCTGTCGGGGGTGGCTGGGTGACCCAGGTGGAGCCACCAGTCCTTAGGTCCCTGTTGTGGGTAGGTGAGGACCTTGTTTAATAGGCAAAGTAATATCAAACGTCAAACCACCCACCTCTCCACCACACCACTGAAATGGTTGGAGTTTGCCAACAATGGCTTATTCTCCCGAAATAGGCCCACACATGTCCATTCAGGAGGGAAAGAAGCTCAAGGTCCACAGATGGTTTACGCCTGGACAGGAGCCGCTTCTGTCCTGAGCTCCCCCATTTAGTGGAGCTAGCAAATTATCTTTTCCCCCCAGTTGTAAATTTTTTCCTTCCCCAAGGCTGGGATGACGGCTCTAGGTGCTCACCATGGTCTATCTCAGGCCTAGGATTTTAGCTGCTGAAGCTGGTTTGGGGGTGGGGGGGGCATGGTAAAATAAATGCAAGTACTTTGCTTTTGCCGAGAGCCTCCTTCTGCTCAGGTTCCGGAGGTGTGAGTGGGGTGTGTGGCTGGCTGCTTCTCCCTGAAGAAACTGCGGCCTAACACTAGTACCAGCCCGCCACTGCCACCGCCACCGCTGCTCCGGGAATGGTGCCTGAGGGCTCCCTGCAATTCAGGTCCGGTGACTCCTTTCCGCTTCTGAATGGTTCCTTCCTTCCCCTGTCCCTCAGTTCGTTGTCTAAGCTTGCCTTAAATGCTCAGGGCGCCCAGCTTGTCACAAATATATTCATTTCACTTGTTTTTTCAGGTCTTTGCTGTAAAGAGGGCTTGACGGAAGCATCTGTCTATTCTGCCATCTTGGCTCCTCCTCCCCCCTAGTCTTTTGAGGTGTTGTCAGTTTGATTCCGTATAGATAGCTCTTAAAAGATCATAATACTCAAGGCAGACATTTTTTACTAGTTAAGCTAAATTATTATTTGGTTTTAAAAAGACTTCAGGGGATATTTTTGGTTTAAGGTTTAAAGATAATCTCAGGGAAATAGTTTCAGGGGTTCATCTACCCTCCATGACTACAGAGTGTCTGTAATCCATGAGAATTTGAAATTCTCTTATGCGTTTTCTCCCTTTTGATCAGGATTCTTCTATGGAATCTTTGATCAAAATGTTCAGTAATGGTAGCCGAGCACCATCCAGTTCTTCTGTCTCATGGTAAAGAAGGCAGTTGTTCATGGATGCAATTAGCCACACATTCCATATCCTCCTGTTCCTAACGCTCCATCTTCCCCTGTCGCTTCAAGTGACTCTCCTTCTTCCTCTGTTGCTCCAGGTGAATAGAAATCAATTGCTGTGCCTTGGATTGCTGCTTGCCACCTTTTAAGGCCCCTAGCACCACACGATGAACTCGGAGATTGACCAGAAACATTAAACATTTTATTAGGCCAATTAACTGAAATATTTTAGGTGGTTTGAAGCAAGACTTCTGTTTATCATAAATGAAGTCAAGAGAATGACATAGAGATAAGAATTTTAGTATCTTCAACATTTATTTTAATATTCTTATGGAACATTTGGAAACCCTGGTGGCATAGAGGTTAAGAGCTACGGCTGCTAACCAAAAGGTCAGCAGTTTGAATCCACCAGGCGCTCCATGAAAACCCTATGGGGCAGTTCTACTCAGCCCTATAGGGTTGCTGAGTCGAAATCAACTCAATGGTAGTGGGTTTGGTTTTTTTGGGGGGGGAACATTTGAGAATTCAGTATTTTTTAAACTGTTATACTGCATGGCTCTTAGTACTATGCTGTACTAAGCCAGCATCCCAAAACTTTAGGCCCCAATATTTCTTTTAATTTATTTTGAAACTCCTGGAGACAGCAGAGGTGGCTCAAGGTGGTGGTTGAGAGATCAGGCTTTGCAGCCAGACTGCTGACCACTAATCCCGTGACCATGGGCCTCAGTTTATCCAGTTTAGGATTAACTTAAATTAATCTGTGACATTTTCCGATCATTGACTGACATACAGTAAATACTATGCAAGTTTTGTTACTACTCTTCCAGGGCCAGTTCAGTCCTATATTACCTATGTGATTTGGGGAAAACCCCTTAAAATTTCTTATGGTAAATTGGAATAATGAAACCTGGCTCACTAGCATTTCATAAGGATTAAACTAGTTATTGCCTGCAAAATTCCAGTGTGAATGTAAGTTATTGCTATTATTAACTATGCCAGGTTGTCTGTATACTCTATGAGTATCTTATTATTCAGGGCATTCTTGCTCTTACATTCAAAGGCTTTTATAACTTATAGTTAAAACCTCTTAACAACCTATACCCATTGCCATAGAGTGTATTCTGACTCATAGAGACCGTATAGGACAGAGTGAAAAAAAATTTTTTTTTTTTTTTTTTTAAAGTAGAGCTGCCTTATTGGGTTTCCAAGGAGCAGCTGGTGGATTCAAACTGCTGACCTTTTGGTTAGCAGCTGAGATCTTCACCACTATGCCGCCATAGCTCCTAACAACCTGTAGTTCCCCAGAAGTACTTTAGACACAGCGGGGCAATCTAGACCATTACAAGTTGTTTGACATGTTGCTTGATATAGTGTATATATAATATGGAAGCATATCTAACTACTTAATGTGGATAGGAAAAAAATAGAGTCATTCAAAAATAGTATAGCCTAAACTTTTACTGGGAAAAAAAGGTTATACATTTTTTTTTCCTTTGCAATTTTCTTTGAAGTTTATGAGGACTGCATGCTTGGGAGCAATTTGGGGACAATAGAAGACTTATTGAGCTAAGGCAATAATATCAAATTTGAAAGTAGTACTCTTTGCCATTTGTGAGTCTAGTAAGTTCAAAAGGGTACTATAACCTTGTTTTCTATTTCTACGCAGCCTGACTCATTCAGTTTTTGGTTTCCTGGTTCGTTGTGATCATCATTCCATATGGTGTTGTTATCTTCCAGCTCATATTTCCATCAACCATCATTAGCTTGTTGGCCATTTAATGATGCAGAAATTTAAATTCATGGATGGCAGTTTCAGATGTTCAAACACCATTGCAAATTTACCTAAGGAAAATGAATAAAAGAGCATTTTTGTAATCAGAGCAAAATAGGCCTTTAAGCCAAGGAAGAATTTTTGATCTCCTAAGTTCCCATAATATCCAAAAAATGTCACCCAATTACAGAATGCCTAAAATAAGTACTTTAGACTCCTTAGCCTACTATGAATTGAATTGAAATAAGAGAAAAATGTATTTTATCTCCAATCATGTGTGTTAGGTATACCAAACTGCTATAAACTCCTCATTTTGTGAAAATGATTCATTTTAAAAAGAGAACAAGCACAGATTTCCTCAGGTATACCAGGTCTGCCTTTTTTTTTTTTTGAACTTCAAAGCTAAGCTGTCTTGAGTCCACCTATAATTTCCATGCTTTAAACACCTGGTGCATGCTAGATGATCTCCTTAAATGGAGATGGTAGAATCAGGCACATGAGCTTAGTTATTTCTGGGGTTAATGACAATCTAGCTCCATATCAAGCTGTCACTCAGAATCACTGAACGGAATTCTAAACCTCCTCATTATGTCCATGAATCTTAAGATAAGCAGCCTAGATAGAGGCCAGGAGCAATGTGACCGGAGCTCATTGTCTTTGAAACAATTACCAAGCCACGCTGTTGTCAGCATCCTTCATAGACAAGGGAAGGTTGCCCAGTTTTTTTTTTTGGCAGGCTGGTGAGAGATTCTGATGACTTCTCAGTGGGTGTTTTTCAGAAACAGGTGAGTATGCTTTCTGTAAATTGGCTTTCTAGCTTAGCTTCCTCATTACTTCTATCTGGGAATTAGTCTTTTTCACCCAGTAGGTTGCATTACTTGCATGTTTAAACCGTTTGCTGTGGTTCCTCAGTGTTATTGAAAGCAGATTCTTACTACTTCATTGAATCTTAGTCTGTCCTGTTTGGGATGTTGTTGTCGTTAGCTGCTGTTGAGTTGGCCCCACTCTTGTTGACCCCATGCATAATGCAACAAAATGGAGCCTACACCATCCTAATGATTGGTACAGATTGGCCTGTTGTGATCCATAGGCTGATTTTTGGAAGTAGATCACTAGATCTTTCTTCCTAAAATGTTTGCGATAGCCAGGCAATATTCAAAACTACTAGAAAGAGGTGTTAGTAATGGATGAAGTGGAGCAACCACTGACTAAAAGGATATTTTGCTTTCTTCTAATGTCAGTGGACACCCTTGGCTATTTAAACTATTAGGTTCCAGATTACTTACAAATGGCTATTTTCAAAAGTTAGCACTGGGAGGAAAAAGAAAAACAGGTTTATATATCCTGATTTGAATGCATTTGATCCTTTCTCTGTCTTTATGGCACAGCTGATAGCTAAAATGATAGATTGATCAATAGATAGATGAATAGATAGATAGTCCTAAAATAAGAGTTCATAGCTTTTACACATGATATAAAACCATGTTTCCAGGTATTCCCAGGTCCAACATACAAAATAATCGCTTATTTGTCAAAAATGTAAAAAAAAAAACCTGTATATTTGCTGTCATCTAGAACAAAAATGAAAGAAAAGTATCATTGATCTTTACCAATGCTATGCCGTCTGAAGGGTAAACTTCGACCTAGATGCTGGGAGAGGGAAGTGGATATGACAGTTCTTAATTTCTGCTAGAGTGGTTGACAGTAATCACAAGGCCTCTGTGCCTCAGCTCTCTGTCTGTGGATGGCAATCACACATTCCTTTCTTTGCAGGTAGACTGTGGCTTTAAATAAGCCTGAGAAACTGGCTGAATGGTTGGCCTGAAGTCACTAGACAGGCAAGAATTTCAATTTACCCACTGAATCCACCGACCAGAAAGTTAAGTGGCATTACTTCACTCTCTCTCTCTTTCCTTCACCTCATTTTTCACCCACCTAAATTAAAATATATATATAGAGAGAGAGAGAGAAAAGAAAATCCTTCTTTATCAAATCTATAAGCTTTCTATTTGTGAATATGAATACAATTTGCCCTTACAAGGTCATGCTCTAACATCTTGGAGGGAAGGTCTAAGGAATGAGAGAAACCAACATAGATAATGTACTAGGTTAGAATATAAGCAAATGTTTTTTGTGGTTTTTTTGGCAGTGATAGGTTGGGAACTCTGAGTGTGAGTCTTTCACTGCTCTGTATGAGCTGCACACACATAGCAATTCATGATGATATTCTCTTTGTGCATTGAGCAAGATTTCATTTCATGTATCATTTATAAACTCTCCTCTACAATGCTACAAGATCTCTCCTAAATCCCAATTAAGCATGAAGAAATGTAAGGAGACAAATTCACTTTCTTTCCTTGTGGCCTGCTGATCTCCTGGGTCATATAGTGCCTGGATGGAATGAGAAAGGAGCCCCTCAGAACCAAGGGGAGAATGACTCATCGGTTGGATTTAGAATGTTCCATTGTGCAGCAGCCTTTCATGAGCTGAACCCAAGCACACGCAGGAGTTTCTCCTTCCACTCTTCCGGAAGTAAAGGGCATGCAGGTGATTTTCTATTTCCAAATGCATGCGTAGGTGAATATTGCTCCAGTGCTATCCTCCTAGTTAAATGTGTGGACCTGATTCAACAGCCCTCCTTGAATGCTTCTTTGCATCCTGTAAAAGTTTTCTTCTGAAGACCTCCCCAAATGAAGCCCCAGTGAGGGTAGACTTACTCCAGGTCTGCAGGTCATTGCACAGGGCCTCCCACAAATGCCAAACTTAATACTAATATTCTTATCTGTTCTCATATATTCTCCTGTGATTGAGATACCAATACCAATTGAGATGTTTCAACAAATGGATGCAGCGCTGGAAGTACTCACCTGTCTGTGCCAAGAAATTTGGAAGACAGCTACCTGCCAAACTGACTGGAAGAGATCTATATTTATGCTTATTCCCAAGAAAGGTGATCCCACTGAAAGCAGAAATTATTGAACAATATCATTAACATCATGCACAAGTAAAATTTTGCTGAAGATCATTCAAAAGTGGCTGCAGCATTATATTGACAGGAAACTGCCAGAAATTCAAGCTGGACAGAAGAAGATGCAGAGCCAGGGATATCACTGCTGATGCCAGATGGATCCTGGCTGAAAGCAGAGAATACCAGAAAGATGTTTACCTGTGTTTTATCGTCTAAGCAAAGACATTCAACTGTGTGAGTCACAACAAATTATGGATAAAGTTGTGAAGAATGGGAATTCCAGAACACTTAATTGTGCTCATGAGGAACCTGTACATAGATCTAGAAGAAGTCAATGGAACAGAACAAGGTAATGCTGTGTGATTTAAAGTCAGGGTTGTATCCTTTCACCATACCTATTTAATCTGTATGCTGAGCAAATAATCCCAGAAGGTGGATTATATGCAGAAGAATGGGGCATCAGGATTGGAGGAAGACTCATTAACAACCTGCATTATGTAGATGACACAACCTTGCTTGCTGAAAGTGGAGAGGACTTGACGCACTTACTAATGAAGATCAAAGACCATAACCCTCAGTGTGGATTACACCTCAACATAAAACAAAAATCCTCACAACTGAACCAATAAGCAACATCATGATAAATGGGGAAAAGGTTGAAGTTGTGAAGGATTTCATTTTACTTGGATCCACAATCAATCAACACCAATAGGAGCAGCGGTCAAGAAATCAAAAGACGCGTTGCATTGGGAAAATCTGCTGCAAAAGACCTCTTTAAAGTGTTGAAAAACAAAGATGTCACTTTGAAGACTAAGGCGTGCCTGAGACAAGCCATGGTATTTTCAATCGCCTCCTATGCATGTGAAAGCTGGACGATGAATAAAGAAGACCAAAGAAGAATTGATACCTTTGAATTGTGGTGTTGGCGAAGAATATTGAATATACCACGGACTGCCAAAAGAATGAACAAATCTGTCTTGGAAGAAGTACAAGAATGATGCTCCTTGGAAGCAAGGATGGCAAGATTACGTCTCACATACTTTGAACATGTTGTCAGGAGGGATCAGATCCTGGAAAAGGACATCATGCTTGGTAAAGTAGAGGGCCGGCGAAAAAGAGGAAGACCCTCAGTGAGATGAATTGACACAGCAGCTGCAACGATAGGCTTAAGCATAACAAGGATTGTGAGGATGGTGCAGGACCGGGCAGTGCTTCGTTCTGTTGTACATAGGGTCACTATGAGTTAGAATCAACTTGATGGCATCTAATAACAACAACAACAGAACTATGATTTTTCACTTACTTTTCTACCATTTAACATAGCTGTTAAAAAAAAAAAAAAATTATCCACTTCCTTGATCTTTTAATATCTCCTTTCCAGATCTTCTCCTGTGCTCTGTAACACTCTGAATTATTTTTAATTTTTAAGTATCTTGATGATCCTGTGTTCAGTGGTTGTTTTTCATACCCAGATATCAACCAACTCTTTATGTTAATTCTGCCACAGCTAAAAAGCTCATGTTTAAGCATGTAGTCAATATCAAATGATAACAGTTTTGAAATGGAGTAACAGTATGGTCAGATGCAGACCAAGTGACTCTTCTCTAAGTAGCCACCTAAGGTGACATTAGCTTGGGAGACTGACATTAGCCCATGGCCTGCCCTTCCCCATTTCATTGTGTCAGAGTCTAGTAAACTTGAAAAGACTGACTCATACTAATTAAAATTAAATGGCACTGAAATATACTCAATGGCAATGGGATCTCCCTATGTGGTAAGGAGCTCTGGTGGTATAGTGGTAAATAGCTTGGCTGCTAACCAAAAGGTCAGCAGTTTGAATCTATCAGCTGCTCCTTGGCAACTTTATGGGCAGTTCTACTTTGTCCTATACAGTCACAATGAGTCAGAATTGATGGCAATGGTTAAAATATATAAACCATAATGAACATTGAGAATGAGGATATAACTTTCTTCTGATGGAGATGAATACAATGTACCAAAATACTGATAAGTAGACTTAATTAGAGTTGCTTAGCAAAGTCAAGAGGACAGCCTTCAGCAATACTTCACCAAAGCTGTTTTGAACCTGTTGGATCATCCATGTTCATGGATTACATCACTATAAACCAAAACCAAAACCA
This sequence comes from Loxodonta africana, assembly GCF_030014295.1. NCBI lineage: Eukaryota > Metazoa > Chordata > Mammalia > Proboscidea > Elephantidae > Loxodonta > Loxodonta africana. The sequence goes on from NC_087352.1 coordinate 81,199,696, forward strand.
AACCCAGTGGCGTCAAGTCGATTCCAACTCATGTAGGGACCAAAAAGTTTATGTCTTTTATGGAATTTGATAAACAAGGTCAACATTAGGCTCCTGGAATTTCTATTTTACTCTTGAGGCTGACCACCCTCCTTTACTTCAAATAGTTTTTCTCCAAACTGGGTACAATTATGTTCCTGCTTTCAAAATTATAAATGTCTTGTAAATATGCTTTCTTTCTATTACACTCCAGTTGTTTCTAGTTTTTTGAGACACAAGTTTAGAGATAACCTCCTGGTTTACTCCTACAAAAGCCATTGTATATGGCTTTTTACTAGTTTACTAAATACTCAGTCCCTGGATGGGTGGCTGACCTCTTTTTGATGTTGCCCTGGTTCATCAACATATAATAAAATAGTATCATAATTCTTGTATCCTTTGCCAACTGATAAAGCAGGTATGCCTTTCAACTAACTTCTCCACATATGCTGTTGTTGTTATTACGTGCTGTTGAGTCTGTTCCTACTCATAGAGACCATATGTATAACAGAACAAACGACTACCCGGTCCTGGGCCATCCTCACAATCATTGCTATGTTTGAGCCCATTGTGGTAGCCACTGTGTCAGTTCATCTCATTGAGGGTCTTCCTCTCTTTTGCTGACCCTCTACTTTACCAAGCTTGATGTCCTTGTCCAGGGACTGGCCCCTCCTGATGACGTGTCCAAAATACAAGAGATTAATTCTTCTAAGGAGCATTCTAGCTGTACTTCAAAAAGAGAGATTTGTTTATTCTTCTGGCAGTCGGTGATATATTTGTATTCAGTATTCTTCACTAACACTATAATTCAAAGGCATTAATTCTTCAGTCATCCTTATTCATTGCCCAGCTTTTGTATGCATATGAAGTGATTGAGAATACCATGGCTTGGGTCAGGCACACCCTAGTCCTCAAAGATGGAAGAAAGATGTGGCAGTCTGCTTCTATAAAGATTTGCAGCCTTGGAAACCATATTGGCAGTTCTGTTCTGTCCTATAGGTCACTATGAGTCAATTCAAGGGCAACAGGATCTTCACATATAGTAAATTCAAACAGAAAAATGCAAATACTCTATAGTAGTGAAATCTGGGAGTAGAGAAGCCCAGCTATCAATCATAATCTAAACCTGAATTGTGTGGTAATTCCTTCTACCATATCCCAACTGCTAATCATGCAGTGGAAATCTACATTGTTAAGGAATTCACTATTCCATTGGGTACCTCAGGTATTTTGGGATGTCTCTAATCTGTTAGAAAATCATTCTTATTGAGGTTATTAGTAAGTGTCTTAGTTATCTAGTGCTTCTATGACAGAAATACCACAAGTGGATAGCTTTAGCAGAAATTTATTCTTTCACGGTATAGGAGACTAGAAGTCCAATTCAGGGTGCCAGCTCCAGGGAATGGCTTTCTCTCTCTGTTGGCTCTGAGGGAAGGTTCTTATCATCATTCTTCCCCTGTATCTAGGAGTTTCTCAGCACAGGGACACTGGGTCAAAGGTCAAGCTCTGCTCCTAGATGCTCTCTGCTCCTGGCTCTTCTTGTTCCGGTGATAATGAGGTCTCTCTCCTCTTTGCTACATTCTCTCTTTTATATCACCAAAGAGATTAACTCAAGGTACAACCTAATCCTGTAGATTGGGTCCTGCCTCATTAACGTAACTGCATCTAAACCTGCCTCATTAATATCACAGAGATTAGGATTTACAACACATAGGAAAATTACGTCAGATCAAAAAATGGAGGACAACTACACAATATTGAGAATCTTGGCCCAGCTGAATTGACACACATTTTTGGGGGACACAATTCAATTCATAACAGTAAGATTTCTCAATGCCTTTATTATGAGAATTTTCCATGCCTCTCACATTGTTCTTTTCCCCTCAACCACCTTTAGTTTTTTCAGTGTTTTTAAATGTAACTATGCAAAGACATTCAACTGTGTGGATCATAACAAATTATGGATAACATTGCGAAGAATGGGAATTTCAGAACAATTAATTGTGCTCATGAGAAACCTGTGCATAGATCTAGAGGCAGTCATTCAAACAGAACAAGGGGGTACTGCATGTTTTAAGGTCAGGAAAGGTGTGTGTCAAGGTTGTATCCTTTCACCATACTTATTCAATCTGTATGCTGAGCAAATAATCCCAGAAAAGCTGGACTACATGAAGAACGGGACATTAGGTTTGGCGGAAGACTCATTAACAACCTGCGTTATGCAGTTGACACAACCTTGCTTGCTGAAAGTTAAGAGGCCTTGAAGCACTCATTGATGAAGATCAAAGACCACAGCCTTCAGTATGGATTGCACCTCAACATAAAGAAAACAAAAATCCTCACAAGTGAACCAATAAGCAACATCATGATAAATGGGGAAAAGATTGAAGTTGTCAAAGATTTCATTTTACTTGGATCCACAATCAATGCCCGTAGAAGCAGTAGTCAAGAAAGCAACTCGTGTATTGCGTTACGAAAATCTCCGGCAAAAGATCTCTTTTAAGGGTTAAAAAGCAAAGATGTCACTTTGAAGACTAAGGTGTGCCTGACCCAAGCCATGGTATTTTCATTTGCCTCATATGCGTGGGAAAGCTAGACAATGAATAAGGAAGACTGAAGAAGTATTGATGCCTTTGAATTGTGGTGTTGGCAAAGAATATTGAATGTATCATGGACTGCCAAAAGAACAAGCAAATCTGTCTGGAAGAAGTACAACCAGAATGCTCCTTACAAGCAAGGACGGTGAGACTACATCTCACATACCTCAGACACGTTATCAGGAGGGATCAGTTCCTGGAGAAAGACATTATGCTTGGTAAATAGAGAGTCGATGAAAAAGAGGAAGACCCTCAACAAGATGGATTGACACAGTGGCTGCAGCAATGGCGTCAAGCATAACAGTGATTGTGAGGAGGAGACAGGACCGGGCAGTGTCTTGTCCTGTTGTGCATAGGGTCACTATGAGTCGGAACTGACTCCATGGCACCTAACGACAACAAAATGTGAATATCTAGAATTGAACAGAGTATACAGATTTTGTCTGTAGGTACCATCTTATTATTTACAGATTGTACAGCTTTAAAATTTTTTTTTATTGTTTTATTGTGTTTTAAGTGAGAGTTACAGAGCAAATTAGTTTCTCATCGAAGTATTTACATAAAATTGTTTCATGACATTGGTTGCAACCCCTGTAATGTTTCAGCACTCTCCCCCTTTCCACGCCAGGTTCCCTGTTTCCATTCATCCACGTTTTCCTGTCCCTTCCTGCCTGCTTGTCTTTGCTTTTGGGAAGGTGTTGCCTATTTGGTCTCATATACTTGATTGATGTAAGAAGTACATTCTTCACGTGTGTTATTGTTTATTTTATAGGCCTGCCTAATCTTTGACTGAAAGATGAACTTCAAGAGTGGCTTCAGTTCTGAGTTAGAAGAGTATCTGGGGCCCATAGTCTTGGGAGTTCCTCCAATCTCTGTCAGACCAGTAAGTCTGACCTTTTTCATGAATTTGAATTTGTTCTACATTTTTCTCCCACTCTGTCCAGGACCGCCTATTGTGATCCCTATCAGAGCAACTGGTGGTGATAACTAAGCATCATCTATTTCTTCTGGGCTCAGGCTGGTGGAGGCTGTGGTTCATTTGGTCCCTTAGTCATTTGGACTAATATTTTCCTTGTGTCTGGTTTTCTTCATTCCTCTTTGCTCCGAACATAATGGGATCAATAGAGGTGCCTTAGATGGCTGCTCACAAGCTTTTAAGACTCCAGACACTACTAACCGAAGTAGGATGTAGAACAGTTTCTTTATGAACTATGTTACGCCAAATGACCTAAAAGTCCCCTGAGACCATGGCCCCTAGCCCTCAGCCCCCACAATTGGTCCCTCAAGGTGTATGGATGTGTCTAGAAGCTTTTTTGACTGTGCCCCGCTTTGTGCTCTATCGTATATATATATATGAATATACATGCTTTATATACAAATGTTTATGTAAAAATATCCATAGCCTATTCTATATATGTTCATGGGTATGCTCCTATATGCCCTCCTTCCTCTATTCAGCATACATATCTGCCTATATATCTGCTAATAAGTTATTATTTGTTTTTACTATGTTGTAAGGTTGTTTGTGCTATAGTATTTACTGTGGTTACCTTTTTTTTTTTTCCTGTGTTCCTGTATGTGTCTTCCTCTGCCTTGGTCAAGTTGTGCTGACTTCCCCTGTGTCCTGTATTGTCTTTCTCTTCACCAAAGTTAACACTTGTCTACTATCTCATTAGTGATTTGCTCTTCCCCCTCCCCTCTTTCATAACTATTAATGAATGTGTGTAAACATTTTCATGAGTTTTTATAATAGTGCTGTCATATAATATTTGCCCTTTAGTGATTCACTTATTTCACTCAGCATAATGCCCTCCAGATTCATCCACTTTGTGAGATGTTTTGCAGATTCATCATTGTTCTTTATCATTGTGTAGTATTCCATTGTATATATGTACCATAATTTGTTTATCCATTCATCTGTTAATGGGCACTTAGGTTGTTCCCATCTTTTTGCTGTTGTGAACAGCGCTGCAGTGAACATGGGTGTGCATATGTCTATTCACATGACAGCTCTTATTTCTCTAGGATATATTCCTAGGAGTGGTATTGCTGGATCATATGGTATTTCTATTTCTAGCTTTTTAAGGATGCACCATGTCATTTTCCACAGTGGTTGTACAATTTTACATTCCAACCAACAGTGTATTTAAGAGTTTCAATCTCCCACAACCTCGCCAGCATTTATTTTTTTCTGAATTTTTGACCAGTACCATTCTTGCAAGAGTGAGATGATATTTCATCATAATTTGGATTTGCATCTCTTTTAATGGCTAACGATCCTGAGTATTTTTTCATGTATTTATTGGCTGCCTGAGTGTCCTCTTTGGTGAAGTGAGATTGCAATGCTTGTTCATACCCATATCACATCACTGGTCATAAGAAGATTGTGATTAAACTCAAACCCAGGCTATATTTCACAAACCCTGATGACAAAGCCAGTCTCCACATCCTGTGATGGCTCAAATAATTCCCTTGATTCTACATGCAGAGCTTTCCACGTATCCTTGTTAGATTTCATTTTGTTGGTTTCAGTTTGTCCTTTTACCTCCTCAAGACCGTTTTGAATTTGATTTCATTATGCAGTGTATTTACCCAGTATAATATAATGGGAAAAATTTGAAAACAAAACAAAAAACAGGCTTCTATAACTCCGTACAAGACACTGATTAAAAAAAATACATATATATTCCAAAAGACCAAATAAATGATATGGTGTTACAACTTAGGATTGTAGCTCATTCACTCATTCAAATGTTCCTTAAAGCCTGTACATGCCAGGTATTGTGCTAGGCCTTGTGATAAACGGTGACTAAACAAACAAGTCTTAGCCTTTATGAAACTGGTATTTTTAGTGAGAGAGATATAAGCTAAGCAGGGCATGGTAGAAAATAAACAGAGTGATAGACTAGAGAATGACAGGATTGTGAAGGTGGCCGTCTAATTTAGAGATAGATGTCTGAATAGGTGACATTTAAACTAATGCCTATAGCTTTAGAAGGCTCCAACTATTCAAATAGCTGGGAGAAGAACTTCTAGGCAGAAGAGCACAGTAAATGCAATCAGGAAGGGTTGAGCTCAGTCTGGTTAAGAATAGAAAGTCATCAGCATGACCGAAGCTTAGTGAACAGGAGGGGAGTAGGTGGGGCTGAATCATGTAGGACATTGTAGATCTTGATATGGAGTTTAGATTTCTCTTGTCTTCTTTCTGGATTGACAACAGCTTTGGGGTAAATTTGTTCAATAAGTAAACACTCCATTTAACTATACTACTATCTAATCCACATCTCTCCATTTTGTTCGTGACAATATCATGAAAAACTCTGGCAGATATATTGGCAGAATTCTGGTTTACTTTATAGGGTTGTTTTTCTTTTCTTTTCTTTTCTTTTTTGAGGTATAATTCAAAACAAACAACAAACAAAATTACTTTAGGGTTTATTCTTAGTAAACCAGTGTTAGCTTGTTTGTTCATTCCTTTTAAACTGCTTGCTGACAGATCCACTATAGAATTTTACAAGGAATTAGAGTCAAATTTAGCAGTCCATAATTTCTAGAATTTATATTTTTGATATTTGGGTCACGATTTTTCCCATCTTCAGTTTATTCAAATATTTCTGTTCTCCCCCGATTCCACAAAGGTTACCACAAGTGGCTCTTGATCAACCTACAAGATTATTCAGTATTAAGCAATGTAATTTGCTTTATTTAAGGGAATTAGATTCTTTCTTGTACTCTACAAATACATCAGTATTCAATTTGGTCTTCTTTGCGTTTTAAGTTTGGAGGCAGTTTTTCTCAATAGAGAAGAGGAAAGTAAAACAGTAAATAGGTGGTTCTCCTCACTTTCACCTGGCATCTTCACTTCGTGTGTCCCAATGGGTGAGCCACCATGCCTGGGCCAACTCTTCCTCTCTGCACCTTGGTTTAAGCTTAACTCATCTTGCCATCCATGTGGAAGGCCGGGATTTGATTCCTGGTCAATGTACCTCACGCACAGCCGCCACAAGCGGTCAGTGAAGGCTTGCCTGTTGCTATGATGCTAAATAGGTTTCAGTGGAGTTTCCAGACTAAGATGGCCTAGGAAGAAAGACTTGGTGATCTACTTCTGAAAATCAGCCAGTGAAAACCTTATGGATCACAGCCATTCAATCCTCAACTGATCATGGGGTTGGCACACGCCTGGGCAGCATTTTTTTTCATTGTACACGGGGTCGCAGCTAACAACAATAAATAATATCAAACTAAAATCCTTTTAAAAATAGCAGTTAACATTTTTTTTTCTTTTGGTCAGGAACATTTTACCTGAATAAGCAGGATTCGTAAATTACCCTCCTGATTACTTGTCTTTAGGAAAAAAAAAAAAACACAGGGAAAGTAGATATTCACTTTACCTACTTCTGCTGACAACAGCAGCGCATAATGTGGAGAAATTAAGAAAAGACAAATCACATTGTATTTCCTTCTCAAAACTGGGAATAGAGAGGGGAGCTATATAAGCACATTGAATCCTCCTCATAGGTGACCATAGTAGCTGGAACCTACTTGGATGTGACTATTAAATTTACCCTTGCGGGTACTCTGCAAAAGTGCACACTCTTCTTACTTTTGTGGTTTAAATCCAAGTGAAGAAAATCTGCAACACAGATCTTAGAAGATTTGAAGGTCCAAGGGATTTCACAGAAATCTTAGAATGAAGACGACCATGAGAAGTCACTTAAATTGCTGGGCCCTCACTTTTCTCATCTATAAAATTAAGAGGTTAGAAGATCATCTCTGAGGCTCCTTCCAGCTATAATGCTCCATGATTGCGAGACAATTCTCTTCCTCCTGAATAGAAAGCTTGATCTTTGTGGTGATTGAAATAGGGCTATGATGCTTCCTTTTTCATTCTTCAGCAATTTTATGTGAAATTTTTTACATAAGACATTAGAAAATTGTATCAATTTTCTGTAGAATTTCCAAAGAAATTTAAAAATACCTTCCACCTATCAGTTAACAGCCCCTCTATGCCCTGTGAATCAGCTTTATGCTGGATGTTAAAAATGCCCAAACCTTAGGCGGTCAGTCCTAGGTCATTTTCCCATTGAACATTTTTTCTCATATTCCGAATTTCTTGTCGCCAAATAGTGTATGTGAAATATTCATTATGTCTTCAAAGCCTTCTCTGTCTCCGAATTTGAATAAACAATACATCCTATTGCAGCAACTATCTGTATAATTCGGTGATCGATGCATGATTTTAAGCCTTGCAAAATCGTAGGAACAACTTCGGAGGAATAGATAATGCTATCCCTTTTTAGATATTCATTTCTTCTCTAAGTTGAAATGCTCTCATTGTGGGACCTTTTCATATACCCTTCTAATCCCGAGGCCTAGAGACAAAGAGAAAAGTCATAGAATGTGTGTAATATAGGCCAGATAATAAAGGTAAGAGTGTTTCTCTCAGTGTTCTTTTTCCTAAATTATTATGGGAGATTTGGTTAACATCATTTGCCACTCAGGCTTTTCCTGATACTGAGTAAATATTAAGACTACGTTTCCGAAAAAATTATCCAGTTGTCATTATTTATACCAAGGCAGGAAGAAAAGGTGTGTGAGAGAGAAATTAAAGGACATGTCAGCCTGTATTCTGATTTGAGAGAGGGAGGGAGAGGGAGAGAGAGAAAGTTGATAAGTAAAGCTTACTTTCCTTTTTTTCTAAAAATTCTTTTCTTAAAATACTCTTTTTATCTGTCTTATTTTATGGCTATTTATTTCTTCAAATATCCATTCAAATTCCATTGAAATGTCTTTAAAAATGGAAAAGTAATCTGCAGGTATTTCATAACTCAACCACAGAACGTGATTCCCGGTGGTCAGTCAGGTGATACTAAAACGCAACACAAAGGCTATCTCAACATGTTTAATTAGGCAACTTGATGTATGATGTCCATGAATTGTTCTAGAATGCAAATGCAAATCTGGACCTGGGTAGATTCAGAGAGCCTGATGTGTACATTTATGCCTACAGACAAGCATAGAAGAAGGAGACTGCTTTCTGTTTTTTTTGGTGATATCAAATTCTTTAAAAAGCCTCAGTTTCTGGTGTGAAATAAAATAACGTGCACTGCTCGCTCCCTGTGTGTGTGCACCCATCCACCCCACCACCACCACCACCACCACCACCACCACCACCACCAACACTCGGAAGCTCTTCTTTCATGACTGCATTTCCTCCCTGGTGGGTAAGAATGCTGAAAAATGAAATAAGAATGTGGGCCCTACCATTAAGCCCCTAGCGTTTCCTATTCCAACACAGATACATGTTGTTGAACGTTCGCGTCTTGGCTGGCTGTGAACACAATGTGTTATTTGTTGTCCTGCTTAATTCCCCAAGAAATAAAGGAGACGCCCTTGGCCAACTAATAGGAAACAATCCATGTCTGCTGAGGAAGGGTAATTAAGGGTGTTTCTTGCGTGCCAGCGGTCTTTGCATTCTGCCAAAATGTAACATCTCTGGAACCATCCCTCCATGGGCTGAGTCCCCAGACCTCTGAATGAAGGGTGGGCCCACAGTCCTTCTGTGGCTGCAGAAGGTCATTCTAATCAGGAAGTGACTCTTTTCTTTCTAGAAAATAAAACTATATTCTACTTTTGTTCAATGTGAACTGACCCTTCTTTATCATCTCACATTTAATTGTTGTGAAAACTTATCTCAAGGATTCTCTATATCTAATTTTCACATTTTCTCCCAGAAAGCATCTGTTTCATGCAGGTGCTTTTGAACATGTTATTGTTTTCTTCTTTCTCTCTGGGAACAGTTAGTGTGACATTTATTGGGGCCATAGATGTTACATTTTTGTGGTATGACAAGAGTAGTACATTGCCTAAGTGAGAAATTTTGAGGTCGGGTAGCTGTGTAGCACTTCCTGATATTTGTGCTAGTGCTTCTGAATTTCTAAAGAGAGTTGTAATGAAGAATACACCCAGCCAAAAAGAATGATATGGGTAAAATGATTGCCTGAAAAGACTGCTAAACATGGCATATTTCCCACGATTTTCAACAACTACAGAAAGCCCAGTCTGGCCAAATAATACAATGTATTCTGAGAAGAATGATTGTAAGGGGCATAAAAATAAATGTAGCACAACACTTGCATTCTTTTCTCCCTATTATATAGTATAAAGGAAACTTGGAACCTGAGGCATCTATTCTTTAATGAGGAGGGGCCAAATAATATACAAGTCTAAACTGAAACATTTTAGATTGGGAATCAAGCCACCTTATAGTGGAAGAAAAAAAGGCAAGTTACTTCTGGAGGTGTCAGCTTTGAAATATACCTGAATTGGTGACAATTCAGTAACTATAACAGGGCTGACCAAGGCAGGATATTATGTGCTCAGATACTCAAGAAGTAACCCCATGAAAAGAAGCCAGGAATAATAGCAAGAAATTTCCCAGAGAGCCTGAGATTTCTGATATGTCTTTGCTAAATAAATTATATGCATTATTAAGCGATATCTAGTATCTGCTATTCACCACCCACCTGTCATCTTGTCCTACTGTGGTGGCTTCAGTGTTGCTGTGATGCTGGAAGCTGTGCCACTGGTATTTCAAATATTAACAGGGTCACCCATGGTGGACGGATTTCAGCAGAGCTTCCAGACAAAGACAGACTAGGTAGAAAAGTCTGGAGGCTTACATCTGAAAATCAGTCAATGAAACCTTTATAAATCACAACAGAATATTGTCTGATACAGTACTAGAAGATGAGCCCCCAAAGTTGGAAACCAAAAAAACAAACCTATTGCCATCAAGTCAATTCCATCTCACAGCAACCCTATAGGACAGGGTAGAACTGCCCCATAGAGTTTCCAAAGAGCACCTGGTGGATTCGAACTTGAGAAGAGCAGGCTAGCTGAAAGCAAATGTAGAAGCAAACAACATATGAAGATAGGATATAAAGAAGATGATGCAACCTAGAGGAGAAAAACAATGTTATCAACAGAAGACACCAGAACCAACTAAGTTGCAAACAAGGACTTATCAATACCAACCAAATGGGCTCAAAAAGCTCCAATGTGTATAAAAGAAGGGACACTAAGACTCAACTTTGCTAGGAGTCATAACCAGAGCCAACTCAGTTGTATGTTGCAGACTGGGAAGCAGTGGGCTGTGGCAGTTCACCTGGGCTTACTCCCAGGTCCTAGAGACGTTGCTAACCTGGTCGTACGTTGAGGGTCGAGACTCAGTGAGCTAGGAAGCAGTAGGCTGTGGCAGGTTGCCCTGGCTTACTCTTAGTTCACTCCCAGACCAACACACGTTGCTTCAGTCATACGTTGAGAACTAAGGGATAACAAGCCCTTGTGCTCAAGAGATGTGACAGATCCAAGAGAGATTCTCTGGATTCAAGGCTGATTTGACATCTGAGCCATTGACGATGACATGGTCAAGAGTTGGTCTGGACCAAGAAACAACAATGCTCAAACACCTTCCTCCTTTGCCGTAAGCTTGCTTGCTTTCCCTCTCCTTTCCCTTGGTGAATTGAGATCTCTGGTGTCACAGCCAAGAACCTGTGTGCCTAATAACTAATAAAGACATTGTGGAAAGACACAAATCATTTGGACTAGTCATTGTGACCCCGTCCTCACGACAGAACTGCCAACCTTTTGGTTAGCAGCCATAGCACTTAACCAGTACTCCACCAGGGTTTCCTGAGGTTGGAAGGCACTCAAAATACACAGTGGCCACAACAATGGACAACTGCATATTAACAACTGTGAGGATGGTGCAGCACTGGGCAGATTTAATTCTATTGTATGTGGGGTTTCATTCTATTGTATGTGTATGTAGCTCTTGATGGGAGCTAACAACAAGTATCTGCTAAAGGTTATTACTGAAGAAGGAATAGGCTCCTTAGGAAACATGGGGTCTTTGTCCTAAGCCTGTTCCCTAACGTGCCTGCATATCAAAATCACCCAAGAAGGAGGATTTAAAAAAAAATTCAGAGGCATAGGCCTTAATTTGAGAGCTTCTACTTTAGTAAGTCTGTGGTGATGCTCAGGAACCTGTGTTTATGAAAATTCTCCAGGTATTTCCATGGGAAGCAAGATTAAAGAACCGCTGCTCTATGGCAGTGGTTGGTGTGTGGTGTGAGTTTATTTTCATCAGTAATAAAGGGCAATTTCACATTAATGTAGGTTTACACTAATCCTTTGACTTTTTTTATAAAAATTTTTTTTTTTAAATCCCATTCTATTTTAATGGGTAGGAATGTAAATAAATAATAAAAATAAAGAGTTCTTATTTACAAAATTACTATATCAGTGGGATGGATTTTTCACAGCTCCTTAGTCTGTGTCACCTATATGATACCATTTAGTCTGCTTAACTAATGCTTCTGTCATGAATAAATGTTAATTGAACAAATGCATGAATTAAGGCTGTTAGGGGGCCTGGGTGTACTTCAGAAACACAAAGACCGGTGACTCAGAGAAGCAGGTGGCAGAGAACAGGAAGGAGCTTTTACCAGCTGTACAAGAGCCTTAGTGGTGGAGGCGTCTGTCCAAAGCCCAGCTCCAAATTAGAACCCCTAGAGAAGGACAGGCTTTTGGGATGCCTTCTCTTATGTGAAGCCCCAACTATTTGCTTAAGGGAAGACTCCCTTTCCTGGTGCAAATTTTGAGAGGCCACAAGAAGCGGGTCTCCAGGAACCCTGACTTCCTTTCCTGTTTTCTTTTTTCAACGCTTGCTCCCTTTTGGGTGGAAATGATTATTGCTGTAGGATGCACAGCCCCAGCCACAGCACAGCAGAAGCAGCCCTGGAACTCGAAGACATTCCTCTCCTGATGGTGCAGAGCTAGGGAGGTGGGGCGGGGAGGGGGACAGGCTGAGGCCAGAGATGTTACCGCAGGTCTGAAACGAGAATTGGGCAGAGGGAGGCATTCACTCCTGAGGGGTCAACGGGCACTATATCACTGCATCACTCCCTGCCCTCAGGGAGCTTTCAGTGTCAGTTTGAGTCTCAGCTTGAGTGACTGCTTCTACAAAATTGGCCTAATAATTACAATGCTTCCTGGTGTTGTGAATATGCACATAAAGCACCCAGTCCAGTGTCTGGCTCCATATAGCGGACAATCAGTAATTTTTTTTTTTTCCTCCTTCCCTGTGCAGCCTGAAACTTAGTAGTCTACAGAGAAACTTTCGAAAAACAATAGACAGATGGTTGGCTGCAGATTCCATGTGCGTATAATCAGCACTCCAACACCTTCTTTATCATCTCGTGCTCCCCCTTTATCCCACCACATGTTTCCTTTTGGTGGTGATTTCATTTTTCCTCCAAGGTTGTCCTTGATGTTCTTTCTAACCTAATTCCACCCACATACCATATGCTGGAGGGTGGTGGTGTTGAGGAGAGGTGCTGAGATTTGTTCTGCATCCTGCACCTGCCTGGGGCTGGACCTGCCTATATATAGACAGAAATGAGCAGCAGGAATCTCTGAAATGTCAAGCCCAGGGAACAGGAAGGTCTCTTTGATCTCTTTGGGAGTGGGCAGAGTGGTATCAATAGACTGGCATGGCAGTGCTCTCAAATTCCCTGTCCACAGATGGAGGGACTCCTGTCCTTCCATGGTCATTCGGAGCTCCTGGGGATTCTAAGGGTTCTGTTCAAAGCAAGTCTGGTAGCTTCTGGGAGTCCTACAGCTGCTTTTATGGTTAAGTTGTGGGCTGTCCAGTTATACTGACTTGGTTCAAAACCACCCTCCTCCGTGTACAGCCTGTGTGATCTGTGGCAAGCCCATAATCTATGGGATCCTACATTTCCTAATCTTTAGAATGGAACGCGTATAATAACCCCATGTCACGTAGCAATGCCCAGCTCAGTAAATGAGAACTCCGCTCTTTCTACTGTTCGTTCCAAAAGCTTTAGTGTCATCTTTAATTTTTCCCTTTTTCTACTCCACATTTAGCTATCCACACAGTCGAATGCCTTGCATACTCAATAAAACACAGGTAAACGTATTTCTGGTATTCCCTGCTTTCACTGAGGATCCATATGACATCAGCGAGGATATCCCTCCTTCCTTGTCTTCTTCTGAATCTGGCGTGAATTTCTGGCAGTTCTCTGTCGATGTACTGTTGTAGCCACTTTTGAATGATCTTCAGCAAAATTTTACTTGTGTGTGATATTAATGATATTGCTTGATAATTTCCACATTCAGTTGGATCATCTTTCTTTGGAATAGGCATAAATATGAATTTCTTGCAGTCAGTTAGCTAGGTAGCTATCTTCCAAATTTCTTGGCACAGGCAAGTGAGCACTGCCAGTGCTGCATCCATTTGTTGAAACATCTCAGTTGATATTCTGTCACTTTCTGGAGCCTTGTTTTTTTGCCAATGTCTTCAGTTCAGCTTGCACTTCTTCCTTCAATGCCATTGGTTTTTAATCACGTGCTAACTCCTGAATGATTGAATGTCGACCATTTCTTTCTGGTACATGACTCTGTGTGTTCTTGCCATCTTCTTTTGGTGTTCACTGCATCGTTCAGTATTTTGCCCATAGAATCCTTCACTGTTGCAACTCAAAGCTTGAATTTTTTCTTCAGTTTTTCAGCTTGAGAGATGCCAAGTCTGTTCTTCCCTTTTGGATTTTTAATTCCAGGTCTTTGTACGTGTCATTATAATACTTTACTTTTTCTTCTTGAATAGCCCTTTGAAATTTGTACACTGAGCAAATAATCACAGAAGCTGGACTATATGAAGAAGAATGAAGCGTCAGGACTGGAGGAAGACTCATTAACAACCTGCAGTATGCAATATGCAGATGATACAACCTTGGTTGCTGAAAGTTAAGAGGACTTCAAAGCACTTATTGATGAAGATCAAAGACCACAGCTTTTGGTATGAATACACCTCAAAACAAAGACAAAAATCCTCACAACTGGACCAATAAGCAACATCTTGATAAACAGAGAACAAATTGAAGTTGTCAAGGATTTCATTTTACTTGGATCCACAATCGACACCCCCCATGCAAGCAGCAGTCAAGAAATCAAATGGTGCATTGCATTGGGCAAATCTGCTGCAAAAGATGTCTTTAAAGTGTTAAAAAGCAAAAATGTCACCTTGAAGAGTAAGGTGTGCCTGAATCAAGCCATGGTGTTTTTAATCACCTCATATGCATGGGAAAGCTGGGCAATGAATAGGGAAGACTGAAGAAAAACTGTCACCTTTTAATTACTTGTTGGCGAAGAATACTGCATATACCATGGGCTGCCAAAAGAATGAACAAATCTGTCTTAGAAGAAGTACCTCTAGAATGCTCCTTAGAAGCAAGGATGACGAGGCTTCATCTCACAAACTTTGTACATGTTATCAGGAAGGATCAGTCCCTGGAGAAGGACGTCATCCTTGGAAAAGTAGAGAGTCAATGAAACAGAGGAAGATCCTCAATGAGATGGATTGACACAGTGACTGCAACAATGGGCTCAGGCATAACAATGATCATGAGGATGGTCCAGAACTGGGCAGTGTCCCTTTCTGTTATACATAGGGTCGCTATGAATTGGAACCAACTGGACAGCATCTAACAACAACAATCTAGCTATCAGCAAATTTGTTACCGGAATAAGGTTCTTGCCTCTCACTGGTCAAGAATGAGCAGGTAGGGCACATAGAGTTTTCCACATAAGCAAAGCTTTATTGAAGAGGCTTGCAAGCGGAGATGTGGAGGGCTTAGAGCAACGCTTACCCTCGTCTCACAAAACAAAAGTTTGGGCCTGGGTATTTAAAAGTTCTTCGGTGGGAAAAGATTCGTATTTATTCACAGACACAGGTGGGGATATGTTAACTAAGGTGAGGCATGCAGCAGCTTTCCAAGATGGCTCCTGTCCCAGAGGCCTCTGGGATTCGTAGCAGGACTTACTATGGGGTGTCATGCCTGTGCAGTCTCCCAGCTGCTGCCGCAGCCCTCACTCTGCTCCTCATGGCAGGTCACACAGCGGTCACAGGTGAATGTTCTGTGCATGTCTCTGAGGCTGGTTTTCTCCAGCTGCTTCTGAAAGACAACTTTAAAGAAGTTTGCAGGCTATTTTTAGATACCCTGCCCCATTGTTCTGGGAAATGGCTTTGTTTCTGTGCCCTGGCCCATTTCTTGTTACTTTGTTTGCAGATGGGGCCGGGGGGGGGTGGGGGGTTGTGTTCCCCATCTTAAATTGTGTTGGCTTTATCTTAAAAATAAATAAAAACCCAAATCCAACCACTTCTCTTTCCTCCTCTGTACCTCTGGCATCTCCTCTGAGAGGCCTGCCCTGACCACCATCAACCACCCTCACTTCTTTCCCTTCTCACCTATTTATTCTGTCCATGGGACTTATTTCCATTAAATTTTTTTTTTATATGTATGTATTTGTCTATTTTTTCCTCTCCCCTGCCCTCTCACCACTAGACTATAAGCTTCGTGATGACAGGGATTTTGTAAATTTTGTTCATTTTTGTATCCTCATCGCCAGTGCACTGCCTGGCAAAAAAAATGTTTCTTCTAAGGATCCATGTCAAAGAAAACACTTAGGCCTTTGATTAAACCAGAAAATGTAAATCACTCAGCAGAGGACGCCTCTGTCTCTCCCTATGCATTTTGAATTGTAGGAGCTTTTCTTTCATGCTATCCAGCAACAACACAAACTAACTTCAAATTCTGGGACACTTCTCCATGACAGTTTCTCAAAGGACAAGTTGCTAAATCCCTTTCAGAAGGAAAAAAGAACATCAGACTGACTGTATCAAAGACATTGCACAAAGCTTGAATATAAAGCTATGATGTTGACATGTTGGTGTGACTTTTTGGAAGAAGTGTTTCTTAAAGTCTAATTGTCAGTCACTGGCATCAGAATTACCTGGGGTGCATGTTAAAAGACAGATTCCCAGGATCCATACCAGATTCCCTGTTTGAAGACTATAGGTGTGCTTTGTACATTGCTTTTGTTAAGAAGCCTACTTCAACAACAGCAGAATACCATATCACCAGCTGTCAGAAGCATGTACTGAGTGTCCAGTGGGTGGCCCAAGGGGCCAAGTGCTGAATCAAGAAAAACCACAAAATCCTTGCCACAGTCCTCTAAGATACATAGATTGGTAGAACACACAAGTAATAGAGAAAAAAAACAAAACAAAACAAAAACAAACAAACAAAAACTAGTTGCTGTCACATTGACTATGACTCATGGTGAACCCATGTGTGTCAGAGAAATAAAAATACTAAACCTACACTTGAACATGAAGTTAGGTATTTTTATACTGTAGGAAGATTAAGAGGGTTGGGTGTGTGGATAAGAATTGTGGTTCATTGTTTACAGAAAAAGACATGACAAAAGACAGTTTTCGGACTAGACATGTTGAGACTGTCCAGTCTCGGAGAGGTAGAGGGTCATAATAGAAGATTAAGAACTCTATTTGTGCCAAGTTCAGCTTTATTATGCATCTATTTTTATAAATCCTGTAAGCATAGAGGAAACCCTGGTGACGTAGTGATTAAGTGCTACGGCTGCTAACCAGAGGGTCAGCAGTTCGAATCCGCCAGGCACTCCTTGGAAACTCTATGGGGCAGTTCTACTCTGTCCTATAGGGTCGTTATGAGTTGGAATTGACTCGACAGCACTAGATTTGGGTTTGGTTTGATAAGCATAGATGCACCTGGGAAGTTCTCTGTCCCAAAAGAGAATGCAGAGCAATATGCTACTAAATGTATTAATTATCCAAATGCCCAGTATCTGTATTTAATTCACATAACCCTTATATAATAATACTAATCTCTACAACACTGAGAACCAAAGGCGATTGAATTGTGCAATCATGCTAGGGATAGAAAAATAAAATTAGGGTAATTAATTTCTATTTTTTCCCAAGACTTAGAGTTCTGAAAAACTTTTCATTGTTTGATTGAAATATAAGAATGGAAAAGGTGATTGTCTACATGCAAATTGATAATTTATTAAAACTTACTGGGCATTACCTAGAGGTGTGGAGACTTCAGCTAAGGTCATTGAAATCCATAGGCCCAAGCAAGACTTGTGGTCAAAACTATTGGGGATTCTGCTATTTAAAAAGTGGAGTTGAGTGGGCATGACATCCTCTACAATGAAACGTGACTCTTGAAAGGAACAAGTTACTTTTCTAAAAATATTTTTAAAGGAGTGAGTCGTTATAGTAATTTCTAACAGAATAAGCTTACTAGTCTTCTGAGAAGTGAAAGACTGAATTACACATTTCTACTAAATTATATTAAGCCAAGTTGATATTTTCATACCCTTCCCAATGCACCTATACACATCAGAGTCATTGTGTTCTTCATTCTTTCCAGATCAAGACCAAATACTTAAGTCCTTCTTATCACTGTGAATTCATAAAATATTTTCTCTTTTCATCAGCAATTGAAACTCAGCAGCATGATAGCAACAGCAAAGCTCTTTAATCTCTCATAGTGCTTGGAAGTCTCTATTTGATTTCACAAGATATCTGAATATTCTGAAATCTCATCTAGTAATTTGGTCTGACTGGAACAGGCAACTGTATGGTACATTGGTACCTGAACAACAGAATGACTTACAATCTTCTGTGAGTATGTCTTTATTCCTATCCTACATAATTAAAAAAAGGAAAAGATTCTAACTCCCAAACAAGGGCAGCTTCAGGATTCATTTCTGGTTGGGTCTGAAGGGCAATATTATGATTGAAAAAGGGGCAAGAAGGGGACCTGTCCTAAAGCTTCACTTGAATGGCAAATGCATGGTTTTCACTTAGGATATGTGTTACTGGAGACTCGAAAGAGCAAAGTTTTTGAAAGATGCTGGTATTCATATTTTACATAAGATTGAGAAAAGATCCACTGTGAATCTATATCAAAGAAACAAATCACAAAGGGTAGTGGGGGTATGGTACGGAGATTACAGGGGCTAGAGTCACACTTCGTTGCTGCTGGCACCCTTGAACAATACCAAGACAAATCATAATGACAGAAATACTAGACTGCTTATTTAGTAAATGTTAACTGACGTGCTTATGGTTGGTATGCTCTGCCAAAATCAGGTTCTGTTACTGGTGGAGCAGGAACTGGAGTGGTGTCTAGCATGGTAGACTAGGGCATGGTCTGTGACTTTGTTTGGTTTGGGACTGTGGGCAAAGAAATTGCCAAGGTTTGATTTCCTTCTAAATATGGCTCATGGGTCTTGTTTCCATAGCATTTCATGTAATATCTTTTCTTCAGAGTATTAACAAATATCTTGCCAATATGGTGACCCCATGCATGCACAGCAGAACTACACTCCATAGGGTTTTCAAGTCTGTCAATTTTCAGAAGCAGACAACCAGGCTTTTCTGAGTGCCTCTGGATGGGTTCAAATAGCCAATGTTTTGATTAGCAGTCGAGCACTTAACCAACTGTGCCACCTAAGGACTTCCGCCAAACAAACAAACAGCAAAACTTACAGTGACCCTATAGGACAGAGTAGAGCTGCCACATAGAGTTTCCAAGGAGTGGCTGGTGGATTGAACTGTCAACCTTCTGGTTAGCAGCCCAACACTTAATCACTGTACTTTCCTACAAAACAACTAAATTGCTCATTAATTTTTTGATTGGACTATCCCACCAGAAGCGTGTTACAAAGGGAGTAGAGCTATCACTCTTCTGAGCATCCCAAAAGCGGTGCCTTGTCAACAGTTTTCAAGGTCCTATATTGGCAGGGAAAAGCCTGGTGGCATAGAGGTTAAGAGCTACAGCTGCTAACCAAAAAGTTGGCAGTACGAATATACCAGGTGCTCCTGGGAAACTGTATGGGGCAGTTCTACTCTGTCCTATAGGGTCTCTGTGAGTCAGAATGGACTTGACAGCAAGGTTTTTTTTTTTTTTTTATAGGCAGGCAAAGAAAACAAATAAACCCATTGCCATTCAGTCAATGCCAACTCATAGCGACCCAACTGTCGAATCAACTCGTAGCCTGCTCATGTAAAAAAACTCATACAGGACCTTGAAAATTCTTGACAAGGTGCCCCTTTTGATAAGCTCGAAAGAGAAATGGTTCTACCTGCTCCTTGGTAACACACTTTTGGTGGGATAATCCAATCAAAAAGATTAACTTGGGCAATTTAGCTCTTTTCTAGGGAAGAGTAATACAGGTCTGTAATTCAAGAAACTTCAATTACTCTTTAGGAGCTCTGATTCTGAAAGCAAATTAAACTTATGAATCTCAAATGTCTTTCTGAAAACCTTTGCTTTTTCAAACGTGAAAGTCCATTCGTGTGAAATTTGTGAGAATACATGTTTTATAGTATGTCATATTTAGATTGGTTATGAGTATAGCTAGGTCTCGTGGCCAGTATGGCTGCTAAAAAGATCAACCACACAGTGTTCATTGTCACTGTTATCATGGTGTAGAAGATGGTGTAGAAACCCTCTTATGATTCAAAATAAACACACATGCCCAGAAACGAGAAATCCTAGGATATCAGAATTGGAAGGATCTTTTTTTTTTTAATGTTATAGAGTTGAGCCACACGGCCTGAGTGTATCAATGGGTGGAAACTCTAAATTAATGATATTTAGAATTTGTTGTTGTTAGTTGCCATCAAGTTGATTCCGACTCATGGCAACCTCATGTCTGCAGAGTAGAACTGCTCCACAGGGCTTTCAAAGCTGTGACCTTTTGGAAGTAGATTGTCAGGCCTGTTTCCCCAGGTGCCTTTAGGTGGGTTTGAACTACCAACATTTTGCACCACCCAAAGACGCCCAATAATAATTAGAATTTTAGACTTTGCTGTTGTTGTGGAGAAATGGGTGATGGCTTCAGACCCTGAAACAAGATGTTTATGCCCCAAGCTTATTCCCAACTAAAGTGGGAACTTTTTGGATTCAAAGGTAGTTTTTATCCACCACAATACCATCATATTTTGTGAGTGGTATACTTTAGTACAAATTTTATTTTTCAATACTAATAGATAATCTTGCCTTCCTGAGCAAGACAGCATTTCTTAACAAATAAATAAAACAAAAACTTTGAATATGTTTCTCACCACATTATGACCCTGTAGTGCTGTCTTTAATATTGGGGAAATAAGATTTTCTATTTATCAAACTATTGAAGATCTGTGTTGACAAGACAGTATTCTATGAACCATGAAGAAAGATTTCAAAATTCACACCATTGCCTAATTAAGCATTTTCTCCAAACATATTCCCCAAAGCTCCAGAGTGTTTGTAAATTGTCACTTATGAATAGAAGTACATGTAGAAATTAACTCTTTAACACAGTTATGGGAGCTAAATAAGTATTATAAGGAATATATTTATGAAGATATTATTTTGGTCTCGGTTAAGTCATGTTTCTAACCTTGACATCAACTACCATAAGGTAGAAGTATACACAAGCTAGGATGCTTGGTAAAGATGTAAGAAAGGGAAAGACAGTTTCATTATTACACTGTGCATAAATTAAAGTCTTAACAGTAAACTACATTTTAAATGCTTTTTTTTTTTTAGGCTAGCTTGTAATTTACCAAAACAAATCAAACCGACTGCCATTTTGTTGATTCCGACTCATAGTGACCCCATAGGGTTTCCTAGGCTGTAAATCTCTATGGAAGCAGACTACCACATCTTTCTCCTGAAGAGCCAGTGGTGGTTTCGAACTGCCGACCTTTCAGTTCACAGTTGATGGCTTTAACCACTGCGCCGCCAGGGTTTGTAATTTAAAGAAACCAAAATGAAGAGTTTTTTGAAATACTTTCTGTGTAAAATGAATAATATTTCTATTATTCTAAATTATCTTTCTCCTTTTTTTTTTTGGTATTCTTATCTCATGTGCTGTATTTGATTTGTTTTCAAAGCCAGGCAAAGCTGTGGGCATGTATTGTAAAATTAAATACAGTATTTAGTTTAATAGGATTCAGTGTACCTGTACTGTTGCTATAGTATCGAAGTCTTAAAAAAAAATAGTCATTTCTTGGAGTTAATTATCCTTTACATGGATAATCACAATACTGAAAAAAAAGCTATTAGGTTTGTATTAGGAAAACAATAGACACTCAGAAGCTGTGGGTTTAGGACCAGAAATGTATTATGAGGACCCGAAGGCTAAGAGAGGCTCAGGAAGAAAGGACAGAGAGACGTTGGAACTGCAGATTAATTAACCCTCAAACGAGTCTATTTACACAAAAGGAATTTTATGGAAATCTTTAAAAGCATGATGGTTGTTTTCTAAGCCATGAAGATACTCAAACCTGAATCTCTCCTCCTATAACTTTCTCCCTCCTTTGAAACTCCTGAAAAGGAAGGAGAAAGGCAATGAGCTGACTGTAATTATCGTTTAAATCAGAACAGGCTTTTGTAAACTTGTAATTGACCTTTTTAATGTTCTTTTACTGTGAGAGAGGCTTTAGGAATGTCTTGTTTTCCTTCAAAAATGTAGCCTTTTAGTTTGTTAGCCTGTTAATTACTGTATATTTGTTATAATTCCTAGAGTAAATAAACATGTGCAATCACATAATTAAACTAGAATCTGTAATTAGGATGTGTGATTGTGATATAAAATTGTCTGTGAAGCTTTGTCATATAATGTGTCCCAAGCATACATGTTACATTCAAAATCTCAGGAGCTGATTTTCCTAATTTGTTCTTTTTCAAAACCTTAAATGATTACTGTACTTTCTGTGCTAAAAAAAAAAAAAAAAAAACCTTTTGTATAATGTGTAAGCTGAGTTAAGTGTGTTCTCAGTAGCTCTCTTTGGAATATCTACATATTTATTGTTCGACTCTGGTCATTCTTGGAGTAGAATGGTTCAGAGAATGTGGTGTGTGGTGCTGCAGGTGACTGCTCAGCTGCATGGCCAAACCTCCCTCAGGACAAGGTTGGCGATTCCAACCCAACAGGAGACACCTTGAGAGACAGGCCTGGTGATCTGCTTCCGAAAGGTCAGAGCTTTGAAAACTCTATGGACCAGTTCTATTCTGCACACATTGGGTCTCTATGAGTAGGAATCTATTTGACGGCAACAACAACATAGAGTTGACAAAATTTGTTGTCTCTTATGATCCGATTTACCATCCCTCATTCTTCCCTTCATGTTGCGTGGCTTTGGAGTTATTGCAGGCATTTTTGGTATTTAACTAAGGTGTAACTGGGTTGGGAATTCATTTGATTGGGTTTGATGGGGCATATGAGTGTGTTTTCCAGTAACTACTATGTAGTTAAATGACATCTAACTCCCTTGGCATAGGAATGGCTTCCTGGAATATCCCTACCGTCCATTGTGCAAATTCAACTGATGTCTTGACACGAAGGTATACAGCAATTTGAAAAGATGTTTTGGAAAGCTTTAATAAAACAAATGTGAAATTAGACTTAATTTAGATGTATAAGATCGGTCCCTTCTTTTGTCTTCTTTAATGTTATTTATTAAAGAACTGAGAGAAATTTCAGATTAAAATATGTAAGTGGGAAACAAAAGTGATGAAGGTGAGTGTTGAAATCAGCAGAATTTATGCTCACATTGAGTAAAAAAAGTAGATAATTATAATAAAAACATTTCAGAGCATAGCAAAAGCAATAATTAAGAAGATGTAAATGTCTAATGGAAGTAACGAGTAGGTGCTTGGACTGAATATTATGAGTGGGTATTATGAACACATTGGAGAATATTAAAATATCTTGGTGATTTAACACAAAATACCAATAATATAACAAAGATAATAAAACTCATTTTATGCCTGTACATTGAGGTCGTCAGTGACAAACTGGTTAATGAGTGACATCAATTCAAAGAACAAGGAAAATTAGTCATTCCAGAAACAAACAAAACAAAACAAAAACTTGAAATGCTTACATGTGAAAGAAATTTGTTAGTATTTTACCAGATCTAACAACTATCATAAAATATGCATATTACAAACAATGAGTTGTGAAGTTGAGAGTAACTTTTAAAACTATCAATAATAAAAAAACAAATTTCTGTCAACCAGGGCAGAAAAGGTCAGCAAATTACTGTCCATGTTTTTGTATGGCCTAACAGGTAAGAACAATTCTTACACTTTTAGATGATTAAAAAAAAAAAAATCAGAAGAACAATAGTATTTCATGATATGTGAAAATTGTATGCATTTCAAAATCAGGGTTCATAAATACGTTTTGTTAGAAGAAAGCCACGCTAACTCGTTTACACATTGTCTCTGCTCTCCTGCTACAGCAACTGAGTTGAGTTTGTTTGAGGCAGAGGCTGTATGTCCTACAAAGCCTAACGTATTTACTATCTTCTCTATAGAAAAAGTTTACCAGTCTGTAATGGTAGAGAATAGACTGGCTAAATTCTCTCCCTAATAAATAATATTACAAAATATTTGTCATGGTAAGGGGATCAAAGAGTATACAGCCAAAATATGTGAGAAAGAAAGTATTACAGAGGTGAAATAGACGGCTAGTTTATATTTTATTATTGTTGTGGATTTTATGAATTTGGTAGCATTTGTCAGCCTTCCCAAGCCTCTCAAACTTTGTAGCTGGTTATGATTACTTTTTTCATTCTAAATATTCATTTTCATTTCTAACTTTGTATTTGTAATTTTGTCTTTTTCTTAAACATGGGATTCTCAAATTATTTCAGCTCCAGGCCCTACAAAACTGAATATACCAGTTTATGATAAGCCACGTTTTCGGTCTCAGCTGGAGCTTAATACTCCTGCTACGTGTCTGTCCTATTTATACATATCACCCATTAGATTGAAGTTAGTTTTCAGGGAGCAAACAAGCATCTAGGGTGAAATAAAGAAAAGTAATCTGCTAAGTGTTTTCCCTCATTAGAACTTGACCCCCTGCTAAAACTTTCTCAAATATTATTCCTAAACGGTAGAGACTGCTGGTCTGAGTCTTGGAATGACACATTACTGCTCAGAGGGACTTTTTATGACTAGGTTTAAAATGGAAATGCCAACAGTTTTAATTATGGTACCGCTGCAGAGGGCACAGCACATTAACATTATTGCATGAAAAAATATCAGTCTGCTGTGAACATATTCAGCACCTTTAATATTTTCCTTTGCATCTACAAAAACCCACATCGAAATTTTTCATGAAAGCTAAGGAAGACTTCACAGAGAAATGCCTTTTCAAGATTTTTCAGTTTCAAGTTCTTTATTTCAAAGAGAGGTAGCAAAAGAATGTGAAGAGTTGTGATTACTGATACCAATCAAATGGGCTTGTCATGCTCCACAACGGCCCTCCAGTGTATCGTACGTGACCCATTTTTCTGGGGGGCAAATAGAATTATAATGGGCTGAACATTCAACTGTTAGGTATTTAAGAGAAACACAGCTATAGATATTTAAATGGCTTAAGAAGGTGCTATGATAAAGCTAGATGGAGCCATTGGCTAAGATATTTTGGCCCCAATTTTTTTCGTTTTCCGTTTTTTTTTAAGAGTCCAGAATATATGGCAGAAACAAAAGCTGTTTTATAGGAAGGCTCTTTTTATAGCTTTGAAATAATTGGATTCCATGCTACAGTAGAAAGTCTTCTCACAGGAGCTTTGGTTTCCTCCAAGACACTAGATAATTATGGACATTGATGGTTTAAGTGCTTGGCTACTAACCAGAAGGTTGATGGTTTGAACTCACCCAGAGGCACCTCAGAGGAAAGGCCTGGCAGTCTGCTTCCGAAAGATCACAGCCATGAAAACCTTACGGAGCACCGTTCTACTCTCACACTTGGTTTGCCATAAGTCAAAATTGACTTGACAGCAACTGGTTGTTTTGGTTTTTTTGGACAAGTCCATTACTACATTAATTCAAAATATACTAATGATAATTATGCATAACGTTTTACTTTCTAAGAATCTTAGAAATGCCACAGTCAGAAGGGCCTTGGAGCCCATTTTATCTCCTTTTCTTTTACAGCATAGAACCCAAAACTTAGAGTCAGTGAAGCATGGGCCAGTGATGGTGGTGCTGAGATTAGACGACAGTGTCTCTGACTCCCCTCGTAGTGTTCTTTCCATTCCAAAGTCCATGGTTTTCCTGGAGAGTTTCACTCTCTACGAAATACGTTTTATGATAAAAGGAGGAATGAGCCTGGATAAAGCCTAAAGCAGCTTCTGAACTAAAAAAGCTTTTGGTTTTCAGATTTAAGTGCAAAGTTTTACTGAAGGTTATGTGAAACAAGACATACACTTGTGCTAAACAACAAAAATTTGAGATTTCTTAAAGGAGTCAGTGAAATCCAACAATAAGATCAGTTTAATATCTCCTGAATTAGGGATTCCATTGTTTTTCTCATTGAGATCAGGGCTGAAGTGAGGATTTATCTTAAGATTAGGGCCAAGTTTAGCATGTGTTAGAGCTGTTTCAATGCACAGCTCTAATTCTATGGTCCAAACACAAGTACTCTATACATTTTCCTTTATATAATTTCTTTCTTATGGCTTAAGAACAAGACTTTGATGTACTTAGGTTCAGTGGTGGGACAGATCTAGAATTTTTTGATTGGCTCATTTCCATTATAAATATGAATAAGTAAACTAAATTTAATTACCTTATTTAAATTATCAAAAAGAAAAAAAATGGAAAAATGAATATTCAAAATAGAGATGTCTGCACTTAGGTCCTTACCCTAAATACGTGAAAATAGCAAATAATGGTCTACTGGCTAAGAATGCCATTCACTGCATCTGGCTGTGCTTTAAACAACTCTTTGTCGGTTGCACAGTGCATACCTTCAGGCACTGGAATGATTAGGGAGAAAATGGCGCAACCGCAGTGAAAGGCAAAAACTGGCTCTTCTAATGGTTTAGAATTGAGATCAATGATGACACAGTTCAATTACAGCATTAGTTCCGGATGTCAGAGAGGGGTTAAAAATGGAACATAATGACTCTTTAGCAGATAAATTTGGAGCAATTAGAGGTCTGAAAATGTCTTTTCATGTAACTTAAAAAAAAATAATTGCTCTTAAATGATCAGGGCTGCAGAGACTCTCTTTTTGCATGCTGGAAGCTGTGTTTAAATTCTATTGCGTCTCAACGTGGACTTAATCAACTGAGGTTCTAAACCCCAAGTCTCAAGTAAGGACAGACGAGATCTTAAGCTAGACTGAATTACAAGCATTTTTAAAAGATTAATAAATAAGCGTATAATGAAAAAGAAAACAAAATCATTAAATGGCCTAGCACAGTGTCTTGCACACAGTAGGCATCAAATAAATGCTTGTTGAATTAAATGTTACGCTTCTCCTTTAGTTATGGTGGAAGAGTAGCAAATTAGCTAAATATCAGCCAAGTCAAACTGTCTAGGTCAACTGCACTACCCCCCAAATATTAGCATTTTTGATGCATGTATAAATCGAGTAAGTTTAATTGAACTAAGTCAATACAATTCTTTTACTGTAGATTTAGTGGGTGAAATTGTCCTTTTCTAAACCATAATCTGCAATTGGTGGCTTTCTGAGCTCCTAGCCTGGTCCTGTGAAGCCTATGGTAATGCTGAAGCCCCCAAAGCATGTCTCTTTATTGTTCTCACCATTAGGATTATTGAACTGATGTCTTTATGGTTTTGTCTCAACCCATAAAGGAATTTTAGGGAGAAAGTTTGAACCAAATTGGTTGTTTTTGAAGTTGCACGAAAGGGCAAAAAGAGCCTTTGGTTCATTGACATTCTGTACAAATTTGAAAAACTTTCAACTACTGTGAAACCCATTTATATATTAAAAACCCTATATTACATATGTAAAAAGAAAAACAATGTTTCTTTCTTCCTTCCCTGTGCATAACGTGGTCACATAGTTCTGTCTCTATCTCTTATTCTCTTGATCCTTTCTGATCTCTGCTTTGTACAGTCTTTGTTCTGCCAGTTTGTTGTGGCTTTTAACTTAATGTCAATATGGAGTTGATATAAAGGGAGAACACAGGTTTCTCATAGATTTATTGCTTATAGATGCTGGATATAATGTAAGATTCTCTGCATTTTCTTTAATAGGAATTTAGGTCTTAAAATTATGCAGATACATTAACAGAGGACACAGTTATAAATACTTCTCAAACATAACCAAACACCTTACAAGAATGATTTTTCTGGGTTTGAAGGTTTAGGTCCTTGGTCTCATGGGACAGCTTAGTCAATTGGTACCACAAAATTCACATCCTGCATCCTAGTAAGGTGAGTAGCATTTGGGGTCTTAAAAGCATGTGAGCAGTCATCTAAGATACTATTAGTCTCTACTCCTTAGAAGCAAAGGAGAAAAAAGGAAACCGAAGTCTCAGAGAAGAAACCAGTCTACAAGGCTATTAGCCTACGTAAGCCACAGCCTCATCCGCCCTAAGGCCAGAAGAACCAGATGGTGCCTGGCTGGAACTACTGTCCTTTCTGATCAGAGCCACAGTCGATGGACCTGGATAGGATGAGAGAAAAACGCAGAATAGAACTCAGATTCTTAGAAAATTTAGACTTACTGCACCAGTTGAGACTGGAGGACTCCCTGAGACTGTTGCCCTGAGGTATTTTTAAACCTTGAACTGAAACTATCCCCTGAGGCCACCCTTCAGTGAAATAACAGATTGGCACACAAAATAAAGGGTATTACCTGTGAGTAGGTGCTCCATTAAAAAACTATCCACATGAAACCAAAAGTTCAACAATTACTTGAAAGCAAAGATGAGAAGACAAGAGAGGCAGGGAAACTAGAGGACTGGAAAATGGAACAACCAGAACGTAAGTAATGAAAACGTTGACACGTTGTGCAAAGTGTTAACTAACGTCACTGAACACCTGTGTAGACAATGTCAAATGGAAATTTGCTGGGTAAACTTTCACTGAAAATACAATAAAGCAATATTAAAAAAAATGAATAAAATTCCCTGCATTTCAATGGCAGAAAACAAGTGAGAAGAACATATATTTGATGAAGTCTTTAATGTTTCTGACATGTTGATTGTCTCATTTGAGTCATATAACAGTACTTAGCAGTAAATATTATTAGCTTTTATTTAGGGACGAGGAAACTGAGGCTCAGAAAATTTGATCAATTTGCTGAT
This sequence comes from Loxodonta africana, assembly GCF_030014295.1. Lineage (NCBI taxonomy): Eukaryota > Metazoa > Chordata > Mammalia > Proboscidea > Elephantidae > Loxodonta > Loxodonta africana. The sequence goes on from NC_087352.1 coordinate 81,228,352, forward strand.
TTTTGTACAGTTGATATTTTGCACAGTTAACTGGCCGACTTGAAGAGGTAAAGTACGAGTATCATTCATAACTTTTAAATACTAATAATAAACTAATAATCTGATAAAGGATCCCCCTGGGTGGTGCAAATGGTTGAGCAGTGGACTACCAACCAAAATGTTGGCAGTTCAGACCCACCCAGCACACTTTGAAAGACAAGCCTATTGATTTGCTCCTGAAGGGTCACTGCCTTGAAATCCCTATAGAGCAGTTTTACTCTGCATACATGGGGTCCATATGGGGTGACCATGAGTTGGAACCAACAACAACAATCTGATACAGAAACCTAATGCTTTGACTGTTAAAAAATATTTTTTAGGGCAATAGCTCATTTGATTTCAGTGGAATTCTTTTGCTGTATGAATTTCCTTGCTGAAGGGCTTAGGGAAATCATGTGTCGCTCGTGTACCTGTATTCATAACAAACACAAGTACTTAGCCTATATTTAAAGGCTTGCTGTATTTTAACTTTTTGAGGTGCTCCTGAGACTGAGTTTATGCAGATCTAGAGGATCTCGTTCTTCCTAAGGGCATATATCACCCTTACTTTCTGAGACCAAATAGATGAATTCAGATTTTTCTTTTTTTTTTTTCCAGAATGATCTTTTCCAAAAGTATACATGTTCCTTTTCTATTAAGAAAAAAGCTATAAAAATTTTACTGGACTCTTATCATGCTTATTTAAGGTTGCTAGTTCATGGTATACTGTATTTTTATGCAACTAAAATAATGAGAGCATTAAACATGTTTGGCCAACCATGCAGCCCTTTACACATTATTTTCCTAGGTGCTACATGCTCATTATATATGTCGGTGCATTATTTGCAGAAAAAATACAGTAAATGTCAGGTAACCCCAAAATTAAGGTTTTGAGCATTTCTTCTGTGGGGCTTAATCTTTTACTTGGAGTTTTTAAAACCACTGTCTGTAACAGAGGAAACCCTGGTGGCGCAGTGGTTAAGTGCTATGGGTGCTAACCAAAGGGTCGGCAGTTCGAGTCCACCAGGCGCTCCTTGGAAACTCTATGGGGCAGTTCTACTCTGTCCTCTAGGGTCACTATGAGTCGGAATCGACTCGATGACACTAGGTTTGGTTTTGGTTGGATCTGTAACAGAACTAAAATTGTTCCTTTTTAGTTAATTTTACTTTACTTGTCATACATGAAAATTTTCTTCACTAGACCAGCAACACTTGGAATGTTTCATTGTTTTTTAGTTGTGTGGTACAATTAATTACTGCTGTGAGTGGCCTTTCTGACCATGGTCTTGTAACTCCCACCCAGGCGATTGGGCAGGGCTATGTAATAGGGTAATTGTGGCCCACCAATGGGATTGGTCAGTTTTGCCTTAAAAGAGAGCCAATTCCAGACCAGAGGGGAGGAGCCCACCACAAAGAAGGGGAAACCAGCAGGAGAGACCTAGCAGCAGAGACCCAGTAGCAGGAGAAGGCACAGTGGGCTTCCCAGCCCATGGAGAGAGAAAGATGAGTGCCTCTGAGGGCCATGGAGAGGAGTGCCTGAGAGCATGGCTGGGAAGAGGCTGTCCTGATGGAAGAACTGTATCTTGAGTGTTCCTGAGTTCCTCAGCCTGAATTGTAACTGTTACTTCCCTAATAAATCCCATAATTGTGAGTATGGTCCATCAGTTCTGTGTGGCTATTGCAATGAATTATTGAACCCAGTAGAAAGTGTCAGAATTGGTAGAGATGGCAGAGAGAGGAGGCATGTCTGACCTCCTCCTCATAGGAATCAGCCTGGGGCTGTTGATCTTGATTCTCCTTGCCCCTCAGAGTGTTGGAAGAGGTTAGACACATCTCCAATGCAGTTTTTACAAGTTGTTAAGGATGAAGGAACAAATATTTTAGGTTTACGTCAATTATTATTACCCTATGATTTGTAGGGTGACCACCACTAGCCTGTCATATTGTTGTACTGTGGTGGCTTGCGTGTTGCTGTGATGCTGGAAGCTATGCCACTGGTATTCAAATAGCAGCAGGGTCACCCATGGCCAACAGGTTTTAGCAGAGCTTCCAGACTAAAACAGGCTAGGAAGAAGGACCTGGTGACCTACTTCTAAAAAAACTAGCCTGTGAAAATCTTACGAGTGGCAACAGAACATTGTCTGGTTTAGTGCTGGAAGATGAGCCCCCCCGGGTTGGAAGGCACTCAAAATATGACTAGGGAAGAGCTGTATTCTCCAAGTAGAGTCACCCTTAACTTCATGGATGGAATAAAGCTTTCAGGGCCTTCACTTGCTGATGTGGCATAACTCAAAAAGAGAAGAAACAGCTGCAAACATTCATTAATAATCAGAATGTGGAATGTACGATGTCAGAATCTAGGAATATTAGAAGTTGTCAAAAATTAAATGGAATGCATAAAGATCAATATCCTAGGCAGTAGTGAGCTGAAATGGGCTGGTATTGGCCATTTTGAATCAGACAATCATATGGTCTACTGTGCCGGGAATGACAAATTGAAAAGGAACATCACATCCATCATGAAAAAGAGCATTTCAAGATCTATCCTGAAGTACAACACTGTCAGTGATAGAATAATATCCATATACCTGCAAGGAAGACCAGTTAATATAACTATTACTCAAATTTACACAACAACCACTAATGTCAAAAATGAAGAAACGGAAGATTTTTACCAAGTTCTGCAGTCTGAAATTGATCAAATATGCAGTCAGATGCATTGATAATTACTGGTGATTGGAGTGCAACATTTGGAAACAAGAAAGATTGATAGTTGGAAAATATGGCCTTGGTCATGCCAGAGACTGCATGATAGAATTTTGCAAGACCAAAGACTTATTCATTATGAACACTTTTTTTCAACAACATAAATGGTGGACCTCACTGGTTGGAATATACAGGAATCAAATCTACTATATCTGTGGAAAGAGATGTTGGAGAAGCTCAATAATCATCAGTCACAACAAGACCATGGGCAGACTAAGGAACAGACCATCAATTGCTCCTATGTAAGTTTCAAGTTGAAGGTGAAGAAAATTAAAAGAAGTCCAAGAGAGCCAAAGTATGACCTTGAGTGTATCCCACTTGAATTTAGAGAGCATCTCAAGAATAGATTTGACACACTGAACACTAATGACTGAAGACCAGGCAAGTTGTGGGATGACATAAAGGATATCATACATGAAGGAAGGAAACAGTCACTAAAAAGGCAGGAAAGAAAAAAAGACCAAAGCAGATGTCAGAAAAGACTCTAAAACTTGCTCTTGAATGTAGAGTAGCTAAAAAGATGGAAGAAATGATGAAGTAGAAAAGCCGAACAGAAAATTTCAAAGGACAGCTCAAGAAGACAAAGTAAAGTATTATAGTGACATGTGCAAAGAGTTAGAAAACCAAAAGCGAAGAACATGCTTGGTATTTCTCAAGCTGAAAGAACTGTAGAAAAAATTCAAACCTTGAGTTGCAATACTGAAAGATTCTATGGGCAAAATATTGAACGATGCAGGAAGCATTAAAAGCAGATGGAAGGAATACACAGTCACTGTACCTAAGGAATTGGTCGATGATCAACCATTTCAGGAGGTGGTATATGATCAAGAACTGATGGTATTGAAGGAGAAAGTCTAACCAATATTGAAGGCATTGGCGAAAAACAAGGCTCTAGGAATTAATGGAATACCAATTGAGATGTTTCAAAAAATGGATGCAACACTTACAGTGTTCACTCATCTATGCTAAGAAATTTGGAAGACAGCTATCTGGCCAAATGACTAGAAGAGATCCAATATTGTGCCCATTCCAAAGAAAGATGATCCAACAGAATGCAGAAATTATTGAACAATATTATTAATATCACATGCAAGTAAAATTTTGCTAAGGAAAATTCAAAAATAATTTTAGCAATACATCAACAGGCAACTGCCAGAAATTCAAGCCAAGTTTAGAAGAGAACCTGGAACAAGGGATATCATTACTGATGTCAGATGTATGTTGGCTGAAAGCAGAGAATATCAGAAAGATGTTTACGTGTGTTTTATTGACTATGCAAAGGCATTCGACTGTGTGGATCTTAAAAAAATTATGGATAACATTGCGAAGAATGAGAATTCCAGAACACTTCATTGTGCTGATGCGAAACCTGTACACAGACCAAAAGGCAGCCCTTCAAACAGAACAAGGGGATACTGTGTGGCTTAAAGTCAGGGAAAGTGTGTGTCAGGGTTGTATCCTTTCACCATACTTATTCAATCTGTATGCTGAGCAAATAATCTGAGAAGCTGGACTAGATGAAGAATGTGGCATCAGGATTGGAGGAAGACTCATTAAAAACCTTTGTTCTGCAGATGACACAACCTTGTTTGCTAAAAGTGAAGAAGACTTGAAGCACTTACTGATGAAGATCAAAGAGTACATACAACCTTCTTCAATATGAATTACACCTTAACATAAAGAAAACAAAAATCCTCACAACTGGACCAATAATCAACGTGATAAACAGAGAAAAGATTGACGTTATCAAGGATTTCATTTCACTTGGATTTACAATCAACACCCATGGAAGCAGCAGTCAAGAAATCAAATGACGTATTGCGTTGGGCAAATCTGTGCCAAACCCAAACCCATTGCCATCGAGTCAATTCCGACTCATAGCAACCTCTTTAAAGTACTATAAAGCAAAGATGACACTCTGAGGACTAAGATGTGCTTAATTCAAGCCATAGTATTTCAATCACCTCATATACATGTGAAAGCTGGACAATGCATAAGGAAGCCTGAAGAATTGATGCCATTGAATTATGATATTGGTGGAGAATCTTGAATATATCATGCATTGTCAGAAGAACAAGCAAATCTGTCTTGGAAGAAGTACAGTCAGAATGCCCCTTAGAAGCGAGGATGGTGAGACTTTGTCTCATGTACTTCGTACATGTTGTCAGGAGGGACCAGTCTCTGTAGAAGGACACCATACTTGGTAATTTGAATTTGGAGGGTCAGTGAAAAGAGGAAGACCCCCAATGAGATGGATTGACAAGGTGGCTGCAATAATGGGCTCAAACATAGCAACAGTTGTGAGGATGGCATGGGACAGGGCAGTTTTTGGAGGTGTCGTGCATAGGTTCACTATAAGTCAGAACTGATTTGCCAACAACAACAACCGGATTTGTAACTGGCACATAATTTAGGAAGTTTGGTGTTGGTTCAATTTAATAAATGCTTTTTTTTTTTTTTTTTATCAAAAAGCTACTATTTATCAGGGCACACTGTTTAAGTGCTTGGCTGCTGACAGATACATTGGTCCAAACCCATTCAGTGACTCCATGGGTGAAAGACCTGGCGATCTGTTTTTGTAATGATTACAGTCAACAAAATCCTATGTGGCAGTTCTACTGTGTCACATTGGGTTGCTATGAGTCGAAAATTGACTTGGCGGCACCTAACGACAACAACAATCGGGTACTATGCTAGGTACTGGCTATATAAAAATGGCTAAAGATATATTTCCTCTTCTCAAAAGATTTCACAAAGTTGTGGAGAGTCAGCTGTATGAAATACAGGTAAGTCAGATGAGCTGGAAAGACATTTAAGAGGGACATTGGTACCCACTTTGATGGTGTATGGCTCATCGGTCTTTCAGATTTGTCTCCAAGTGTTTACCTATCATTTCCGTACAAGCTGTGGACAATTTAAAAGGACATGGAGATTTGCAGAGACCATGTGACAATGCTTCAATGACATTTTTGTTGCTCAGCTCCTCCAGGCCAGAATAAATATCTTTTATCTGGAAAATCTTCCCTTTTCAATCAAGCTTGTAGCTTCTTCTAAAGACGGAGGAGGGAAACTGTGGGATTAGTTAAATCGATGGGTGGTATTTTGCAGTCAGATCACCTTCATACCTTCTGCTGCCAGACATTTCCTTGACTGACCCATGACAGTCCATGAGCAGATATGATAGTGGATCCCTCCTGGGTTTCATTCTCAAATCTGGCTTCATCTTTTCTGAGATGCCATAGTTTGAGCCAATGTAAATGAATTGCATTGATGGAGATCTCGTGCACTAATGTGCATGGGTGTGTCCATCAGTCTGGTGGCAATTCCACTAAAATCATCTTCCACGATAGGCTGTATCCTCTGTAGCATCTACATCATTGTCAGCTGCTGTTGAGTCGACCCCAGCTCACAGTGACCACATGCACCAGAGAATGAAATGCTGCCTGTTCCTGTGCAATTCCCATGGCCAGTTGCGGATTTAACCACTGTGATCTGTAGGATTTTCATTGGCTGATCTTTGGCGGTAGATTGCCAGGCCTTTCTTCCTAGTCTGTCTCAGTCTGGAAGCTCAGTTGAAACATGCTTAGCATCATAGCAACATGCAAACCTCCGCTGACAGATGGGTTGTAGCTGCTCATGAGTTGCATAGGTTGGAAATCAAAGCTGGATCTCCCTCATGGAAGGTGAGAATTCTGACGCTGAACCACCCGTGTCCCCCTATAGCTTCTGTAGCTATAGATACAGGATCCACATAAGATCTTAGAACAAGGTTCCAGAGTAGAGATGAAATGAATGAGGCAATAGATAGAAAACACTTTCGCTGTTGTCTAGCTTTTGCCGCCCATCATTTTCTAGGTCTCTCTCTTCACCCTGCCAACACCACTGACAGATATAACATTTATCTAAGTACACAACAGCTGCCTGTGAGGATATAACACCCTCACCTCCCACGTTGTGCCACCAAAGATGCAGCTCATATTCTCAAGGGAAGCTGCATTTCAAAAAAAAAAAAAAGAGAGTGTATGCCACCCCCACGGTTTTTTCTACAGGACACAGGGACGTGCAGAAACCTAGAAATGTGTCAGCTAAACAGTCTGGCTGAACACGCTGACAGAGAGGCTTGGTAGCACAAATGTTTAGCTCAGTAACTGAGCGCAGCTGAAAGTAAGTATGTGAGCTGATCATGCAAATGAGATTTGCTTCAATTATAGCAGCTGTCTCAGCACCAGCCTATTTTAGTAGTTTCAGGTAATACAGCCTTTTGAATACCCCAGAAATATGCCTTGGCTGTCCTTCTCGTTTTCCCTTATGTCCTAGTCCAGTTAGAAGTCTCTCCTTTGACAGCATAGGCTCTGGAGATTAAATAGAACAAAAGAACTCTTTCTCATCCTTCTCGGAATTTCTTACATTCTATTCTGAGAAACTATAGAAAGTTCTTTCGAAGTTGTGGTCTTAGCATCAAGCTACTGGAGTTGTGAGTTTAGCCTTTATCATCAGTGATTTCGCTTTCTTTACAGCAATATTTTATATAAAAAATCTGTTGTATTTCCCGTATTTATAATCCAGGGGGAATTGAGTAGATTCTTTAGGGGAGAGTTGTCTAGAAATCTCTTGAATTAGATATGGTCCAAAAATCAATGTAAGAACATGGATTTATTCCCCAGGAACATTTATGTATGCTACAAGTCCTTTGAGGGTGGAGACCCCGCTTTATAAATCTTTAAACCCCCCACCAGAGCCCAACACTGTACTTTCGAACAGGGAAGATTCTCAATAGATAATTGGTGGAAAAACATTTGTGCTTTTGAAGCACTATTTTATTTTCTAAAATGAGCTACCTCAGAAAATTTTAAAATAGTGAAATACAAATATACTTAATTTTTTAAAATCTTTTGTCCCAACGTCTTCAAATTAGTTTCATTGGCATCTTTTGAAAAAAATGTTTGCAAGAAGCCATTTGTTAATACATTCAGACCCCAACTTCCCTTCAGAATTAATGGAATCTGCTTCAGGGAGATAAGAGTATGGATATTATGAAATTCGTAAAGTGAAATTTCACTCAATCTGGATCTGGCACTTGCCAACCGTATACACGCTCCTGTTTCTTACATCCTAGAATAAAATGATTAAAGAAACAAACTGCTGCAGAGTCTGATATGAAGAAGTTTGTCATGTGGATTTTTTCCTCTAGAACCCATTATTTCTGGAATGATAGAATTATCATATTTCTTTCCCTTGCCACTTACATAATTTTTCCTCCTTTGTGTCTCTGCAAGTAATGGCGCTGAGAATTCTGTTGATGTGTGGGTTGAATTTTTCTTTAGCTATTCAAAATGCACTCCTGTGACCCCATGGGAGCAATGCTATCACAGCCTGCCATTTTGTTTTTCCCTTTCTCAATTTCCTTTGCAATAATCCAGTTGTCCCAGCTGGAAGGACATTCAAGAGTTTCGGGTTAAGGCTGGAGCTTGACCTAGATCACTCACTTGGAGAAGATGAAGAGACAACTGAAGCAGCATTTTTCTCTCCTTTTCCCATACGTGAGATTGTGGACGTACAGACAACTATGAGTGCTTGTGCTCATGCTGACACACATACACACACACTCTTGGTAATATGGTCTACCCCACCATCTTCATCCTAACACTAATTTGGGATTCCCCATCTGATGGGCTCTCACACAATGATCTCTTTTATATACAGAGTGGTAATTTCACACTAAACACTTCAATTATTTATAAATGGATCTCAGAGACAGCAACTAGCAGCTGGGCTATAGAAGCTGCTTTGACTGAGGCGTGGCCAATAGAACCACATGTCGCTTTAAACAGTGTTATTAATATTTATGTGACTTGATCTGCTACTTTAGATGCAGGTCTTCCCTGGGCTGTGTGGAGGAAGCCTTTCTATTTTCACTCACCTATAATTATAAGCCAATTCTTTTCTCTGTCAAACTTCAGGGGTAATCAAAGGTTGGGCCCCAGGCTTAAAATTGTGCCAAACGCATTCAAACCATAACGCTTTCTCTGCTTTTCCCTTAGGTTTTTGGACTCAGTTAAAACATAGGTCTGAAAGTAGGAAATCTAGAGGCTCAAGCTGTCAATCTTGGATGAAGGTTCTGGAATTAACTTTTGACAGAGTTACACAGTATATATGTATGGCAATAAGTAATCTGGGACTAGAGAAACTACCAAAACTGACTAAGTGACTCAGGCTAGTGAATTTACAACTTTAAAAGACAATATTTACTTATATACCCATATACCTATATCCATGTCCATACCCATATCCAGATCTATATTTATATCTTTTTTTTTTTTTTATCCATCTGTCTATGAATGGGATGGAGGACCAGTACACTTAAAGGGTAATACAGCACACCCTGGGTCTTCCTCACTTGCTGAAAAATGTCTCCTTTTTTTCAATGAGGATACACTGTATTACCATTTAAAGCAGGATCCTTAGTGCTCCATGACCTATTAATGAAAGAGTATATGGCATTGGCTTCTGAGAGGCCCCTAATTTCTCAGGTCAAATACATATGTAGAAGAGTAACATTGCTAGCGTTGACTCAATAATGGTGCTTCTTTTAGAAAAGCATGTGTGAGTTTGGTTTAGTCTGTCTTCTGCATTTCACCTGATGGTGTACTTCATGAAGGTAGTTCAACAGCTCAATACTGGCAACCTTAAACCTGTAAGGTGACAACCATTAGAGGGCAGCAAAGTTATATTTTCTTAGCTGTAAACCCGGTGTGGACTGATGATCCAAATATTCCTTCCAGGGTCTTTATTACTAAGGTGGTGGTGCCAGCCACAAGGCAGTTTTTCCCCACCACATTAAGACCGATTGTAGAAGAAGTTTATAAGAACAAATGGAGTCACATCAGAAAACTGTCAACACAGGAATGCATTTTACACGTTGTGTGTGTATAAAGTTAAAAATAACATTTCGAGCTCTAATTTTTTCATGTTTTGATAATGGAGCGTGTTTTCAATAGTGGAATGCATGCTTACTAATGGAATATGTTCAAATTTTTGTTTGGTACTGTGTTGAGATGCGTCACACGGGCATACATTTTCCACAAAATGTTGGTGGTATATTGGCGGTAGTCTGGAACCGTGTTTCCTGGGCTCTGTCTGTCCCAAGGATCTTTGGAGGCAAGATTTTGGGTGGTGACTTCCATTTGGTTACATTGGTCCTCTGGTTTCCCAAATGCGACACACATATACACACAAAACCAAATTCACCAGGGCTCCCTGACTATCACATAAAAAAAAAAAAAAAAAAAAAGGAAGCCAAAAATATGCTTAGAAGGCTTACCTAACTGTACAAAAGCCAAAAGAGATGAAAGTTTGACCGATCACACTTCCTGGATATATTACCTCATACACAAACCTACCTTAGCGAATTTTTGCCAAAGAATGTTTCTTTCATTTTTCACATTATACAATCCCCCACTGGAGAGTAGTACATATGTTTAGTGGGAAAAATAGCCTCAAGAAACATGAGAGCCCAAAAATGTTGGTGGACAGCTTCTGCCTAAGAATCATGAGAAGGTTCTAAGAACAAATGGAGTCACATAAGGAAGTTTTCAATACAGGAATGCATCTTACACACTGTGTGAGTGTAAAGTTAAATATAATATAGTTAATATGTTTCTTATATACTGCAATATTGTTAAATATAATTCCCTGTATTAAAAATGACTATCTTTAGTATCCCTTTCTGCAAACAACAGTTAACCTTTCTGAGTCAGTTTTCTCATTATCATTTGCCCCTTTGAGACCTAAGGTATGGGGGGTGTGTGTGTGTGTCTGTGTGTGTGTGTGTATGAATAGGAGTAGTAGTATGGAAACTATAAGCAGACACAAATTACTACTTTACTAAGAAAGTCCAAATTCCCTAGTCTTAAAAAGAACTATTGTGGAAAGGACAAGTTTAAACACATACAGAACTAATGACCTGCAATAATGACAAATCACCTTGTATGTTATCTCATTTGTTAGCTACAGCCATTTTAGCTGCAAGCTGCCAGGGAGATGAGATCTGCGTAAATGATCCATAATTACAGTACAGTAAATAAAGATTGATCATGAAGAGTAAGTTTTGTCCTTTGGGATCAAAGAGCTTTTCCTTTTACTTTACTGATGAATTGGTTGTTACAAGATAAATAATTACTGACAGTGCAGAATGCTACACGTTTAAAAAGCTCCCTAGCCATGTACTCGGCTCAGTAGATGAAAGAATGTCTCAGGCGTAGGATGAGCTCGACAGCCGAAGAGGTGGAGCGCAGAGCCCAGCTGGTGCCCCAGAACCGAGAGTGACCCAAAGAGCGCTCATTCCACAGGCCAGTGGGCCGGAAACTGGGGTAATGAGATAATAGGCTCAGTCTTTAAGCGACCAAAACCTACATCTTTCCCATCTCATCCCTCTTTTCCCTTCCCTTTCTCAGATCTCCCAAGGATCTGGTTTCTGCTCAGGCAAGGCTTGACAGAAACGATTCAAGAATGCCGAATTTGAAAATAGAAGCAAATTTTCCATGTAGAAGGGTAGAAAGAATCAAGTTAAACTTTAGGGTTGTTGCAGCTAATCAGCATGTGGGCAACTTCCTTGCAGTGAATAGAGTGAGGCGTTTGCTTGCCTTTTTAGAGTGGGAATAGGAGGTAAAAGGTATTAGAGGCAATTGGGTGCTGGAAGCTCGAATATATACTAACAAGGGAAATATACAAGGTCAGGGAAATATTCGGTGCACAGGCCAGAGATTGAGGGAATGAAAGCTTGTATCACTGAATTAACTTTTCTATCAACCATTCTACCTGTTAGTCAAGACCAATGTTCTCATTTCTTTTTCTACCTACTTTGACATCATTTTTGACTCTTTCAAGTACTAACAGCTTTTGCTGAATTGTACTTCAGGGAGCTTGACAAACAGTGGAAGACAGAAGGCACAGACGCAGACACAAACACACACACGCAGGTTGATTTGCTGTAATTCTCACAGCCACTTTCAAACCACATCATTATTTTTAACCATTAAGTCGCATAGCCTGTGAGTTTAAAACAGATCATAATTTTGCATTACTTTGTATTAACTCTACCACCATCTATGTTACTTCCAGTTGCCGTCGAGTTGACTTTGACTCATGGTTGGAGGTTTGAGGCCACCCAGAGGCTCCTTGAAAGAAAGGCCTGGTGATCTGCTTCTGAAAAATCATCCGTTAAAAATCTTATCGACCACAGTTCTACTCTGATACATCTGTGCTACCAGGGCTGACTAACTGGGTAGGGTGCCCTGTGTCTAAACGTAAGGCCAGATGGTAATTCCACACATTAGGGGTAGAGAGGTGAGGCTATGCTGCATGATGGCGATGAGTGACCGTTTTAATCACCTCCTGTTTTTAGCCATTGGTGAGGAAGAGATGCCCACGCTAAGGTTATGGCGATGGCTGAACCCATAACATTTGACACTGGACAGATGAGACCGACAGCAGTTTATTAGTCACATAGGCTCACAGCCCAGGAGTGGAGGACTCTGCCATGCAAGACCACAAAGTGGTCGCCCTTGGAAATAGAGTGAACAGTCAGAGGCTGTGGAGGCAAACTTTATAGTATCAAGAGGGTGGGGTGCTTCTGGTTCCCAAAGGAGAATGTGATTGGCTTGGTTGAATGAATTTGTGGACTGTCTGGAAACTGAAGCCCGACACTCAGAGATAAGTGGGAACTATACTCGGTTCCTTTGATAAGGAAGGCCATTTGGCTAGGGGATCTTATCTTTGGGAGCAGAGTGGGAAAGGAAACTTGTGGTTAGGCCTTTTGAGGCCCTTCTGGTTTCATTAGATGTCAAGGCAACATATAATACAAAAAATAAACAAACAAACCCATTGCCATGAAGTTGATTCCTAATCATTGTGACCGTATAGGACAGAGTAGAACTGTCCCATAGAATTTCTAAGGAGTGCTTGGTGGATTCAAGCTACCGACCTTTTGGTTAGCAGCCTAGCTCTTAACTACTCTGCCACCAGGGCTCTTAATTTTGGACCTTACACCACAGTGATTTTAAACAAGAATTTTAAAGGAGTTGATGGGCAGCTTGTGCATCATACCCCTGCCCCAAAATTTTTTACCAGGCAGGCTCTAGAATGGTGCCCACCTTGAGATAGTTCTGGGTGCCTCACCAGCATTACATCATTTATAACACTGGATGCTCTTCTCTGTTTACTCTTTTTGTCCATTAGGCTAAAATCTCTTTGTAGCCAGAGGCAGTATTTTGTTTACCATTGGGAATTAATTTATTTAAGCATAGCCTTACAGTTGGTCCCTTATAGTTCATCTGCTCAGACCAAACCAAAATACCATGTAAAAAGGCACAACGGAAACACTTTTATGATGATTAATGCATTTTTTTTTAACTTTTAATTGAAATCGTGTATTTTCTAAATGATGTAGTTCTGAAAAGCCTTTTTCTTGGAATTAATGCAACCAATTTAGACAATCAGAAGCCATTATTTTGCTCCCCTGTTTTCAGCAGAACAGCTCTTCAGTCAATTCAAACCTCAGTGGCATCACTCACAAGCCCATTATAATGCTTAATGACCCTCAATATCACCAAATTCTCTTTGCCTCTAAATCCCTCAGGCTTCAGGTTAAGTTGCTTCCTCTTGTTCCTGCCTCCATGAAAACACAGAGCAGCTGGCCAATGTGCTTTGTAGAATCACCCCTTGTCTACCTGATAAGCATTATTAGGTTTCCTCTTTACATTCTATTCAAGAAATAAAATGCTCTAATTTTCACTCAGGTTTTATTTGAACTTTTAATCACCATTGTGGCTCTTGCAAAACCTCTCCAGGATCTCCTGACACTCTTGATTTTGTTATCTCGGAACTAGAGACAAATCTCTAGGCAAGGTCTGACTTCAGCTGAACAGAGGACAGACCATTTTGATTTTGTTTTGTACGTCTGTTTTCTGGCAAAGCTATCCTCAGGTAAGGTGGAGAGCCTTCCTCATAATTCCACACATTTTTCCCCCGGAGCAGCACCTTTCTGTGCTTAATTGTTTGAAATATAATTAATACCTTCTGTGAGCCTGATGGAGCCCTGGTGGTGTAACGGTTAAGAGCTCAGCTGCTAACCAAAACGTTGGCAGTTTGAATCCGCCAGCTGCTCCTTGGAAACACAATGGGGCAGTTGTGCTCTGTCCTATAGAGTCGCTATGAGTTGGAATCCATTCGACAGCAATGAGTGTGGTTTTGGTTGGGTGAGCCTGAGCTGGGATATGATCATCAACCATAAGTCTCCTGGCTACAAACGACTGATAGTCTAGAAAAGTTGGTCTCACATATACTGATGTCAGGATCCTTTATGCTCCTAAGAATTATTGAGGACTCCAAGTAACTTTTCTTTATGTGGCATATACCTATTGACGTTTATAATATTAGAAAGTAAAACTGAAAATTTTTAAAATATTCACTTAAAAATAACACTAATGGACTCATCACATGTTAACATAAATAGCATATTTTCATGAAAATTAATTGCAATTTCTGACACAAAAATAAATTTAGTTGAGAGAAATGGTATTAACAGTTTAGCAAATGTGTTTAATGCCTGCCTTAATGGAAGACAGCTGAATTCTTTTATCTGCTTTTGCATTCAATCTGTTGTGTGTTGTTTTGGTTCAAGTATAAGGAGATACGTAGTTGGAAAAGGAAGAGTATTTTAATTGCTTTTCCAATAATTACAGATATTCTTCTTTGATGCTGCACCAACACTCAGCAAATGGTTGAGTTGCAATGTGGGGGCGGAAACCTTATCGACACATTTCATGCTCTGTTACATTAAAGCCCATTGGGTTATCATGCACTCCGAATGGATCTTTTTACCCATGCATTGGACATTTGGATTTAGTTGGTTATACGCATGTTGGAGAGTCACAGATGATTAGAATCTATGACAAGAAAGATAGAAAGTTGTCCTGTAAGAAGTAAAAAAGAAAAAAGGAAAAAATCCAAGCCTGTATCACACGTGGGGAAGAGTCTGCTGTATTTCCTAAGGAAAAAGCATACAAACTAGTCAGCAGGTAGCACAATGGTAGATGTTGATAAGCTTCCCAATTGTCTCACATGCATCTTTTAGTGTTAGCATATGTGAATCAGAATCCAAACAAGATCTACATGCTGCATTTAATTCTTATGTCTCAGGTCTCTTTTATTCTAAAACAGTAATTCCCCCTCTCTCCTTTCATTCTTTTGATTTGTTCAAGGAACCAGTCCATTTTTCAAGAAGAAAGACTCCATTCTGGATTTGTCTGAGTGCTTTCTTCAGGCATCTTTTGACTTGTTTGTCTACTCTATATTTCCTGTAAGTTGACAGTGCAGTCTGAGAATGATTCTACTCACATTCCGCTTTCGTTTAGATAAGAATACTTCATAGGTGGTTCTGTGTCTTCCCTACTGTATTGCAACATAAGGCATGTATTATCTAGCTGCCCCACTTACAGTGATGCTGAGATTAATTAGTGGGTTCAGGTCGTATCATTCCGTTATAAAGTTACTAATCAACATTTCACCTGACAGTTTTAATATTCATGACAGTCTTTGTCTATATCCATTATTTATTTCATTACAAGTTTCAAAGTCATGATTTTCCCAGTCTATAATTCTTTGTGCATTTTAATGGAGAACATTCTCTCACCAACTATTTCAAATACAGTGTGTAAAGAACGGTAAGCCCTTCATTGTTTTTCCTTAACAGTTTTCAGAGGGAGTCGGTGCTTCAGCAACTTCGTATGATGAGCAATGAGTTTTTATTGTTTTTGTTCATAGTGTCGTTATAATTTCATGGATTTTTAATATCACTCTAAATGCATGGATTTTTAAAAATGTGTTTGATTTGTTTCAATACATTACACTCTTTTTTGTTTTGCTCAGATTATCCCAACCTTGTCCAATGATAAAGTCCCTCTATGTTGGAATCCGCAATCAACTTAGCCTTTGAGAACTTTCTTGCTTAATGCAGTATCCCAGGCTTATTTTGTACATTTCCTTTCCAAGATCTGGAAAAGCAATTTTTCTGAGAATCCCTGGTTCTTTTTAGTAGAAAATGGAATTTAGAGACCTGGATGACAAACGTGCTTATTGCAATTGGGAGGTCATTGCATCTTGGCCTCTTTAGTGGACAGAGCAAGGGAAAGCATTTTTTTTCCAAGGAAAAATGCTTTTATACTGATATTTCTAATAAATGGCTTTTTAAAACTAGGAGTTGGTTACATACATATTGTAGGGTTGAAAAACTAAAATGCCGAGTTTGCCCAGGGGTAATAACAGTAGGAAGCAGCTACCAGAAGAGACCCAGGGAATAAAAGGGAAGAGATGGGGTATAGGATGCAGCGGTTTAGGAGTCCCAGGGATGTGGGACTCAGCTTTTGAGGAAGAGAGACCTTTGGCCTTTAAAAAGGAGCATGATGAGGCCAACTGCCTTTGCCAAGGTGACACATTAGTCCTTCTGTCAATGTCTCTCCAGCCACTTTTGGTCCTATAAAGTACATTGTCTAGGAGGTCCCTCAGGAAGGGCTCATGGGAAAAATAGCTCAGAGTTTCTACAGGTTAATAAGTGTTTGTCTATCCAGGTTGGCTACATATAAAATCTTTAGCTCACGTCCTCTTTCCTTCAGCATCTCCCATCTGTTACTCCATTATTTTCAGACATAAAATGTTATAAAAAACAAACCAAAAAACATACAAAGCTTGTTGCCTGTTGCCTCTCTGATTTTCTTTTCCTAATAAGCAACTTGGATTTGTTGCCTGTAGGCCAAAATCAATCATTTATTTTCATTGTCCTTCAAGTGCAGTGATTCTATTAGATAATATCACAAAGTGTGTCATTCTGGGTGGCTTTCCCAGATACATATTGTGCCTTTCAATAAATATAGTTTCACATCTTTTTTTTTTTGGTAATATTTTCGTAATTTTAGTTATTTGTCCTGTTTCACTGCTTGTTTTTCCCCTTCCAGAACTTTATATATGTGTTTGGCTCTTCATTTATCTGCTGATATGTTTGCCACTGTCTCTTTTAAATACTTTTAGTCTTTTGATGGTAACAATTTTTCTCTTTTGTACCTTCAACTTCTTTTAAAACAGCATCTGTTGTGTTTATTTGTTTTGCATGCATCTTAGTGCAGGCTTCATTTCTGAAAAAATTTTTTTTTTCTTCCTAATTCTTTCCTTAGTTCTGAGATTACTAATTTTAATGGGTATCTTTCTTTAGTATTTTATATAAAATTTTAAAGTTACTTTTAGCTTGTTTGAAATCGTTGGCTATAGTGTTCATCTGTTTTGTGGACATACCTCTAAAATACTTCCACTCTCTGTAGGGATGTTTTTCTACTCCTTATTATTATTATTATTGAGCATTTGATGCAATTCTGCTTATTGCTCATTTTTGTGTGATATTAGATTTACTGAACTTCTAGAAGGCCAGGGTCCATCAGGTTAGCATTTCTAGCTTCACAGAAACAACTTCTCTTGTCTTTGTCAAGTACTGTCAAATTTGAAATTCAATAAATATGACCCTGTGTTTTCTGAGATATTCTACCTCTTTCCCTCTCTCTGAATTTTATCTGTATCTTTCTTTTTCCTTTACTTCTATTGATCTAACCCACAAAATTTAGGATATATTCCCAGCACTTTCTCCTTATTGTTGGGCTTTTCCTGAAAGGGGGCTTTAGCTGATTTGCTTTGACAGCTCATATTCCCTGAGCTCCAGCCTCTGCAAGTTTTCTTATGCACACCTTGTAATTACCTATTAGTGTTCAAAATCCTCCTGATTTCATCTTGGCTTGTCTCACTTTCTGGTAAGTGCCTCTTAACTATGTTGGGGTTCTTTTCGTCTGAAGTCTAGCAGATAGTTCATTGTTTCCTTCTCCTGTCTTACACACAGATGCAGGCACAGTGCTTTCTCCCAGGTACACTTCTATTTTGGGGTTGTAGGGAAATTTTGCCACTTAATTTTGTTATAGATGTTGTCTATGGGTTTTTGGTTTTGCAATTGTAGTTGCTCTGTCCATTGTTCTGAGGGAATTTGAGCAGATTAAAAAACAACACTGCCACTGTCTCTACCTTCTGAAAATTCCTTCTCATCCACATTTATTTGTTCCTCTGTTTTACTTGACTTCTTTGGTTTTATATTACTAGTTTTTACTTGCAAATTTCCTTACTAATTTTCTCTTATTCTGAATACTTGGTTCGTGGAAACATTAGTATAACTACTTACTTTATCTTACCGCATATCTGTAATAGTTCCAAAATAATGATAAAATTACTATAGTGTCTTCGTTATGTAGTTGTCTTAGGCTGGGTTCTCTACAGAAGCAAAACCAGTAAAGCATATAAATACATACAGAGAGAGAGACAGAAAGAGAGTGAGAGATTTATATCAAGGAAACAGCTCACGATGTTGTAGAGGCTGGAACTTCCCAAGTCCATGGATTAGGATAGAGGCCTCTCCTGATTCACACAGACACAGGGAGTGGTGAACCCAAGATTGGCAGGTCAAAGAGCAGGGCTCCCACTCACAAGCTGTGAAGGTCAACAAATCCCAAGATCAGCAGGCAAGACAGCAAGTCTTCTCCTGGTTCATGTAGCTGCAGGGGCTGGTGAATCCTAGACTGGCAGGCTAGAGAGCAGAACTCTTGCTCACAGGTTGTGAAGATCAGTGAATTCCAAGATCGGCAGGTAAGCTGCTATGTCAAGTCCCAAGAACTGGAGGTCAGATGAACAGGAGGCAGCTGCGGGATCCAAAACATGCCAAAAACTTTGGCAAGGCAAGCAGGAAGGAAGTAGGTGGTGGAAGGAGGAGCCATGAAGGCTGAGGGGGCAGTGAGCAACCACAGGCCCCACCCCCACCAGTACCACTCAGCAGATTCCAACATGGGAGTGATCACATATCAAATTTCAACAGGGAAGTGATCACAACATTATACAACTGCCAAAACACTGAGAATCATGGCCCAGCCAAGTTGACACACAATCTTAACTATCACACTAGTGTTGCTATAATAGAAACACCACCAGTGGATGGCTTTAACATACAAAAATTTATTCTCTCACAGTCTAATAGGCTAGAAGTCCAAATTCAGGGTATCAGCTCCAGGGGGAGGCTTTCTCTCTCTGTCGGCTCTAGAGAAAGGTCCTTGTCATCAATCCTTCCCTGGTCTAGAGTCCAAAGGTTGCGATCTGCTCCTGGCACTACTTTCTTGGTGGTATGAGATCCCCCTGTCTCTTTGCTTGCTTCTCTCTTTTATATCTCAAAAGAGCTTGACTCAAGGTACAACCTAATCTTGCTGATTGGGTCCTCTCTCATTAACATAATTGTCTCTAATCCTGCCTCATTAACATCATAGAGGTTAGGATTTACAACACACAGGAAAATCATATCAGATGACAAAATGGTGGACAGTCAAACAATATGGTGAATCATGGCCTAGCCAAGTTGATACACATTTTTGGGGGTCTTGATTCAATTCATAACATATAACAATAAAACATATGCTAATAGAGATATACAGTCAAAATCCTCTGTTTAAGAGTCACTTTATTCTTTTTTACATGTGGCATGCCAATAATTTAATATACAATTAGTTTCATTTTTTTCAGTATGTATTTTTCATTTCGAATTTTCTTTAAAATATTTACAAGTCTTTAAAGCCAAACATATAGAGCAAGATGCATTTAAAAATTCTCCTTTCCAACCCTATCCCTGCCATGCTGTTCTTGTCATAGTTCCAGGTAGCCATTTTTATTAGTTTTTTTATAATTTATTTGTCCATATTTCTCTTTGAGAATATAAGCAAATTTATACCTATTTACATATTTCCTCTTTATTACACAAGTGCTAATATTATACTCAGGGTCGTGTATTTGATATTGTCTCTTACATTGTAGCCTGGAGATTATTTCATATCAGTACGTACAGATTTTCTTCATTCCCTCTTTTTACAGATACACACTCCACAATGCGAATAAGGATTGGATGTGTCTCCAATGTCTTTCTCGCTCAACTCTCCTAGGTATGGTGAGGTCTGAGAATTGCTACCACTTGTATAATTTCCAGGAAATGGTACTCAAGGGGTGTTCATGGCCCCCTTCTCTGCCCTACAGGCTCCTCTGTGACTCTTTCCAATTCTCTTTCCTCTGTCCAGGTAGTACTGAGATAGGTCAGAAAATCTACTGGTGAAGTTGATGCTCAACAAGTGAATGATTTTTTACATTTCCCCTTCTTGCCTTAACTATCAATCTTTATGAGAAACTTCTTGGAACTCTACTTCATTCCTTTGATTTTGGGGAGAGAAGCACTCTCGCTGAAAATGAAAGGGAGAAAAGGGCTTTTTCTATACATATTGCACTCTTCACAAGGTTTATGAAAACTCCTCTTCCTCTCCCCGTATATTATGATACCAACTGGAAGGAAAGGTGAGAATGGGTAGTTGTAGGTGGTTGTGCAGTCACCTATTTGAGGGTAGCTGCTTTCCATTGCGATGTTTTCATTAGAATGTGTGTGGTGTAGTACTAAGCACCTTTATTGTCAGCTTTTTTCTTTACTTGTAATGATGACATAATGGGGAAAGTCCTCCTCAGGATCCTGTTGCCATGTTTAGGGTTACCACATTTGCCATTTTCTTGCTGGCTATTACTTCTGGAATTCATCCCACTCCTTACTTCCTTCTGTGTGCTATTTTCCTTCAGAATAGCTTAGCATTTCTTTGAGCTAATTCTATATGTAATAAGGTCTCAATTTTTCTTTATCAAAAAATGTCTCTATTTTGCTCTTATTCATAAATTTAATTTAGCTGGGTATAAAATCCTAGATTTCCAGTTATTTCTTCTCATCAATTTGATGATACCCTCTTTTCTTCTGGCCTCTGCGATTGCTGATGATAAATCTGTTACCCGTCTAATTTTTTTTTTTTTTAAATAGGTAATGATTTTTCCCTCTGTTCAGCCATAATTACCATTTTTTGCCCCGGGTCTAACATGCTGTACCCATTGAGCTGCTTTTAGTTTTTTCTCTGTATATTTGATGTTATACAGGTTCATGATAACATATTTAGGCAGGCATTTATTTTTATTTGTCTGCCAGGAGCCCTGGTGGTGTAGTGGTTAAGAACTTGTCTGCTAACCAAAATGGTGGCAGTTCAAAGTCACCAGACACTCCTTGGAAATGCTATGGGGCAGTTCTACTCTGTCCTAAAGGGTCACTATGAGTTGGAATCAACTTGATGACAATTTTTTTTAGTTTAGGGAACTCATGTGATTTTCCATTCAGAAGTTCGATCAGTTATATTTGTAGTGAATTCATTCCTGTTACTTGAGACAATGTAAGTAGAAACAGTAGTTTATTTCAGCAAGTATATGTTAATATCGTTACTAAAGAAAAGATGTTATTACGTTATACTGACATATACTGTCCTACCATAATTGTACCGGCTAAGTGTATCAATGGAAACCCTGGTGGTGTAATGGTTAAGTGCTACAGCTGCTAACCAAGAGGTCAGCAGTTTGAATCTGCCAGTGCTCCTTGGAAACTCTATGGGGCAGTTCTACTCTGTCCTATAGGGTTGCTATGAGTCAGAATTGACTTGATGGCAGTGGGTTTAAGTGTACCAATAACTCATCAGAGAATTCAAATAATTATTGATCTGGTTATATCCGTATTACCAACTTTAATACCTTTTCTATGAACAATGAGAAAGTGGAAAAGACAGCTACAGCTTTGTGGCTGGGAGTTTGGTTGCTGATCAACCCTTGTTTACCCTGAGCATTGTAGCATCTGCTGGCAATTATGTCGTCCAAGTTTAATAAGATGTAAAATATATTTATGTTTATATATATAAATAAATTTATATCTGAATATAAATATATATGTATACATACACACACACACACACACACACACACACAAAGTAACATTTTCCAATTCAGAAGGCAAAGGACAGATCGCCAAACTCATTTGGATGGATTGTAGTTCACAATCCATCACTGAAATGGAAAGTGTTTCATGAACCCTATAAAACATAAACTGTAGAAAAATATGGTCAATTGGTCAGTTATAAAACACTAACAAACAAACAAGCAAACTGATCAACAGCAAACAAACAAACAAAAACATAATCCAATACAACAGCAAACCAAAACATGGTTAATCCTTGCGACTCCTTCCCAAGTGGTGAGAGATTGGGGAGGATTTGAGCAACAGACCATCTATGTCCATTTCTCTTATGTAACAAATGAAGTTGAGGCCAGAGTGATGAAGCGATAACTCAAGGTCCAGGCACCCAGGCAACAACAGTGCATGGAAGAACAGTCTTATGGGATTCAAAATAGTCTGGTCTGCAAATGATGTTACTAGATAAACCAGGGATATATTGCTCAGGACCATGGAAATAATTGACAGCTGGATCCTCATCAGTGTTATTTCTGTTTCACTCCCTTACTCTATTGCAGAAGGAACCAAGTAATTGAGGGACATTGAGGCCCAGGGAGGCTGTTAGATAGATACCACCAGCCATTACTAAGGAAAAAATAAATGTTTCTTGAATCAGAAGCTTTCTGATTTGGGCATTTTGTGTCACTCTTCTCAAGTGAGGAGAGGGTGATTTCACCCTTCGCTTCTTCCCCTTTTGTCTCACCCCTCTTTCCCGTGTCTGTCTTCTCTTTGCTTCCCACCTTGGCTATCTTCTCCACTCACCACCCTGTCCTTCACAGGGTCATGCCACTGAGCTATCCATGTCCATGACAATTAGCTGCCCTGGAAGATGAATAAAATGAGCACAGAAGCTGCATGGGAACTTTGCTGAACTCAATAAGCTCTTTAACCTTTCCGGACCTCACCACTGCTCACAGAGCAGCTCTCCTGACCTTTTAGACAGTCTTTCCATCATCACTCAACAAGGATGCCCAGAAACCTGCTCATGCTCTTGGGGTGGATTTGTGTCTTCCTGCCTGCAGCCTCTGGTAGCTGATACTTTTGTCAGCATGGGTGACTGTCAGTGCCTTAATCTAACTGTTTTTGTTTCAATAGGATATATAATTGCCACCTTAATCTGCCATTTCAGATGGTTACCTGCTTTACTGCCTCTTTTGACTCACTTCTTTCCATTAAAGAGAATTATCATGGCTATCTCAAGTAATATTCTTGGGTAATCTGTTATTGCCTATATAAGTCAGATTCTGGCAAGATGGGGAAAGATCGTAGTGGAAAGTGGTATCTACTTAAAACTTCAAGCCTTTTTAAGCCAGGTACCTCCAGGTCCAGAGAATGGAGGAAATAATTTTTTTATTAATTATTCTTTCCTTGTTCATAGGCACTACTTGTCTCAGCCTTCATTGCTACTTGATATTTTAGTCAGTTTAAAGGAGCCCCTGGGTGGTACAAGTGGTTAACGTGCTTGGCTCTTGACTGAAAGGTTAGTGGTTAGAATCCACCCAGAGGTGCCTCAGAAGAAAGGCCTGGTGATCTTCTGCCCAAAAATCAGCCATTGAAAACTCTATGCAGCACAGTTCTACTCTGAAACACATGGGGTAGCCATGAGTCGGAATCAACTGGATGACAACTAGTTTTATGACATTCGTTTAATAAAAGCATGTTGTTACTTTATCCAATTAGAAGTTATAAAGCTGGTGTTATTTCTATAGTCATATCTAAGTAAAATTACATGATAAATAAATAAAACAACACTAACCTATGCACTGCCCACATCCACGCCTCCCTCCCTCACACGTTCTTGCGTGAGAAAGAGGATAAACAATGGGCAAGGAGAACAATCGAGCATTCCTAAGGGGGTGCAGGTTTCCCACCCTTATCCAGAGCAAAATATTAACATTTATTTTTACATTGGGACAGGTTTCAAATGGCTGCTGAGAACCAAGAAATAGCTCTATAACCCAAAATTTTCACTCACCACAGAACTGAGCTTATAAGTTCTGCAGGAAACTCCGTACATCTGGGTGATAAATTTGAAATTCTCAGGAAAGGGTTTAGGGGTTTAGGGGATGTAGGGTTTGGGGAATTTGCGTATAGCCAAGTAATGATACCTAGAACAGCTCTTATTAATAAGAACTTTTTTTTTTTACCTATGATATACTATTAGCAGCTAAAATTTCCTTGGAAAGTATTTACACAAGCTGTCTCATTCTGGGAGAGACTGGTGCTTTTCTGAACATAACAGAGCCCTCCTTTACTCTCTGGGTCAATGAAGAAAGATGGAAGTTTTGCTAGACTAGATGCTTCCTACCGTTAGTAACCTGAGGCCTGAGGAAACGAAAGAGAAGCTGTTGGATTCCAACACCATTGCAACCGCATTTTAAACCTAATTAAATTCTTTTGTAAATTATGCAACTTTTCTTCAAAAGAGTATGTCCTTATTATTAAGAAAGGAAACATGTCTGTGAACACTCCTAGCATTCATGGGCTTTATCCATGGTAGTATGGAGAGGAATTTTCAAAACCACCTCACAGCCTTCTTCACCTGAGCTGAACCACAGGGTTCAGTTGACCATTAGATCCA
Source organism: Loxodonta africana (assembly GCF_030014295.1). NCBI lineage: Eukaryota > Metazoa > Chordata > Mammalia > Proboscidea > Elephantidae > Loxodonta > Loxodonta africana. The sequence continues at coordinate 81,252,696 of NC_087352.1, forward strand.
CGTGGCTTGACATCTTTGCTAAACTACCCTTCATACTCTTTTTTTTTATTGAACTTTAGATGAAGTTTTACAGAGCAAATTAGTTTCTCATTAAGCAATTAATACACATATTGTTTTGTGTCATTGGTTGCCAACCCCGCGACATGTCAATACTCTCCCTTCTAGACCTTGGGTTCCCCATTTCCATTCATCCAGCTTTCCTATCTCCTCCTGCCTTCTCATCCATGCCCCTGGGCTGGTGTGCCCATTTAGTCTCATATACATGGTTGAGCTACATGTGTTATTGTTTGTTTTATGGGCCTGTCTAATCTTTGGCTGAAGGGAGAACCTCAGGAATGACTTCAATACTGAGTTAAAAGGGTGTCGGGGGGCTCCATTCTCTTCATCGCAGAGTGAAATGCAGACACAGCGCCTGCAATAACTGAACTGAGGAAAAGATGGGGTGACATTACATGTTTTCCTTATTTAGATTTAAACACTTTCTATATGGTAATTATTGTTAACAAGGGACATTTTTCCCATTAACAAGGCTGTTGTTGCTCTTGTAAGGTTTAAACTTTCTTACCCTGTGGTGACCAGATAGAACTTGTTTCAAAAAGGACTTACTCCCATCATTATTTTGCAGGGGTTTGCTCTGTGCAGATCCAGTTGTGAGGTTCAAGGAAGGTGTTTGCAAATTGCTACCCATAATGCACTATAAACCCCCAAGAAGCTAATTTTTCACTCTTTCTATTTTGTGATATGGAATTGTATTGATGTCATGAAAATTTAAAAAAGAAAATTCTTGCCTGCTGAGTAACAGCCCTCAGCGAAAATCCAGGAAAGAGAAGGCTTTCTAATTAGACATTCAGATGAGGAATTCAGGCACAGCCAACAAAAGTGGAAAAGGGGGAAAAAAAACAAAATAAACTTCTAAACAGTATTTGATTATAATCCTGCTATGATAAGAAGAAAAAGTTGATACCTTTTTTCCCCTTTTCTGTTGGAACTGACTTAAAGAGTTAGACTTGTGTTAAACAGAAATGACACTTTTGTGGAGGCTAAAAGAAGACAAGGGCCCCATGCAGTAGAAAGTTTCTCTTCCAGTTGGAGTGCTCACCAGACACTGAATAACATAGCATCAGAGATGTTGTGGAAAGGTCAAATAAATGACCTGTGAGGTTCCTGGGGTCTCTGGGTTGCACAAATGATTAAGCTGTCTACTATTAGTGAAGAAGTTGGTGGTTTGAACTCACCCAGAGGCATCTCAGAAAACAGGTCTGGCACAGGGCGGAATTATCCAATAAGCAAGGCAAGCAAGGTGCTTGCCTTGCTTACTAGATTATCTATAGTAAAAAATTTCATATGGGTTTCATCACATCTTTAGTGAGATTATTCAATACAGATTAGTAAATTAAGTACAAGTAAGCCAGTGCTTTGGTTAAGAGTTCGGCTGCTAACCCTAAAAGGTTGAAAATTCGAATCCATCATCCACTCCTTGGAAACCCTATAGGGTAGTTCTACTCTGTTCTATAGGGTCATTATGAGTCAGAATCGACTCTATGGCAAAGGGTTTGGTTTTGGGGTTTTTCCTTGCTTACTGGGTCATCTACCTCTGTCAGGGATTGTAAATTTTAAAAAAGGCTTTGATTCTTTAGAAAGGTGCTGTGAGGTTGGGAGAGAGACAGATGCCAGCCATACCTAGAAGCAGAATCTGTGATGTGGTGAAAAAAATGTGAAGTTGTTCACTGTAGATGGTCTGGTAAGCAAGGTAAGCACTATGCTTAACTTGCGTATTGGGTAATCTGCCTCTGCCTGGTGATCTGCTTCCAACAGATCACTGCCTTGGAACCCTATGGAACACAGTTCTACTCTGACACACATGGGGTTGTCATGAGTTGGAATTCACTCATGGCTACTAACAACAGAAATAAAAGTTACACATAGTATGGTATTTTGAGGACATTGACCATAGGCTTTATTTTTTTTCTGTGACAGGTTTCTGTACCTTTTCACTTAAGATTAGATCAAAACATTAAGGTTCCCAGAAATAAGGAATTGTTTTTGTTAACCCAAATAAAATATATCTAAACTTTAAGGACCCCCTATACATCTGTCAGTTTATAATACTGTGGAGGCTTGTGTGTTGCTATGATGCTGGAAGCTGTGCCACCAGTATTCAAATACCATCAGGGTCACCCATGGTGGACACGTTTCAGTTGAGCTTCCAGGGTAAGATAGACTAGGAAGAAGGACCTGGTGACCTACTTGTGAAAAGAATTAGTGAGAGAAAACCTTATGAATAGCAGTGGAACATTGTCTGATATTGTGCCAGAAGATGAGCCCCTCAGGTTGGATGGCCCTCAAAATAAGACTTGGAAGAGGTGCCTCCTCAAAGTAGAGTCAACCTTAGTGACATGGATGGAGTCAAGCTTTTGGGACCTTCATTTGCCGATGTAGCATGACTCAAAATGAGAACAAACAGCTACAAACATCCATTAATAATTGGAACATGGAATTTACAAAGTATGAATCTAGGAAAATTGGAAATCATCAAAAATGAAATGGAAAGATTGATATCCTAGGCATTAGTGAGCTGAACTGAACTGGTATTGGTCATTTTGAAGCAATCATATGGTCTACTATGCCTGGAATAACAACATGAAGAAGAATAGTGTTGCATTCATCACCAAAAAAGAACATTTCAAGATCATTCCTGACATACAACACTGTCAGTGATGAGATAATATCCATATGCCTACAAGGAAGACCAGCTAATATGACATTATTCAAATTTACACACAACCACTAAGATGAGTAAATTGAAGATTTTTAAAATTCTGCAGTCTGAAATTGATGAAACGTACAATCAGGATGTAAGATGATTACTGGTGATTGGAATGCGAAAGTTGGAAACAAAGAAGAAGGATCAGTAGTTAGAAGATATGGCCTTGGTGATAGAAATGACGCTGGAGATCCCATGATTGAATTTTGCAAGACCAATGACTTTTTCATTGCAAATAGCTTTTTTGTTTGTTTGTTTTTACCAACATTAACGGTGACTATACCCACGGACCACACCAGGTGGAATACACAGGAATCAAATTGACTACATCTGTGGAAAGAGATGATGGAAAAGCTCAATGTCATCAGTCAGAACAAGGCCAGAGGGCCACTGCAGATCAGACCATCAATTACTCATACACAAGTTCAAGTTGAAGTTGAAGAAAATTAGAATAAGTCCACGAATGCCAAAGTATGACCTTGAGTACATTCCACTGAATTTAGAGACATACTCAAGAATGTATTTGACACTTTGAACATTAATGACTGAAGACCACAACTCATTTGTGGAATGACATCAAGGATGTCATACATGAAGAAAGCAAGAGGTTATTAAAAAGACAGGAGAGAAAGAAAAGACCAAAATGGATGTCAGAAGAGACTCTGAAACTTGCTCTTGAATGTGGAATAGCTAAAGAAAAAGGAAAAAATGATGAAGTAAAAGAGCTGAACAGAAGATTTCAAAAAGCAGCTCGAGAAGACAAAGCAAGGTATTGCAATGACATATGCAAAGAGATGGAGATAGAAAATCAAAAGAGAAGAACAGGCTCAGCATTTCTCAAGAAAGAACTGAAGAAAAAATTCAAGCCTTGAGTTGTAATATTGAAGGATGGTATGGGGAAAGTATTAAACCACCAAGGAAGCATCAAAAGAAGATGGAAGGAATACACAGAGTCACTATACCAAAAAGAATTGGTCAACATTCAACCATTTCATGAAGTAACATATGATCAGGAACTGATGGTACTGAAGGAAGAAGGCTAAGCTGCACTGAAGGCATTGGCAGAAACCAAGGCTGAATGAATTGATGGAATTCCAACTGAGATGTTTCAACAAACGAATGCAGCTCTGGAAATGCTCATTTGTTTATGCCACAAAATTTGAAATACTGCTACCTGTCCAACCTATTCCCAAGAAAGGTGATCCAAATGAATGTGGAAATTATTGAACAATATCATTAATATCACACACAAGCAAAATTTTGCTGAAGATCATTGTCATGGATTGAGTTATGTCCCCTCAAAAATGTGTGTATCAATTTGGCTGGGCCATGATTTCCAGCATTGTGTGGTTGTCCTCTATTTTATGATTGTAACTTTATGTTAAAAAGGATTAGGGTGGAATTGCAACACTGCACTTATCCAGGTCACATCCCTGATCCAATGTAAAGGCAGTTTCCCTGGGGTGTTGCCTGCACCACTTTTTATTTCTCAAGAGATAAAAAGGAAAGGGAAGCAAGCAGAGAGTTGGGAGCTCATGCCACCAAGAAAGCAGCACCAAAAGCACAGCGCATCCTTTGAACCCAGGGTCCCTGCGCCTGAGAAGCCCCTCGACTAGGGCAGGATTGAAGACAAGGACCTTCCTACAGAGCTGACAGAGAGAGAAAGCCTTCTTCTGGATCTGGCCCCTGAATCTGTACTTGTAACCTACTAGACTGTGAGAAAATAAATTTCTCTTTGTTAAAGCCATCTACTTGTGGTATTTCTGTTATAGTAGCACTAGATGACTAAGACAATGATTCAAGTGGCTGCAGCAGTATATCAGCAGGGAACTGCTAGAAATTCAAGCCAGGTTTAGACGAGGATGTGGAACCAGGGATATCATTGCTGATGTCAGATGGATCTTGGCTGAAAGCAGAGAACACCAGAAAGATGTTTACCTGTGTTTTATTGACTGTGCTAAGGCATTAGACTATGTGAAACATAACAAATTGTGGATAACATTTTGGAGAATGGGAATTCTAGAACACTTAATTGTGCTCTTGAGGAATCTGTACATGGATCAAGAGGCAGTCAGTCGTTCAAACAGAACAAAGGGATACTGCATGGTTTAAGGTCAGGAAAGTTGTGTGTCAGGGTTGTATCCTTTCGCCATACCTATTCAATCTGTATGCTGCACAAATAATCCAAGAAGCTGGACTATATGAAGAACAGGGCATCAGGATTGGAGGAAGACTCATTAACAACCTGCGTCATGCAGATGACACAACCTTGCTTGCTGAAAGTGAAGAGGACTTGAAGCACTTACTGATGAAGATCAAAGATCACAGCCTTCGGTATGGATTACGCTTCAACATAAAGAAAACAAAAATCCTCACAACTGAACCGATAAGCAACATCATGATAAACAGGGAAAAGATTGAGGTTGTCAAGGATTTCATTTTACTTGGATCCACAATCAACGCCCATGGAAGCAGCAGTCAAGAAATCAAAAGTGCATTGCACTGGGCGAATCGGCTGCAAAAGAGCTCTTTAAAGTGTTGAAAAGCAAAGATGTCACCTTGAGAACTAAGGTGTGCCTGACCCAAACCATGGTGTTTTCAATCGCCTCATATGCTTGCAAAAGCTGGACAATGGATAAGGAAGCCTGAAGAATTGACACCTTGAATTGTGGTGTTGGCGAAAAATATTGAATATATCACGGACTGCCAAAAGAACGAACAAGTGTATCTTGAAGAAGTACAACCAGATTTCTCCTTAGAAGCAAGGACGGCTAGATTACATCTCACTGATCCAGGAGGAATCAGTTCCTAGAGAAGGACATCATGCTTGGTAAAATAGAAGCTCAGTGAAAAAGAGGAAGACCTTCAATAATTTGGATTGACACAGTGGCTGCAACAATGGGCTCAAGCATAGAACAATTGTGAGAGTGGTGCAGGACCAGGCAGTGTCTCATTCTGTTGTGCACGGGATGGCTATGAGTAGGAACCAAACTGCAAAAAAAAAAAACTGAAGGCACCTACAAAAACAAGAGCAAACTCTAAGGATATCCTCAGGGCAGGCTTTGGCCTAAACAATTGATCGACATTTAGAGTTCCCCAGCACTGAGCTCTGAACAGAGTACGGAGGTCTACGGAAATCGAAGACTTCACTAACTTTATTTTCTCCTTGGGTAGAGGGTAACTTTAGGTGCTTCTATAGTGTTTTTTATTTATGATGTATAAATGATTTAAGACCTAAAAGAGAAACAAGGGACATTTCTAACATGGAAAATGAACCAAGGACCTTACTCCCGGAGGGCTAATAAATGTACCTTTTTAAAAACATAGAAAATTTAGTTAATTTAAATGACCACATCTGTGATTCAAAATACATCTGGCCTCACAGAAAACAGCTGGGTCCAAAAGCAAAGCTGGTGAAGGCTGAACACATTGTAGCAGGGAGATAATTGGTCTCAGAAGTAAAGGTTTCCAAATGTGTAGCTATTCAATATGATTTCAAGGAGTGTCTCTGGAGGAAGATTGATCTTGACATGCCATTCTTTTTTCTGTGATGTCCTCTGACAATGCATGAAGACAATGACAGCCAGTGGGGGAGTTGGAGAGAAAAGCCCCCTGAGTCTTTGTAGGAGATTCATTCCTGTGGCAGACAGACGCCAAGCCCATTAAGACGGGGGCTTTTTGTTTCAGTCCGCTGTCTACAAAGCAAGCTCTGACTGGGCAGAGGAGTTAAGACCATTTCAGGAAATTGTTAATGGATTAGGAGAAGGGTGAGCATTTAGCTAGTCCTTTATAGCACAGTGGCTTTACTACGGCTGCTAACCAAAAGGGTCGGTCTGCTTCTATAAAGATTGTAGCCTTGGAAACCCTCTGGGGCAGTTCTACTCTGTCCTGTAGGGTCACTGTAAGTCGGAATCGACTGGATGACAATGGTTTGGTTTTTTGGTTTATCCTTAAAAAAAAAAAAAAAAAAAGCCAAACAAGTTGCAGTAGAGTCAAACCAACTCATAGCGACCCCAATTGTTGTAGAACAGAACAGCTCCATAAGGTTTTCAAGGCTGTGACCTCTCAGAAGCGGATCTCCAGGCCTTTCTTCTGACGTACCTCTGGGTGGGTTATTACCAACAACCTTTTGGTTAGTAGTCAGCTTAACCTTTTGTGCCTCCCAGTGACTCCTTCTTTATTCCAATGGTTGGAAATCCAGGGGCTTGGAAGCTCTGGGGAATGGCGTTACTACTGTCAATGCTAGCTTTTTTGATGTTCTCCAGAGTGAGTTTTGTGCACAGAACATATTATTCAGAGGTGACTTTGGTTTCAAATATTAATATTTAGTTTAGTTAGGTTACTAATTTAACCCTCCAGTTTTTCTTTAAACTTACAGACCTTAATAGTCTATGTATAACACTGGCAAATTTTTATAGGACCCTTGATTAATGTTTAGTACTACAGTATTTACAAACTTAGATCATCAAACTCCTTTAAATATTTTAAGCTGCATTTATAAATTTAGTATTATTGACTTCCTTTTTTAAGTAGCATGTCTGATCTAAAAAGGAGTGCTGGTGGTGCAGAGGTTAAAGTGCTTGACTGTTAACAGAAAGGTTGGTGGTTGGAACCCATCAGCCACCACACAGGAGACAGGTGTGCAGTCTGCTTCTGTAAAGATTTACAGCCTCGGAAACCCTATGGGGCAATTGAGCTTCGTCCTATAACGTTGCTGCAAGTCAGAACTGATTTGATGGCAGTGGGTTTTTTTTGGGGGGGGGGGTCTGATTTAACAGACTTTCCCAAGTTCTTATTCTTATTAGTCCAATAAATTTACTTTATGAATAGGGTGAATCTTACCAATAGGGTGACTGTTCCCGACTCATGGAGAGCCCATTTGTGCAGAATAGACCTTCTCCATAGAATTTTCAAGGCTGTGATCTTTCTGAAGCACATGGTCAGGTCTGTCTTCTGAGACACCTCGGAGTGGGGTCAAACTGCCAGCATTCCAACTAGTAGTCTAGTGCTTAACCAAAGGACCCTAGGTGAGTCTTGAGGTCTTTTAAATAGTTCTGGGTAAGCAGCATTTGCATCATCTGGGAACTTGTTAGAAATGCAAATTCTTGGGCCCCACTCCAGAACTACTGATTAAGAAACTCTGGAGACTGGGCCCAGAAAGCCATGTTTTAACAAGGCCTGGAGCCCTGGTGGTGCAGTGGTTAAGAACTCAGCTTTTATCCAAGAGGCCAACAGTTTGAATCCACCAGCCGCTCCTTGGAAACCCTATGGGACAGTTCTACTCTATCCTATATGGTCATTATGCGTCAGAATGGACTCGAATGCAGTGGGTTTGGTTTGGGTTTTGGCAGATGGTTTCAATGCATGGGAAGGTTTGAGAACCACTACTTTAAATGTTCCAATATTGTATGCAAATTTCTAAGATTTTAACTTAATATCACCAGTCTAAGTCAATTCCTTAATTATATATTTTACATCAGATTCACATGACTTATGCATTAAAAACACTCTAAAGTGTCAAACCCTCTTACACATTATCAATACCTAAATTATCAAATATATACAAGTTATTTCTAAATCTCATATGAAAAAATATCTGAGTACTAAGAGCTATGATTTACTTAATTTCTTCTTAAATATGCTTACCCCTAAGGAAACAGTTATGGTGTTGCCTACCAAGAGAATTATTTTTTGAAAGATCTCATTAGCTCCAGGAGATTGCTAAATGATCAGAAGATTTTCACTGGGTACGAGATTTAGAGCAGATAACACCTGAGGTGAGCTTCCTTTTGTAGTCACTATACCATAGAACCCAAAACTTATTGAGGGAAGTGGTCACCTGGATTTGAAATGTCTTAATTCTTGATTTTCGGTGGGAATTAGAGTGTATCCTCCACTCAGGTGGCTAAACCAGTAGCTCAGCTTTTACTAATCAATTTCTTACTTTTTTCTATTCTGAAATTTTTTTTTTACTCTTCCTATCTGTCAAGGGGACTACAATCTCGATATTTAAATGACTTCAAATTGGATTCTGTGTATCAGAAGGCTAAACCTGACTTGGGTTTTGGTTTCTACAAAGGACATTTCCAGGACAATGACAGAAATCTGTGGAACCTTCTGCATTGCACATGTGGTTTGTGGATTTATAAGGATTTGGTTTGTGCACACACCTCCAATTACTTTTCGGTTGGGTGGAGTTAGTGTCGGACTTATAAAATATGGCATTTCCCAGCATTACTGATTTTATAGTAGCTTTTTATCATTATGTGTTATTTTCATCTGTGGGTGCTAAAAATACAGCTGTAGATAAGGCAGTCACGCAATTATTTCTGTTAAAAGGGTTCTCATTTAGAAAGCACAGTATAAGCAAATAAAAGGATAGGTGTTTCATGGGAAGTGCATTTAGCTATTTGTCTTATTAATTAGGATCCAAGAGCAAAACATTTTCAGCCAAAATGAAGCAGGTGGGGCACAGAGACTGCAAATATTAAGTAAATTTTGGTATAATATACTTAAAGACAATACTGCTAGCCTAGCATCATCAAAAGGATGCATTTGGAATAGATTTCCCAGTAGAGTGTTGCAGAAATAATTCTGATTAGCTTGAGTAATTTCCTATTTCAGTTTACATGCGCTAATTATATATCACCGCCTCTTCTGCTAACAGGCCATCTCTCACCTAGATGGTTGCAATGGTCTCCTAACCTTTCCCATCTCATTCTGACAAAAAGCCATTCTTTGCAATGGGCTTCTGAGTCCTCTGGGCTCTGACCCCTATTTTTCTTTCTGATCCCATTGCTACTTCTGTCTTCCAGCACTCAGCTCCAGCCACACTGATGTCTTGCTAAAAATATCAAGCATAGTTTGCCTCAGGGTCTTTGGATGTACAATTTCCTCTGCCTGGAATGTTCTTCCTTGGTGTTCACATGATTTCCTCACTCCCCTTTTCTAAGTCTTTGTTCAGATACTACTTTTTCAATAAAGTCCTTCCCGTCTACCTAATTAAAATGGCAACATCTGTCTCTACATTGCCTCACTATCTTTTCTAGCTCCCTTTCCTGATCTGTCTTTTTTTTGACGGTACACTATTTTCTCCTTCCTCCTCAGTAGAATGTATACTCCATGAGGGCATGGCTTTTTGCCTGCTTTCTTTTTTCTCTGCTATATTCCCTGTGCCGGGAATAGTGTCCCCACATGGTCAATACTGAATAAATAATAGATAAAGGAAAAATGGGGCAGTTCTACTCTGCCCTATAGGGTCGCTATGAGTTGGAATTGACTCGACGGCACTGGGATTGGGTTAAAGGAAATAAATAAGTAGACTCCAAAAAGGAGAAGAGGACTGTTCATTACTTGTCTTCATAGTTTTTCCACTCATGGTCCCAGAATGTAATTCTACAAATTCTGGACATGATTCTCTCTGGAGGAATCCAGCTTCCAATGAATGTGCTATGGATGGCTATCGTAGAGAGCTATAGAGACTCCATCTTTCCAGTCCTCGGGTGAGTCAAAAACAGGGTGGGGAGTCAGAGCATCATATGCGTAGAATGAAGATAGCACCCACTTGTAACTCCTATCTGTAACCAGGATTCAGGACTTTTAAAAAACTCTTCTCTCTCCAGCACTGTCTCTTTCTGACGAGACCTGGTGGTGCAGTGGTTAAAGCATTTGACTGTTAACCAAAAGGCCGGTGATTCGAATCCACCAGCCACTCTGCAGGAGAAAGATGTGGCAATCTGCTTCGGTAAATATTTACAAACTTGAACATCCTATGAGAAAGTTCTACTCTGTCCTACAGGATCACTATGAGTCAGAATCTACTCGAGGACAGTGGGTGGGTCTCTTTCTGCCCTCCCTCAACCCCCACTTCATCCCATCCCCAAAGCTGTAGTATCAGAAGTAGGGAGCATGGAGCCTATCTCTCTTTCCCTCGTTATCTCCTAAAATCATTCAGAGTCATGAAAATCTAAATTTATGAACTCAACTCCTTTGTCTTATTTCAAGAGCAAGTTTATCAAATCAGAGCGTTATCCTGGTTTGGATTTAGGATATAGTTTATATTAAAGCATATTTATTGTCTCTGCTAGATAGTATCTGTTCTCTCAGCTCTATATTTGCTCTTCTCTCCACCACTGGGATTGGAAATTCACAAACTTTTTTATCAGCTGCCTTCCAGTGTGCCTTTCCAATTGAAGGCCCTGGCAGGAGATTGGAAAGTGAAAGGAGGAAAAACCATATCTTCTGGCAGTGACAGTAATGGCAGGCACCTAACTTGGCTACCAGTGGCTGAGGCTCTAGCATTGTTGGCAGTGATTTTGCAGCATAATTCCAAGTGCAGCTCTGGATACCTGGTTAGGAATCATGTGGTTCCGTCAGAAATAGTGGCTTGTGTGGCTCAAGGGCTAGTCCAGGAGTGGCAGTGGCTTCCTGATTTTTGGGTAACAAACAAAACAAACATCTTCTCTTTTTTTGCTCTTCTAGCAGCCCTCCTTTCAAACTCAGCAATTCCACCTCCTCTATAACCAATTGTCTTAGTTATCTAGTGCTGCTATAACAGAAATACCACAAACAGATGGCTTTAACAAAGATAAATTTTTTCTTTCACGTTCTGGTAGGCTACAAGCCCAAATTTAGGGTGTCAGCTTCAGAGGAAGGCTTTCTCTGTCGGCTTTGGAGCAAGGTCCTTGTTAACAGTCTTCCCTTGGTCTGGGAGCTTCTCTGCGCAGGAACCCTGGGTCAAAAGGATGCGCTCTACTCCCAGTACTGCTTTCTTGGTGGTATGAGGTCCCCAACTGTCTGCTGGTTTCCCTTTCCTTTTATCTCTTGTAAGATAAAATGTGGTGCAGGCCACACCCCAGGAAACTCCCTTTACATTGCATCAGGGATGTAGCCTGAGCAAGGGTATTGCCTACCCCACCACCCTAATCGTCTTTAATGACAGGCAGAGACCATGATTTATAACACATAGGAAAATCTCAAAATGAAGGACAACCACACATGGCCTAACCAGGTTGACACATATTTTGTGGGAACACAATTCAATCCATTGCACCAAATCTTGGCAAAATGTTGTCTGTTTGTTTTAAATATCTAGAATGGTCTCTCTTTTCCTGGATGGCTGCTAACTGATTCACTGCCTAAGTCTTAAACACATGATTTTACTTCTATTTACCAAATGGAGAGATCATAATCCTATAATTGTTGTTCTCTGAAATCAGGGAATCACAAAGAGAACCTTAAGAAATCCCTTCTATAAGAAGCAATGGGTTTATGATCTTGCAGCATCCTTCCACCCTCGCTCAGCATGGTGAAAGTGTTGGGTCTAGGCCAAGGCTACAGACTTTGATGAAAGGAATCAACTTGCACATCTTGTCTCTTTTACAAACTTCAAGTAAGATCATTAGTCAGGTAACACAATGAGGGTGAACATCAAAAGACAAATCTGGTATTTCACCCCAGAGCCAGAAACTCAGAACCGCCTGATCAATTGAACTTCTTTCTTGAGATTCAAACTTCTAAATAAAACTCAGGAAAATAAAGAAAGTGAACTGTAATAGCTAGTAAGTTGATAATATGTTTATTTTCCAGATAATTTTTTTCTCAGAATTATAATTTAAAGGATTTGCACAGATTTCTAGTAACCCCTGAGCAATGCTGTGCATATTTTATTTCTTTGTTGGTTTAGGTTGAAAAAAAAAAAAAGCCCTGCAAAAAGTCCCCAAAGGAGAGTTAACACCAGCATTACCATGTAGTCACATTGTATGGCTCTGTGGGTGTTCCTGTCTGTCTGGAATGGGGCCCCAGAAATGCTCTTTGCATGACAAAATTATAAATGAAAATACATCTGTGGTGAGCGCAAGCATTTCAGCCTGTGCAATTGGTCCTGTATTATGTCTCCTTGAGCTGAGGAGTCATGGTTTGTTAAAAATACAATATATTTTCCGCTAAAAAATTCATTGCTTCTACAAATGATTTTCTGTTTTGTCAAACCAGCTCTTGGTTTCTTCATGAATTCGCTTAACACCAGTGGACGCAGGATGGGAGAAAGAGAACATGACAGAGTTATTTCACAAACCCACTGGCTGTGGCAAACGACCAGAAGGAAATACAAATGCCCAGCCTTGTTGTTTCCGGATTAATATTGCAGGGGTATCAAGTGGCACTTGCTTTCCCTTCCTCCCTCGGTCTGTATCCTTAAATAATCTCCATTATCCTTACTTGGTGGAAAACAACAAACCTCTGAACCCAGGAGCCTTGTCCTCTACTGATAAGTTTTATTGATTCTTTAAGATTTCTTCTGCTGGGCTGACTGTTATTCTCAGCTACTGTCTTTTGTGATGATGACATGGCACTGGCGCAAGCGTTTAAGCAGTGCTCACATGTTTTTTTTTTTTTCCCCTTCTAGAGACAAAGGAAGGTCATGTCATTTGATATCCTTGAAGCACAAACAGGAGCTTCAAAAGAGACCCAGGAGAGTCACAGGGAGCACATTTCCCCAGCTGCTTCCAGAATGATGCATTTCATGTAAACTCAGTCCAAAACCATTGGCATCCCCCAGCCAAAGGCTCCGTGCGAACTATATCTGGAGGTGGTATGCATTAAAAGATTTTTTTTTTTTTTTTAGCCCATCTTTCCTGTGAATATATGTTTTAGGTTGATCCTACAGCTATGCCTTTGAGCTGTCAAATACACCTATAGGGAAACCACAATGCGGGCATTCAGCCCTGTGTAGTGGTCAACTTCTGATGGTAAGATTCAGAAGCATGCTTCTTGAGTTGGTGATGAGCTCCATTTTTGCTAAGTTGATGTATAAAGGTAGCAGTTGTAGGGGCTTCTTGAGGGAAGAGCTACTTCATTGTGTGTTCTCATTCCATTTCAGAGCTAGTTTCCACATGAGTCACACTGTATGATGCCTTTGACTGTAGTCCTATAAGGATGTTTCATTCATTGCCCACTGAAGCCTCCTGTAGCTTAAATTGGTGGAGAAAGAGCTTTTCTTTTGACTCTTTAAGCCATAAGCAGGATGCAACAGCAGGGTTTTTGTTTTTAATTTAATTTGGTTAAGCCTTGTGATCTTTAGGAAAGCATGAAAGAGCAGTATTTTAGATTTTGGCTTTCATTGTGACCCCCCTCGTGATCTCTGCCCTTTCTTCCTCTAGCTCTCTCTCCACCTCTACCCTAAATAAAAAGGGGGGCTCGACCTCGCTTTGGAGAATGTGGCAGAATACTCAGGCTGCCAAATTCCTGATGATCAGAGGGCTTGCTGAGGACCAATTTAAACTGGAAAACACGCAAGCTTCACTGGGCTATTTCAACATTCACGCAGCTTTAGCGCTAATCCTTTTAACGTATTAGGCCAAGTGGACTCGCATACCATGATGGCAGGGGAGAAAGGCCTCTTCAATTTTTATTTACATTTCTTTGCATGGTAGAATGCATGTTAATTCATTCTCCCCTCTAGATGCCTTCCACACCATCATGTCCTGTCCCAAAAAAGCCCCAAGGTGGTTTCAATTGTTTGAAGGCCAAACTGCTGAGGCTAACACATTGGAAGATTTTACATACCAGTGCTTTCCTGAAGCTGGGAACCTCTTGCAGCGTGTTGGCTTAGTGATTCCATTTTTTTTTTTTTTTTCTCCTTCTGCAAAGGATAACATCTTGGCTGTAGACAAGGTAAGCGTTTCCAGTATGAATGTTTAATGAAGATGAAGTCAGCATGCAGCATGCTGTTTATTTTGCTTTCTAATAAACCCGTGCTCAGCAATAAGCTTATTACTGCTGTGACTTCCCTCAACAATTTTTCAGCTTCTTCTGTGCTCAGAAGAAATTTCTTTCAATGTTACCATACTTATGATAAATTAATTACATGAAACATAAGGAATTTATGGTTGGCAAAAAAAGATGAACTAAAAATAATAACCTTTAAGAATTTTTTTTAACCATCAAATACAATGTACACGTTCATATATAACAGAACAGACCAAAAAAGAAAAAAGAAAAGGAAAAGAGAGCTCTGAGGTTATCAGAAAACATTTCAGATTCAAAATGGATCTCATGTGTCATGGGTATTACCAGAAAAAAAATACGTTAGTGGTCAAATAAAAATTCTCTGTGAGTAAAGATTTAGGTGAGGCATTGATGGTTCAGTGGTGCAATTCTCCCCTTCCATGTGGCAGACCCAGGTTTGAATACCGGTCAGTCCGCCTCATGTGAGCCACCTCATGTGCCTGTCAGCTGAGGTGTGTGTGTTACTATAATGAATGGATTTCAGTAGAGCTTCCAGACTAAGATAGACTAGGAAGGCCTGGTGACCCAGTTCCAAAAATTGCCCAACAGAAACCCTATGGATCACAAAAGTCCGATCCACAACCAATCATGAGGGTAGTACAGGATGGGTGCCATTTCATTCCACTGTGCATAGAGTCTCCATGAATCAGGCAGATGCGAAAACAGCTAACAGCAACAATGAAGACTTAGGAATCAGAAAAAATAAAGACTGTTGAAAGGCTGGAAACATGGTGAGAGGGTGAGAATCATAGGAGGGAACTAGAGGGACCATAGGACTGAGTCAGAATCCAGTTCTGGATCAGTGTGAGGTGGTTGTGTGACCTTGGACAGGTCACGTTGCCCTCTGATTGCAGTTTACTCATTTATAAAATGTCCAGGTGTAATTAGTGTGACCCTAAGGTGTGTTTCAGCTTAAAAGTTCTGTGTGCTAACAATCAGGACTATGATGATCATTTGTTGAGGGCTTACTATAACCTAGTCATGATGTTAGGCACATGGCATATATTTTTTAGAATCCTCCAAATTACCCAGAGAGACAGGTATTATTATTTTCTTTTTAAAGTTGTGAAAAACAAGCTTGGTGAATTATCTGCCCAAAGTTACACAGTTTGTAAATGGTGGGACTAGGATTCATATTGGGTTTGTCTAACTTTAAAATCTTTTCTCTTGTAACTATGCTACGCTGTCTCTTCACAGCTGGTAAAAAACTCTAGTGAGTTTTGATAAATATGAAGAAATAGCCAAACCATCTATTCTCCTCTCTTCTTTCCCTCAGGTATCATAAAGAATATGTACTTGCTTTGAATGTCAAGGTAGATTAATGCTGGAGATATGGAGAAATAAAGTCTGCATCTGTTCAGATTCAGAAGACAGCCTATACCAGACAGAAAAAAGCCCAGAAATGAAAGGCAAAATGTTGGAAAAGGAGTCACTGCATTAAAAAACCTGCTCATTTTTAGACCAGTGGGAAAGTAGAAAAAAAGAGTAGTAAAAGGAAAATCAGTCATTTTAAAACAACTTTTATATCTTCTCAAAAGAATGAAAGACTTTATACGTCACTGGAAAAAACTTCCAAACTTAAATAAACACCAAAAAAAAAAAAACAACCCTCCAATGACAAAGATACTTGGTGTTTGTCTTGGAAAACTAAAAAGTAACAATGTAAGGCTTAGGGCACTTTACCTGGTATGTGCAATCATGAGCCCTGATGCCTCTGGTACTCCCAATTATTCTGTAAGATATATAGACGGTGTGTTGCTATCTAGAGATAGAAACACTGATATTAATAGATCACAAGATTGGGTGACCATCTGGCCTACTTTAGAGATGATGCAATGGAAAGACCATTGGCCTTGGAATTAAATGAGTTCCCATCACAGATCCACTATGTGTGGGAAGGAACTTAGTCTCCCCGTGTCCTGGTTTTCATGTCCATAAAATGATACTATTAATACCTACCTCACAGTGTGAAGATTACATGTGGTAGCATGTGTAAAAGCACTTAACACAGTGAGTGGCACATGGTAGAAACTGAAAAATATGATCTATCTTTATCATCCCTTTGTTTTTTTCTCAAATCCCTCATTTCACATGAATTAAATTTTTTTCTAAGGATGTGGTCAGTAGAAGTAGATTAGCTATTCACCAACTTTGTCATGGTGCTCTTCCAAGGCATTTGAATGTCTATGGAAGTACAGTGTATGCTGAGCCTCAGATATAACCTCTCCAGCCTAAAACATCCTGTAGAATCTGATATATCTTGTCTCCTCTCTTGGGCATTTTCTATGACTCCTAACATATCCTTGCTATTGGTAAGAAGTAGAATATAAATAAGAGCGTGGACTCTGGAGTCAGACTGCTGGGTTTAAATCCCATCTTCCATACCTACAATTTCTATGATAAAGTAAACTATCTGAATCATCCATAACTCAAATTTTCTCGTTTTTAAAATTACAATGACAATAGTACCTAATTCATTATTGTGAGCTAATATCTGTAAAGTTCTTAGAAATAGTATCTAGGAAATAAGAGCTTGCTTAATAAATGCCATCTGTCATCATTGTTATTATTTTATTATCCTTAAGAATGCTAGCTTATCACCCCATATTTTTATGAGTATTTGAACACTGTTGTGTATCTAACATATGTCCTTTCAATTTACCTTCATACCTTTATTTGTACATATACATATGTCTATGAACCATATATATATTAGTTATTTTGTGTGTGGTTTTAAACATACTACATACATTTTATTATGCCATACAGTCTGCCCTGCTTACTTTTTTTACCCATCATCTGTTTCTGAGATTTATTATACTTATAAGTGGATCTATTTAATTGCTTTCGGAGTTCCATATTCCTTCATAGGCATATAACTTCTTCGCTGTTTCTCACTTTGATAACCACTTAGGTTGATCTAGACTTTTGCTTTTCCCACTGCATCTTTGAATATATTTCTTTGCATACCTATATGAAGGTTACTTGGGATATATACCTAGGAATGGAATTGTATACCTGGTTGGAGCATATATACTCAGTCTTAATTTTATTCAACACTGCCAAATTGGGTTTCTTGTTAAATGATCTTTTGCCATTCAAGTATAAACATCTATGACATTTCTGGTCATACCATTGGCCCATTTTTCCCTTTCTGATGCCTGCCTCTTGTTGAATTGAAGGCATTCCTTATGTATTCTAAGCCTGAGTCCTCAGTTAGTTATATATACTGAGAGGCAGCATAGTGTTGCCATTATTAGCACAATGTTAAGCCAGACTGCCTTAGTTCAAACACTAGCTCTCCCATTCACTAGATTTGTGACCTTGCATAAGTTCTCTGAGGCTCTGTTTCCTCATGGATAAAATGGGGGCAGTAACAGTGATTAAACTAGTGAGGAATAAATGAGTGAATAGGGTCCCTGTATGGTACAAACAGTTAACGCACTTGGCTGCTAACCATAAGAAAGTGTAGTGGCTCAAGTTGACCCAGAGGCACCAAGGAAGACCTAGCAATCTACTCCTGAAAAATTGTCATTGAAAACCCTGTGGAGCACAGTTCTACTCTGACACACACAGAGTTGAATAAGTCAATGCTTGCAAACCACTTCAAGCAGAGCCTGGCACAGAGAAAGGGCTCCACTGTTTTTTAGAGGCTCTTACATACTTAAAAAGTCGTTTTAAACTATTCTGTTTTTTGACTCTGTTCCAGTTGTTTAACCTACCCTCACCTTCACTCAACTTTATTTCTCCTTGTAGATTTTTGGATCAAGAAACAGGTCTTGATAATTTTTTGTTCCCAGTGCTTAATATACCACCTGGCCTAGATAGGATGCCCTTGTTAAATGTTTATAGAATGAATGGATGGATAGTATCTAAGTTATCTAGTGATGCTGTAATAGAAAAGCCACAAGTGGATGGCTTTAACAAACAGAAATTTATTCTCTCACAGTTTAGGAGGCTAGGCATCCAAATTCAGGGTGCCAGCTCCAAAGCAAGGCTTTCTCCCTCTGCCAGCTCTGGGGGAAAGTCCTTGTCATCAATCTTCCCCTGGTCTAGGAGCTTCTCAGCAAGCACAGGGACCCCAGGTCCAAGGGATGTGCTCCACTCCTTGCTCTTCTTGCTTCGTGGTAATGATGTCCCTTCCCTCTGCTTGCTTCTCTCTCCTTTTATCTCTTGAAAGATAAAAAGGATGCAGGCCATACCCCGAGGAAACTCCCCTTACATTGGGTCAGGGCTGTGACTTGAGTAATGGTGTTGCATCCCACCATAATCCTCTTTAACATAACTAATCTTGCCTCATTAACCACAGGCAGAGATTAGGATTTACAACACAGAGGAAAATCACATCAGATCACAAAATGGTGGACAACCACAAAATACCAGAAATCATGGACTAGACAATTTGATACACATTCTTGGGACACACAATCTAATCAATAACAGATGTTTTTTGTGTCATATCACCTCTGTTGTTACTAAAGTCCCCTTACATTTCCTTAAGATAGAATTGTGTGCCATCTGAAGGGCAAACTATTTTCTTCCACTAAAAAAAAAAAAAAAAAATTAACCCTGCCATTTAATCGATAGAGAGACTTCCTTTGGGGATTTATAGTAGCTTGGTTTTTTAGACATATTTCCTTATTCATTTTAAATTTATCTTTAATGGAACTAACTGCTTTCTATATATTACAACTGTCTGCAAGCTTAAAACACTTATTTTAGGTTCCATCGTGTGGGTCAATTATGGAAGCTTAGATGCCCCTGCAGCATCGGAATGGAAAGACACTACTGATCTCTTGATAAAAAATTCTCTGAGTAAGGCCCAAGGAGACATGCCCGGGACCCAGAATGAATTGTAGATGGAATTAAGATCAGCCACCTCATCCCGGATTTGTATGTCAGTGCTCTTCCTTTTTCTGTAACTTAAATTTTTAGAAATATACAGATTATCTCAAGAAGTGACCTTGCATTTCAAGATTCTCTGAACTCATATAAGAAAAATTTGTTTCCATCCATGGCAATTTCCCTCAACTTGGCATGGAGCTTCAATTTTGATAGCAATCAATAAATGGTATATCATAGAACAAAAGGTAAATGATAAAAGTGTATATTTACACAATTTAGAAGGGCCCAGAAAATGCTAGGAGGAAAGGAAATGAGCAGGAAAAAAAGAAGTGGCATTGAATGATAATTAGTACTGTTTTTACAACACATCAAAATCTAGATGGCCTTTTTTCATAATTCATATACTAAATATTGTGGGTAAAACTGTGAGGATAAATGGAAAAGGAAGTAATATGAGAGAGAGCTATGTTACCTTTTTTCTAATTATTACCAAAGCAACACAACAGATGTACAGTAAAACATTTGCTATTATTAATGTGTAAATTAAAGTTTATGATCATTTATGCGTTCTTATCTAGGATGGAAGCAGTAGTCAAGAAATCAAAAGAGGTGGGGTCAAGACGGTGGAGTAGTCAGACACTTCCTGTGATCCCTCTTACAACAAAGACCTGAAAAAACAAGAGAATCAATTATATATGACAGTCTGGGAGCCCTGAACATCAAGGGTAAAGTTGAGGAGTCAGACCGAGTGACAGGGAAAGGAAAAGATGGTTCAGAAGCAGCAAGGATTGCCAGATCTGACCCAGTGGGAATCGGCACCCTGCAGGCTGAATCCGCTGGAACGAGCATGGTGAGGTGAGCAGTGGCATTCAGGATGTGTTTTCCACAAAGGGAGAGACCAAGCAACGGAGAGTCTACTCACTCCTCCAGAGTCAGTGAAAGGTGGTACTCAATCAGTAAACCCAGTGCTGTCGAGTCTATTCCAACTCATAGCAGAGATAAGTAAATCCATCTAATCTACTGTGCAGATCAAAAACACCCCTTTGGGGAAAAAAAAAAAAAAAAACTCTCTCCCATTTACCTGACCCTCCCTGCTCTGCACTGGGTCCTGGGCTGGCTTCAGTGACAGCTCCTTTTCCTGAGCTGAAAGTAAGACCTGTCATATGTCCTGAGCCATTCTCCCAGCCTTGGAGAAGGAACAAATTAACAAACGGGGAAAATAATCTGCCAGCTCACCTAAGCTGGGAATTTAGGGCAGAAACAGTTCCTTTGCCTAGGCACAGGCATAATCGGTCACAGACTCTGAATGCCTTTCACCCCTGCATAGACCTGTATGAGCCCATTTCAACAGCGTAGACCCCCTCATTAGCACAGTACAACAGGGTATATACCTGAAGTCTAACTTCAACTGTTTTGGCAATATGGTACAGAGGCAGCTTCCTGACATTTGACACCACACTGCCTGTTAAGCAGTGTCCTCACCTACCCACATCAGGGGCCTAAAGACTGGTAGCTTCACCCACAACACCTAGCCACTGCTACAGGGGTCCAAGGATAAGTGGTGCCTCCCAGACCTTACAGCTAACAGCATTGGGTGTCCATAGTCTGGCTGTAAAACCCACCCACCTACATGTTTTAGGGAACAGGGGCATTCTTTCCTCACAGACAATCAGGGGCGGTTGTCAGCCCCCTGCCTTGTTAAGTGTGTGACCCCCTACTGTGGCCAGATACCTGTGCCTACACTAATCACCCCTGCTTGTCTAAGGCTGTAGGTGAGAGCCTGCACCACACACTTGGTGACCGACTACCTGAACACCTGAGCTGAATCCATACAAGAAAAGTAAACAGACTCCTGGGCTCATATTCCTAGTAACAGCTCAAGGCACCTGGTGTCAGGACATTAGAGCTTCAAAGGCACCAATAATCAAACTAGCTCACTCAAGCAGCCTATTTGGGCATATCAGAACAAAACAAAACAAGAAGCTAGGACACAATAAACAAACATAAAATAAATAAATACAATAACTTGTTTATGACTTGGAGACAATAGTCAATGTCAAATCATGTAAAGAGGCAGACCATGATAGCTTCAGGAAGCTCCTAAAACAAAGAATCAAGAAATCTTCCAGATGAAGATAACTTCCTGGAATTACGAAAGATAGAGTACAAAAGATTAATATACAGAACTCTCCAAGAGATCAAGAAGATCAGGCAAAATGCAGAACAAACCAAGGAACACACAGACAAAGCATTAGAGGAACTTAAGAAGATTAGAGAAGAGCATAATGACAAATTTAATAGGACACAAGAATCCATACAGGGACAGCAAACAGAAATCCAGAAAATTAACAATAAAATTTCAGAATAAGACACCTTAATAGGAAGTCAGAGGAGCAGAACTGAGAAAATGGAAGTCAGAATTAGTGAGATTGAAGGTAAAGCACTTGACAACAACATATTTGAGGAAAAATCAGATAAAAGAATTTAAAACAATGAAGAAACTCTAAGAATTATGTGGGACTCTATCAAGAGAAATAACCTACTAGTGATAAGAGTGCCAGAACAGGAGAGGGAGAACAGAAAATATGGAGAGAATTGTTGAAGATTTGTTGGCAGAAAACTTCCCTGATGTCGTGAAAGAGGAGACAATATCTATCCAAGGTGCTCATCAAACCCCACAAAAGATAGATCCCAAAAGAAAGCCACCAAGACATATTATAATCAAACTTGCCAAAACCAAAGATAGAGAATTTTAAGAGCTGCTGAAGATAAATAAAAAGTCACCTACAAAGGAGAGTCAGTAAGACTAAGCTCGGACTACTCAGCAGAAGCCATACAGGCAAGAAGGCAATGGGATGAGATATATATATATAAAGCCTTGAAAGAAAAAAATTGCCAGCCAAGAATTACATATCCAGCAAAGCTGTCTCTCAAATATGAAGATGAAATTAGAACATTTCCAGATAAACAGAAGTTTAGGGAATTTGCAAAAACCAAACCAAAATTACAAGAAATACTGAAGGGAGTCCTCCAGTTAGAAAATCAATAACATCAGATAACAACCCAAGACTAGAACACAAGACGGAACAATCAGATATCAACCCAGATAGGGAAATCACAAAAATAAATTGAAGCTAAAATGCTCAAACATGGAAACAGAGATGTTATTATGTAAAAGATGACACAATAAACAAAATGCAGACATAGATCTTTCATATGCAGAGGAAGTGAAGGTGATGTAAAGAAATAAAAAACTGGCTTAAACTTAGAAAAATAGGGGTAAATATTAAGGTGTCCATGAAGGAAAATAACAATCCTAAACATCAAAATAAAAAAGAAAAACATAAAGACTCAGCAAATACAAAAGCAACAACAATGAAAAAGAAGAAAAGAAAATACATAAGGAAAAACGGCTCAGCACAGAAAATTATGTGGAAAAAAGAAAGTGTCAACAACAACAACAAAAAAGACATCAGAATGACAGCACTAAACACATAAAAAAACACATACCTATCAATAATTATGCTGAATGTAAATGGACTAAACACACCAATAAAGAGACAGATCGTGGCAGAATGCATTAAAAAACACGATCCATCTATGTGCTGCCTACAAGAGACACACACAAAAGACACAAACTAAAACTGAAAGGATGGAAAAAAAAATACAAAGTAAAGAACAATCAAGAAAAGAGCAGTAGTGGCAATATTACTTTCTGACAAAATACACTGTAAAGTAAAATCTGCCACAAAGGATAAGGAACGACACTATATAATGATTAAAGGACAATATATCAGGAGGATATAACCATAAGAAATATTTACCCACCCCAATGACAGGGCTCCAAAATACATAAAATGAACTAACAGCATTGAAAAGAGAGATAGCTCCATAATAATAGTAGGAGGCTTCAACACACCATTTTCAGTGCAGGACAGAACATCAAAAAGAAGCTCATTAAAGAAACGGAAGATCTAAATGCTACAGTTAACCAACTTGACCTCAAAGACGTACACAGAGCACTCCATCCAACAGCAACCAAGTATACTTTCTTTTCCAATGCACATGAAACATTCTCCAGAATAGACCACACATTAGGCCATAAAGCAAGCCTTAAGAGAATCCAAAACATTGAAATATTACAAAGCATTTTTTCTGACCATAAAGCAATAAAAGCAGAAATCAATAACAGAAAAAGCAAGGAAAAAAAATCAAACACATGGAAACTGAACAACACCTTGCTCAAAAACTAATGAGTTATAGAAGAAATTAAGGATGGAATAAAGAAATTCATAGAATCAAATGAGAATCAAAACACTTTGTACCAGAACCTCTGGGACACAGCTAAAGCAGTACTCAGAGATCAGTTTATAGCAATAAAAGCACACATCCAAAAAGAAGAAAGTGCCAAAATCAAAGAATTATCCTTACAACTTGAACAAATAGAAGAAGAGCAGAAAAAAAAAAGCCCTCAGGCACCAGAAGAAAGCAAATAATAAAAATTACAACAGAATTAAATGAAATAGAGAACAGAAAAACAATTAAAAGAGTTAACAAGACTAAAAACTCGTTCTTTGAAAAGATCAACAAAATTGATAAACCATTGGCCAATCTGACAACAGAACAACAGGAGAGGAAGCAAATAACCTGAATAAGAAACGAGATGGGTGATATCACAACAGACCCAACTGAAATTAAAAGGATCATAACAGAATACTATGAAAAATTGTACTCTAACAAATTTAAAAACCTAGAAAAAATGGACAAACTTCTAGAAACACACTACCTACCTAAGCCAACACAAACAGATGTAGAACAACTAAATAAACCTATAACAAAAGAAGAGATTGAAAAGGTAATTAAAAAACTCCCAACAACAACAACAAAAAAAGTCCTGGCTCTGACAGCTACACTGGAGAATTCTACCAAACTTTCAAAGAAGAGTTAACAACACTACTACTAAAGGTATTTCAGAACACAGAAAAGGATGGAGTACTCCCAAACTCATACTATGAAGCCAGCATAACCCTGATACCAAAACCGGGTAAAGACACCACAAAAAAAGAATATTAGAGACCAATCCCTCATGAACATAGACACAAAAATCCTCAACAAAATTCTAGCCAATAGAATTCAACATGTCAAAAAAAAAAAAAAAAATTCATCATGACCAAGTGCGATTCATACCAGGTATGCAGGGATGGTTCAATATTAGAAAAACAATTAATGTAATCCATCATCTAAATAAAACAAAAGACAAGAGCCACATGATTTTATCAATCGATGCAGAAAAGGCATTTGACAAAGTTGAACACCATTCGTGATAAAATCTCTCAGCAAAAATAGGAATAGAAGGGAAGTTCCTCAACATGATAAAAGGCATTTATACAAATGCAACAACCAACATCATCCTAAATGGAGAGAGTCTGAAGGTGTTCTCCTTGAGAATGGGAACCAGACAAGGATACCGTTTATGACCACTGTTATTCAAAAATGTGCTGAAGGTCCTAGCCAGAACAATTAGGCTAGATAAAGAAATAAATGGCATCCAGATTGGTAAAGAAGAAGTAAAGTATCTCTATTTGCAGATGATATGATCTTATACACAGAAAACCCTAAAGAATCCTCAAGAAAACTACTGGAACTAATAGAAGAATTCAGCAGAGATTCAGGATATGAGATAAACCATACATAAATCTGTTGGATTCCTCTACACCAACAAAGAGAACTTCAAAGAGGAAATCATCAAATCAATGTCATTTAATAGCCCCCCAAAAGTTAAAATACTTAGGAATAAATCTAATCAGAGACATAAAAGACCTATGCAAAGAAAACTACAAGACACTACCGCAAGAAACCAAGAGAGATCTACATAAGTGGAAAAACATACCTTGCTCATGGATAGGAAGACTCAACATTGTGAAAATGTCTATTCTACCCAAAGCGATCTATAGATACAATGTAATCCTGATCCAAATTCCAATGACATTTTTTAATGAGATGGAGTAACAAATTACCAACTTCATATGGAAAGGGAAGAGGCCCAGGATAAGTAAAAAAAAGAAAAAAGCATTACTGAAAAGGAACAAACTGGGAGGCCTCACACTACCTCATTTTAGAGCCTATTATACCACCATGGTAGTCAAAACAGCCTGGTACTGGTACAACAACAGATACACAGACCAATGGAACAAAATTGAGAATCCAAACATAAACTCATCCACTTATGAGCAGCTGATATTTGACAAAGACCAAAGTCCGTTAAATGATGAAAAGACACTCTCTTTAACAAATTGTGCTGGCATAACTGGATATCCATATGCAAAAAAAAAAAAAAAGAAGCAATAGCCATACCTCACAGCACGCACAAAAACTAACTAAAATGGATCAAAGCCCTAAATATAAAATCTAAAATGATAAAGATCATGGAATATAAAATAGGGACAATGTTAGGGGCCCTAATACATGGCATAAACAGTATACAGAACATGACTAGCAATGCGCAAACGCCAGAAGAGAAACTAGATAACTGGGAGCTCCTAAAAATCAAACACTTATGCTCATCCAAAGACTTCACCAAAAGTGTAAAAAGACAACCTACAGACTCGGAAAAAAATTTTGGCTTCAACAAATCTGGTTAGTGTATAACCTCTAACATCTAGAAGATACTGGAAAACCTCAACAACAAAAAGACAAATAACCTAGTTAAGAAATAGGCAAAGGATATGAACACACATTTCACCAACGAAGACATTCAGGAAGCTAACAGATACATGAGAAAATGCTCATGATCACTAGCCATTAGAGAAATGCAAATCAAAACTATAAGGAGATACCATCTCACTTCAACAAGTCTAGCATTAATCCAAAAACACAAAATAATAAATGTTGGAGAGGTTGTGGAGAGACTGGAACACTTACATACTGCTGGTGGGAATGTAAAATGGTACAACCACTTTGGAAATCGATTTGGTGCTTCCTTAAAAAGCTAGAGATAGAACTAACGTAGGATTCAGCAATCCCACTCCTCGGAACGTATCCTAGAGAAATAAGAGCCCTCATGTGAATAAATATATGCACACCCATGTTCACTGCAGCATTATTTACAATAGCAAAAAGATCGAAACAAGGTGCCCATCAATGGATAAATGGATAAACAAATTATGGTATATTCACACAATGGAATACTACCCAAGGATAAAGAACTATGAGGAATCCATGAAACTTCTCATAACATGGAGGAAACTGGAAGGCATTAGGCTGAGTGAAATTAGTCACAAAAGGACAAATATTATATGAGACTACTATTATAAGAACTCAAGAAAAGATTTAAACACAGAAGAAAACATTCTTTGATGGTTACCAGGGTGGGGAGGGAGGGAAGGGGGTATTCACTAACTAGATAAAGTAAACCAAAAAAAAAAAAACCAAACTCAGTGCCGTCAAGTCGATTCCAACTCCTAGCGACCCTATAGGACAGAGTAGAACTGCCCCACAGAGTATCCAAGGAGCGCCTGGCAGATTTGAACTGCTGACCCTTTGGTTAGCAGCCATAGCACTTAACCACTCCGCCACCAGGGCTTCCAATTAGATAGTAGACGGGAATTATTTTAGGTGAAGGGAAGGACAACACAAAATACAGGAAGTCAGCACAACTGGACTAATTCAAAAGTTAAGAAGTTTCCTGAATACAACCACTTTGAGGGGTAGAGTAGCAGGGGCAGGGGTCTGCGGACCACGGTTTCAGGGGACACCTAGGTCAACCAGTGTAACAAAGTGTATTAAGAAAACATTCTGCATCCCACTGCGGTGATTGGCATCTGGGGTCTTAAAAGCTAGCAAGTGGCCATCTAAGATGCATTAATTGATCTCAACCTACCTGGAGCAAAGGAGAATGAAGAACACTAAGGACACAAGGAAAACATGAGCCCAAGAGAAAGAAAGGGCCACATAAACCACAGACTCCATCAGCCTGAAATTGGAAGAACTAGATGGTGCCTGGTTACCACCAATGACTGCTCTGACAGGGAACACAACAGGGAATCCCTGATGGAGCAGGAGAAAAGTTGGATGTAGAACTCAAATTCAAGTACGAAGACCAGACTTAATGGTTTGTCTGAGACTGGAGGGACCCCCGAGGACATTGCTTCTGGGCTGTCTGTAAGTCCGGAACTAATAGCATTCCCAAAGCCAACTCTTCAGACAAAGCTTATACTGGATTATGAGACATAAAATGATACTGGTGAGGAGTGTGCTTCTTAGTTCAAATAGACACATGAGTCTATGTGGCCAGCTCCTGTCTGGAGGTGAGATGAGAAGGCAGAGGGGTACAGGAGCTGGTTGAATGGGCATGGGAAATAAAGGGTGGAGAAGGGGAGTGTGCTGTCACTGTATATAAAAAGCAACTAGGGCCACATAATAATGTGTGTATAAGTTTTTGTATGAGTTTTTAAAAAAGTTTTTATATGAGAAACTGGCTTGAATTGTAAACTTTCACTTAAAGCACAATAAAAAAAAGAAAAAAGGTCAAACGACATATTGCAGTGGGCAAATCTGATGCAAAAGACCTCATTAAAGTGTTAAAAAGCATAGATGTCACTTTGAGGACTAAAGTGCACCTTACCAAAGCCATGGTATTTTCATTTGCCTCATATGCATGAGAAAGCTGGGTAATGAATAAGGAAGACCTAAAAAGAACTGATGCCTTTGAATTGTGGTATTGGCGAAGAATATTAAATATGTTATGAACTGCTGGAAACCCTGGTGGCATAGTGCTTAAGTGCTACAGCTGCTAACCAAAAGGTCAGCAGTTCAAATCTACCAGGCACTCCTTGGAAACTCTATGGGGCAGTCCTACTCTGTCTATAGGGTCGTAATGAGTCAGAATCAACTCGACAGCAATGGGTTTTTGGTATGAACTGCCAGAAGAAGGAACAAACCTGTCTTGGAAGAAGTACAACCAGAATGCTCTTTAGTAGCAAAGAGAGCAAGACTTCGTCTCACATACTTCGGACATGTTATCAAGAGGGACCAGTCCCTGGAGGACATCATGCTTGGTAAAGTAGAGGGTCAGGGGAAAAGAGGAAGACCCTCAACAAGACAGATTGACACAGTGGCTGCAACGATGGGTTCAAACATAGCAACAATTGTGAGGATGGCACAGAACTGGGCTTTCCAAAAGTCAAAACTTGAATCCACAAGATCTGTTAAAAATACTTTCTTCTTCAGGGTAAGACTATACACAATGCTGGGGATGTCAGCACAACTTGACCATAGAAGCTCCTAGACACATCCAAACACCCTGAGGGACTGGGTAACTTGGCTGAGGGCTGGGGACCATGGTCTCAGTGGAAGTCTAGCTCAATTGGCATAACATAGTTCATAAAGAAAATGTTCTACATCCTACTTTGGTGAGTAGTGTCTGGAGTCTTAAAAGCTTGTGAGTGTCCATCTAAGATACTCCTCTGGTCCTACCCCATCTGGAGCAAAGGAGAATGAAGAAACCCAAAGAAACAAGGGAAAGATTAGTCCAAAAGACTAATGGACCACAACTACCACAGCCTCCACCAGACTGAGTTCAGCACAACTAGATGGTATCCAGTTACCACCACCAACTATTGTGACAGGGATCACAATATAGGGCCCCAGACAGAGTGGGAGAAAAATGTAGAACAAAATTCAAACTCACAAAAAAGACCAGATTTACTAGCCTGACATAGACTGGAGAAACCCCAAAAGTATGGCCCTAGAGGTTCACCCTTCAGTCAAAGATTAGACAGACCTATAAAACTGACCATAACCCTGTTGTTTAACCATGTATAGGAGACTAGATGGGCACACCAGCCCAGGTGCAAGGACAAGAAGACAGGAGGGAACAAGACAGCTGTATGAATGGAAACGGGGATCCCGAGGTCAAGAAGGGGAGAGCGTTGACATGTCTTTGGCAACCAATGTCACAATACAATATGTGTATTAATTGTTTAATGAGAAACTAATTTGCTCTGTAAACTTCCACCTAAAGCACAATAAAAACAAAAGAAAAGAAAGGCGTGGTCTAGACTGAGCGTCAAATGCTCAAGAATTTAACTGAGGTAAGGGTTTTTTTTTAAGGGTTAAAAACTTTTCCTTTACTCCTGAGCTCAGGATGCAAAATGGAACCTCCAACTGTGTTCAAGGTATCCCTGCAATGGACCAAAATAAAGGCTCATGTCAGAGGAAACACTGAATGAGTGTATCATAAACATTTTATAACAGAATCTAAGTCAGGGCAGGGGTTCTGAAACCAAGGGTGAAGAGAATAAAGCAATGTGTCAGGAGTTCGAGAATCATGGGAGACCAGAATTACCCTGAGGGGTTTGGGGAAGGAGGAGGAGGAGTGGTTATAGGGTTATGCCTTTTCTTCTTGCTTCTCTGCCCTTGCCACAGCTAATTCTGATCTGGTCCATAGGGGTCCTGAGATGAGGTGAGAGGGGCAAGGGGATGAGTTAAAGGCATAGTTCTAGAAAAGAGTCTACTTAAGTGGAAGCAAAGAAAGGAAAGGAGAGAGGAGAGAAGTAATCCCAGGTAACGTAGAAGGAACAAACAGAAACTGCTTAAAAGAACTAAGCATACAAAATGAGTTATAAAGTTAATAATGTAACCAATACATCAACATCTTAACTGCTTTGATTAAAAAAATAAAATAATCAACTAAATATACTTGTTGTTGTTAGTTGCCATGGAGTTAATTCCAACTACGTAGACTCGTCATAAGACACAAATTTAACTAACCGTGATTATCCTGAAAAAGAAACAAAAATCATCAAACAAAAAAACTCATCAATGTGCTTTTATTGTTTTCAGCTATGAAAGGCTTTATGTTTACATTGCTAAAATAGCAGTTAATTTAATTAATTCAGCTAACCAGCTGGTCTTTCAGGGGAAAAAGTCAGACCAGTAATGTTTCAAAATGCATTCCCCAAACCCCAGCTGCTTGGCTATAAGTTCCACTTTTTTATTTGCGATTTTGGCATTGAAGGGACAGAGCTCTTGAGGCCTGGAATGGAAATGAAAGAAAGACTGTTAAAATGTGAACAGTGGTTGAGGATTATAACAAAAGAGATAATCCTACAATACCTTCTTCTGATACAGTGACTATTTCTAAAGAGCTTTATGTTTCATTGTATGATTTCCCTTAAAATCATAGGGGCAGATTAGAGGCAGGCATGAGCATTATTCACATTTTAGAGAAGAGGAAACTAGAGACTCAAGAAATTACATGTTTGGAGAAATTCCAGACACGTTATAGGCAGGGCCATAAAAAAAGCTTATGTTTTGTTTTTTTTTTTTTCAAAATTCTACTTCTGGGCTCCATCCATTATACCACGTGACCTCCATGTCGCACCCAGCAACCTTCCCCGTGTGGCACGCATCCTATGGGCGCTCAGCGATTCTTTGCTGAACTTGATAATGTCAGTCATGATAATGACCCTCATCTGGAATAAACAAATGGTAAGTAGCCAAAGGGAGCCAGATGAGAGAGAAGTGTTTATGGAATTTTATTGTTAGTAATCATGCTGTAAACGGAAGAGGGGTAGGAAGACAGAGAGAAGAAGGGAACTGTAAAGAGCAGGCCTGTCTTTGTCTCAGTTTAGTTAAACTTGGATTTTTACGACATTGTAATAAATGAGTGAGTGTTTTAAAATTCGTTCTTAACAAAAAAGAAATGAACATAAGGAAGTGATGACAATTCTGACAAAAAGCAACTGATAAAAACCCCAAACAGGGAATACCCATTAAATCCCAGCATCTAGTATAACAACCAGCAGATGTGAAAGCTCTTCACCCTCAAGTCATAAGGAAATGAATTAATAAATTCACAAGCAATTCTTCTCCAACAGTCACATAAGAAAATGAAGAGGCAGCACCAGAGGAATAAAGTGCCCATGGCAAACAGTGCAGTTTTCATCTGACTGATGGCAGCATAAACCCCCAGATTTTATGATGTTGGCATGAAGACTTCAATGATAGGCTTTATCACTACCATCCACAAAATGATACACAGCGGGAAGCTTTGGTTATGGACTTTCTGTCTCCTACAACATCGTCTTCGTTTTCTACCAGAGTTGACATTTTTTCTTTCCACACTCATTTTGGAACTGAAACTATTCAGGGCTGGAATTGACTTTCTTCTTTAAGGGAGGCACAATCTGATCCAAATACAGCACATGCCTGCTAGAGTTTTCTGTTCAGTTCTATTTCCTCATAAAATGCTTAATTGGTTGTATGACTTTGGGCAAGTGACAACTCACTGGGCCTAAATTTCCTAGTGTAAAATAGAGCGGTTAGGTTCTTTCCAGATTTAATATTAGGTAAATTCTTATTTGTTACATCTCGGTAGTGAATTACTACCCAAATTGCTTTAGTGTGAGATGTTGCAAATTCTACAGGAAATCAAGGCAGAAATTACCATGGGGCATTCTTGATATCCAGAGAACCATAAGAACATGAGTTCCCAGTGGTACAAACGATTAATGTGCTTGGTGGCTCACTGAAAGGGGGGTACTTTGAGTCGGCCCAGAGGATCCTCACAAGAAGGCCCGGTGACCTACTTCTGAAAAATCAGCCATTGAAAACCCTAGGGGGCACAGTTCTACTCTGACACACATGGAGTTGCCATGAGTCAGAATCGACTTGACAGCAAGCGAAGCAGGAAAAAAGAGATAAATTTGAGGTGAGTGGCACTTACAGGGCTGGGTAGTTCCGAGTACTACCTGGGGTGTGGAGCCATCTGTACCCACTCCAGTTGGGAATGGTCTCATGTTGGTAGATTTTTATCCTGGGTCAGTATTTCTGAAAAGTCTTGTACAGAAGACAATTGCAGGAATTTTTAACAGAAATTATGTTAAAAAGGGGTCTGTGGTAACAGAAATTTGGGGACATGCTGGGTTACATAAAATCAAACAGAATTCTTCCCTTGAGAGATGATTTCAGAGTCCTTGGTGGACTAACATGAAAGGGGAAACTCCATGAGAGGGGTTCCACAGTATCCAGTGGTTCCCAAACTTATCTGAACATGAAACACTTCTTTTCACGGAAATGCACAAGGATTCAATTTTCTGAGGAACACACTTCCAGAAAATTTTTGGTAAAGATTCTTGGCAAGTTGAGGTTCCCTCCAGGTGAGGACCCAAGGGATCCCTTTAATGTGCAATTCTGGCACTTATAATAAAAACCAAAACAAACCCTTTGCCATTGAGTCAATTCTGATGCATAGTGGCCCTGTAGGACAGAATAGAACTGCTCCATAGGGTTTCCAAGGAGCAGCTGGTGGATTTGAACTGCCAACTTTTTGGTTAGCAGCTGAGCTTTTAACCACTGCGCCACCAGGGCTCTGGCACTTATAATAGGCCTATAATTTTTTTTTTTTTTTAATAAGCCCTGAAATTACAGATATCTTGGGGCAAAACCGGCTTCCAGAATTTTTAATTGGCCTTCAATCTATATATTTTTCCCCTTTATTTACATTATTTCACCTTCTGATCAAGGGTTAGTTCAATTTTGGCTGAAAAGCTATTTGTAAGGCGTGTCCCTATTTATACATTATTTCTTGTGGTGTTACTTTAGTATATGTTCCTTTCTATTCACACAGAATTTCAGAAAATATTTGATCATCCATCTCTTCATCATAAAATTGATGAACTTTATACCTCAAGTTTACTGAATGTCAGCAAATTTCCATTGATGTGTCTGGTTAATTTTCAGATACTCAATCACATTAAAAATCTGTCATATCCCATGTAATTCATAATGCGTAGTGCTTCAAATTTCCAGTCTTCGCAAAAAAGGATCAACATTGGAGAATTGACCAAATGATGTATAATGCTTCTTTTAATTTTTACAATTCTTTAATGGTGCATAACTCATTTTGAAGATAAGCAAATGCATATTTGGAGATGGCCAGGTGTTTTCTTTATCTGCCACTGGAACATAAAAAAGATTTAAATAATGTAAAGCAGAATCCCTACCAAAGGATAACCTTTTACTACCTAGGCTGTCTTCCTCAGCCACTAGGCAGTGAAGAGTCTCTCCTATGTGCCCAGGAGGAATTTAATGCTTTTTTGTTGTTGTTGTTTGTTTTTTTAACCTGTGATTACCCGAGAAAAGAATTTCTATATTGAAAAATGGCAAAGTGATTTTATCAAGATACTGTACATATTATGCATTTGGAAAACACCTCATTATTTTTCAAATGTATTCAGTTTGATGGCTCCATTGGTAAGGTTTTGCTCAGCATATTTCCAATCATTTTAAAAACCTTCATATAGGTACTGAGAAATCCTGCCTGCCTGAGATTCATTTAATTTTAGTTTATGAGACAATTGTTAGCTGACACCTATTTCTTAACCAAGCATTTTCCCACTCTGTTTAGATAAAACTTTATTAACCTGAAAAAAAAAAAAATACTGGAGCGGGGGTCAGAAGTACGAGAGCAGTTTATATTTGCTGGGATCACAGCTTCTCATGCAGTACTAACATTATATTGATACTGTCAGATGTAAAACCACCTATGCAGAATGCTTTACCCTAACTAAAAAAAAAAAAAATTGTGGTGGAATGCTAAGAGAGGCACAGCTGGCTTAATGTTTGAGACCAGAGTATTATATTAAGAGACTGTATTTATAATTAAAAACTGCATGCTCAGTTTCTCTATCAATTCTTTCCCACCCAACATGAAAGATACATTTCTTGAATTTGAAAAATACTTAAATTATTAATTTAGCAATTCTCACTTTTTTGTCTCAAGACTCCTTTGCATTCTCAAAAATTTTTAGGAACCCAAAGAGCTTTTGTTTTTGTTCCTGATACGTATCAACATTTACACTGTTAGAAATTAAAACTAAGCCATTTTTAAAATGCAAGAATATGCAGGAATAGACAAGTACACATTTCATTAGCAGCCAGTGTGATGACATCATCACACATCACATAACCTCTAGACAACTCCACTGTACACTTGTAAACAAACAAGAGTGAAACAGGCAAAACAATGTTTTAGTACTATGAAAATAGTTTTTACCTTATGGACCCTCAGAAAAGGACTCAAGGATTTCCCGGGAACCCTGGACCACACTTTGGAACCACTGCCTTGATTTATTCATTCATTTAACAAATATTAACAATGTCTGCTCTGTACTAGGCACTGAGACAGATGCTGTAGATACATGGTAAACAAGACAAAGCCCTTGACCTCTTGGCACTTTTATTGCTCAAACAAAATGCAGTCCTTAACCTTAAAAATAAGTTTCTTGAGGACAAAGATCATATTTTATTCACAAGTATATTCTCAAAGTTCTATGGTCATACATACTAAATGCTAAGTAAATACATACATTATAAAATAACTGCATAGTTCCAAGACTACTGTTGCCACCACCACTAAAATTACTGTTCTTTATCTCTGAACCTGTGATAATGCACATTATCTGAAAACACACAAAGTTACAATGTTTTAAACATGGACAACTTATGATTCCCTAACTTTTATTCTATTGCATTCCCATAATCAAGTAGAAGAAGAAGAAAACTAGAATGGAAAAATTTTAAACCAGTGTTACAACCAAAGAGAAAAATACATTGATTCTTATTCAGTTGTGTAGTATCATTATCTGAGAAACTTTGAGTGCTAAAAATTCATAGTACAATGACACAGACACCCTCCTGGACTCAGCCAGACTTGGGTTTAAGCTGTGGAGCCCTGCGAAATTGTTTTACTTCTCCTAGCTGCTTTCTTTCTTTTTAAAACACAAAATCAGAGGAAAAAAAAAGAGAGAGATATCACAAGAGCCAAATTAGATAATGGAGGTGAATAAAGTTTAGAACCTTTAAAGAATGATACAGATATTAATTATAATTGTTAGTTTTAATCTTCATAATAATTAGTGTAAGGAATTCTTAACTGGATTTACAGAGGGAAAATAACTCAAAGGGCATGGGGGAGAAACAATAATTAGGATCCCAAATTTTTGAATGAATTTAAAAGAAGGGAGTGAGATTGAGGAGATATGATCAGAAAGCCTTCTGATGACAATGACAAGAAGAGGCAGAGGACAGTATAGACATAAAATATGTGCTTCAGGGCAAAGGTTTTTGCACAAAGGCAGAGGTGGATGATTTTTAAAAAGTCATGTAGAGACCTAAGAGATTAAAAGATCATTTCATGCACCATTGCTTGGTGTTCATAATAGAATGAGAAGCCTTCTTTCATGTTGCACAGTTTTGTGGTTATTCCTATAGTCAGTTATTCCAAAATTTTTTGAGATAACAATTACTGATATATATATATATATACACTAAAACCCATTGCCGTTGAGTTGATTCCAACTCATAGCGACCCTATAGGTTAGAGTAGAACTGCCCCATAGAGTGTCCAAGGAGTGGCTGGTGAATTTGAACTGCCAACTTTTTGGTTAGCAGGTGTAGCTCTTAACCACTACACCACCAGGGTTTCCATAAAAACCAAACCAAACCCAGTGCTGTCGAGTCGATTCCGACTCATGGCGACCGTACAGGACAGAGTAGAACTGCCCCATAGAGTTTCCAAGGAGCGCCTGGTGGATTCGAACTGCACTTAACCACTATGCCACCAGGGTTTCCAGAGTTTCCATATATATATGGAATACATATATATATATATACACATATATATTTCATATATATGACTATTGTTTCTGGAACTAGAAAAAATGACTAGAATCTTGCTGATTTTAAATAAAAGAAAAAAAACATATTATGGGTAGTATAACCTCATTAGAAATATTCTTATTTTATTATTCTTTAGTTATGAAAATTGATTTTTTTATTCCTCCTGTAATGTATAAACAACCAAATGTCCAAGCCACATACTGTAACAGGTTTCTTGAGATATCTATTCACATGAAGACACATTGATTTGATCAAAAATAGTGGAGTTACCACACATGACTTCTATTTTAATAACAGCCATTTCCGTAGACATCTTTATAAAAATTGGCTTTAGGAATACTTTATTTTTTATATTAATTTTTCCTTCAATTTCACTGAAGCTAAATCTCTGAAAAAGACCTCTAACTGTTAGCACAAATAGCTTAAAACTAACTTTGGCATAGATAAAGACATAGTGCTAAAATGAAGAAAGATGATGTTCTGAGAAATAATTTAAGTCCAATGTAAAATATAAGCCAAATTATCTAAATTACTTACTACATTTAGAGTTACTCTAGAAAAATGGGTTATTTAACATGACTATTTTTGTCCTCATTGAAGATTTCAGGGATGCATATGATTTACAATTGTCTTTACCTAAGAGTTGACCCTTTGATACTTAGTGAAACTCAGAGTTGTTTATGAACTGGTTTTGCCTCCTTAAACTCAGTCCTTCTATTGGTACTGAATAAAAATCTTTTGCCAATTCAGCAGATTACTCTGCAGGCACCACACTTTCAATTTACAATGTAATATTGAAATTGAAAGCCCCAATTTGTCATGCTGGAAGGAGTTCAGTATTTAATAGAAGGGTAGATCCTATTGCACCAAAATGTCTAAAAGCACGATAAATAATGAAGTATTAGGTGAAATGAACTGTGTCTTATGGTCAGTGAATGCCTACAAATAACTATACCTGATTTTGAGTTAAATTTATTCTTGTTTGTTCTGATAGTGGTACTACATTGATTCATTACTTTTGTGTTGGTGACAGGACAAGGCAGAAGGCTTGCATATTTAAGTGAAGCAGAAAAATGACTTCTTGGACTTGTTTTATTACTCTGTATTGTTACCTAATCTACTTAAGACTTTAGACATTGCCATCGCATTCTGCTCAGGTAAAAATTAATCATGACTTGGCTAGAGTACTGTGATAACCATGAACATTTAACCCAATGAATTTGAAAATTTATGTGAATTGGACAACTTTACTGATAATTACAGTTCAACAAAACAAAAAGAAATAGAAAATTTGGATAGTCCTATATGTATTAATGAAATTGAATGCACTGTTAAGTTCACTATTAAAACCTCCCCATAAAGAAAACTTCCAGGCCCAAATGATATAAGCTGTTATTACTTCCAAACATTTAGGAATAAATAGCAATAAACTTATACAAACCTGTTAGGGAATAGAAGATTTGTGAAGATAGCACTTCCTTACTAACTTTGTGAAGACAGCATAACCTTGATACCAAAGAAAATTATATGCCAATTTTTCTTAAGTACATAGACACAAAAAACCTAAACAAAATATTAGCAAATGAATTCAACCTGCTGGTATGTAAAGATGATAATTACAATCAAGTTGGGTTAATTCTATGAATACAGGCTTGGCTTAATATTTGAAATTGAATTATTGTAGTTCATTATTAACTGAATAAAGAAGAAAAAGCATATGATTAATTAATTAGATACAGAAAGAATATTTATTAAAACCTAATATTTCGGGAGGCAGAGCCAAGATGGTGGAATAGACAGATGCTTCCGTGGAGCCCTCTTTACAACAAAGACAAGTGAAACAAGTATATTTGTGAAAAGCTAGGAGTCCTGAGTATCAAAGGCAAATTTAGATAACAAACTAAGGGGCAGGGGAGGGAAGAGACCATTCAGAAGCAGAGAGGATTTGCCAGACCTGAATCGCGGGGAGCGCTCAGGCACCATTCCTGGAGCTGCTGTGGCGGCAGTGGGCTGGTCCTAGCATTCGGCCGCAGTTTCCTCAGGGAGAAGCAGCCAGCCACACAGCCCACTCACACCTCCGGAACCTGAGCAGAAGGGTGCTCTCGGCAAAAGCTAAGAACTTGCATATATTTTACGGCACCACCCCCACCCCCAAACCAGCTTCAGTGGCTGAATCCCTAGGCCTGAGATAGACCCTGGTGAGCACCTGGAGCCATCCTCCTGGCCTTGGGGAAGGAAAAAATTTCCAACTAAGGGGAAAAGATAATTTGCTAGCTCCATTAACTGGGGGAGCTCAGGACAGAAGCGGCTCCTGTCCAGGCATAAACCATCTATGGGCCTTGAGCACCTTTCCCTTCTGCATGGACCTGTGTGGGCCTACTTCGGGAGAATAGGCCCTTGTTGGCAAACTCCAACCATTTCAGTGGTGCTGTGGAGAGGTGGGTGTTTGATGTTTGACATTGCTTTGCCTATTAAACACAGTCCTCACCTACCCACAACAGGGACCTAAGGACTGGTGGCTCCACTTGGGTTGCCCAGCCACCCGTGACAGGGGCCCAGGGATAACTGGTACCTCCCAGTCCTTACAACAAAATCTTTGGGTGCCCATGGTCCCTCTGCAGAGCCCGACCACCAGCACACTCTAGGAAACAGAGACATGTTTTCTCAGAGACACTTGGGGGTCGGTTCTCAGCCCCCTGCCTTGTTCACAGCATGGCCCCTGCAGCAATCAAATACCGGTACATACACCAATCACCCCTGCCCCTTTAAGACTGTAGGAAAGAGCCTATACCACACAGTTGATGATCAGCTACCTGGAAACCTGAGCTGAATTCATACAAGAAAACTGATGGACTCCTAGACTGATATACCTTATAACAGCTCTAGCCAGCTGGGGACAGGACACCAGAGCTTCAAAGGTGAAAATAATCAAGCTAGCTCACTCAAGCAACCCATAGGGGTATACCAAAACAAAACAAAGCAAGAAGCTACAACACAGTAAGCAAGCATAAACTAATACAATAACTTATAGATGGCTTGGAGACAGCAATCAATATCAAGTCACATAAAGAAACAGGCCATGACCACCTCAACAGGCTCTCAAAACAAAGAATCCAGTGATCTTTTAGATGAAAGTGCATTCCTGTAATTACCAGATGCAGAATACAAAAGTATAACATACAGAACCGTTCAAGACATCAGGAAGGAAATGAGGCAATATGCAGGACAAGCCAAGGAACACACAGATAAAGCAACCGAAGAAATCAGAAAGATTATTCAAGAACATAATGAAAAGTTTAATAAGCTGGAAAAATCCAGAGACAGACAGCAATCAGAAATTCAAAAGATTACCAAAAAATTACAGAATTAGATAACTCAATAGAAAGTCAGAGGAGCAGAATTGAGCAAGTAGAAGCTAGAATTTCTGAACTTAAAGATAAATCACTTGGCACTAATATATTTGAAGAAAAATCAGATAAAAGAATTTTAAAAAAAATGAAGAAACCTTAAGAATTATGTGGGACTCTATCAAGAGAAATAACCTATCAGTGATTGGAGTACCAGAACATGGAGGGATAACAGAAAACACAGAGAAAATTGTTGAGGATTTGTTGGCAGAAAACTTCCCAGATATTGTGAAAGATGAGAAGATATCTATCCAAGATGCTCATCGAAATCCACATAAGGAAGATCTTAAAAGAAAGTCACCAAGACATTATAATCAAGCTTGCCAAAACCAAAGATAAGGAGACAATTATAAGAAGAGCAAGGGATAAAAGTAAAGTCACCTACAAGGGAGAGCCAATAAGAATAAGCTCAGACTACTCAGCAGAAACCATGCAGGCAAGAAGGCAATGGGATGACATATTTTAAAAATTGAAGGAAAAAAGTTGCCTGCCAAGAATCATATACCCATCAAAACTGTCTCTTAAATATGAAGGTGAAATTAAGGCATTTCCAGATAAACACAAGTTGAGGGAATTTGTAAAAACCAAACCAAAACTACAGGAAATACTAAAGGGAGTTGATTGGTTAGAAAATCAATAATATCAGGTATGAACCCAAGACAATAACACTGGGCAGAGCAACCAGAAGTCAACCCAGACAGGGAAATCCAAAAAAAAAAAAGAACAAAGCAAGATTATATTAAAAAAAAAAAAAAAAGCCCAACACAGGGTAATGGCGATGTTATTATATAAAAGAAGACAACATTAAAATAATAAAGAGGGACTAAGAAGTATAACCATACACCTTCCATATGGAGAGGAAGATACAGCAATACAAAGAAATGAAAGTTAGTTATAAATTTAGAGAAATAAGGGTAAATAATAAGGTAACCACAAAGAAGACAAACTATCCTACTCATCAAAATAAAATAGAAGGGAAAAATACAGACTCAGCATAAACAAAATCAACAACAACAAATATGAGGAAAGGACAATATATAAAGAAAATCGACTCAGCA
This sequence comes from Loxodonta africana, assembly GCF_030014295.1. Taxonomy (NCBI): domain Eukaryota; kingdom Metazoa; phylum Chordata; class Mammalia; order Proboscidea; family Elephantidae; genus Loxodonta; species Loxodonta africana. The sequence continues at coordinate 81,293,240 of NC_087352.1, forward strand.
CATAAAATTAAGTGGGAAAAGGAAGCTGTCAACACACAAAAGAAAGACATCAAAACGATAGCACTAAATTCATACCAATCCATAATTACCCTGAATGTAAATGGACTAAATGCACCAATAAAGAGACAGAGAATGGCAGAATGGATTAAAAAATAAGACCCCTCTATATGCTGCCTACAAGAGACACACCTTAGACTTAGAGACATAAACAAACTAAAACTCAAAGGATGGAAAAAAATATATCAAGCAAACAACAATCAAAAAAGAGCAGGAGTGGCAACATTAATTTCTGAAAAAATAGACTTTAAAGTTAAATCCATCAGAAAGGATAAGGAAGGACACTATATAATGATTAAAGGGACAAGACAAAAAGAAGATATAACCATATTAAATATTTATGCACCCAATGACAGGGCTGCAAAATACATAAAACAAACTCTATCAGCATTGAAAAGTGAGATAGACAGCTCCACAATAATAGTAGGAGACTTCAACACACCACTTTCAGTGAAGGACAGGACATCCAGAAAGAAGCTCAATAAAGACACGGATGATCTAAATGCCATAATCAACCAATTTGAGCTCGAAGACACATACAGAACACTCCACCCAACAGCAACCAAGTATACTTTCTTTTCTAGTGCACATGGAACATTCTCTAGAATAGACCACATATTAGGTCATAAAGCAAGCCTTAGCAAAATCCAAAACATTGAAATATTACAAAGCATCTTCTCTGACCATAAGGCCATAAGAGTGGAAATCAATAACAGGAACAGCAGGGAAAAGAAACAAACACTTGGAAACTGAACAATACCCTGCTCAAAAAAGACTGGATTATAGAAGACATTAAGGATGGAATAAAGAAATTCATCGAATCCAATGAGAATGAAAACACTTCCTATCAGAACCTTTGGAATACAGCAAAAGCGGTGCTCAGAGGCCAATTTATATCAATAAATGCACACATCCAAAAAGAAGATAGGGCCAAGATCAAAGAACTATCCCTACAACTTGAACAAATAGAAAGAGAGCAACAAAAGAAACCCACAGGCACCAGAAGAAAACACATAATAAAAATTAGAGCTGAACTAAATGAAATAGAAAACAGAACAACAATTGAAAGAATTAACAAGACCAAAAGCAGATTTTTTGAAAAACTCAACAAAATTGATAAACCATTGGCCAAATTGACAAAAGAAAAACAGGAGAGGAAGCAAATAACTCAAATAAGAAATGAGATGGGTGATATTACAATAGACCCAACTGAAATTAAAAGAATCATATCAGATTACTATGAAAAACTATACTCAAATTTGAAAACCTAGAAGAAATGGATGAATTCCTAGAAACACACTACCTACCTTAACTAACACAAACAGAGGTAGAACAACTAAATAGACCCATAACAAGAGATTGAAAATGTAATCAAAAAACTCCCAACAACAACAACAAAAAAGCCCTGGTCCGGGCGCCTTCACTGCAGAGTTCTACCAACCTTTCAGAGAAGAGTTAACACCACTACTACTAAAGGTATTTCAGAGCACAGAAATGGATGGAACACTGCCAAATTCATTCTATGAAGCCATCATATCATTGATGCCAAAACCAGGTAAAGACACCATAAGAAAAGAAAATTACAGACCTATATCCCTCATGAACATAGATGTAAAAATCCTCAACAAAATTCTAGCCAATAGAATTCAACAACATATCAAAAAAATAACCCACCGTTACTAAGTGGGATTCATACCAGGTATGCAGGGGTGGTTCAATATTAGAAAAACAATTAATGTAATCTACCACATAAATAAAACAAAAGACAAGAATCACATGATTTTATCAATTGATATAGAAAAGGCATTTGACAAAGTTCAACACTCATTCATGATAAAAACTCTCAGCAAAACAGGAATAGAAGGAAAATTTCTCAGCATAATAAAGGGCATTTATACAAAGCCAACAACAGCCAACATCACCCTAAATGGAGAGAGCCTGAAAACATTCCCATTGAGACTGGGAACCAGACAAGGATGCCCTTTATCACCACTCTTATTCAACATTGTGCTGGAAGTCCTAGCCAGAGCAATTAGGCTGGATAAAGAAATAAAGGGCATCCAGATTGGCAAGGAAGAAGTAAAAGTACCTCTATTTGCAGATGACATGATCTTATACACAGAAAATCCTAAGGAATCCTCCAGAAAACTATTGAAACTAATAGAAGAGTTCAGCAGAGTATCAGGATACAAGATAAACATACAAAAATCAGTTGGATTCCTCTACACCAACAAAAAGAACATCGAAGAGGAAATCACCAAATCAATGCCATTTACAGTAGCCCCCAAGAAGATAAAATACATAGCAATAAATCTTACCAGAGATGTAAAAGACTTATACAAAGAAAACTACAGTACACTTTTGCAAGAAACCAAAAGAGACTTACATAAAATAAGTGGAAAAACATACCTTGCTCATGGATAGGAAGACTTAACATTATAAAAATATCTATTCTACCAAAAGCGATATATACATTTAATGCAATTCTGAACCAAATTCCAACGACATTCTTCAATGAGATGGAGAAAGAAATCACCAATTTCATACGCAAGGGAAAGAGGCCCTGGATAAATAAGACATTACTGAAAAAGAAGAACAAAGTAGGAGGCCTTACCTGATTTTAGAACCTATTATACCGCCAAAGTAGTCAAAACAGCCTGGTTCTGGTACAACAACAGATACATGGACCAATGGAACAGAATAGAGAATCCAGACATAAATCCATCCACATATGAGCAACTGATATTTGACAAAGGCCCTAAAACAGTTCAATGGGGAAAAGACAGTCTTTTTAACAAATGGTGCAGGCATAATTGGATATCCATCTACAGAAAAATGAAACAAGACCCATACCTCACTCCATGCACAAAAACTAGTTAAAAATGGATCAAAGACCTAAATATAAAATCTAAAACGATAAAGATCATGGAAGAAAAAATAGGGACAACGTTAGGAACTCTAATACATGGCATAAACAGTATAGAAAACATTATAAAGAACATAGAAGCAAAACTAGATAACTGGGAGCTCCTAAAAATCAAACCCTTATGCTCATCCAAAGACTTCACCAAAAGAGTAAAAAGACTACCTACAGACGGGGAAAAAGTTTTTAGCTATGACATTTCTGATCAGCGCTTGATCTCTAAAATCTACATAATACTGCAAAAAGACAAATAACCGAATTAAAAAATGGGCAAAAGATATGAATAGACACTTCAGTAAAAAAGACATTCGGGTAGCTAACAGATATATGAGGAAATGTTCACCATCATTAACCATTAGAGAAATGCAGATCAAAACTACAATGAGGTTTCATCTCACTCCAACAAGGCTGGCATTAATCCAAAAAACACAAAATAATAAATGTTGGAGAGGCTGTGGAGAGGTTGGAACACTTCTACACTGCTGGTGGGAATGTCAAATGGTACAACCACTTTGGATATCAATTTGGCGCTTCCTTAAAAAGCTAGAAATAGAACTATCATACTATCCAGCAATCCCACTCCTTGGAATATATCCTAAAGAAATAAGAGCCTTTACACAAACAGATATATGCACACCCATGTTTATTGCAGCACTGTTTACAATAGCAAAAACATGGAAGCAACAAAGGTGCCCATCAATGGATGGATGGATAAATAAATTATGGTATATTCACACAATGGAATACTAACGCATCGGTAAAGAACAGTGAGGAATCTGTGAAACATTTTATAACATGGAGGAACCTGGAAGGCATTATGCTGAGTGAAATCACTCAGTTGCAAAAGGACAAATGTTGTATAAGACCACTATTATAAGAACTTGAGAAATAGTTTAAACTGAGAAGAAGACATTCTTTTGTGGTTACGAGAGGGGGAGGGAGGGAGGGTGGGAGAGGGGTATTCACTAATTAGATAGTAGATGAGAATTAATTTAGGTGAGGGAAAGACAGCACACAGTATAGGGGAGGTCAGCACAATTGGACTAAACCAAAAGCAAAGAAGTTTCCTGAATAAAGTGAATGTTTCGAAGACCATAAGATGCATCAATTGGTCTCAACCCACCTGGAGCAAAGGAGAATGAAGAACCCAAGGACACAAGGTGATTACGAGCCCAAGGGACAGAAAGGGCCACATGAACCAGAGACTACATCATCCTGAGACCAGAAGAACTAGATGGTGCCCGGTTACAACCGATGACTGCCCTGAGGGAGCAGGAGAGCAGTGGGATGCAGACCTCAAATTCTCATAAGACCAGACTTAATGGTCTGACTGAGACTGGGAGGACCCCGGTGGTCATGGCCCCCAGACCTTCTGTTGCCCCAGGACAGGAACCATTCCCGAAGCCAACTCTTCAGACATGGATTAGACTGGACAATGGGTTGGAGAGGGATGCTGGTGAGGAGTGAGCTTCTTGGATCAGGTGGACACTTGAGACTATGTTGGCATCTCCTGCCTGGAGGGGAGATGAGAGGGTGTAGGAGGTTAGAAACTGGCAAAAAGGACACAAAAAGAGGGAGTGGAGGGAGAGAGCAGGCTGTCTCATTAGGGGGAGAGTAATTGGGAGTGCACAGCAAGGTATACATGGGTTTTTGTGTGAGAGACTGACTTGATTTGTAAACTTTCACTTAAAGCACAATAAAAATTATTTTAACAAAACCTAATATTTCTTTATGATAAAAACTCATAAAATCATTTTTTTTAGAGCACATAGAACTTCCTTGATCTGATAAAGAATACCCACAAAAATTATATAGCCATCATCAAGCTAAATAGTGAAATATTGATAGCTTCCCCCTTGAGTTCAAGAATAAAACAAGGATTGCCACTATCACCACTTCAATTCAACATTGTATGGGAGCTCTTTATCAGAGCAATAAGGCTAAAGACTAAATTAAAAGATATAAATACTGGAAAGAAAGGTTTAAATCCCGTAATTGCTTATCTAAAAAATACAAAATATTCAAGAGACAAACTATTAGAATTAATAAAGTGATGTTAGCAAGTTTATTAGATACAAAAAAAAACAAAGAAATCCATTATCATGTAGTCGATTCTAACTCATAGCAACCCTATAGGACAGAGTGGAACTGCCCCATCGATTTTCCAAGGAGCACCTGGTGGATTTGAAATCCAGACCTTTTTTGGTTAGTAGCCATAGCACTTAACCACTGTGTCACTGGGGTTTCTTGTTAGATACTAGGTCAATAATTTTATCTCTATACACAAAGAACAAATAACTAAAAAATTATATAGAAAAATATATCACTTGTAGTAGGATAAAAACATTAAGTATCTAGAAATAAATCAACAAAATATGCACCCACAAAAAATCTTGCTTTCATAGATTTCTCTAGGCAGAAATCTACAAAACATTATTTAGAGAAATTAAGGAAGAAAAATAAATAGATTGAAAGACTTAATGTGTTAAAAATACCAATTTTCTCCTAACATCGTTAAGCTAAACACAATCCCAGTCAAGATTCTGGAAGACGTTACTTTGGGAAAATGAACGATCTGATTTTAACATATATATAAAAATTCAAAGGGCCCAAAATAGTAAGGAGAGTCTTGAAGAATAAATTTGGAAGACTCCCTATTAGATCTCAAGACTCACAATAAAGTAATCACAATAAAAACAGTGTGAAATAGGCTCAAGAATGTACAAGTAGACCACAAGAACAGAAATGAGTCCAGAAATAAACTAATTTACAGCAAAGGTGAGACTGCAATACAATGAGGAAGAGATGGTCTTTTTAATAAATGATCCTGGACTGTGGTACAGACATTAAACACTCAGCTGCTAATCAGAAGGTCGGCAATTCCAACCCACCAGCTGCTCCAAGGGAAAAAAGATGTGGCAGTCTGTTTCCATAAAGATTTACAGCCTTTGGAAACCCTATGGGGGCAGTTCTACTCTGTCCTATAGGGTTGCTATGAGTCAGAATTGACTCTACCACAATGTTTTTTATTTTTATTTTTTTGATCTCATACCATGCACTGGGTTGGTTTTTTATGTACAAAAGTCAGTTTCATATTGTAGACCTAAATATGAAAGTTAAAAAATAAAGTTTCAGCCTTAGCAGTCCCCAGTAAATGCAAGCTAAAATCATAATGGCAATACCACATACTGGGGAGCAACTGGCCCTCTCATACAGTAATGGAACCCATATGGGGAGAGTATTAATTTGTACCTCCACTTTGGAATACTTTGGATACTATTGGAAAGCTGTTTGGTTGCATTGGCTTTATGTGCCCAATGGAGCAGCAATTCTACTCGTAGATATGTACTCAACACCAAAAAAACATCTAGGAGAATATTAACAGCAGGGTTATTTGCAATAGCCCCAAACAGGAAAAAAAAAAAACAAAAAAAAAACTAACATTCATCAACAATCTAATGGATAAGTAAACTTCTTTTTTTTTTTATAGGTATGAGAATAAATGAACTATTATTCCACAAAACAATTTTAATCACATAGATAATGTTGAACAGAAGATATTGAACACAAAAGAATACATATCCTATAATTTTTATAAAATTCAAAAATGGGAAAAAATAATCTATGATGATAGAGGTAAGAATAATGGTTACGTCTGAGAGATAATCACTCTGAGATAACATGAGAACAGTATCCGTGATGCTTGTTCTACAGGCAGCCTCCAGGTTATGAACGAGGTTCATTCCTTATTGTGTCTTCAGGTCAAATTTGTAGGTAAGTTGGAACAGGTGCATATGGTTCTCATTCAGCTTTACTTTGTTGCAGGAAAAGGCTTGAAAACTTTTCAATGACTTAAAAGCTGTGTGTGCAGTAAATGAAGATGATTGTGATGAATTTCTTGCAAGTAGGGGTTGGTTCAATTGTTTCAAAGTGAAGGCAAATTTATATAACATTAAAGGACAATACGTTGTTGTTGTGTTCCATTGAGTTGATACCAACTCATAGCTACCCTATAGGGCAGGATAGAACTGTGCCATAGGGTTTGCCAAGGAGCGGTTGGTGGATTCGAACTGCCAAACTTTTGGTTAGCAGCCTGAGTGCTTAACCACTTCGTCACCAGGGCTTCTAAGTCAAACATTTGTAACCCAGGGACTGTCTGAGTTTTATATCTTGATGTTGGAAACCCTGGTGGTATAGTGGTTAAGCACTCACCTGCTAACCAAAGGGTCAGCAGTTCGAATCTGCCAGGTGCTCCTTGGAAACTCTATGGGGCAGTTCTACTCTGTCCTGAGTCGGAATCGACTCGACGGCACTGGGTTGGGTGGGTGACAGTTAAAGAGGTGTGTTCACTTTGTAACGGTGACACAAGCAGTGCTTTTAATATTTTTGTACTTTACAGGGTGAATGTTATTTTTCAGTGAAAATGTGCTTGACACGCACTCTTCACTCATTCATCTGTGTCTTACACTGAGGAGTTTAAGGAGCTGGCCACCCTCATAGAAGAGCATGAGATACCCTGCGTGCCTAGCTCCAAGGGCAGAGATCTTGTGATATAAAACAGTATCGAGTCTGACTGTCTTTGTTCCTCCTAACAGAGCATTTTGCCCTTTTTGGATACTGTCTTTAGTGATGGTTTTTATTTCTCACATGTTCGTTCTGTATTTTAATTTTTATTATTAAAAAAAGTTTGATATCAAGGTAATATTTGGAAAAATCCAAACAGCATTTAAATTTGAAATTTGAAAGAGGCAAAACTTCCTCTTTACAAACCCATACTCTCGTTCCTGCTTCTTTCCCCTCTCCATTAGGTAAACACTTAGTGATTTGCTGTGTATCTTTCTTGTGCTTATGGGCTAATAGTTTTGCTATATAGACAGCCATGTCATGTAACCACATGTATACTTTGGGTGGCAATTGTTTTAAACATAAATGAGATTCTACTTACAATAACGGCCAATTGGATTCTACTGTAGCTTTTTTTTTTTAATCGTGGTAAATATATATATAAAACATATATATATAACATATATATCTATGTAAAACATTTTCCGTTTCAGTATTTTTGCATGTACAACTCAGTAACATGAATTATATTCATAAAGGAGCTCTGATGGCACAAGTGTTAAGTGCTCTCCTGCTGACTGAAACGCTGGCAACACCCCACCCAGTGGCTCACTGGGAGAAACACCTGGCGATCTGATCTGCTCCCGTAAAGATCATGGCCTGGAAAACCCTGTGGGGCAGTTTTACTCTGTCCTATGTCGTCGTTGTAATGGCACCTAACAACAACAACGTTGTGTAACCATCACTGCTATCTATTTCCAAACGTTCCCATCACCCTTAAGGGAAGCTCAGTGGCCCTAAGTAATGACTCCCTTTTCCTCTCTCCATCCCACCCCTGGTAACCACTAATAAACTTTGGTCTCTATTAAAAAAAATGAAAAACCAAACTAGTTGCTGTTGAGTCAATTCTGACTCATAGTGACTCTATAGTATACAGTAGAACTGCCCTATAGGGTTTCCAAGAAGCAGCTGGTGGATTAGACCTGCTGACCTTTTTGGTTAGCAGCCAAGCTCTTAAATCTGTCTAAATATTTTAGCTAAGTGGGATCATGTGTTTGTCCTTTTGTGACTGGTTTATTTCACTCAGCATGATGTTTTCAAGGTCCATCCATGTTGTAGCATGTAGGACTTCATTCCTCTTTATGGCAGAGTAGTATTCTATTGTATGTATATACCACATTTTGTTTATCCCGTCATCTCTTGATGAACATTCAGGTTGTTTCCACCTTTGGGCTATTGTGAATGGTGCTGCAATGAACATTGGTGTACAAGTATCTGGTTTCTTTCCTGCTTTTAATTCCTTTGGGTATATATTTAGGAGTGGAATTGCTGGAACTTATGATAATTCTACATTTTACTTTCTGAGGAACTATCAAGCTATTTTCCACAGTGGCTATACCACTTTACAGTCCCATCCACGATAGACAAGTGTTCCAATTTCTTCACATACTCTCTAAAATATTTTTTTTCCTGTTTTTTGTTTGTTTGTTTGTTTGCTTTAATCATAGCTATCTCAGTGGATATGAAGTGGTATCTCGTTGTGGTTTTGATCCTCATTCCCCTAGTGACTAATAATGTTGAGCGTCGTTTCATGTGTTTGTTGGCCATTTGTATTTCTTCTTTGGTGAAATATTTATTCAAGTCCTTTGCCCATCTTTTAGCTGGTTTGTTTGTATTTTTGTTTTAAAATTGTGGGAAATCTTTACGTATTTTTTTATATAAACCCTTATCAGATACGTGGTTACCAAGTTTTTCTCCCAATCTGTAATTTGTGTCTTCACTTTATTGGTACCTCAATATTTTAAATACTGGCATAATATTCCATAGTATGGATTACATTATTTTACCTTTATCCTATTGATGGGTATTTAGGATATTTCTCTTTTTTTCCTGCAATATTGCAATGAACATTCTTGTAAATTTATCATTGTTTACATGTCTAATTCTAGAATATACTTTTCTAGAAGAATTGTGTATTAACAGTCGAGCACATGTGGCTAATGGCTAATGTGTTGGACAGTACAGATATAGAATGTTTTCATCATCATAGAAAGTTCTGATTATTACTATTTTGGTTGCAAATTTTAACCAAACTGGCAAAAACTGTCTGGCATAGCTGACTTCAGGCATGGCAAGACCCAAGGTTCAAATAATGTGAGCATGACCCAGTTTTTTTTTTTTTTATTCCTTAACTCTAGCTCCATAGTGTTGACTCTATTATCAGGCAGGGTCTCTCCTCATGATCACAAAATGGCTGCCAAGAAAGCCTGAGGATTTATATTTTTTCCTAGGCTTACAACCAGAAGAAGGGAGCTAAGTCTTCTGATATTTCTGCAAAATGCCTGATATTTATTCTGAATGGATGCCTTAGTTCACATTCTACTCCTGAACTAATCTTGAAAGCCAAGTGGGATAGTAATCACCAATTAGCTAAGTTAGACTCTCCACCGAGGGAGCTGACAAGGGAAAAACCAGAAGCGGAGAGTCTGAGAGCTGAAAGAAGAGGCTACCCTGAAGAAAATTACCAAAGAAAAGGAAATGGGCACTGGCCAATATTTACAACAGAACAGGATATGGAATTTTATGATTTTTTACCTCTGTGAGCTGAGTGAGACAAAGCAGCATATAGTCAACAGAGTCCTCTAAGTGAGTCTGATTGGTCTACATCACTATCACATCTCGTATTTAAAGGTAAGCAATTGTATTTAGGAAACCATGGTGGCATAGTGGTTAAGTGCTACGGCTGCTAACCAAAAGGTCAGTAGTTCAAATCCTCCAGGCGCTACTTGGAAACTCTACAGGGCAGTTCTACTCTGTTCTATAGGGTTACTATGAGTCAGAATCGATTTGACAGCAATGGGTTTAATTGTATTTAGGAAACACTGGTGGCATAGTGGTTAAGTGCTACAGCTGCTAACCAAAAGGTCAGCAGTTCGAATCCACCGGGAGCTCCTTAGAAACTCTATGGGGCAGTTCCACTCTGTCCTATAGGGTCGCTATGAGTTGAAATCGACTTGACGGCAATTTTTTTTTTTAATTGTATTTAATTGATAAGGTCTGTCAGGCTCTTGTGTACTTCCTAAAATAATATAGGGTCATCATCTGTATAGTTCCATGTGGATCTCTTCCAATTAACTGCTTGCCAGTAAAAGACCTTGCATTATATGGCTAAATTTACCTTAAAAATAGATTCTATGCTCAGGGTTTTAAATGTTTAAAAGCCCATATGTGACTTTGGCTTGAGACCCTCTTCTTCAAGCACTAAAAGAATTATACATCTTGTTAGACCTAGCCCCATGATACTGGTCAAAATTTTTCCGAATGTCAGGTCTCTACTATTTGCTTCTTTTCTCTGTGCTTCCCATAATGGAACAGAAGGGCAACTTACCCCAAACTAATATTCTGTTGTCCGCTGGGATGGTCCATTCTCTGTTAGACTTACCATTATTTTGTTCCAATTTATCGTTTATATTCCAAATATCAGAGACCTGAATCTGAATCCCAGCAGATTCAGGGTGAGAAGTAATGGCTCTATGTCCATAACTATAGAGCAAGCACTTGGTGTGCTATTTGCTTGTCTTCTTGACCCTCTCATCAAACTAGAATGGCTTTGTATAAACTCTAAAACGTAAAATATTTTACTTAAGAAACAATCCTTCCAACATATTTGCTCTTTCAGCTGTCATATAAGTGAAGAATGTGAAGACTGAAATACTTTTTGAAAAACAATGTTTCAAAAGATTCACTCAGACATAAAGTTAAAGCATACTAGGTATCTCCTCCAGCCCCAGTGGCTAAAACTGCCACAAGCCACTGACTAACAAAAAATGGAAAGCATCCTCCCTGAGGCTATCATTTTACTTTCTTCAGGAAATAAAGGAGAATATGTTACTAAAACTGCCAAAAACTTAAAAAAAAAAAAAACCTACTGCTGTAGAGTAGATTCCAACTCATAACAACCCTGCAGGGTTTCCAAGGCTGTAAATCTTTATGGAAGCGGACTTTCTCCCACAGACCGGCTGATGGGATCGAACTACCAACCTTTTGATTAGCAGCCCAGCACTTTAGCCACTGTGCCCCCAGGGCTCCTAAATTGCCAATAGCATTGCTCAGTTTGAGAGCTGGGCAGACATCTACCTCAGCTAGAAACAAAGTTGCCATTTCCTTCATAGTTTTAAGTCTCAGAGCAAGCAGTGGTTTAAATTCTGGAGGCATTCTATTACTTCTGGATTTACTGCTTTCAGGGACAAGAGGGATTGTCCTGCAACAAAGAGAAGCCCTAAGAAAATGAATGACATGACATATTGATAATTCTGCTTACAAATAGAATGTATAAAAATATTTCAAATGCCAAATGTTTACTAACATACTTGGGTGTTTTGTCTTTCTTCTCTCTTTCCCTTTATCTCTGCTTTATATTCAATCTAATCCCAGGTCAATTTAACAGAATTGGATTAGGCAGATTGGGTTGCTCATGTCCACCTGTTTTAAAAGGACACATCCATTTGATGCTGCAATGTTAGCTACCTTTTCCTCTTCCGTTCTCTTTGAATCTGTGATTGCTGGAGGTGAGCTGATTTCAGTGACAGTAGGGGAAGAAAACGCCAGCACCCTGTCTCTGCAAACTGCCATTCATTTTGGCAAAATAACTCTCTGCCCGTTGGCTAGAGGTCCAGCTGCTTGTCATGTAGACCATGTGGCATCTGCTGCAGAGTCCAGCCTTACAGCCAAGATCAGTGCCCTAAGGACTGAGTGCAAAAATGCTGTGATCCCTGGTGGTGACAGGGTCTCTGCTAACAAGCCTCTAGACATTCAAGATGAAATGTCATAACCCGGCACAGCTATCACAGAAGGATGAAACAAAGCAGCTAAAGACCTTTAATAGTATCAGAGTCTGGGAAATAAGTGAAGCAACCCAGGTATAGTTCCCCATTCTATGAAGTTGGTGTCAACCCTGTGAGCCATTGTGACCCCTTCTTCATCACCTTTTCCCCCGTACTCAGAGATGAAAAGATAACATGTAATAACGGGTTCTCCCATGATTGAGCTGAAAGCGTTTTTAGATCTTATTGTTACTTGTCATCCATAACTCTTTAAATAATTATTAAATGTCTATCATGTACAAATCACCCTGCTAGGAAAGAAATTGACTCGACGGCAGTGGGCAGTGGGTAGGAAAGAAGGTAGACAAATTAATAGTCGTGTTCCTACTTTCATGGAATAACAGGTAACAATCATTTCATTTCTTATTTCAGGTCACCAATGCTACTGAGCTGGTTGGATTCTCAATTCTTAGTCCTTCTTAGGGTTCTTTCATCTTTCTGTAATGATCTCCAGGTTCTATGGCGTTTATGATGAGCTGCGCCTTTGGGAAGTTTTCTGTCTATACAGGTTTATCCTGGAATATCTACTGTTCTGGTCAGCATAGCACTTTCTAGTCATTGGTCCTCTGCTATTGGGAGCTTCAGACTATTCCTTTTAGTCTGACCAAGGCATCATCTCCCACAATTTATTTCCTCTTTGGGGTCTTTTCACCTTTCTGGAGAAGCTGGTTGGAATCCCATGTCTGCCCTTTCTATAGAAATGTTTCTCATTAGATGTGTGTGTTCTCACTCTCCCCCTACTTCTGGGAAGGCCATTTTCCTCCACACACCAAATACTCTATCTCACTGCCACTGGCCAATATGTTCTGTCTACATCCTGACTCCTTCCCCTTTAAAACAGAAAAGAGAACACAATAGGCTGTTTTGACTTTCAACTATGGTATTACTTTCCTGAGGTATGCTTGACTGTGCTGGGAGAGGGAAAGACAAAGAAGAAACCTGGAAAATACCAAGGGTTGGCAGTGATGTGGATAAAACAACACTCTCAAACACTGAAAGTGACAGTGTAAATTGATTGGTATAGCTTCTAGAAAAACTATTTGGCCCAATTTACCAAAGATGAACATCAAACCAAAACCAAAACCAAATCCAGTGCCATTGAGTCGATTCTGACTCATGGGAACCCTGGTGGCGTAGTGGCTAAGTGCTATGGCTGCTAACCAAAGGGTCGGCAGTTCGAAATGCCAGGCGCTCCTTGGAAACTCCATGGGGCAGTTATACTCTGTCCTATAGGGTCGCTATGAGTCGGAAAGATGAACATATGACCTAGAAATTCCACCCCAAGGTTCTGTTCCAACTAATCGCACATCCAAGAGAAATGCATACATATGTTCACCAAAAGACATGTACTAGAATGTTCTTACAGCATTATTTGCTGTAGTCCCAAATTGGAAACTACCCAAATGCCCATTTGCAGTAAAATGGAAAAATAGGTTGTGGTATATTAGTATAATAAGTACTATATAACATTTGTGGAGCCCTGGTGTTGCAGTGGTTAAGAGCTTGGCTGCTAACCAAATGGTCAGCAATTCAAATCCACTGGCCAGTCCTTGGAAACCCTATGGGGCAGTCTACTCTGTCCTACAGGATCGATATGAGTCGGAATTGAGTCGACAGCAATGGGTTTGGCTTGGGCTTGGTTATATAACATTTCTAATAAACAAGCAACATGAAAGATATAGATTAACTTCACACACACACACACACACACACACACACACACACAGACGAGTGGAAAAAGCCAGGCATGAAAGAGTATATATTGTATGATTCTACTTATATAAAGCTCAAAAGGAGGCAAAAGTAATCTATGCTATTGGTCATCAGGACAGTAGTTACCATGGAGGTGAGGTGACTGGAAGAAGACATGAGTAGGATTTCTAGAGGGCTAGTGATGTTCTGATGTCTCTTATCTAGGTATTGGTTCCACAGTTGAGTTATACATTTTTCATCCATTGAATCTTCTAGTATATGTACAATCCTTGGACTAGGTTTGAAAAGAGACAGTTTCAGGTTGAGTAGAATCCAAAGAAGTTGGGCAACACTGAGAATGCAGTAACTAGTCAATACATGGCGCTCAACCATAATTTATTCCTTTACAGCTCTGTTAAACTAGTTTCAGCCTTCTATCCAGAGATAAGAGCCAGGTTCTGTGGCTAAGACTACTTTTACAAGTAATGCCACCTGAAGAAGTCTCTATACGCCAAGCACTGAAAAGGCACCTGTAAGTTATAAGATGGTTTTCTGCTCCTAGCAATTCCTTTGCTCTAGCGGATAACACTCAAGCCCCAGCTCCTTTCCAGCTATAGAAAACAATGACTCACATGTGCCATCAGTTGTCTTCTGTCTTGTCCAGGGTCACTAGAAAATGGCATTATCCTTGCTATGGATATGGCTAAACTTTTACTGCTTCCAATACTTTCTAGGCACTATGTAATGGGTGACCACAAGCAACGAACGTGTTTAAAAACATGCCAGGAATAATGCATCTAAAAAATGCCATCCATCAAAATCGTGACTTTGGCACCACACATCTAACCATTGCAGTCATTACTCAAAATGCTGCTGGAATTCCTTTTCTGGAATTTCCTTCAAATCTGGTTAATGAACCGCACGAAAAAACCAGCCTCATAGATTTATGGTCATGCATAATTTTGACCATTAAAAATGTCATCTTGCTTGATGAATCTTACCTACCTCATCTATTAGAATTGACTTTGAATAACTTTTGACCATTTCCCCAAATAAAATCCACCATCCATGGAGACATATTTGCCTCAAATGAGCACATTCAAAAGAATAATAGCTTCTAAGAGCCCTTTCAAAACGATGCTTAGCAGAGCACCTTGCATATAGTTGATACCCAGTAAGCATTTGTGAAATTGCTTTGAATGTGCTGTGGGTTCTAAAGACAACCCCAAAGAAGGAATTCCTAATATATTTTTAAAAAGTATTATAACAAGTGTATTGTATGAATTGTCTGCAGGAAATGATATTCAATTATACGTTACATGTATAAATTGTAATCCGTGTTACAAATAAGATTCTTTTATTGCCACATTAATATAAACCATATCTTCCTAACCTTTAGGAGATACAATGTTATGGAAACAAACACCCAACTGTTATTTGGTTAGGTTTTGCTTTTGTTTACTTTTCATTTTCTCAGATGGTTGATAGCACAGCAAAACCTGATTTCAAGTAAAAATTTTTTTTATTCCATTTTGCTATTTGGCATCATCTATTCATTTTTTGTCAAACTATAACTGTGAATCTAGAAGTTATGTTTGTAAAAGCAGCAGGGAAGAAGTTAAACAGACTGCTACAAAGACTGAAGCCACTAGCATCGGGGTAACTAATGCATAGGTACCATGAATTGTTTTCTCACACCAAGAATGCTGTCAATTAAGGTTCAGGAAGGAAAAAAATGGATTATACCTGAAGGCCTAGATAACAAGCGTGACCAAATTGTCAAAAGAGAAGAAAATGACATAAGATGTTAAACAAAGAAAGCATTTTAGTGGTTTAAGGTGCGGTAATATTTTGCTTCAGTACCCTTATCACTTAACCTGGACTCTTGAGCATACAATCTAACAGATGTACAACGACAGGTCAAAGCAAAGCCACTGATTTTTAAAAGAGTGAACGTGTGATATTAGGCTTTAAAAGTAGCTCAGATAGTGCAGCTGCTCTGGAAAACATTTTGGCAGTTGCTCAAAAATTTAAACAGTGTTACCATGTGACTCAGCAATTCTACTCCTAGGTATGCACCCAAGTGAAATAAAAACATATGTCTACACAAAAACACTCACGTGACTGTTCATAAAAGCATTATTTATTCATAATAACAAAAAATGGAAGCAGCCCAAATGTTCATCAATGGAATATTTGGCCATTAGAAGAAATGAAGCACTGACACATGCTACCACATGGATGAACCATGAAGACATTACGCTAACTGAATGAAAGCAATCAGAAAGGACTACATATTGTATGATTCCATTTATGTGACATGTTCAGTATAGGCAAATCTATAGAGACAGAAAACGTTATTGTTAGGGAGATGGGGGAATTGAGGACCAAGTGCTAATGGGCTTGGGGTTTCTTTTTGGGGTGACGAAACTGTTCTAAAATTGATTGTGGTGATGATGTCACAACTCTGTGGATATACTAAAAACCATGGAATTGTGCGCTTTAAATGGGTGAGTCCTATGGTATGTGAATTCTATCTCAATAAAACTGTTTTTAAAAAGGTGGCTCAAATCATCTGTGAAAGCCCCAAGTTCAATGTTAAAAGGACTTTTTCCCTATGTATGTGGTCATAACCTCCCACATAAAAGACCGGAATCTCTAATAGAAACAGAAATCTCTCAGCAATAAAATCACATCAAATTTGGGGTAGAAATATTTTAGCTGTTTTTCAGAGCATATCATGCTTACCTTGAGTCAGTAGACAGACTTTTGTTTTGAACATTGTATTGTGCTTTAGGGGAAGGTTTATTTAGCAAATTAGTTTCCCGTTCAATAATTTATACACGAATTATTCCGTGACATTGGTTGCAATCCCTGCAATGTGTCAGCACTCTCCCCTTTAACACCCTGGGTTCCCCGTGTCCATTCATCTGGTTTTCCTGCCCTTTCCTGCCTTCTCATCTTTTTGCTTTTGGGCAAATGTTGCCCTTTTGGTCTCATGTAGATAATTATTCTAAGCTGCACTTTCCTTGAGAGTGCTATTGTTTATTTTATGGGCCTGTCTCTTATTTGGGTGAAAGGTGATCTCCAGGAGTGGCTTCAGTTCCAAGTTAGAAGACTATCTGTTGGCCATAGTCTCGGGGGTTCTTCCAGTCTCTCTCAGAAGGGGATAGACTCTTATACTTGATGACTTGAACCAAACAAGCTGTTAGGAGTTGTATCAGACTCCTACTTTTCTGAGTTTCCCCAATATCTCAGAAAGATGCGGGGGCATCACACTAAGCATTTCTGAGACGTTCAGTCATGTTTATACCCATAAATTCTGTCCTGCCTATGGCTTCTTTAGAAAGTCAACTCTGACTGATGTCACTTCTGTTATTTTTTAAACTCTTATTTATGGGGCATTTATTTTTACTGGGAACTCAACTAATTTCTTTATGTGTATTCTCTTATTTGAGCTTTATTAAAAAAAAAAAAAAGGCAATGTTCTGTGTATATTAACATGGACTGAAAAACAAAAACCCAAAATCAAACCCATCACTGTCAAGTCAATTTCAACTCACAGTGACCCTATAGGACAGAGTGGAACTGCCCCATAGGGTTTCCAAGGAGCGACTGGTGGGTTTGAACTGCTGAACTTTTGGTTAGCAGCTCTCTTAGTCATCTAGTGCTGCTATAACAGAAATACCACAAGTGGATGGCTTTAACAAAGAGAAATTTATTTCCTCACAGTAAAGTAGGCTAGAAATCCAAATTTGAGGTGTCAGCTCCAGGGGAAGTCTTTCTCTGTTGGTTCTGGAGGCAAGTCGTTCTCATCAATCTTCCCATGGACTAGGAGCTTCTCTGAGCAGGAACCCCAGATCCAAAGGATGCGCTCTGCTGCCGGCACTACTTTCTTGGTGGTATGTGGTCCCCCTGTCTCTCTGCTCTAGCTTCTCTTTTTTACCTCAGAAGAGATTGGCTCAAGACACAGTCTAATCTTGTAGATTGGGTCCTGTCTCATTAACATAACCACCATCTACTCCACCTCATTAACATCATAGAGGTAGGATTTACCACACAGAGGAAAATCAAGTCAGATGACAAAATGGTGGACAATCGCACAATACTGGGAATCATGGCCTAGTCAAATTGATACACATATTTTTGGGGAATGCAATTCAATCCATGACAGCAGCTGAGATCTTAACCACTGTACCACCATGGCTCCACTAATATGGAAGCACTCCAAAATATATTTTTAAGGGGAGAAAAGCAGTAAGTCATACAACATTGTACCTTGTATGATACAATTGTGTTTAGTGGGGAGGGAATTGAATATATAATTGTGTTTTGGGAGGTGGGAGGAAGTGAGTGGATGTGAACAGCTAGAATGGAAAAGGATCTTTTCAGTCTAGGCCATTTTATACTTGTGAATTTGTATTTACGAATGCATTACTTATTAAAAATTAAATAAATAATTTTTAAAAATGACTCTCTCCAAAGACTTTTTTGCTTAGGGAAAGTACTTAGGGAAAGTTGAGGAAGTGTACAGCTTCCAGCACTTTCTAATAATAATTGTTGAAGAACAGTTAGAGAAAATAATACTGTGAATTCTTAGTTTTCACTTAAGAAAGAAAATGCAAATGAAGAGCCAATTGTTTCCAGTCCCCATGGTTATGATTATGGGCCTGAAAATAAAAATTAAAAAAAAAAAATCTTAGAACACAAGAAGAAACCCCAAATGGCAGTGGTTGGCTAAGGAGGGAAAAGATAGTTGAGCTGCCGAGCATCGTTGCCTGGGGAAGACGATGACCTTTAGGCCAGATGTCCAGCTCAATTATATTTTGCACTTATCATTTAAAACCAGAGAATTACTTGCTCATTATGTCCAAAAAGTCAAGAGTTCTTGTTTTAGCACTTTATGTTATACAATAAGGAACATAAGTTATGATAAAATAAATGCATCATAAATGTATTTATCTTCAACCAAAAAACCAAACCCGTTCCCACCAAGTTGATTCTGATTCACAGAGTAGAACTGCCCCACAAGGTTTCCAAGGCGTGGCTGGTGAATTCAAACTGCCAGCCGTTTGGTTAGCAGTTGATCTTTTAACCACTGAGTCACCAAGCTCTGTATTTGTCTTAGAAACCTTTTGTTTAGTAAAACTATATCAAACAAATCAACTTATGTTATTTTGCATTGATGAAAAAATATCAAGGTTTATTTGAAAATGAAAAAATAATAATAATAATCCACAGCCAGGAATCACATATCCTGCGTTAGAGCAAATCACTTTTCAATTGTTGTATATATGGTGTGATTCTTTACAAAAGTGATTTAGAACAATCCAGAGTTTGGATTTATCTGAAGGATAAATAACCTGTAAACTATAAGCTCCTAGAAGACAAGGTGGTGTTTTATTTATTTTGTACCCCATTACCAGGCATGTCTGTAACCCATTGCCACAGAGTTGATTCTGATTCATAGTGACCCCATGTGTTGCAGAGTAGAACTGCTCTGTAGGGTTTTCTTCGCTGTAATCTTTACAGAAGCAGATTGCCACCTTCTTCCAGGGTGGCAGTAGGTGAGTTCCAACTGCCAACATTTAGGTTTGTAGTCGAGTGCAAACCATTTGAGCTACCCAGAGACCTTACTAGCCACACAGTAGACACTAAATGAAAGTTTAAAAATGGACTTAAGATTATAAGCTCAGTAATGCCTGTTTTTTCTTTCTTTCTTTCTTTTCTGATTTAGAGCTAGCAGACTTAGCTCTGCCTACTTGAATAGTAAGAGTGCAGCAGCTAATGGGTTGATATATTTTACAGTCTCAAGTCACCCAGAAGCACTGTGGAAGAAAGGGCTGGTGATCTCCTTCTGTAAAGTTTCCAACCCATCACCAACATGTTCAATACATAGTGACCCTAAAGGTTTGAGTAGAACTGCCCCATAGGGTTTCCAAGAATGTAATCTTTCCGGAAGCAGACTGCCACATTTTTCTCATGCAGAGTGGCTGGTGGGTTCAAACTGCCGACCTTTTGGTTAACAGCCAAGCTTTTACACTGCACCACAAGGGCTCAGTTATACTCTGTAACACATGGGATTGCCATGAGTCAGAAATTTATAGCAATTGGTTTGGTTTAGTTTGAGGAACACTCTCCCTATCTCCTTTCATGAGTTTGGCCCAAGAATATCAGGCTATCTAGTCTGAGATGCTTTGTGTTATGGAGTGAACTGAAACAAAGAAACAAATAAACCAGTGAACACCAGAAGTTGACTTAGGGTTTCTCCTCTGGCTACTGGATTACTTGTATGTTCAGGGAAAAAAGAGAATTAAGTGGACCATTGGATGCTTTGAGTTCTCAGGCAGCCTTACCTGGAGCGTGGTTTTTAGAATGGAGAAAATACTGCATAGAAAATAGAAAACTCAAATGTAAGACCCAGCTCTGCTATGTCCAGCTGGGTTACCTGGAACAATTCAGCCGGCTCTGACTCATAGCAACCCTATGTACAACAGAATGAAACACTGTCCGGTCTTGTGCCATCCTCACAATGGTTGCTGTGTTTTAGCCCATCATTGCAGTCACTACATCAATCCATCTCATTTAGGGCCTGGCTCTTTTTCACTGACCCTCTACTTTACCAAACATGAGGTCTTTCTCCAGGGACTGGTCTTTCCTGATAGAATGTCCAAAGTATGTGAAAGGAAGTCTTGCCATCCTCCCTTCTATGGGGTATTCTTGCTGTATTTCTTCCAATACAGATTTGTTCATCCTTCTGGCAGAATACTGAATATTCTTCACCAATACCAACTTCCTTCAAAGGTATCAGTTCTTCAGATTTCCTTATTCTTTGTCCTGCTTTCACATGCATATGAGGCTATTGAAAATACCATAACTTGGGTCAGACACACCTTAGTCCTCAAAGTGACGTCTTTGCTTTTTATCACTTTAAAGAAGTCTTTTACAGCAGATTCGCCCAATGCAACATTTCCTTAGATATCTTGACTGCTGCTTTCCTGGGCATTGATTGTTCATCCAAGTAAAATGAAATCCTTGACAACTTCAGTATTTTCTCCATTTATCATGATATTGCTTATCGGTACAGTTGTGAGGGTTTTTGTTTTCTTTATGTTGAGGTGTAATCCATACTGAAGGCTGTGGTCTTTGATCTTCATCAGTAAGTGCTTCAAGCTCTCTTCACTTTCAGCAAGCAAGGTTGTGTCATCTGCATAATGCAGGTTGTTAATGAGTCTTCCTGCAGTCCTGATGCTGCATTCTTCTTTATATAGTCTGGCTCCTTGTATTATTTGCTCAGCATACAGATTGAACAAGTATGGTGAAAGGATATAACCCTGAGGCACACCTTTCTTGATTTTAAACCACACAGTATCCCTAGTTCTGTTCCAACTGCCTCTTGGCCTATGTACAGTTTGCTCATGAGCACAATTAAGTGTTCTGAAATTCCCGTTCTTCACAATGTTATTCATAGTTTGTTATGATCCACATAGTCAAATGCCTTTGCATAGTCAATGAAACTTCTTTCTGGTATTCTCCACTTTCAGCCAAGATCCATCTGACGTCAGCAATGATATCCCTTGTTCCATGTCCTCTTCTGAATCCAGATTGAATTTCTGGCAGTTCCCTTTCGGCATACTTCTGCAACCACTTTCGATTTACCTTCAGCAAAACTTGAGTGTGATATTAATGATATTATTCAATAATGTCTGCATTCTGTTGGATCACCTTTCTTTGGAACGGGCACAAATACAGATGTCTTCCAGTCAGTCGGTCAGGTATCTGTGTTCCAAATTTCTTGGCATAGATGAGTGGGCTCTTCCAGAGTTGCTTCCATTTGTTGAAACATGTCAACTGGTATTCTGTCATTTCCCGGAGCCTTGTGTTTCGCCAATGCTTTCAGTGTAGCTTAGACCTCTTCCTTCAATACAATCAGTTCTTGATCATATGCTACCTCCTGAAGTGGTTGTTGACCAATTCTTTTTGGTACAGTGACTTTGTGTATTCTTTCCATTTTCTTTTGATGCTTCCTGTGTCGTTCAATATTTTTCCCATAGAATTCTTCAATAGTGTGTCTCAAGGCTTTAATTTTTTCTTCAGTTCTTTCAGCTTGGAAAATGCTGAGTGTGTTCTTCCCTTTTGGTTTTCTAACTCCTGGTATTTGCACATTTCATTATAATACTTTGTCTTTGCGAGCCACCCTTTGAAATCTTCTGTTCAGTTCTTTTACTTCATCATTTCGTTTTGGCTACTCTACATTCAAGAGAAAGTTTTAGTCTCTTCTGAAATCCGTCTTACTCTTTTCTTTCTTTCCTGTGTTTTGAATGACCTTTTTCTTTCTTCATGTATGATGTCCTTGACATCATCCTGCAACTCGCCTGGACTTCAGTCATTAGTGCTCAATTTGTGAAATCTATTCTTGAGAATGTCTCTAAATTTTCAGGTGGGATATACTAAAGGTCATACTTTGGCTGTTGTGGACTTGTTTTAATTTTCTTCAGCTTCAAGTTAAACTTGTATATGAGCAATTGATGATCTGTTCACAGGTTGGCCCCTGGCATCATTCTAACTGAGAATATTGAGCTTCTGCATTGTCCCTTCCACAGACTTGATTCCTGTGTATTCCAACCGGTGAGGTCCACATGTATCATCTCCATTTATGTTGTTGAAGAAAAAAAAGCATTTAGAATGAATAAGTCACTGGTCTTGCCAAATTCTATCACCAGGCCATATTTTCCATCAACTTATCCTTCTTTTTTGTTTCCAACTTTTCTATTCCAATCACCAGTAATTATTAATTCACCTTAGTTGCATGTTTGATCAATTTCAGACTGCAGAAGTTGGTAAAAAAAAAAACTTCAATTTCTTCATCTTTGGCATTTAATGACCAGATGGCTAAGAGCCCTTTTAGATTCTAAGAAATACATCAGGATATTACATCAGACCTTTCTTTCCAGTTCCCACACTTTGGCTGTTGGTCCTTGGGTTTTTGTCCACACAACACCCAATGTGTTCAGCTGTGTGAATTTCTCCTATTCGGAAAATTTGGAATTTGGCAATTCGTGCTTATTATTCTTGGGTCCAATGCTAGGCATCATCTCCCAGGCCTCCCCACATTTCACCCCAGCCCACACTGCCTTGGCTTTAAACTTCTTCCAATTTTTCAGTCTTCCTGACAACCCTCTGCTCACTGACTTTGTGTTTTCTACTCAGCATTAACAACTTGCTTTGATACTGAGACAGGGCAATTTTTAGCTCTAAAATCTTATGATTCTTAGTAAAATATCTCCTTGCAAAAAGAAATAGTTTTTTGAAAGTCTCTTTATTCAGAAATAAATACATTTGCCCCTAACATTATACTGTGTACAATCAAATTTTTAGTGATTCAGTAGGCATTCAGGATCGTTGAGTGACTTACAGTCATTATTATGCATATCAATTTTCATTGTATGCCATTATGAAGGCTTTCTGATTATTAGAGTTTACTGCAAATGAGGTTACATCCCTCTGATCAATGGGTCTCACAGTTGTTAGCTAGCATTTTATCAAGATTTTGTGTACTTACTATTCCTGATAGCCAATTTGTGCCTTGAGTTTTTCTATGGACTTCTATTGACTCTTCTATCAAATCTTCTAGAGCTTTCGACTCTCTTACTCTTCGATTGTTTATTTATGCAGACACAGTCATTGCTATTTTCATCTCTACACTCCGATATTTTCTCCATTACCTAGTTAATCCTCAATTCATCTACTAAAATTTTTATTCTACTGATTTTCTTCTTAATTATTCAGAGAATAAATTAAATATTGTCACTCTAGCCTTTTTATACTTATATTAATGTGCTGAATAAAAAATACAGTTAAACATTAGTAAGTTTATGGCAGTTTATTTGAAACAACCTGTAAATATAGCAGAGTTTATTTTCCATCAAAATTCTTTATGGTTTCTTAGGGAAAATTATGAGGCAATGGTGGCTATATGTGTGAGCAGAGAAGACAGTCACCTCATCATGTTCTTTAGAGGACACAGAAGCCTTAGCCTTCCCCAAACATCTTCCCTACAAGCCTACCACCACAGTGCTGATGTTCCCACCGCTACAGGCACCTGCTTTGTCAAAGCACTGCATTCAGAACATCACTATGTTTTCTTGTTAGTGAAAATACATACAGCAAAATTCAACAATTTGTACGTGTACAATTCAGTGACATTGGTTATAGACTTCGAGTTGTGCAACTATTCTCACCTCCCTTTTCTGAATTTTTCCTCACCCACTAACATAAATTCTCAACCATACCTCAGCCCCCAAGCTTCCTATCTAAACTTTCACATTGTTGTTGTCAACTTGATCTCACATAGACAGTTCTTTAAAAAATTACAATGGTCACGACTGACATTCTTTACTAATTAAGCTAAAAAAATTGGTTTGGAGAAATCTTCAGGGGATATTTTTGGTTTAAGTTTTCACTTTTAAAGATTATCTCAGGGCAATAGTTATGGTTTATCCAGCCTCAATGGCTTCAGAAAGTCTGGATTCCTTGAGAATTTGAAATTCCCAAAAGGTATTTATTTTATACAGACTCATTCCCTAGGGAAGACAGCCTGCCTGCAACCAAACTGGATATACATTTGCAATGTATTTGTCAGGTCATTTAACCTTTACCTTATTAAAAAAATTTTTTTTTTTTTTTTTTAGGGAATGGTAAAGAAGACAAGTATGCTTTGGGGTAGAAGAAAAAAGACATGAGAAAATATTTAAATTATGAAATACTGGGAAAAAAAAATTTGGCCGTGATAGTTGTAGTCAGCAGAAAGATATTTATCTTTCGAGTTTTATTTGTCAGGAACAGAAGACAGGACTAAAAAATTGGTACGATAGGATGATGGCCTAACCGTGGGAAAACATGACAATATGGAGAGAAGGATTGGACCAGTAGGTCACGGCTAAGTTAATTGTCCCAGGTCATAAGGGGAAACTCAGAATGTAGGGCTAATGCAAGTAATCAGAAGAAGGATTCAGTGATGAAGAGATCACAAATTGAGCAAGGGCTTCTTCACTCAGTATAATTTTCACACCATTCCTGGGCAGCAAGATTCAGTGTGTGATTCCTTGAGACTTGCCCAGCCCTGGTAAGGGAATGCTTGAGTGGTGACAATTGATCCCTGTGCCTCAACTGGCAGATTATGATGGAGATTATCAAGGTCACATAAACAGTTGTAATTGCCACTATAGTATCTGGATGTATATCAGAATGTGCTCTAGAAACAACATTTCTGCATCCAAACCATCTAAATATTTCTAATATGTTTCCATCATTTTGGCTTTCTGGATTCACTACTTTTTTCTTTTTAAATTAGGTACCTAATCAACATCCTTACAGGAGCTGCTAGGAAGACTTGAGAGCCTCCCATTCTGCAGTTGTTAGCAAACTCAGCCTAAAGTAGCATTTAGATACCCAAACTCCCAGCTGTCCTTTCTGCTAAGGGAAACTTTTGGGGCAGAGTGCAAATAGCTCAGCAAGTGGTTTTAGGGTGGATGTGAAATTTCTCATGCACTGCCCAACGGGGATTTCTCAGGAGCTTTTTTTTTCCTCCGTGTCAGTCTCCACAAACATCAGGTAGTGCCTAGTGGCAGCTAGACTGACACTCCCTGAACCTTCCCCTGTTTTATGCTTATGCTGAGATAAGGCTTTGGTGTCAGGCTCGAGATTGTATGGGGACCTGACCTATCACCTTGTCCTGGGTTCATGCAAGGGCAGCAGCAATTCCAGTTCGCCAAGTGGAAGATACGGGACATTTCATGATATAAAGCCTCTAGCTAAGGGAGAAATTGCAGTGAGCTTAATTTGTTTTCTGGCTAGCTTCGCTGAATAAACTCTGCATTTAGTGCACTTTGCAGGATGGACTGTGCAGTAGTCAAGGAATAAAAGCAAATCTTCAAGCAGGAAGAGAAAAAGCAGAGCCATGTGCAAAGGATTCTTGATTAGGAACGATACATGAAGAATATCCAAAACAGGTAACAACACAGCATACAACTTCAGTGGTAATTTAAGTGTGGTGGTATTGCCAAGAGAATATATTTCAAGTCTTCTCTGGCCACTTGCTTGTTTTAGAAAAAGCATCCAAATATGTGTCAATTACCGAGACTATTTCTCAATTGTCTCTGACAAGTCTTCAGATTTAGCCACCTGCCTCTTACCACATAGATCACCTAGGAAAGCATTGTCCTCCTAAATGCATCACCTGTATGGCCAAGACTGGATAGATGGAACTGGTTTTCAGGAATAGGCCCAGTTCTGAAGAAAATGGTAATCAAAAATGAATTGACTTTGAAAGATGATGGTAGGGGAGCCTACTGTGACCAAACCCATTTTTGATTCCTCAGCACACAGCTTATTGCATTTTCCATCCTCCTGCATGTGACTATGGGACTGAATTCCAACAATGAAATAGGAGTGTGAGTAATGTGCACCTCCTCCAGGCCATGCCCACAGCTACCTCCCTCCAAAGATCTACAGATGCTTGGCTCTTTCTGTTTGGCTTAATAAAAGATCATCATTCCAGCAACCTTGGAAGCTGTATGTTTAACATGGTAGAGCCACAATTTGGTAGGTGACGGGATCCCTGTAGATCATCACTTGGAGAAGGGGCATCATTGAACAGGAACACTGAGTCTTGACTTTATATGAGTAAGGAATAAGCTATCTGGTTGGAGCCATTATATGCTCTGGAGTTTGTTACAGGAGTTAACTAATAAGCCTTAGCTAAAACTTTAAATTCACCACCTTTCTGTCAGTTTGTCTTACTGTAGTGGCCTAAGTGTTACTATGCTGCTGGAGATCATATCACTGGTATTTCAAATAACAGCAGGGTCACCCATGGTGGACAAGTTTCAGCAGAGTTTCTAGAAGAAGACAGACTAAGAATAAAATCCTGCTGATCTACTTCCAAAAATCAACCATTGAAACTCCTATGGATCACAACAGAATATTGTCTGATATAGTACTCTAAGATTAGCCTCCTAGGTTAGAAGGCACTCAAAATACACAGTGCCTACAACAATGTACTGGAGCACACCAGCAATCATGAAGATGAAGCAGGGCTGGGAAACATTTCATTGTGTTGTACATGAAGCCAACATGAGTCAAAGTCAACTCGACAGCACCTAACAATAACAACAGCAAGAATACCTTCACTAATACAAACATTCCTTGATAACTTCCATGTGGAAAGTCACTCATGTTTTCCTGAAAGTTTTTGCTTTATCAGACTTAACAATAAACACTATCTAGAATAGTTACACTGTAATGATGCGGTTTAAGAAGCTGGCCAAAGAAGAAGACACTGATTGTGAAATATTTTTCTTTCCTGATATATGCAAACTGTCTTGAGACTTTAATCGCAGGAGATTTTATGGTCTAATTCTCTAGCTCACAATGACCTTAACATTCAAGAACTATCTACATAATACCAGCAAAATTTTTCATTCCACTGCACTCTACAGGGAAATGTGCCTGATTTGTTAGTGTGGATCTCCATAAAAACAAAAAAGAAAGTTTCTCTTGGGATAATTTTGCCTAGTAATACAGTTTTCAACATATCGTAGAGGGCAGCTCCTTTTGGTATCTAATTGCTCTGTTTTTTTCCAGCTTACACACAGTCTTGGCCATACAGGTGATGTGATTACATAGGACAATGCTTTCTTTCTTTTTTTTAAATTGTGTTTTAGGTGAAGGCTTACAGAGCAAATTGATTTTCTATTCAATAGTTTATACATAAATTGTTCCATGACACAATTTGCACTCCCTGCAATGTGCAACACTCTCCCCATTACTACCCTGAGTTCTCTATTTCCATTCAACCAGATTTCCTGCCTCTTTCTTCCTTTTCATCTTTGCTTTTGGGCATATGTTGTCATTTTGTTCTCATGTAGATGATGGTTCTAAAGAGCACATTTGTTATGTCTGTTATTGTCAATTTATAGCTCTGTCTATTATTTGACTGAAAGGAGATCTCTGTCAATGTCTTCAATTCCAAGTTAGAAGAGTGTCTAAGGCTATAGTCTCAGGGCTTCATCCAGTCTCTCTCGGACCAGTAAACCTGGTCTTTTTTATGAATTTGAATTTTGTTCTACATATCTTTTTTTTCCCTCACTCTAACTGGAACCTTCTATTGTAATTCTAGTCAGAGTGGTCAGTAGTGATAGCCAGGCACCATCTAGTTCTTCTGGCTTCAGGTTACTAGAGGTTGTGGTTTCTGTGGTCCACTAGTCCTTAGGATTAATTGCTTTCTTGAGTCTTTGGTTTTCTACACTCTCCTTTTCTCCAGATGGAAAAAGACCAATAGTTGTATATTAGATGGTTGCTTGCAAGTCTTTAAGACCCCAGATGCTACTCACTAAAGTAGGACATTTTCTTTATGAACTACGTTATGCCAATTTACCTAGATGTCCCCTAGGATGATGGTCCTTAGCCTTCAAGCCCAATAACTCAGCCCCGCAAGGTGTTTGATTAAGTCTAGGTTGTTTCTATGACTATGCCCCCTCTGTGTGTTCTATTATATATACGTGCATAAACATGCAGCACGTAAAATATGTATGGAGAAGTATCCACAGCCAAACCTATATATGCACGTAGGTGTATTCCCATACGCCCTCCTATACCCACTCAGCATACATATCTACTTATTTATCTCCTCATAGATTATAGTTTGTTATTACTGTTGTATAATAATGGAATGTGCAAAGACATGGAGTTAGAAAGCCAAAAGGAAAGAACATGCTTGGCATTTCTCAAGCTGAAAGAACTGAAGAAAAAATTCAAACCTTGAACTGCAATATTGAAGGATTCCATGCACAAAATATTGAATGACTCAGAAAGCATCAAAAGAAGGTGGAAGGAATACAGAGAGTCACTGTACCAAAAAGAATTAGATAACATTCAACCATTTCAGGAGGTACCATATGATCAAGAACCAATGGTGCTGAAGGAAGAACTCCAAGCTGCACTGAAGGCATTGGTGAAAAACAAGGCTCCAGGAATTGACTGAATACTAATTGAGATGTTTCAATAAACAGATGCAGCTCTTGAGGAGCCCACTTTTCTTTGCCAAGAAATTTGGAAGACAGCTACCTGGCCAATTGACTAGAAGAGATCCATATTTGTGTCCATTCCAAAGAAAGGCAAGCCAACAGAACATTGAAATTATTGAACAATATATCATTAATATCACACACAAGTAAAATTTTGCTGAAGATAAATAAAAAGTTTTTGCCACGTACATCAAGAGGGAACTGCCAGAAACTCAGGCTAGAATCAGAAGAGGACATGAAACAAGGAATATCACTGCAGATGTCAGATATATCTTGGCTGAAAGAAGAGAATACCAGAAAGATGTTTACTTGTATCATATTGATTATGCAAAGGCATTCGACTGTGTGGATTATAACAAAATGTAGATAACATTACGAAGAATGAGAATTCCAGAACACTTAATTGTTCTTATGAGGAACCTGTACATAGACCAAGAGGCACTTGTTGGAACAGAACAAGGGGATACTGTGTGGTTTAAAATCAAGAAAGGTGTGCCTCAGGGTTGTATCCTTCCACCATATTTATTTGATCTGTATGTTGAGCAAATAATCTGCGAAGGTGGACTATATATATAGAAAAGGCAACAGCAGGGTTGGAGGAAGGCTCATTAACAACCTGCGACATGCAGATGACACAACTTTGTTAGCTGAAAGCGAAGAAGACTTGAAGCACTTACTGATGAAGATCAAAAATTACAGCCTTCAGTATGGATTACACCTCAACATATAGAAAACAAAAATCCTCACAATTAGACCAATAAGCAACATAATGATAAACAGAGAAAATGTTGAAATTGTCAAGGATTTCATTGTACTTATATCCACAATCAACATCCATGGAAGCAGCAGTCAAGAAATCAAATGACATATTGCATTGAGCAAATCTGCTGCAAGTGGTTTCGTACAATATTTGTCCTTTTGTGATTGACTTTTTTCACTCAGTATAATATCTTCCAGATTCATTCATGTTGTGAGATGTTTCACGAATTCATCATTATTCTTTATCGTTGCCTAGTATTCCATTGTGAATATGTACCACATTTTGTTTATCCATTAATCCATTGATGGGCGCTTAGATTGTATCCTTTTTTTTTTTTTTTTTTTGCTATTGAGAATAATGCTGCAATGAACATGGGTGTGCTTATGTCTATTCTTGTCACGGTTCTAATTTCTCTAGGATATACGTGTAGGAGTGGAATTGCTGGATCATATGGTATTTCTATTTCTAGATTTTTAAAGGAAGAGCCATACCATTTTCCATAGTTGTCCCATTTTACATCCCCACCAGTAGTGCATAAAAGTTCCAATCT
Source organism: Loxodonta africana (assembly GCF_030014295.1). NCBI lineage: Eukaryota > Metazoa > Chordata > Mammalia > Proboscidea > Elephantidae > Loxodonta > Loxodonta africana. The sequence goes on from NC_087352.1 coordinate 81,323,754, forward strand.
CCCCACAACCTTGCCAGCATTTGTTATATTCTCTTTTTTTAATCAGTACTATTACTGCCAGGGCGAGATGGTATCTCCTTGTAGTTTTGATTTGCATTTCCCAAATGGCTAATGATTGCAAGTATCTCCTCATGTGTTTGTTAGCCACCTGCATGTCTTCTTTGGTGAAGAAGTAGTTCGTGTCCTTTGCCCATCTTTAATTGGGTTGTTTGTCTTTTTGTTTTTGAGGTGTTGATGTTTTCTAGAAATTTTAGAGATTAGACCCTTGTCTGATACGTCATAGCTAAAGATTTTTCCCACAGTCTATCGGTTTTCTTTTTACTCTTTTGGCCGAGGGTTTTGATGAGCGTAAGTGTTCAATTTTTAGGAGATTTCAGTTATCTAGTTTATCTTCTGCTTTTTGTGCATTTTTAGTTATATTTGGTATTCTAATTATGCCACATATTAGAGCCCCTTGTGTTGTTCCTATTTTTTCTTTCATGATCTTTATAGTTTTACACTTAGGTCTTTGATCCATTTTGAGTTAGTTTTTGTGTATGGTGTGATGTATGATCTTGTTTCTTTTTTCGGCAAATGAGTATACAGTCTTGCTAGCACCATTTGTTAAGGAAACTACCTCTTCCCTGTTTAATGGACTTCATTTGACCCTTTACCGAAGATCAGCTGTCCATAGGTGGATGGATTTACTTTTGGGTTCTCAAATCTGTTCCATTCGTCTATGTGTCTGTTGTTGCACCAGTACCAGGCTCTTCTGACTACTATGCCTATATAATAGGTTCTGAGATGGGGGAGTTTAAAATCTCCTGCTTTGTTCTTCTTCAATAATGCTTTGCTTATCTGGGGCCTCTTTTCTTTCCATAAAGTTAGTGATTAGTTTTCCATCTCATTAAAGTATGATGTTGGAATTTGGATTGGGATTGTATTATATTTGTAGATTGCTTTGAGTTGTATTGACATTTTCACAATGTTAAATCTTCCTATCATGAGTATGGTATATTTTTCCATTTATGTAGATTTCTTTTGGTTTCTTGAAGCAGTGTTTTGTACTTTTCTTTGTATAAGTCTTTTATACCTCTAGTTAGATTTATTGGCAAGTATTTTATCTTTTTGAGTGGTATCATAAATGGTATTGTTATCCTGATTTCCTTTTTGGAGCTCTCTTTGTGAGTGTAGAGGAATCTAACTGATTTTTGTATGTTAATCTTGTACCCTGACACTTTGCTGAATTCTTCTATCAGTTCCAGTAACTTTCTTGTGGAGTTTTTGGAATTCTCTATATATATGATCATAAAAAAAAAAAAATATGATCATATTGTCCGTGAATAGGAATAGCTTTACTCCTTCGTTATGAATCTGTACGTCCTTTATTTCCCTTTCTTGCCTTATTGCTATAGCTAGGACTTCCAGTACAATATTGAATAAGAGTGATGATAAAGCACATCCTTGTCTAGTTCCCATTCTCAAGGAGAACTTTCAGTCTTTCTCTGTTAAGAATAATGTTGGCCATTAGTTTTGTATATATGCCCTTAATTGTGTTGAGGAATTTTCCTTCTATTCCTATTTTGCTGATAGTTATTATCAAGATCGGTGTTGGACTTTATCAAATGCCTTTTCGGCATTGATTGAGATGATCATGTAATTCTTGTTCTTTGTTTTATTTATGTGGTGGATTATGTTGAATGATTTCCTAATATTGAACCATCCTTGCATACCTAGCAGGAATTCCACTTGGTCAATGATGTATTATTTTTCTGATATGCTGTTGTATTTTATTGGGCAGAGTTTTATTGAGAATTTTTGTGTCTACATTCATGAGGTATAGTGGTCTATAATTTTCTTTTTTAGTGTTGCTTTGCCTGGTTTCGATATCAGGGTCATGCTGGCTTCATAGAATGGAATTTGGGGATATTGCTACCTTTTCTATGTTCTGGAATACTTTGAGTAATACTGATGTCAACTCTTCTCTGAATGTTTGGCAGAAGCCATGTGGGCCAGGGCTTTTTGTTGTTGTTGTTGTTGGGAGTTTTTTTTTGTTTTTATGACCTCTTTAATTTCTTTTGTTATGGATTGTCTTAGTTATCAAGTGCTGCTATAATGGAAATACCACAAGTGAATGGCTTTAACAAAGAGAAGTTACTTTGTCACACTAAAGTAGGCTATAAATCCAAATTCAGGGTGTCAGCACCAGGGGAAGGCTTTCTTTCTCTGTCACCTTTCTCATCAATCTTCCCCTGGACAAGGAGCTTCTTTGCACAGGAACCCCAGATCCAAAGGACGTGCTGTGCTCCTGGCACTGCTTTCTTTGTGGTATGAGGTCTATCTTCTCTCTGCTTGCTTCTCACTTTTATATCTCAAAAGAGATTGACTCAAGATACATCCTAATCCTGTTGATTGTGTCCTGCCTCATTAACATAACTGCCTCTAATTCTGCCTCATCAGCATCACAGAGGTCAGGATTTACAATATATAGGAAAATCACACAATACTGGGAATCATGGCCCAGCCAAACTGATACACGTTTTTTTTGTGGGACATAATTTTAATTCAATCTGTGACATGGGTCCATTCAGACTTTCTACCTCAGTTTGTGTTAGTTCGGGTAGTGCTGTGTTCCTAGAAATTTGTCCATTTGTTTTAGGTTTGCAAATTTGGTGGAGTATTATTTTTCATAATATTGTTATGATCCTTTTTTATTTCAGTTGGTCCTGTTGTATTTCAGTTGGTCCACTCATCTTTATTTCAGTTGGTCCACTCATTTTTTATTTCAGTTGGTCCTGTTTTATTTCAGTTGGTCCACTCATCTTATTTCTAATTTGGGTTATTTGCATCTTCTTCTTTTCTTTTGTCACTTTGGCCAGTGAGGTATCAATTTTATTAATCTTTTCAAAGAACCAACTTCTAGTCACACTGATTCTTTTGATTATTTTTCTGATTCATTTATTTCTGCTCTTATTTTTATTATTTCCTTTCTTCTGACGGCTATGGGCTTCCTTTGCTGTTCTTTTTCCATTTGGTCCAGTTGTAGGGTTAAGATATTGATTTTGGCCCTTTCTTTTCTGATGTGTGTGTTTATTTGCTATAAATTGACCTTAAGCACTGCTTTTGCTGTGTCCCAAAGGTTTTGGTGTATTGTGTTTTCATTCTTGTTTGATCCTAAGAATAGTTTTTTTTTTTTTATTTTATTGTTAATTTTTTCTATTACCCATTGGTTTTGAAGCAAAGTGTTAATTCAGTTTCCATGTATTTGATTTTCTTTCTTGTTTTTCCTGTTACCAATTTCTAATTTTGCAGCACTTTGATCTGAGAAGATGCTTTGTATTATTTCTACATTTTTGAAATTATTGAGGCTTGTTTTGTGGCCTAGAATATGGTCTATTCTGGAGAATGAGCCAGGTGTGTTGGAGAAGAATGTATGCTCTTCTGCTGTTGGGTAGAGTGTTCTGTATATGTCTATGAGGTCGAGTTGCTTGATTGTGATGTTTAAATCTTTTGTATCTTTGTTGAGATTCTTTCTAGTTGTTCTGTCCTGCCTTGAAAGTGGTGTGTTAAAGCGTGGAATTGCCTATTTCTCTCTCCAATTTTGTTAGAGTTTATTTTATGTATTTTGGATCTCTGTCATGGAGTGTGTAAATATTTATTATGGTTATGTCCTCTTGGTGGGTTGATCTTTTAACCATTTTATAGTGCAGCCCTTCCTTGTCTCATGTTGGATTTTGCTATAAAGTTTATTTTATCAGAACTTAACGTTGCCACTTTTGTTCTTTTCTGGTTACTGTTTGCTTGATATATTTTTTTCCATCCTTCGATTTTTAGCTTATTTTTATCTTTGTGCCTGTGTGTCTCTTATAGGCAACATATTGATGAGTTGTGTCTTTTTAACCATTCTGTTACTCTCTGTCTCTTGACTGGTGCATTTAACCAATTTACATTCAGCGTGGTTATTGATAGGTATGAATTTACCACTGTCATTTTGATTTTTTTTTGTGTGTGGGGGGGGAGGTTGTTGACAGCTTCTTTGTTCTGCTTACTTTTCTGTACTGAGTTCTTTTTGTTTAAGAATTTTCATTTCCTTCCTGTTGTTGATTTTGTGTTTGCTGAATCCTTATGGTTTTCTTCTTTTTTTTATTTTGGTGAGTAAGCTTATTAATTTTCTTTGTGGTTACCCTGAAATTTACCTTTATCTTCTTAAGTTTAAAACAGTGTGTTATGTCTTGATATTGCCTTGACTTCCTCTCCATATGGAAGTTTTTTAGCTACACCACTTATTGCCCTTTTTATTTTGACATTCTCATCATTTACACAGTGACGTCTCTGGTTCCCTGTTTTCAGTCTTATAGCTTTATTTTATTTTTGAGAATTCTTCATCTTGGTTGGTATCTTGGTGTCTTAGTCATCCAGTACTGCTATAACAGAAATACCTTGGCGACACCAGACAGTATCAAATAATATAATGAAATGGATGGGTCAAACAAGTGACCAAAATAAAGGACCAGAAAACTTCCCTGAGGAAGAAATGGTAATGAAACTACCCGATAAGGAATTCAAAAAACTTATCTATAGGTTCTCCAAGATATCAAGAAAGAGCTCAAGAAACATATAGACAATATCAAAGAAAGCACAGACAAAACTCTAGAAGAAATCAAGACAACAATACAAGAACAAAATGGCACAATAAATAGACAATTAGAAACCATACAAAAACAGAAGCTAGAAATCCAGAAGATTTACAATAAAATCTCAGAAATAGAAAACTCAATGGAAGGACATAGGAGTATATGGAATTCATGGGATCCATTGGAATAGATGAAAGACAGAAGCAGCAAAAGAGGACAAACCCTTGATACTAATTTGTTTGAGGAACATTCAGAAAAAGATTGAGGAAAAATTAAGAAAGCCAAAGAGTTATTTGGGATGCTACCAAGAGGAAGAACTTATGCATCATAGGTACTTTGGAACAGGAAGAGAGAAAAAAAAAAAAAAAAAAAAGAGGAATTTTTTGAAGATTTGCTGGCAGAAAACCTCCCTAATACTAGGAAAAATGAGAAGGTTTCCATCCAAGAAGCTCAACAAACTCCATACAGGGTAGACCCCAAGGAAAACCACCAAGACATATCATAATTAAACTTTCCAAAACCAAAGAAAAAGAAAGAATCTTGACCATAGTCAGAAAAAATGAATTGTCACCTACAAAGAGGAATCAATAAGACTAAACTCTGATTTATCAGCAGAAACCATGATGGTAAGAAGGCAATGGGATGACATATATAAAACCCCAAAAGTAAAAAAATTCCAACCAAGAATTATATACTCAGCAAAATTGTCTTTCAAATACAATGGAGAAACTAGCACATCTCCAGATAAACAGGTATTAAGGGAAATCATAAAAATGTGACCAACCTTGCAAGGGAGTCCTTTGGGCAGCAAACCAACAACATCAGACAACAACCTAAGATTAAGACACATGACAACATCACCAAGTGTCTTGGATTGAATTGTGTCCCTGCAAAATATGCATCAATTTGGTTAGGACATGATTCCCAGTATTGTGTGGTTGTCCTCCATTTTGCAATTGTAATTTTATGTTAAAGAGGATTAGGGTGGAATTGTAACACTCTTACTAAGGTCATATCCCTGATCCAATGTAAAGAGAGTTTCCCTGGAGTGTGGCCTGCATCACATTTTATCTTACAAGCAATAAGCATCTAATCTTTTTTTTTTTTTTTGTAAATCTTTTATGTGTATGTAAAAATATATATTTACTATTTAACAGATATATATCAGTCTATTTTATTTCTTAAGTCGAGCTTATTGATTGAATTATTCCATTCCTTTATTTTAACTACTTAGCTTTTCAATTATTCTGTGGCCTTCCTCTTCTTTAATGTCTCTATTGAATTTTTGAATTCATAAATCATAGTTGTTAAGGTTCAGAGACATCTTATGTGCATTCATTAAATCGCTTTGAGCTCTCTTATATGTTGGGGATCAGATCCTGATCCATTTCCTCTAGCTGTTTTATTTCACTTGGACTTCAGGTCCAGAGGCAGTACTCCTCAGAATGTGGGCACACACTGGGCTGTGGGGAGTGTCAGAATCTCTTCATTGAGGGCCTGCAAGCCACCACCACATTGTTGCCCTGTGCTGCCAGGGCTGCACCCTCCCAGGCTCTGAGGTTAGGTAGGAAACATTACTGCACAGCTCCCTGGTGCCAGGGAGACTAGCTGGTGTAACCTTCTCATTAGGGACAAGTTTTCTCTAGCAAACTACTCATTTTAACCCACTTCTGGTCCCAAGATTCATTCTGGCCCTGGGTGGCAGGCCTCTTGCGCCATTCTTCTCCACCCAGATTCCAGAGGTACACCATAGACCCGCTCATCTCCAGGCTATCCTCAAGAGACGGAGTCAGAAATTGTCCTGATGATGGGATGGGAAACACATGGCTAAGAAGGAAAGACACATTTAATTCCATCTTATTCAGCTCCAGTTTCTGTTTCAGCAATGCAGTCTTCCCTCAGATAGTTGGCAGGACAGGTCTAAACCATTCCATTACCTTAAAATTTACAACACAGAAGGATTATCCAGGATGAGGAGTGAAGCATTTCACTCTTCCTCTCTCCTGCCTCCTACCCTGCCATCACAGTATCAGTGGCAAACAGTTCCTTGTCATGAAGTCAGATCTCTCATCTTAAAGAAATGTTCTAGGAACAGAAAAGAATTTATCGTGACGTCTACAGCTTTCAGTGTTTTTCTGAATATGAAAAGTACATCAATAAGCTTAAATTTCTTTCTCCTCTGTTCAGTCATGACAAAGAAAACAGTGATTCTCTTAGCAATAAACCTGTTCTAAGCTTGTATATCCATTACTGATGTGGTACAACTCAAAATGAGAAGAAGCAGCTGCAAATATCCATTAATAATTAGAACGTGGAATGTATGAAGTAGCAATCTAGAAAAATCGGAAGTCATAAAAAATGAAATGGAATGCATAACGATTGATATCCTAGGCATTAGTGAGCTGAAATGGACTGGTATTGGCCATTTTGAATCACACAATCATATGGTCTACCATGCTGGGAATGACAAATTGAGGAGAAATGGCTTTTCATTCATCTTCAGAAATAACATTTCAAGCTCTATCGTGAAGTACAACACTGTCAGTGATAGAATAACATCCATATGCCTACAAGGAAAACCAGTTCATAAGACTATTATTCAAATTTACGTACCAACCACTAAGCCAAAGATGAAGAAATTGAAGATTTTTACCAAGTTCTGCAGTCTGAAATTGATCAAACATGCAATCAGTAATTATGCAGCGATAATTACTGGTGATTGGAATGCAAAAGTTTGAAACAAAAAAGAGGGAGCAGTGGTTGGAAAATATGGTCTTAGTGATAGAAAAGACACCAGAGATGACATGATGGAATTTTGTAAAACCAATGACTTATTCACTGCAAATACCTTTTTGCAACATCATAAACAGTGACTATACACACGGACCTCACCAGATGGAATACACAGGAATCAAATCAACTACATTTGTGGAAAGACTACAGAAAAGCACAGTATCATCAGCCAGAAAAAGGCCAGGGGCCGACTGTGAAACAGACCTTCAATTGCTCATATGCAAGTTCAAGTTGAAATTGAAGAAACTTAGAACTTAAGTCCACAAGAGCCAAAGTATGACCTTGAGCATATCCTACCTGAATTTAGAGACCATCTCAAGAACAGATATGACATGTTGAACACTAATGACTGAAGACCAGGTGAGTTGTAGAAGGACATCATGCATGAATAAAGCAAAAGGTCATTAAAAAGTCAAGAAAGAAAGAAGAGACCAAAACGGATATCAGAAGATACTCTGAAAGTTCCTTTTAACACAGAGTAGCTGAAACAAATGGAAGAAATGATGAAGTAAAAGAACTGAACAGAAGTTTTCAAAGGGCTACTCGAGAAGACAAAGTAAAGTATTATAATGAAATGCACAAAGAGCTGGAGATAGAAAACCAAAAGGGGAGAACATGCTCGGTATTTCTCAAGCTGAAAGAACTGAAGAAAAAATAAAAGCCTCGAGTTGCGATATTGAAGGACTCTATGGTGAAAACATTAAACAACACAGGAAGCGTAAAAAGAAGATGAAAAGAAAACACAGTCACTGTACCAAAAAGAATTGGTAGACATTCAACCATTTTGGGAGGTAGCATATGATCAAGAGCCGATGGTACTTAAGGAAGAAGTCCAAGCTGCACTGAAGGCATTGGTGAAAACAAGGCTCCAGGAACTGACGAAATCCCAATTGAGATATTTCAACAAATAGAGGCAACACTGGAAGCACTTACTCATCTATGCCAAGAAATTTGGAGGACAGCTACCTGGCCAAGCAACTGGAAGAGATTCATATCTGTACCCTTTCCAAAGAAAGGAGATCCAACAGAATACAGAAACTATCGAACAATATCATTAATACCTCTTGCAGGTAAAATTTTGCTGAAGATCATTCAAAAGCAGTTGCAGTAATACATCAACGAAGAACTGCCAGAAATTCAGGCTGGTTTCAGAAGAGAACGTGGAACAAGGGATATCATTGCTGATGTCAGATGGATCTTGGCTGAAAGCAGAGAATATCAGAAAGATGTTTACCTGTGTTTTATTGACTGTGCAAAGGCATTTGACTACATGAATCGTAACAAATGATGGGTAACATTGTGAAGAATGGGAATTTCGGAACACTTGATTATGCTCATGAGGAACCTGTACTTAGACCAAGAGGCAGTCCTTTGAACAGAATGAGAGGATACTGCATGTTTTAAAATCAGGAAAGGTGTATGCCAGGGTTGTATCCTTTCACCATACTTATTCAATCTGTATGCTGAAGAAATAATAATCCAAGAAGCTGGACTATATGAAGAAGAAAGGCCCATCAGGATTGGAGGAAGAATCATTAACAACCTGTGTTATGCAGATGAAAACCTTGCTTGCTGAAAGTAAAGGGGACTTGAAGCATCTGTTGATGAAGATCAAAGACCACAGCCTTCAACATAAAGAAAACAAAAATCCTTACAACTGGAGAAATAGCAACATCATGATACATGCAGAAAAGATAGAAGTTGTTGAGGATTTCCTTTTCCATGGATCCATAATTAATGCCATGGAAGTAGCAGTCAAGAAATCAAAAGACACATTGCATTGGGCAAATCTGCTGCAAACAACCTCTTTAAAGTGTTAAAAAGCAAAGGTGTCACTTTAAGGGCTAAGGTGCACCTGACCCAAGGCATGGTGTTTTCAATCACCTCATATGCATGTGAAAGCTGGACCTTGAATAAGAAACACTGAAGAAGAATTGATGCCTTTGAATAATGGTGTTGGTGAAGAATATAGAATATAACATTGACTGCCAGGAGAATGAACAAATCTACCTCGGAAGAGGTACAATAGGAATGCTCATCAGAAGCAGGGATGGAGAGACTTTGTTTCACATACTTCGGACGTATTATCAGAAGGGACCAGTCGCTGGAGAAGGGAATCATGCTTGTTAAAGTAGAGGGTCAGCAAAAAGAGAAAGACCCTCAACGAGATAGATTGACACAGTGGCTGCAACATTGGGCTCAAATGCAGCAACAATTGTACCTAGGGTCTCTATAAGTCGGAATCGACTTGACAACACCTAACAACACAACATGCACGTGTGTGTGTATACACACAGCAAACTATATATATACATATATATATATATACACACTACAGAATCCCCTGGCTTATGTCAAACAGGAATGAGAAATTCTCCTGATCATAATATTATTCAGGAATGTCATTTGATAATATAAAGTTCATAAGCCATTAGGATAATGATTCCTAACATTACTTGGCTGTAAAATATGGAAATCATCTCTTGTTACCCATTTGTACTAATTTTACCTTATGTTTATTTAGTCAGCAGCAAAGTCAGAGGTGATTGTTTCTTTCTGATTAATTCCCAGTTTTAACAGTTACATCATCAGATGATATACAGTAATATTTTCTTAACAGTGCATTTTTACAGAGGTAAAGATTTATATCTCAGCTGACTCATTTGCAAGTCCTGTAAAAATAAGGAGCATGGCTGTGCATTTTGTTACGGACCTGTTGATTCTTATCCTGAGATACTCAGAGACATGCAGGGAAGGGATACCTGCAAATAGGGGGAAGCTTACTTTGGTGTTCCTTTTACCTTCTTTACTTCCCGAGATCCTTTCCTTTCAATACTGCCTCTGTGCCCCTTCACCTCACACTCTAGACTCTGAATTGATCTGTGGCTCCAGGCAGCCCCCAACCAGTCCCTGAATCACTGCACAGCTCCTTGGGCTGCAGATATTCCATAACCCTTCCTCAGCACGGTTTTCCTCAGCACAGTTTACTCAGGATCCTTCTAGTCGGAGCCAGGAACCAGCTGCATGGAGTGACTCCAACGCATGGAAGCCCCATCTGTGTCAGAGTTGAACTGTGCTCTGTAGGTTTTTCGATGGTAAATTTTTTAGAAGATGGTCACTAGGACTTTCTCCCGATATGTCTCTAGGACTCAAACCTTCAACCTTTTGGTTAGCAGCAGAGTGCTCAACACATTCATGCAATGAAGGGATTCTCCTAGTCAGATAGTGTAAATTAATTTGAGAGAATGGATGGTAGTTTATGCAAGCTGTTACCTCTCCCAGTAGGATTTGAGTTCTGATTAGATTCAACAAAGCAAGTTCTATGATTATCATAAGCATTCACGGCTGGTGTGAACGTATTGGTGTGTGGAGATGAAGAGACTTTAAGGAAAGAGAGGGTGTATTTAGGCTGAGGGGTCCTCTCCAAATCTCTCAATCTCTACATTTCTCTGCTTTGAACATTTGGATTTGTCCTTTTTTTTTTTTTTTTTTACTTTGAGGCACTAAATATCTCATCATCTTTTCTTAATGTCATGGGCTCTTTCTTTGCTAATAAAAATAGTAATAAAAAAATAAAAATAGTAATAGCACCAAATAATTTTTAATTTTCCCATGGTCCTTTTGCATCAGTATCTCATTTCAAATAGTAGCAGAAAAATATGGAGAATCAAAAGCAAAACAAATAAAAAATCCACGTGGAGAATCTACCCCAGTCCTGATGCTTGATATGTTTTTGAGATGGAAAGTCCCTGAGTAAAAACTCAACCCTTTTACTCACTCACAGAGTTAAAGAAACTTTATTTTTGTTTTGGTACAGAGAAAAACAGTAATTAAAAATCATGTACTGTGGGGATTGCACAATTTCACCCACTCTACAAAAGCTACAACTTATTACTCAAGCATGACCTTTACATAGCCAGGAGGCCACAATCAGCCATGCAAAGAAGGCATTTCCCTTTTTCCCAGGAGATGAGATGCAGCTTTAAATATAGAAAGGAGAGATGATAGAAAGGTAATGGAGAAAAAATTCATGTGTCGTCCCTTTCCCTTTTTCACTGTCTTTTCGTCTTTTTTTACCACTCGATATAAATGCTCAAAAAAGAACCCAAACTTTCACAAAGAAAAATTCACAATCCTCAGGCATGCATCTCTGGTCAGGGAGACATTCCCTTTCCTTCTAAAACCAGAGTGGCACCCTTAAGAGATAAGAATTGTATAGGATTATGCAAAAGAGTGCAGACGAAAAGAGGAGCACTTAAATGTTTTAGGTAATCCTAAACATGTGTTGTCAAGATTGAGATCCAGTTCTGCTTCATAAGCAGAGAAAGGGGCTAGAGTGGCCCTGCTTTGATGTATCCCAAGTGGCAATCCACATTGTCTTGACACTGATCGCATACATGAGACATGAGATTCTGTTCCCAAAAGGCAGCCAGAGCTCTGCGGTTACAGTCAGCCTATCTGTAACAAGATAATGAAATACCTAGCATGCTTTTCCTAATTCTTGTGAAGGAAAAAAAAAAAAGACTAGTATTTACTTACCTTAATGCTTGGCTGGAGTAAACACACTTAATAATTATAACACTAAATTGTCAATTAAATGTGACAAATATTTCCCTGTTGGAATTGTGCTGGAACACAAGGTAATCCCAACTGTCACTGAACAATCATATTAAACCCCCTATGCAGGATGTTTTTCCCTTTAAGGCCTCTCATATGTTATAGGGAAATTTCAAGGGGTTTATCAGTTAATTGGAAGGCATATACAGTCCCTTCGTACACAATACAATTTCACTTATAATAAGACTGAAGCAAAAGGAAAAAAAAGTTTACTAAAATTGAGTTCATAGTCTAATGTGATTGTGATTCACTGTTGGTAAATAATAAGGAGAAAAATGTCATAACTGAAGTTCTTCCTCAGAGACTCCAAGGTAAATGTCCACTGACTCTGAAATGGTTTGAACTTGGTAGGGAAATTGCAGTTTTTTAAATCACCACTCAATGGTTTTTAGTATATTCACAAATAAGTTGTAACCACCACCACAGTTAATTTTAGGACATTCTCATCACCCCAAAAAGAATCTCGTAAACTTTAGCTATTTTCCCCCTATCGCTCCAGCCGTAGGCAATCACTAATCTGCTTTCTGTCAGTAAATTTAGATTTCTCGATTCTGGACATTTCATATGAATGGAATCATGTATTATGTCATCTTTTGTGACTGGCTTCTTTCACTTAGCATAATGTTTTCAAGATTCATTCATAATATACCAGTACTTCCTTTCTTTTTGGGACTGGGGAAATGATATTTTGAAGTAAATGCCTATTGACCTCTGAATTCTTTTCTGTGACAGTCTGCCCGTTAGCTTTACCTTTATGTTCAGGGATTTGTTTTATATTAAAGTATTGATGAGACTGGATAAAACGAAGGATGAATGTAAAGACTGATGAACATCTCCTGGCTGTTCTTGGTGCTTATGGAATAATCTTTTTCATTAGGGGAGGATGTTGAGAGAATTAATTACAGGAGGATAACTCTGAGTCCCTTGGAGCTGTATAAACAAAAGGATGCAGCAAAAATTGGAGAGGGCAGAAAGAAATGAATTCTGGTGCTGGGGTCAACAAACCAAATACTTCAGCTGGAGCCCAAACCCAAACACGCCGTAAAGAAAACAGCAGCAATTTCTCTTGTCAGCCCTGGTTCACACAGTATAAACCCAATAAGCAAAAGAGGCAAAGCTTCAAGACCCAGAGCTCAAGTGCAAACAACAGCAGCTTTGCAAGTTGGGGAAGGCTCTTTCATTTGAGGTGATATGTCTGGCCAACAGCTCCTCATAACTACCACCAATCTAAGGAATGTGTGGCAGCTGGGCCGAGTACATGGAACAGAGCTCTGTATTTCGGAATCCCTAAGGAGGTTGAAGGCATCTTGCAAGCACCGCACACATTACTATTCTGGGTAGGAAGAGAGGAGTCGTATAATTTTTTTTTGTTGTTGTTGTTACATTATGTTGATAAGAAAACCCAGCCTTGAGAAAATAAGTTTTTGTAGTTGAGACACTGAGAATGTAGTATAGAGTAATGCCTAAATATGAAAATGCTATGTGTTGGTCCTGGTAAAATGATGACATACGACGAAGCTTAGTGACGTGTTCTAGAGGCTAATTATTTATGACATTAAAAAATGAAACTATCCAAGCAAAACAATGAATGACCACAAAATGATCACTGAGGGCGCTGACCATTATTTTTTTTAAAAATCATTACATTAGAAACATTAACATATCCATTCACCATTCATGTGAAATAGTAGGCAACAGCAGTGAGTAAATACCTAGGTGACTGAATTATAAGGACCAGTTTCTAACTGCAACTTTCCTCCTTCTTCAACATGGCCTCATAGGAGTTCATTCATCCCTACCACACCACACCTACCTTCAGATCGCCTATGATTGTATGGAAACATATAATATGTGGTCTTTTGTGCCTGGGTTCTTTCACTTATGATAATATTTTCAAGGCCCATCCATGTTGTAGCAAGTATCAAAACTTCATTCCTCTATTGGGGGACGTGATACTTTAAATAACTCTCGACTTCACTGAATTCAGAAAACTTCAGACAAAAGTGATAACTCCCTTCCCTGAATTTCTGGGTACTTACACTGTCTTGGAGCCCTGGTGGTGCAGTGGCTAAGAGCTAGGCTGCTACTCAAAAGGTCAGCAGTTCAAATCCATCAGCCAGTCCTTGAAAGCCCTAAAAGGCAGTTCTACTCTGTCCTATAGTGTCATTATGAGTCGGAACCCATGGCAATGGGTTTGGTTTTGGTTTTATGCTATCTTAGTAGTGTTATTATTATTATTTTTTAATGCTTTCCTTTGTATTATGCTTTCTGTTTTGCATCTTATTTTTCTCATTGAACAATAACTTTCTTGAAGGTAAGGGCTGATATATTCCTTTTTGGATCCTTATAGCGTAAGTCAAATGCCTTCTATATAGATAGCACTCTAGTGGTGTCACTATGGAGATATGGGAGTGCTAACTGCACCGGCTGGCACTGTCAGAGGGGATGACAGCAAAATGACTGTCTATAAAATTTTCATGCAGTGTTTCAGCAGAAATTTATTATTTTTTCATAAAAATATTCCTGTAGTGCAGAAGTCAGCACAACTGGACTAACCCAAAAGCTAAGAAGTTCCCTGAACACAACCAAACACTTCGAGGCACAGAGATAGCAGGGGCAGGGGTCTGGGGACCATGGTTTCAAGGAGCATCTAGGTCAGCTGGCATAACAAAGTTTATTCAGAAAATGTTTTGCATCCTACTTTGGTGAGTGGCACCTGGGGTTTTATAAGCGAGCGAGTGGCCATCTAAGATGCATCAACTTGTCCCAACCCACCTGGAGCAAACGAGAATTAAGAACACCAAAGACATAAGGAAAATATCAGCCCAAGAGACAGAAAGGGCCACATAAACCAGAGACTCCATCAACCTGAGACCAGAACTAGATGGTGCCTGGCTACCACCAATGACCACCCTGACAGGGAACACAACAGATAGTTCATGACAGAGCAGGAGAAAAATGGGGTGCATAACTCAAATTCTAGTTAAAATACCAGACTTTATGGTCCAACTGAGACTGAAACGACCCTGGAAGACGGCCCCCGGACTCTTTGTTAGCCCAAAATTAAAACCATTCCCGAAGCCAACTCTTCAGATAAAGATTAGACTGGAGTATAAGACATAAAATGATACTCGTGCTTCTTAGCTCAAATAGATACAGAAGACTAAATGGGCAGCTCCTGTCCAGAGAACGAGATGAGAAGGCATAAAGGGACAGGAGCTGGTTGAATGGACACAGGAAATCCAGGGTGGAAAGGAGAAGTCTGCTGTCACATTATAGGGAGAGCAACTAGAGTCACATAACAATGTATAAATTTTTGTATAAGAAACTAACTTGAACTGTAAACTTTCACTTAAACCACACACAAAAAATATTCCTATAGTTAGTTGTAACAACAAAAACATTTTTGATAAGCCCAGCTAGCCTGACAAAACAATATACCTACAAGGCTAAAACTCTGTGCTAACTTGCTTTTTGAACCTTCTATATATACACACACACACTGATTGATTGATTGACTGGAATTGGCTCATGCAGTTGTGGGTACTGGCAAGTCTGAACTCCGTGGGGCAGACTGGAAACTCAGACTAGAGTTGATGTTGCAGCTGTAGTCTGAAATCTGTAGGTCAGGACAGCAGGTCAGAAACTCAGACAGGATTTCTATGTTACAGTCTTGAGGCAGAATTCCTCCTCAGGGATACCTAGGTTTTTGTTCTTATGGCCTTCAACTGATTGTATGAGACCCATGCACATCATCGAGGGCAATCTCCTTTACTTAAAGCTATCTGATTGTAAACGATGGTCATATTTACAAAACACATTCACAGCAACATCTGGACTAGTGTTTGACCAAATAACTGGGCACCATAGACTAGCAAAGTTGACACATAAATTTAACTATCACAAATGAGAAAAAAGAAAAGACAAATCTGGAAAGGTCATTGAAAGGAAGAACAAGAAGGCTACATAGAGGTTAAGGGGCCCTGGTGGTGCAATGGTTAAGTGTTTGGTTGCTAACCAAAAGCTTGGTGGTTCGAAACCACTAGCAGCTCTGTGGAAGAAAAGACCTGGCAATCTGCTCCCATAAAGATTTCAGTCTAGGAAACCCTATTGGGCAGCTCTACTCTGCCCTACAGGGTCTCTATGAGTCCGGATTGATTCAATGGCATACAACAACAACATTAGAGCTAGCCAACCCTGAGTTCTATTTATCTTTCTACTTAGTTGCTACGTGACACTTAGCAAATCACTTCAGCTCTTTTAACCTCAATTTTGTCACTTGTAAAATAGTAGACATAATTTTATGCATTGTTCAGGATTTTTGTGGCTGTTAAAATAGCTAAAACCCTACACTGGCATGTGGTAAACACTCAGTGTATGTCAGGAATGGCGTTTTCTGTTTGTCATTGCAGCAGGTTGAACAAATACCTCCTGATAATGGTCAACTTCCCTTTTTCCAGGTTAAGATAACCTATGCTTATATTTGCTTTTCTTATATTCAGCAGATGAATGCCTTTTATTTCTATCATTTTCTAACAGCATCTAGTTCTTAGTCTGCAGCCTGATCCCAATACTGAAAGCACAAATGTTATTGAATGCCCCCAATCAAATAAAGAGTGATTTTAGAGTTAGCAGAAAATGAGGGCAAAGTCAAAGCAGAGATTACAAATTCAAACCAAAAACAAACCAAAATGAATGCTTCATATTTTAGAGAAAAACTAATTTGATTTCTGGAAGCTACATGTATTAAAAGAGAGCCTCTTGTGCAACAACTTTTAACATTACTTTCCTCCATTCACTTGTCACATACATGAAAAAAAGGTTGAAAGGCCCATGCAACCAGTCTAAAAAGGCTGAATTAGGCTACGAAAAGTTGAAAGATCGATGCAACCCGTCTCTCTCTTAGAGATAATGGATAGCAAATTCCTGCATTAGAGTAGACAGAGGGCAGCACAGACCTCTATGTGTGGAAATTGTAAGTTTTCTGTCAGATTTTTTTGCCAATAATCACCAGAAGAAATATTGCAGGTAGAGAAGTTTCCTTCATTCTTTCTCTCTTCCTTCATTTCTTCTTCTTTTTAATTCATAATAGGTTCACCTTCTAATCACTACCTTTTCAGATAATCAAAATGACTCCCTTGGCCTTCTGTGATGTAGGATTCATTTGAGCAAGGCACTAAGGGTTCTTTGTTTTGCTAGATTCCTCTGTCCATTAGGGTTCAATGGATTCTTTGCCAGCAGACAATAGGCTTGATCTGTGGGCTTTCTGCTTGGCTAACTGCTCCCAGAATGCTAACGCTGAAAGACACTGGAGGAGATTCACATTACCAAAAAACGAATTAGCAACAAAAGATGCAGTGAAAGAGTTGCACGAACCAGGGAGATTTTCTGCCATGAATCTATTGATTGTTCTCCTTTCTATAATCTTTCTGCAGACAAAGCAAATGACTTTGCCTAACCACTGCACTGCCTACTGATATTATTGTGAACCAAAAGATGGCCTGGATGTTAAGAGTGATTATCTTGCCTGCTATTTCCTTCCTGACTCTAATGAGTTCTCTAACGGCATTGCTTTCATTACACTCCTTTTGTTCTGCCACAGAGAAATGAATTTCAACAACAGTTATTCAAGAGTCGTGGCATTTATTGATTGGATAAACACAAACCTGAGATTTGGTTGTGTTCTTCTTAAGCCTGCCAGCTCCGTTTGTGTTTATCAGTCAGCCAGATTTGACTCTCTCCTGCTGAAGGGTAATCTTGCAGTTCTGGAACCAGAGGGGGCTTTGCAAAGGTGAACAGGGAAGGAGCTGCAGAAACTTACCTGGGACAATCCAAAATCTCCTTGTGATGCAATTCTAAACGCACCTTAAGTTCTTACAGGGTCTATTTATGGATAAATATGAATATATGAAATTAGAATTAGTCTGCTTTTCAAGCGAATATGAACTAGTCCGTCCAAATAATGAGCCAACTTAATTAAAATCCAGTGAAACTTATATTGGAATGTTATAAGAACCTTAGCGTTTTATAGGTCAAATGTAACAATTTGGGCATGTAATGAGATTTATGATGAAATGTAAGTTTTTACTGTTTCAAAGGAATCAGTCAATGTATAAAAAAGATTATGCTTTTTCAGTGTGTAGAAATGAAAGCACCAGCTGAAATTGCCCTAGAGCAGTAGTCCTCAAAATGTATTGCACATTACCGACCCACTGCTGTCAAGTCGATTCCGATTCATAGTGACCCTATAGAATGGAGTAGAACTGCCCCACAGGGGTTCCAAGGAGCTGCTGGTGGATTCCAACTGCCACCAGAAACTCGCAAAATTGGGTACTTTTGACAGCTGGGATTGAGCAAAACCAAAAAACCAAATGCATAGCCATTGATTAAATTCCAGCTCGCAGTGACCATATAGGACAGAGTAATACTGCCCCACAGGGTTTCCAAGGCTGTAAATCTTTACGGAAGCAGACTGCTAAATCTTCCTCCCATGGAGCGCTAGTGGGTTTGAACCACCAACCTTTCAGTTAGCAGCTTAGGGCTTAACCACTGCACCACCAGGGCTCATTAGAATGATCTATTTTAGAAAATTCTAAATTACCAATCTTGAGGCCCCGTGTTGGTTTTCTAGAGCTGCAGTAACAAAGTACCACAAACTGGGTGGCTTAAAAGAGACAAAATTTATTATCTCACAGTTCTGGAGACTCGAAGTCTGAATTCAAGGGATTGGCAGGGCCATGCTCTCTCTGAAGGCTCTAGAGGAAAATATTCTCTTGCCTCTTCCTAGTTTCTGGTGGTTCCTGGCAATTCTTGGCATTCCTTGGCTAGTGCCTCAATCTGTCGTCACTCCTGTCTCTGCCTGTCATCACATGGCCATCTTTGACATCAAGGCAGTAAGCAGCTGCTTAGCCACTGTCAAACAAGACCACAAACCTCCTGTTCTTCCTATTCCATTATCATCAAGACCCTGAGTGCTGCCTACAGCTCAGTTTCTGCCTTAAATCAGCCAAAACCAGTTAAAGCCAGTTTACTAGCCTCAAAAGGGCCCTAAAGTAACTTAAAACAAAACAAAACAAAAAACCCAAACCCGTTGCTGTCAAGTCAATTCCAACTCATAACGACCCTATAGGCCAGATTACTCACCAACTGCTGTCAAGTCAATTCTGACTCATAGCTACCCTATAGAATGGAGTAGAACTGCCCCCCAGAGCGTTTCCAAGGAGCACCTTGGATTTGAACGGTCAGCAACTGTAGCTCTTAACCACTATGCCACCAGGGTTCATAATAGTAAAATCCACCCAGGATGGGACTTTTCTGCCATTTTCTACACATACGAAGAAAGAGAAAATGTAATTTTTCTTACTGTGCCTGTGTGCCATGATAGCCTATGTAACCCATGATGTTTGTGTATATTTCCTTGTGACAGACCTGCCTCCCTTTGTTCGGGGAGCAGAATTTGAGTAACTTCCTCTCTGCTCCTTGCTCGCTCGCTTGCAAGAAACACTCCTTCTTCTTCCTCACCTTGATGTGTCTTTATTGACAAGAAGCCACACTGGGCAGGACTTGCTTTGGGTAACATCTTCTCTTTGTGTCTCTCTCCTCTTTTTATAAGGACATCAGTCTACTGAATTAGGTCTTTTATCCTTCTCCAGTATGACCTTATGCAATGTAACTAATGGTATCTTCAAAGACCTTCCTTCCAAACAAGTTCACATTCACAGGTACCAGGGGTTAGGGCTTCAACGTATATTTTTGGTGAACACAATTCAAGCCATAACAAGTCCCATCTCTTGAAATTCTTTGGTCTTAGGTGAGACCTAGGTATTGATATATTTTTAAGAGCTCCTCAGATGATCTTATTGTGTAGCCAAAGGTGAGAGCCACTGGAGATGCGTCTACAAGTTAAGATTACCAACAGAACTTTTAAAACACACCAATGCCTGAATTCCGCCCAGGCAAGTAGAAACCAAATCACTGAGGCCTAAGGGTGGCCATCTGTAGTCTTAAAAGCTCCCCAGGTGGTTCTGATACACACTGAGAGTTGAGGACCACTCTTGTAAGGAAGTAACGTAAATATCGATTTTGATTCAATGTTAGGAATGACTTTCTTACAACTGAGAAATTGACCCAAAATATAACTATTTGATTTACATTATGTGCCTCTGGCCAGTGAACATGACATTGATAAGACTAGACAAATAATAGCTAGTAGTTTCTGCATTGCATAAAAACATAGATAAAAATCTTTTCCAAATTTAGGATCTCAGGGCAACTGTAAAGGCTGGAGAAAACTTGAGCAAATATTTTTTGCCAGACCCCTGACAATTTCATTTTGAAAATGTACTATAAAATGCATATATTATACAAATTTATGAGGTATATAGATTTGTAGGTGAAGGTATAAAATCACGGGTAGAAAAGTAATACAGCGAAACTTGTGAGAGCTGGAATTTGATGGGACTGCCTTGTTTTTCTGGGTCTCACAAGTTTTCTGCCTTTCACGGGGTGCAATGTGCAGTGTTACCACTTTTCTTTCACTCTCTGTTAGTGGAAAATATTTGAGTTTCCTTCTCTGACAGGTTTATGCCTTACGCAGTTTCTGGCTTTTGCAGGTTTTCCTGCTCTTACATATTTGTTTAGTATCCTATCAGGGCATGTGCAATATCCAAGCCCCATCTCTTTGTATTCTATATTACCAATTGCACCTTTCCTGGCTAAGAAATTTCACATCATCCTTCATGAAAAAAAGGTTGTAATGTTATTTCTCACAACACCTTGGTTCTTCAGAGCCTGTTTGTATTGAAGCAATCTAGATATTCTCACCTTTGTACTTGTCTAAAACCATTTATTTAATGTCAGTTACATTATTACTTATTATATTGCACTACCCATTGTGCCACTTGGCAATACTGACTTCCAGTGGCTGTCAAACAAGGGTTATTACTACGTTTCAATAAACATGACCACAAAGGCAAGTCTTACTTATAAAATGTAGGAAATGTGAATGATAATTCATTTTTCTGATCAAGAAAATTTACCAGTGAGAATTTATAGTTTAGACAAAGAATACCACATCTTCCAACCACTCTTCAGGCTGTTATCACCACATTCATAGAATGTGAGCTGCTGTCCATATACCACAACCAGTAGGGATGATAGGCCAGGGATCAGAGTGAAAAGAGCTGTCCCATTTGTGCAAGGAATGTCTCCTTCTTGCAGCATAGTTTAGGACAGATTAGAGAAACACAGCATCACCACATGGATAGGAGGCAAGAGAAGAACATGGAATGGGTAGGCCTGTTGCTATTGTGGGGCAATGGCCTCAAAAGCCCTCAGAGGAGATAGGCACAACCACCCCAGAACTGCTTGACTTATGGCCTGGAGCCTGTAAAAGACATGCAGCTGCCCTGGGTGCTAGCAGCTAGGGACATACCCGGTAAAGGATGCCTGTAACCACCTTACCACCCCCAGGTGCTATAGACCAGAGGCAGCATAGATGGGCCAGTCATACATGGGCCCACATGCACAGCTCAAGTTGGTGGTAACTCATAGCCCTGAACTTGACCTTAGTCTGACCTGATAGAGAGTCCTCCAAAATAGCATGCCAACACTGTTCTGTCCGGCCAATCTCATGTGATCCCATGAAATAAATAGCATGCCAGAATGCCAAAGTGATTTGCTTGCCAAGCTGCCCTCTCGGAATCCTAGCTTGCTATAAGAGGCATCCTGTAAACCCAGTGTTAGGTAGGAAGTCAGAGAATGTACAGAGTGTGCCTTAAAAACCAAGACTGAGGCCCAGGTGGGGCTGGGGCTGGGTTGGGGCACCTTACCAAGAGAGCACTGCTGACCCAGGCAATAGGAGGATACTTAAGTGAGAGGTGGAGCCTTAGGTGGGTCCCCTGTTGTGTAGAGCAAAGGACGGTATTATAGGACCACCATAAGAGTCTATGCATCAAGATGCATTGATTGGTTATATGTGGTAGTGAAGTTACCAGAGAATCCTAGGAGGATGTATATGGTATTCTTTGTTTCTAATTCTTCAGAAAGAGGTAAAAAAATTAATTTTATTTTTATATACATCAACTACACATTTTTCCCACCTTTGAAATTGAATTTTATAAAGCCAACTGCAACCTCAACTTTTTAATAACAACTCCATATTTATGTCATATAGGAATAACAGGCATTCTACAGTTTGTTTTGAGTACAATGACAGAATATAGATTTCACAATAGAAGTATATGTCCCTTGGTGATTTGGTAGTGGTGGCTTACTGGAATTCAAAATACAAAAGATGAAAAGAGATAATCCAACATGTAGCTGTTTTAATAAACTTCAGAATTATGTAATTATTTGGTGCGTGAAAGCCTTCTTTCTTGCTAGTAGAAGAATACATTGGGTTGATATCTTAATCTTATGTTTTCCTCAGACTTATTGATCTTCTAGGTATCACTCTGTCATATTTAAAAATTAAAAAGAACTAAATCAGATTCCCAGAAGAAATAA
The DNA here is from genome assembly GCF_030014295.1 of Loxodonta africana. Classification (NCBI taxonomy): domain Eukaryota; kingdom Metazoa; phylum Chordata; class Mammalia; order Proboscidea; family Elephantidae; genus Loxodonta; species Loxodonta africana. Next base: position 81,346,283 of record NC_087352.1, read on the forward strand.
TTTCATAGTTAATCTGAATCCTCCTACAGTTCATCTAATCATTATTTGATCAAATATAACTCTTACAAAGTTATTGTCTCGAAGGAGCGAAAACATTAATGATTTTCCTTTCAAAGTGAACTCACTTAATGAATCACACTTGCTGGTAAGATGAATTCTCTCATTGGCATCCACTGTGTTTCTTCTTTATTTTTTCTAAAGTTGGTTCACAATGGAGAGATGCTTAGAATAAAGACAATGGGGAGATGACTTAAAACCCAATGAACAGTTATTAAAACAAAATGGATAGTAGATATTGGGAAAGTAATTTACCAATCTGTATACAAATCCAAGCTTAATAACATAATAGGAACAAATGAAAGTCACTAATCATAGGAAGGCATACATGAATTTGAAAAGGACTTAATTGGAACTATTAGGCATTTCACATGCATGATCAAAATTACTTGCTCTAGTTTCAACCTAAGTACATTTTACTACAAAGGACAAACAACTCTAATCAATAAATATTTATTAGTGCCTACTCCGTTTGGACAAGGCAGTAGACCGAGTTAGGGGATATCAAAATGGGTTAGTATACCTAATTTAGTTAACTCAATTGACTGAATAGCTTACTTAATGACTGAAATGTCTGTCTAGACTTTAGACTATTAGCTTTAAAAAGCAACTTGTTAAGAACGCATTCGATATTTGAACCAACAAGGTTATGATTTGAAAAAAATATTTGCCATTTTTATTTCTATTTTTTCTTATTAATCTAAGGAACTCAGAAAAAAATGGGTAATAGGTAAAGACAGAAACTGGTAATCATTCGAGAAAAGATGGTGTGAGTGATTTACAAAAGTGAAAAAGAAATGTTTTTAGAGAAAACAACTAAAATCACTTAGGGTTGATGTTGTATTCAAAAGTATAAAGGTTTACAATAATTTAAAAATCTGTTTATGATGGTTTGGCAGGGTAAGCTGGTGAAATGAGTGGATGCTCCCACCTACTCTCCTAGCAACTAACACACTGACGGATAGATAAAAGTAAGCAAAGACTAAGATCTCAGAACTCCAGATAACAGCTAAGGAATTGGAGAATCAGTGTGAGTCCAGAAGTGGAGGAGAGGAGGAATGGAGTCAGCACAGAAACAGAGATTCTACACACTAACGTTGGAAGTGTGAGCTCATTGCAGCTATTTTGGAACAGGGCTGGTTAACACCCCAAGCAGGGAACACAGAAAGGGAGCTTATCTGTGGAAGCTCTAGGCAAATTTTTTTAAGGCAGCACAAATTGGTCATGGGAGTTCACCGGCCGTGCAAGTGGGAGGGGGCAAAGAAAGACCTTAAAGTTACGGAAGAGTACTACTGAACCTCACTGAGGCCTGAAATTAACAGGCACTAACTGGGGAGAGCTGCAAGGGCAACAGGGTGAGGGGAATGGTCCAGACTGACAGGCAAGTAGCAGGCGGCCCCCAGCAAGACACGTGGGTAATGGGTGTGCCCGGGCAGGGGTGCCAGTGAGGGAATGATTAAAAAATAACCCCTCACCATCACCACAGTAAAGTTGATCCCTATCACACACACCTGCAGAGATGTCCAGTGAAACCTCCCCATTTGTATTGAATCCCAGAGACCAAGTATACAGATCTCTTCAATTTTCCCACAACAACAAACAGAGTACAAAATTTAAGGAAAATATAACAAAATGGCTCAAGTTCAACAAATCCCGATAAAAAACACAAAAGCACAAGAGAAGAGGGAACACTCAAAAGCAAACCATGAAGACGAAAAAAATCTCTCCTATGGAGTCCAGAATAATGCAAAGAACTGACAATTTTCAGGCTAAGGTGCTAAACATGTTTAAAGAAAGTAACAAAACAAAACAAAACAAAACAAAAAAACAAACAAAAACACACACACACACATACAGAAAACAAACTAGCAGAGTTCAGAAGCAAATGGAGGAACAAAATAAAAGATTCAACAGAAACCTAAAAAAAAAAAAAAGAAAAAGAGAACTACTAGAACATATGAATTAGAAAAGCAAGAGAAACACTCAACAGTAGAGTCAAATGAGAAGATAGAATATCTGAATTAGAAGACAAAATATCTGAACTTATCAAGTCTCAAGAGAAAAGGACAAAGAAAAGTGAACAAACCCAAACAGAAATGTGGGATTCAATTAATAAATCTAAAGTTAGAATTATTGGAATCCCAGAGCACCATAACAATAATAAAAGTTAGAAAACATTTTCCAAGAGATAATCAGAGACAGTTTCCCAGACCTGAGTAGAAAACCACGCCTGCAAATACAGGAAGCTACAGGAACCCCAATCAAAAGACACAAGTGATCAACTCCATAACATATCCTAATAAAATTCTTGAAAACCAAACACAAGAAGAGAATTTTGAAAGCTGCAGGAGAAAAACGCAATTTAACATACCAAATGTCTTTCATAAGAATCAGTGCAGATTTCTTCCTAGAAATTCTAGAGGCCAGGAGACAATGGAGTGATGTATATAAAACACTGAATCAAAATAATTGCTGACCAAGAATACTTTACCCAGCAAAGTTGTCAAGCAAAAATGAAGGGGCAATCAAGACATTCCTAAATAGAAGCTCTGTGAATTTGCCACTACCAGACCAGCTTTGTAAGTATTACTCAAGGGAGTACTCCAAGTGGAAAGCGAAGAACAGTAAGAAACAACAGTAAGTACAAACTGAAGCTGTTGAGGAGCCCTGGTGGCACAGTGGTTAACAGTTCAGCTGCTAGTCAAAAAGTCAGCAGTTTGAATATACCAGTTGCTCCTTGGAAACCCAATGGAGCAGTTCTACTCTGTCCTATAGGGTTGCTATGAGTTGGAATTGACTTGACAGCAACGCATTTGGTTTGGAAACCTATCTAATACAGGTTGTATATTGATGTTAATGGAGACACACCAACAGAAATGGGGGAGGGAGAAGCATATCAGTAATAGATTTATTACGTTAAGGTAGTATGTTTGTGACCCTAATACCTCACAATATGTTTTCTTTTCAAAATGGACAACTGAGAGCTTGCCATAACTAACACCATAATGATACTCTAAGTAACCTGTCAGCGTTTTTTTTTTTTAATTGCACCAGCTGCACTCTTTCCAAACGGGTGCAGGGCCTTCTCAGCTCTTGCACCCTTGGTCTCCTTCCTTTTCTTTGTTCTCTTGGGAGTTGGCCTTCAGGCTGCAAGATGGCACCTGGGCAGGCTGCCTTGCCCTTTTGGGTCACAAGTCTCTTTCATGCTCCTTATCTCTGTCAGAGTGGACTTGCAGGCCAGTTCTACTAGCCAAGAGATTTTTATGTAAGTTTTTTTTTTTTTTTGCCTGTTACAAACATACAGATTAAAGTCAGATGCCCGGCATGCATATCTTTAGTTTAATAGAGTTTCTTGTTTTGTGGGGTATATGGCCACCTGTGGGCTACGTGCTTACAAACATGAGATAATCTTTCCCAAAATGATACATAAACTCTAATGTAAAAATTGCTTTTTGGGACTCCTTAAAGACAGCTTGTGTTGCTGTCAGACTATCCATTGGTATCACCTTCTAATAAACTTTCTTTCTCTTTCTGACTTGGAGTACTTTTCATTGGCTCGACTGCTCCAGGACATGGACCCTAATCAGGTAACACGTTAACAGTTATTCTTATGCTAGATACTATAGTAATCCTAAATTATGTAATGTAACATATTCAATAACCACTAAGAACTCACTTAAAAGAAACACTGAGGAGAAAAGAAGCAAGGTAACAAAAAAGGCGTATCATAAGAAAGCACCCAAATACAAACAAAAACAAAAATCATTATAATAAACAAACAGGGTACAAAACACTCAAAAACAAATAACAAAACACTCAAAAACAAATAACAAAATGGTAAGGTAGACAATTCATTTTCAGTAATAACCTTAAATACAAATGGTCTAAACATCTCACGCAAAAGACAGAGAATGACTTTGGATAAAAATGCATTGAAGAAGACACGATCCGTCCTTTTGCTGTCTATAAGAAACCACCTTAGACAGAAGGGCACAAACAGGCTGAAAATAAAAGGATGGAGAAAAATATTCCATGCAACTAGTAAACAAAAAAGAGCTGGGGTGGTCATACTCATATCAGATAAAATAGACTTTAAATCAAAATCTGTTACAAGGGACAAAGAGGACATTACATAATAATTGTTATGTCAATTCAACAAGAAAATGTAGCAATTATAAATATATATTCACTAAAATACTTGAAACAAATTCTGACTAATGTGAAAGGAGAAGTAGACAACTCCACATCAATAGTAGTAGGGGACTTCAATACACCACTTTCAATTATAAACAGAACATCTATAAAGAAAATCACTAAAGACACTGAGAACTTAAATAAAATGATAAGCTAAATAATTGGACTTAATAGACCTATATAGAACACTCCACCCAACATCAGAAAAATACACATCCTTCTCCAGTGCACATGGATCATTTTCTATAAAACAACACAATATGATAGGTCACAAATCAAGTCTCAACAAATGTAAAAAGATTGAAATCATACAAGAAATCACAGACCATAATGGTATGAAACTAGAAATCAACAACAGGCTAAACAAGGAGAAAAAATAATTACACAGAAAGTAAATAATACACTACTAAAAACTTATCGGGCCATGGAAGAAATAAAAAAAGTGAAATCAAAAAAATTCCTAGAATCAAACAAAAATGAAAACATGACATATCAAAACCTTCAGGACACAGCAAACTCAGTACTCAGAGGGAAATTTATAGTAATAAATGCCTACATTAAAAAGAAGAAAGATTCAAAATCACTAACTTAAATCAACAACTTGAAGAAATAGAAAAGAGCAAAAGAAGCCAAAAACAACCATTAAAAAAAGAAATAATAAAAATCAGGGCAAAAATAAATGAATTAGAAAATAGAAAAAAAAAATTGAAAGAAATAACATAGCCAGAAGTTGGTTCTTGGAAAGAATCAACAAAATAGACAAACCACTGGCTAGACTGAAAAAACAAAAAATTTTCAGAAGAGGCAAATAACCAAAATAAGAAATCAGATCAGTGACATTACAGCTGACTCATCAGAGATAAAGAAGATCATAGCTGATTACTGTGAAAAATTATACTCCAGCAAATTTGAAACATACTATCTACCCAAATTATCACAAACAGGTAGAACTTTTAGACAGACCCACCACAAAAGAAGAGATTGAAGATGTCATCAAAAACTACCCAAAATAGCAACAACAAACAAACAAGTAATAATTTAAAAAAAAACCCAGAACCGAATGGCTACACTGAAGAATTCTACCAAAGATTCAGAGAAGAATTCACACCAAATCTACTCAATCTCTTAAAAAATGTAGAAGAGGAACTACTGAACTCTTTCTTTGAAGCCAGCATAACTTTTATGCTGAGACCGGGCAAAGACATCACAAAAAAAGAAAGCTTCAGACCAATATCCCTTATGAACATAGATGCAAAATATTCAACAAAATTCCATCCAACAGACTGAAGCAACATATTTAAAAAAAATCATGCAGCATGATCAAGTAGGATTTTACAAGGGTGGCTCAACATCAGAAAATCAGTCACTATAATCCACCACAGAAATAAAACAAAGAAAAATAACCACACGATCATATCTATTGATACAGAAAAGGCATTTGTTAAATTTGACACACTTTCCTGATAAAAACTCTCATGAAAATAGGAATAGAAGAGGAATTCTTCAACATAATTAAAGGCATATATGAAAACCAACAGCCAACATCATACTTAATGGAGAAAGGCCGAGAATCTTCTCTCTGAGAATGGGAACGAGACAAGGATGCCTATTATCACCACTCTTATTTAACATTGCACTGGAAGTCCTACCCAGAGCAATATGGGGAGAAAGAGAAATAAAAGGTATCCAAATTGGAAAAGAAGAAGTAATTATTATCACTATTTGCAAATTATGTGGTCCTATTTTTTTTTTTATATATATTTTTTTTTATATATATAGAAGACCCTAAATGTTTCACAAGAAAACCGCTGAGACTAATAGAAGAATTTAATAAGGTTGCAGGGTATGAGATCAACACACAAAAATCGTGTGTTGACTACTCAGGAAAAGAAATCAAGGAAACAATGCAATTTACAACAGCCCCCAAATCAACAAAATACCTAGCAATTAACCTAACCAGGAACATAAAAGACTTATACAATGGGATTTATAAAACACTGCTACAAAAAACTAAAAGAGACCTATAAAAATGGAAAGACATCCTGTGCTCATGCATATGAAGGCTTAATACAATGAAAATGTCAATACTACTTAAACCAATCTACAGATTCAATGCAATACTGATACAAAGCCCAGCAATATTCTTTACTGAAATGGAAAAACTAATGACCAAAATCATATGGAAAGGAAAGAAACCCCAAATAGCAAAAGCAGTATTGAAGAAAAAGAACAAAGCAAGAGACCTCACACTCCATGAAATAAAAACATACTATACAGCCACCATAATCAAAACAGCCTGGTACTGATTCAGTGATAGATACATAGGCCAGTGGAATAGAATTGAGAACTGAGAACTAAACTGAAACATCTACGGACAACCGATTTTCAACAAGGAGTCAAAGTCCACCCAATGGGGCAAAGAGAGCCTCTTTAATAAATGGTGCTGGCGAAATTGGATATCCACTTAGAGAAAATTAAAACAGGACCCATACCTCACAACAGACAAAATTATCTGCAAATTGACCAAAGACCTAAACATCAAACCTAAAACCATAAAATTCCTGGGAGAAAACTGTGGATAACAAGCATTACAACAAAAAGCATGAATAGAAGAAGACAACATAGATAAATGGGATCTCAGAAAAATTATAAGCTTCTACTCAACAGAAGACAATATCAAAAGAGTAAAAAGAGAGTTTACTGACTGGAAAAAAAAAACTTTCAGAAAAGACATACCAAATAAGGGTCTAAACTCCAAAATTTATAGAAAACTTCAACAATTCAACAACAAAAAGATGACCCAATTATAAAATGGGCAAAGGACATGAACAGAACCTTCACCAAAGAAGGCATCCAAGCAGCCAAAAACACATGAAAACATGCCCAGGATCCTTAGATATTAAAAAAAAATATTAGAGAGATGCAAATCAAAACCACAGTGAGATACCATCTCACTCCTACTAAAATGGCACTGATTAAAAAACAAAACAAAAAGACCAGAAAACAACAAAGGTTGGAGGGGATGTGGGGAGATCAAAACTGTTATTCATTGTTGCTGGGACTGTAAAATATATCAACCACCACGGAAAACAGTTTGGTGCTTCCTCAAAAGACTAGAAATAGAACTACCTTAAGATCCAGCAATCCCACACTTAGGAATATATCCTGGAAACCTAAAACTACTAACACAACCAGATATATGGACGTCTGTGTTCATTGCTGCTTTATGCACAATAGGAAAACGATGGGAACAGCCAAAGTTCCCATCAACGGATAAACGGATAAGCAAATTGTAGTAATTACCAACAATGGAATACTATGGAACAATAAAGAAGAATGATGATTCCAAGAAACATATTATAACATGTATGGACCTGGAGGGCATAATGCCAAGTGAAATCAATCAAGCATATACAGACAAATATTGTATGATCCCTGTTTTATAAGAAGACAAGAACAAATAAATATAGAGAGGCCAATATTCATTGACGGTTAACAGGCAGAAGGGGGGCAGAGGGTACGCTTTAGAATTTAGAGACTTGAGACTTTTCGTGATGGGAAATGTGGCTCCAAGTGTGGAAGTAGTGAGAACAACACAAACATAGCAAAGATGAATGTTTGAGCACAAATATAAGGGTATAGATACAATTAAAGTAATTACAGAGAATGCTGACAAATTGTGATAAATGTAACTAATGTTAATGAATAATTTATGTAGAAATTTGTAAAGAAAATTCATGAGGGGATATACAAGTCTGCAACAACAGTAAGAACAACGAAAACTATATATTTGGTTAGACAGGTATTTAAGTAGGCATAAATATGTACAGGAAGGCATATATGAATAACCGTTGTTACTGTTGTTAGGTGGCATTGAGTCCATTCTGACTCACAGACCCTATGTACAACACAAGGAAGCACTGGGGTCCTGCACCATCCCCACAATTGTTGCTATGTTTGAGCCCATTGTTGCAGCCACTGTGGAAATCCAGTTTTTTTTTTTTTTTTTCCTCTTTTCAGCTGGCGCTCTACCTTGCCAAGCATGATGTACTTTTCCAGGGACTGGTCTGTCCTGATAATGTTTCCAAAGTACATGAGGTGAAGTTTTGCCATCCTCATTTCCAAGACGCACTCTGCTGTACTTCTTCCAAGACAGACTTGTTTCTTCTTCTGGCAGTCCATGGTATATTAAATATTCCTTGCCAACACCATAACTCAAATGCATCAATTCTTTGATCTTCCTTATTCTTTGTCCAGCTTTTGCATGCTTATGAGGTGATGGAAAATATCATGGCTTGGGTCAGGGGCACCTTAGTCCTCAAAGTGACAGCTTTGGTTTTTAACACTTTAAAGAGGTCTTTTGCAGTAGATTTGCCCAATGCAATATGTCGTTCGATTTCTTGACTGCTGCTTCCATGGACGTTGGTTGTGGGCACAAGTAAATGAAATCCTTGACAACTTCAATCTTTTCTCTGTTTATCATGATGTTGCTTATTGGTCCAGTTGTGAGGATTTTTGTTTTCTTTATGTTAAGGTGTAATCCACAAAAAAAAAAAAAAAAAAATTTTTTTTTTTTTTTTTACTGAAGGCTATATATAGTCTTTGATCTTCATCAGTAAATGCTTCAAGTCCACTTTGCTTTCTGCAAGCAAGGTTGTGTCATCTGCATATCACAAGTTGTTAATGAGTCTTTCTTCCTCCAATCCTGATGCCAAGTTCTTCTTCACATAGTCCAGGTTCTTGGATTTTTTGCTTAGCATACAGATTAAATAAGTATGGTGAAAGGATACACCTGACACACACCTTTCCTGATTTTAAACCATGCAGTATCCCCTTATTCTGTTCAAATTCTGCCTCTTGATCTATGTACAGATTCTACAGGAGCACAGTTAAGTGTCATGGAATTCCCATGCTTCGAAATGTCATCCATAATTTATTATGATCTACACAGTTGAGTGCCTTTGTGTAGTCAATAAAACACAGGTAAACATCTTTCTGGTATTCTCTGCTTTCAGCCAGGATCCATCTGACATCAGCAATGATATCCCTGGTTCCAAGTCCTCTTCTGAATCCAGCTTTAATTTCTGGCAGTTCCATGCCAATGTACTGGTGCAGCTGCTTTTGAATGATCTTCCACAAAATTTTGCTTGCATGTGGTATTAATGATGTTGCTCAATAATTTCTGCATTTGGTTGGATCACCTTTCTCTGGAATGGGCACAAATATGGATCTCTTCCTGTTAGTTGCCCAGGTAGCTGTCTTCCAAACATCTTGGCATAGATGGGTGAGTACCACCAGGCTGCACCGGTTTGTCAAAACATCTCAGTTGGTATTCTGTCAGTTTCTAAAGCCTTGGTTTTCATCAATGCCTTTACTGCAGCTTGGACTTCTTCCTTTGATACCTTCAGTTCTTGATCATATGTTACCTCCTGAAATGGTTGAATATCCACCAATTCTTTTTGGTAAAGTGACTCTATGTATTCCATGAATAACTGTATGCATATGTATATACATGTTCATGTGTGCAGTATATATTTTCAGATATAAAATGAAGCACATAAGTGGCACAGTTATGAATACCTCCTAGACACAACCAAACACTTCATAGGATTGGTCAACTGTGTCTGAGGACTTCAGACCATAGCCTTGTGAGGCAACTAAGTCAATTGGCGTAATACAGTCCATAAAAGACAAAGTTTTACATCCTAGTTTGGTGTGTAGAATCTGGGTCTTAAAAGCTTGTGAACGGCCATCTAAAATACAACTATTCGTCGCTACTCTATCGGTGCTAAAGAGAAAGAAAGAAACCAAAAACTCAAAGAAGAAACTAACCTACAGAACAAATAGTTTACGTGAACAAAAACATCACCTACTTTGAGACCAGAGAAGCAGATGGTGCCCAGCTGCCACTACCAACCATTCTGACCAGGGACTCAAAAGATGGTTCTGGATGGAATGGGAGAAAAATGTAGAACAAAACTGAAATTCCTTAAAAAAAAAAAAAAAGGCCAGATTTACTGGACCTGTAGAGACTAGATGAACTTCTGAGACTATCACCCTGAGATACTCCTTAAACTTGGAACTCAAACCATTCCTAGAGGTCACCTTCAGCCAAATGACAGATTGGTCATAAAATAAATAATACTATCTATGAGTACTGGGGTTATGAGTACTTTGCTCCTCAAAATAATTGTCTAGATGAAACCAAATGGTTAATACTTACCCTTGACCAAAGATGGGAAGGCAAGGGGGGATAGGGCAGGTAGATTAGTGAAAACAGAACAATCAAAATGGAAATATCAAGAATGCTGATATATTGTGAAGAATGTAACCAATATCACTGAACAATATGTATAAAACCAAAAAAAACCATTGCTGTCTAGTTGATTCTGACTCATAGTGACCCTATAGGACAGAGTAGAACTGCCCCATAGAGTTTCCAAGGTGCACCTGGTAGATTTGTACTGCCAACCTTTTGGTTAGCAGCTGTAGTACTTAACCACTATGCCACCAGTGTTTCTGGAAAAAAAATGTGTATAAATTGTTAAATGAGAACCTAGTTTCCTGTGTAAACTTTCACTAAAAGCACCATAAAAATTTTTAAGTCTATGTAAGAGTATAGTGGGTAAGAGTTGTGGCTGCTAACTGAAAGGTAGGTGGTTTGAATTCACCAAGTGCTCCTTGGAAATGCATGGGGCAGTTCTACCCTGTCCTATAGGGTTGCTGTGAGTCGCAACTGGCTTGAGGGCAATGAGTTTGGTTTTATGTATATATGTATTGTATATATGAGGGTGGCATTTATTATAAAAGCTTTACTTTATTATTTTTGTCCCTCTCAAAATGTGATAACTGATTAAAACTGCATGTTGAAGGGCAAACATGGCACTGTATTATTAAGTGTCAAATGAAGGGCATTAGATAAATATGCAAGCACCTTAGGGAAGCCAAAGAAACATGTGATTCAGTGTAGGGCACTAAATGATTAATCAGCTCAGCTGTGTTGTCTTTTAAATTATTGTCATCCACTTCTGTAAGCTCTTAAAGGGAGTGCAGTCCAAGTCTGGGGCATTTTATCATCCAGCAGGAGAGGAATACTAACATATTTTTGCAGAATTCTTTTCCTTTAAGTTTTTATCATGCCATTTATAGAAAAAAAGAAAAACAAACAAACAAACAATGTAAGCTTTGAAAGGATTAAGTTGCATCTTTAAGGAATTAAAGTAAAAAATAGTGGCATCTACCATTCACCAGGCCCATTTAATTGCGATAAAAACTATGCAAAAGAGGTATCATCCTCATTTCACACAGGAGGAAGCTGAAACTCAAAGAATTTAGAAATTTACCCCAATAAATACATTACAGAGCCAAAATGTAAATCCTGGTTACCTGATTTTCCTAATGTAAGAAAGATTTTTGGGTAGAATTGTCCTGTAGCTGTAATTTACAAACCATGTCTAAGGCACTTGGATTGACCGTTAATTGATTGATTGACCCACCCATTCATCCAACAAACTTACGTTGAGCACCTATTTTACTTTAGAAAATAGCCTGGGACCTAAAGCCATGAAATAGCCCAAGCAGCTTAAGGTCTAGGATGATATTTGATTTCAGCATTAACTCTCTTAGAATTCATACTTTACCAGACACGTGGTGGTAAAGACTCTCCCATAGAAATCATGCTCAAAGTGAAGGATTTCCTTCAACCTGTTGCATTCTTAAAATCAAAAAGTAATCACTGTTAAGTATTTCTTTGTGTACTTCTAGAAATTGTCTAAATACATCAAAATATGTAGATAAAATATTTTTATAAATTTATAAAAAATAATATACAAATGTTGTTCGCAGTCTCTCAAGCCCAAAGGGGCAAAGCAATAGAGATTTTGTGAGATATTATGTACATAATTTTACCATTTTTACATTATCAATTAACCCAGCACTACTTCCTGCAATTCTCACGTGCCATGGATGTGCAAGAGCTCTGCCAGGCGTTCTGAAAAATAGGCTAGGGAAGAAATAGGCTGGTGAAGTTTAAATATCTTTTGGGCTTGTACAGATATCATTACTTGGTTACAAAATTCCACCCCTGCAATGGTTCTAATCCTTCTAACTCAATGTTCTACATCACCTTACTTAATCATTAGAAGTTGACACAGAAGAAGCTGTCAGTTGGAATCCAGTTCCTGCTCTCAAGAAATACATACTTTAGAAGTATATATACTGAATTTACAACATAATTTAGAGTGTTACCAGTATCATAGAAGGGGAACAATAAAGTGCTGGTGGGCAGGAGGCTTCAGAATTAAAAAAAAAAAGAATCAGTTTTAGACATTTAGAAACTTGGGCACTGATAGAGTCAGAGCTAATTCATTCCTCATCAATATCAATAATCTTGTTATAAGCAATAATACAGGGCCATTGGTGGTTCAGTGATACAATTCTTACCTTCCATGTGGGAGACTCGGGTCTGATGCTCAGCCAATACACCTCATATGCAGCCACCACTTGCCTGTCAGTGAAGGCTTGAGTATTGCTTTGATGTTGAACAGGTTTCAGCAGAGTTTCCAGACTAAAACAGACTGGGAAGAAAGGCTGGGTGGTCTACTTCTGAAAATAAGTCATTGAAAACCCCTTGAATCACAACAGTCTGATCTGCAACCAATTATGAGGATTGTGCAAGACCAGGCAGCATTTTGTTCTGTCGTGCATGGGGTCTCCAAGGGTTGGTAACCACCTCAATGGCAGCTAATGTCATTAACAAAAACAAACAATGATTTAATTTTGGAAGGGAGGACTGGGCAGAGGGGAGGTGCATATTACAATATCCTAGTCACAACTTCTCAACAAGAAATATTAAGTGCCAAATATATGCAGGTACTGAGATTTTCAGACTTTAAAAGAATGGTGGCCATTCTCAGCCTTCCTCTCCAGTTTACTGGATATAGGTGGATTTCCACCAGCTGCACAGCTATAGGTAGTGTTTCTTCTAGTGCAAAGGCTGTCTTCATGCATAACATGATCAAATTCTTCACTTCAGGAGGATGTGTTTTGTAAAGTATATTTCCAGGAGAGGGGAGGATTGCATTGAGCTATAACCATTGGGACCCTGCAATCTGTTTGTTGTGGCTGTTTGCTTTTGTTTTTATTGTTGTCAGGTGCCACGGAGTTTGTTCTGACTCAGCAACCCTAAGTACAACAGAATGAAACACTTGTCCAGTCCTGCGCCCTCCTCATGGTCATTGTTATGCTTGAGCCCACTGTTGCAGCCACTGTGTCATATCTCATTGAGGGTCTTCCTCTTTTTCACCGACCCTCTGTTTTATCAAGCATGATATAATTTTTCAGGGGCTAATCCATTTTGATAACATGCCCAGATTATACGAGACATAGCCTCTTCAACCTTGCTTCTAAGGAACATTCTGGTTGTACTTCTTCCAAGACAGATTTTTTTGTTCTTTTGGCAGTCCATGGTATATTCTGTATTCTTTGCTAACACCACAATTCAAAGGCATCAGTCCTTCTTTGGTCTTCCTTGATCATTGTTCAGCGTTTACATGCATCTGAGGTGACTGAAAACACCATGGCTTGGGTCAGGCACACTTTAGTCTTCTACGTGATGTCTTTGCTTTTTTAAAAAAAACACTTTAAAGCCGTCTTTTGCAGTAGATATGCCCAGTGCAATGCATCTTTTGATTTCTTGACTACTGCTTCCATAGGTGTTGATTCTGGGTCCGAGTAAAATGAAATCCTTGAGAACTTCAATATTTTTTTCCATTTATCATGATGCTGCTTATTGGTCCAGTTGTGAGGATTTTGGTTTTGTTTATGTTGAGGTGTAATTCATATGGAAGGCTGTGGTCTTTGACCTTCATCAGTAAGTGCTTTAAGTCCTCTTTCAGCAAGCAAGGTTGTGTCATCTGCATAATGCAGGTTGTTCATGAGTCTTCCTCCAATCTTAATGCCCCGTTCTTCTTCATCTAGCCCAGCTTCTCGGATTATTTGCTCGGCATACAGATTGAATAAGTATGGTGAAAGGATACAACCCTGACACACACCTTTCCTGACTTTAAACTGAGCAGTATTCTTTTTATTGGCAGATAGCAAAACTTGCAAAATAGCTGCTTAAGGCTGTTGTGAAATCTTATTCTTCATCCTTGGAGCAAAGGAAAGCTGACTGACCCATTCAGAGAGCAAACACAAAACATAGGGATAACTTTCCTAGTCAGGCTTTTAAAATTACTTTGCATGCTCAAAGAAACATCGGATAATGTTGAGATCCAGAATGGAACTCATGCTTATCTAGACGAGGAGCCCATGGAGCACTAGGAGATCCAAAGGGACAGAGATCCCTGGAAACTGAAAGCATGACTGTGGTTCTGCATGGATTTGATGGAGTAGAGGGAGATGGTCTCTAATTCTCATCAGACTTTCCAAAGCTCTGTGGCTCAAACAAAGGTCATGCATGTCTCATTTTCCTGGGTCTAACTTCTAGGAATGGTGTGACTTATCTAGGACTTCATGGTTCATCCACAGGTGAATTTGAGGTTCTTTGATGTGCATGATAATGCTCTTTGCACTGTATCACCTTCCATGGCTTCAACTAATGTTGAAATACAAGTCTTTTCTTTAGATGAGCTTTTAAACCATCACTTTTCAAACTGCTTTTCACAGAAATATAAAAGTCCTTTCAGGGAGCTGTGGACGAGTGAATCTATGGGATTCGCCATCTACCCTGCCAACAATACAGTTGTGCTTTTGTCTATTTTATGTATTGGTGTACTGAGTAAGGTTTTTGTTAAGGGTTCGGTTCCCCCTATAATGAAAATTTTTCCTTAAGGGTATCTGAAATGATAAAAATGGACTTGGGGCTCCAGTGTAGTGACCACCTGTAATATAAGTGACAGAAGGCTGTTAGAGCTGTGCAGTGCACAATTGCACGTAAGTATATGACAGCCCTGAAAAATACTGGCACTTTGGGGAATTATTTCCCAGTAAGAGTTAAAATTGGAAAACATCTTTCTGGGGTGATTTTATCTCGAAACAGCCTCTGAGACCTCTTACCTACCCATTCTGTTCTGAGATTTTATAATTTGAGATGCTCAGTTCATTTGTGTTGGAAAGTTTATCCCTGATGCTTCTGAAACTTCTCAAACCAGAATTTATGAGAGAAAATCCTATGCTGATACAAAAATGATATAGTTATAAGGAAAAAAAAGTACTTGGCAACAGCTTTCTTTAATTATGTAAATTGAGAAACTGATTTTTTTCATGTTTTATCATTTCTTCAAGTAAAATGAAAGTCGTAGTGATTTTTTTTTCTTGAATGCCCATTTATGTTCTCCAAATAAATAATAATCACTCAACAACAGAAGATATTATTCTCTCAATCTATCTTCCTATCTCCATACCTTGTCTCCTTTTTATTGGTGCAAATTCTCGCACGTAAGTCAGGAATGGTAATAAACAAGAGGTAAGGTCAGAAAACACAAGAAGAACACCTGAAAGACCAAGGAGACCCTAATATACATATTTTATACTAGCTCATACTTAGCCCACTAAACCTCTGTTTTACCTATTTGTCTCTGTCAGTCATTTAGAAGTGTAATAGCCAGTTTTCGTAGAATATAGAATAACATTTCTTCCTCAATGGCCCAGCCCATAGAAAGATGGGATAAAAGAGTTCTGAGTTTGTTTGAAGAAAAGCTCTAGTCTGGCCAATTGGTAGGTTTTCCAAATCCCTTTGCCTGTTAAAGTGGAAAAAAGAGAAACAATCCACAGAATCTCCATGTTCATCTCAAACCTCTCGTAAAAAGCACTTTGAACAACACCATAATTACATGCCTCTGAACCTTAACGTATTTGGGATAATATTGTGACTGTTTTAATGGAGAAGCTTTACCTGAATAGATTGAACTATAGGATAGTGGCGACCCAGCAGATATTTACACCATCTACAGTAATCTGGAGGGAACACGGTGACTTGGCAAGATGAGCAGTTGGTACTGTCAAGTGATTTTGAACACTTGAAAACCCACAGATAAGTAGTTCTCCAGAGCTGGCAGTCATCAAGGGATCATTAATTACTCTCTTTGTTGTTGTTTTTCTTTGACAAACTATCTCAAATCTCACGGGGAAACAGGGAGACACGCTGGAGAGAATGTTCTCAGTCAGCCAAGGAGCAAGAACAAAATGGAAAGTAGAATTTGTGCAGCTTTCAATATATCAAATTCTGTAGTTATCTCAAATTCCAAAGCACTTAAAAGGACTAAGGCTAAATAGAACAGCAACTATCTTAAGGGCGATGACAGCAACCGGAATAGATAGGGTGTACTATACTTGGCTCCAGTCTATTTATATACCTAAGAAAGCTGTGTTTCTTGAGTAATATCTCTCCAGGGAACCAAGCAAAGTTCCAAAGAAAAAGAGTGTGTACCTATGGATATGCTTAGGCTAGAAGAACTTTGCAACATGTTTCCAGTTTAGTTTGCTTCAACAGAGGACTTTGCTTTTGATGTGGAAATGAAGATGTATGTTAATCTGAATCAGTAACTGTATCATTCATGTATTCACTCATTTATTCACCTATCATTTAACCTCTACTGAGAAAACACTGTATCTGAGACCCCGAGATGGGTGTTGTGGGGTTACAAAAATGTGGATGTTTATTAAATTTGCTAAGGAGTTTACTAAATTAGCCATTTGGGGATGAGAGTATTGGGGAGGGTGAAAAACATACCCTAACATAGGCCAATGGTTATTTTCAGGTATATGCTGCTTAAAATGGGAAACCATAGCAATGACTTCTTGGCAATACCCAATATCACTGTTTCTTAAGATTTGATGAGACTGCCGTTTATTTATGGTGGGTTATATTGAACAAGAGCTATTTCATTGAGTTCCAAAGCCTGCGGGGAGTCTTTGTCTAAAGCAGGAGACATGATTCCCAATATAGCTTCAGCTTTCTATCACTCTGAGTTTGGAAGAATAGTGTACAAAGTTGGAAATATTTGATACTTATCTTTTTGGACATATCACCTGTAAAAGCATCAATATCATATCTAGTCAGAGAACATTCAGTGTAAATGAGCAAGGCAGTTTACAAGCTGGTGTTCAATCACAGTTGTGAAATGAGGCCTAGGAGAGTTTTATGCTATATATCTCATATGACTACTCACTTTTGTTCCATAATTTATAGCTGTAATAAGTAATCTCCTATTAAATTATATATACCAGTAAGCCAGTTGTCATTGAGTCAATTCTGAGTCATGATAACCCCCTGTGTGTCAGGGTAGAATTGTGTTCCACAGGGTTTTCAAGGTTGATTTTTTTGGAAGTAAATTGCCAGACCCTTTCTTCTGAAGTACCTCTGGGCCAGCTCAAACCTCTAACATTTTGGATAACAGCTGAGCTTGCTAACTCTTTGCAGCCCCTAGGGACTCCTGTGTGTGAGTCTTTCTTCTATAGGTAATAGCTATTATATTTAGAAGTCAGTTTGGCGGAATACTAATTATATAACACTACAAGATTGAAGAATAAATAATAAAGACATCTTGGGACTATAAAAAGACAATTAAAGTCCAGAACAAAACTGAGAATGACTGTTTACAGAAATGATGAAAATCATGGCACTGATGAGAAGGGCATTTATGGCCTCTAAGAGGGAGACCATTTGTGTGGGCTCATTTACAGCCATTGAGGAACCTTTGGCTCAGACCAGGAGTCCGTCCAGAAAGAATCTAAGATTCCAAAGTACTGATGCTGTGGCTTCTGGTTCTGGTTATTAAACAGGATTTAACATTGACAACAAGATTAGTATATGAAACAATGCCAAACTGATGTCTGTGATTAGACTGAGTACCTCTATTTTCCCATCTGTAATTTGCTTGTATCTTTCAGGTGATTTTCCAGGAAAATTACTTGGAGACCTGCTCTAGCCAAAGGACAGAAGAATCCAAAGTAAAAATTCATGGCCACAGCACAAATTATTTTGACATTGAAATCAGTTAAAAATAAAATTAGGTTGAATACTAAAAGCAGTCCTTGTAAAATACTGTAGAATTCCAGACTGGATTAATAAAAGCTAGGAATATGAAGGGATTGTAGGGGAATTTCATCATGTACTAAGTACTTAGATTTACTTTAGATGTAGCAAAAGGCTGAGTCATAACTGACATTGAGAATGAAAAAATAAATACTTATCGAAGACTTAAAGATAATTTTTTATAAATGTAAAAGAAAAAACAGAGTGAATATTTCAAAATAATTTAGATAATGCCAATCCACTATAGTTGGCAGAACAAAAGACAGAATAGAAAGAAAACATGAAAGAGGAATAAATACTATAAAAAAAATAAAATGTCAGATACAACATCTGACATATCAAATACAATAAAAATAAATGGTTTAAAATTTCATAATAAAAGATGATTAATTAATAGGATAAGAAATTAAACTCTAAAGGCAGTTCCTTATAAGAGATAGAAATTTTTTAAGAAGGTACAAAAATATTAATAATGTAAAAGGGAAAGATTTATTAGCAAATAGAGAAGAGAAATACTAATTGATTGGTTCGTGTCCATCTGGCTAAAAATAAGTAGTTTTAGAGAAGGAAACAAGAACCTCTCCCCATTTAGAACACCTAATCCTCAGCGGGAGAGAAGGGGCCTGTTTTCTTTGTGAGAATATTTGGGATAATATTTATAACCTGGCTATATTTGTAAATCAAGATAAGTCCAAATGTATTCACTTGAGTGACAGATTCACTCAAAGGAGCCTAGACCTCTTGAGAGCTAGTAAAATTAGATCATTTCATTCTGAGATTATTTATAGTTGAGTCATATGCATTTTCAAATGGTGATGAATGCATAAGGATTTGCATACCTTTACAACAAACACATACTCACAGTGCATGGGGCACCTTACCACAAATACAAATAAAACATTATCTACAGTGAATTTCCCAACCTCATGAGTTGCCTCACATCCGTTGCCTTGTAAAAGCTACCTTTCCTCATTTAAAGAGCCTAAAGAAACTTTGACAGCTTTCCAAGCAATTTCTTTGCAGAGGCACGAATGGCATGTTTTCTTCTCTTCTTTCTCCCAAGTTCTGCTTTTTAATGGGATCAAAGGATTAAAAGCAAAGCTATTATCAACATAGAAATACCAAAAAGCTAGAGATAACAAAAAGAAGCATTAATTATATTTTTAAAAAGGCTTATGGGTTAGGTAATGCATTCAGGACCAGGTGCATTTTTAATTGTAATTACTGCTATCATTCTAGAGTGACAGTAGTTACAGTCTTGCTGAATAAGTAAATTTTAATTCTAAATTAACGAGTTGGGTCATATGGACAGGTGCAGCTGACCATTAGCTTCATCCTTAGGGATGGCAAAGGACAAGGAATCAAAGAGAAAGAAAAAAAGAACAAACAACAAAGAATTGAAGGACTTTTAGTCTCTAGGACAAAAAACTCCCTGCTCACTTAAATGTCCAGTTCAATAGAGGATGTGCTAGGACTTTCTAATGTAAATTCTTATGTTTTTTAAGAAATATCTTCTCATGATGACAAAATACTCTTTTATGAATGAAGCAATGTAGCTGGTTTTGAGTAGTGTGTTATAAATGTACTAAGGTGTTTTGCCCGTACTTTGATACTTAAAAAATGTGATTCAATCAGATTCTTGATCTATGGTTTGGAGTGATCCTTTTGCTGATGTTGTTAGGTTCTGTCAAGTCGATTCCAACTCATAGCAACCCTATATACAACAGAACGAAATACTGCCGGGTCCTGTACCATCCTCATAATCATTGCTATTTCTGAGCCTGTTGTTGCAGCCACTGTGTCAAACCATTTCACTGGGGGGTCTTCCTCTTTTTGCTGACCCTCCTGTTTACCAAACACGATGTCCTTCTCCATGGACTGGTCCCTCCTGATAGCACATCCAAAGTGCGTGAGAAGAAATCTCTGAGGAACATTCTGACTGTGCATCTTCTCAGGCAGATTTGTTCGTTCTTCTGGCAGACCATGGTATATTCAATATTCTTCCCCAACACTGTAATTCAAAGGCATCACTTCTTCTTCGGTCTTCCTTATTCATTGTTCAGCTTTTGCATGCATATGAGGCCGTTGAAAATACCATGGCTTGCGGGGGAGCAAATCTTAGTCCTCAAAGTTACATCTTAGCTTTTCAACACTTTAAAGAGGTCTTTTTTTAGCATCAGATTTGTCCAATGCAATATGTGGTTTGATTTCTTGACTGCAGCTTCCATGGGCATTAATTGTGGATCCAAGAAAAAAGAAGTCATTAACAACTTCAATATTTTCTACATTTATCATGATGTTGCTTATTCGTCTTGTCGTAAGGATTTTTGTTTTCTTTATGTTGAGGTGCAATCCATACTGAAGGCTGTAGTCTTTGATCTTCATCAGTCAGTGCTTCAAGTCATCTTAACTTTCAGTAGGCAAGGTTGTATCATCTGCCTATTGCAGGTTGTTAATGCATTTTCCTCCCAACCTGATGCCACGTTCTTCTTCATAGAGTCCAGCATATCAAATTATTTGCTCAACATACAGATTGAATAAGTATGGTGAGAGGATACAACCCTGACACACACCTTTCTTGATTTTAAGCCACATAGTATCCCCTTGCTCTGTTCAAGTGATTGCCTATTGATCTCCCTACAGGTTCCTCTTGAGCACAATTAAATGTTTTGGAATTCCCATTCTTTGCAATGTTATCCATAATTTGTTATGATCCACACATTTGAATGCCTTTGCATAGTCAATAAAACACAGGTAAACATCTCTCGGGTATTCTCTGCTTTAAGCCAAGATCCGTCTGACATCAGCAATGACATCCCTTTTTTCATGTTCTCTTCCGAATCCAACTTAACTTTCTGACACTTCCTTGTCGAAGTACTACCGCAGCTGGTTTTGAATGATCTTCAGGAAAAATTTACTTGTTTGTGATGTTGATATTGTTTGATAGTTTCTGCGTTTTGTTGGATCGCCTTTCTTTGGAATGGGCTCACATATGGATATCTTCCAGTCATTTGGCCAGGTGGATGTCTTCCAAATTTCTTGGCATAGATGAGTGAGCACTTCCATCATCGCATCCATTTGTTGAAACATCTCAGTTGGTATTCCATCAATTCCTGGAGCCTTGTTTTTTGCCATTCCTTTCAGTGTAGCTTGTACTTCTTCTTTTTTCAACACCATTGGTTCTTCTTCTTTTTTTTTTTTTATTGTGCTTCAGATGAAAGTATACAGAGCAAATTAGTTTCTCATTAAATAGTTAATACACATATTGTTTTGTGACATTTGTTGCCAACTCAAGGTGTTAATATTCTCCCATTCTTGACCTTGGGTTCACCACTTCCATTTGTCCAGGTTTCCTGTCCCCTCCTGCCTTCTCATCCTTGCCTCTGGGCTGGTGTGCCCATTCAAGCTCATATACATGGTTGAGATATGCATATTATTGTTTGTTTTAGGGGCTTGCCTAATATTTGGCTGAAGGATGAACCTCAGGAGTGACTTCAGTATTGAGTTAAAAGGGTGTCCTGGGGCCATACTCTTGAGGTTTCTCTAGCCTCTGTCAGACCAGTAAGTCTGGTCTTTTTTTGTGAGTTAGAATTTTGTTCTACATTTTTCTCCAGCTGTGTCTGGAACCCTCTATTGTGATCCCTTTCAGAGCAGTTGGTGGTGGTAACAGGGCACCATCTAGTTGTGCTGAACTCAGCCTGGTGGAGGCTGTGGTATTTGTGATCCGTTAGTCCTTTGGATTAATCTTTCCCTTGTGTCTTTAGTTTTCTTCATTCTTTCTTGCTCCAGATGGGGTGGAACCAGTAGACGTATCTTAGATGGATGCTCACAAGCTTTGAAGGTCCCAGACACTTCTCACCAAAGTAAGATGTAGAACATTTTCTTTATAAACCATATTATGCCATGAGCTAGATGTCCTCTGAGTAACTAGGTCCCTCAGGGAGTTTGGAAATGTCTGTGAAGCTTCCATGACATTGCTTCAATCAAGTTGTGCTAACCTCCCCAGTATTGTGTACCGTCTTACCCTTTACCGAAGTTACCACTTATCTACTGTCTAGTTAGTATTTTTCCTCCCCCACCCCTTCCCTCTCTTGTTACAATCAAAGATTATTTCTCTCCGTGCATAAACCTTTTCATGAGTTTTATAATGGTTTCTTACAGTATTTGTGATTGACTTATTTCACTCAGCATAACACCCTCCAGATTCATTCATGTTGTGCATACCATTGGTTCTTGATCATATGCTACCTCCTGAAATGGTTGAACATGGACCAATTTTTTTTTTCTTTTTGGTATAGTGACTATGGATTCCTCCCACCTTCTTTTGATTCTTCCTGCCTCATTCAATATTTTGCCCATAGAATTCTTCAATATTACAACTTGAGGCATGAATTTTTTCTTCAGTTCTTTCATGTCTTTGCACATGTCATTATAACACTTTTCTTTGTCTTCTTGAGCTGCCCTTTGAAATATTCCATTCAGCTGTTTTATGTGATCATTTCTTCCTTTTGCTTTAGCTACTCTACATTCAAGAGCAAGCTTCAGAGTCTCTTCTGAAATCCATTTTGGCCTTTTCTTTCTTTCCTGTCTTTTAAATGACCTTTTGCTTTCTTATGTGTGGTGTCCTTGATGTAAAAATCTTCAATTTCTTTATATTTGGCATTAGTGATTGGTGTGCAAATTTGAATAATAGTCATATTAACTGAACTTCCTTGTAGGTGTGTGGATATTACCCTGTCACTGACACGTTGTACTTCAGGATAGATCCTGAGATGTTATTTCTGATGATGAATGTGATGGCTTTCCTCTTTAGGTTTTCATTCCCAGCTTAGTAGACCATACGATTGTCTGATTCAAAATAACCAACACCGGGTCCATTTCAGCTCACTAATGCCGAGGATATCGATCTTTACATGTCCCACTTCATTTCTGATGACTTTCAGTTTTCTGAGACTCATACTTTGTGCATTCCATGTCCCAATTATTGATGGATGTTTGCATCTGTTTCTTCTCATTTTGAGTTGTACTACATGAGGAAATGAAAAAATGAAAGTCCCGAAAGCTTTACTCCATCCATATTATTAATGTCGACTCTATTCTGAGAAGGCAACTCTTCCACAGTCTTATTTTGCGTGTCTTCCAACCTGAGGGGCAGTGTACCAGACAATGTCACCCTGCTATTCATAAGATTTTCACTGGCCAATTTTTTTACAGGTAGGCTTCCAGGTCCTTCTTCCTAGTCTGTTTCAATCTGGAAGCTCCACTGAAACCTGTCCACCATAGGTGAACCCGCTGGTATTTGAAATACCAATGGCATAGTTTTCAGCATCACAGCAACATGCAAGCCACCACAGTATGAAAAAAATGAGTGACAATGGTGGGGTGTTATCCTTACTGGCTGAGAAAAAAGGTTCAGTGTATTTAACAATGTCTGGGTTAGCCTCATCCATCCCTCTCCTACCCCACATTCACCCTTATTAACCCCTTCATCCAACCACTCCCCACGCAGTAATACATGTTAAGAGCCTAGAATCCACCCTTACATATTTTCTACTACATATAGGGTTTTCATTGTTATTGTTTTAATGCTATATTATTTACACTTTTCTATATCTTGCTTTTCTAACCACACAATACCTCCTGAAAATACCTCAAAGACAAGTTGCTATAGCTGAAATTCATTCTTTTTAATAGCTTCTTGTTATTTCCTGTGGATACACCAGAATTACTCATCCATTCTCCCTTGAATAGTTTTATTTTCACTTAGGATTTGTTTTCTGTGACATTCACTGCCAAGAATGAGACTGCTGGCTCAAAGGTACACCAGTTATTAATTTTAAGAATGTTGCTAGATCATTTTCCAAGAAGGGACAACGCTTCTCAATTCCACAACATATACTGTTCTCTTTCTTTCTTTTTTTTTAAATCGTGCTTTAAGTGAAAGTTTACAATTCAAGTCAGTTTCTCATACAAAAACTTATACACACATTGTTATGTTATCCTAGCTGCTCTCCCTACAATGTGACAGCACACTCCTTCCCTCCACTCTGTATTTCCCCTGTCCATTCAACCAGCTCTTGTCCCCTTCTGCCTTCTCATCTCACCTCCAGACAGGAGCTGCCCACATAGCCTCATGTGTCTCCTTGAGCTAAGAAGCACACTCCTCACCAGTATCATTTTATGTCTTATATAAAAAAAAAGTCCAGTCTAATCTTTGTCTGAAGAGTTGGCTTCAAGTATGGTTTTAGTTTTGGGCTAACAGAGAGTCCTGGGGCCATGACCTCTGGGGTCCCTCTAGTCTCAGTCAGACCATTAAGTCTGGTCTTTTTACTAGAATTTGAGGTCTGCATCCCACTTTTCTCCTGCTCCATCTGGGATTCTCTGTTGTGTTCCCTGTCAGGACAGTCATTGGTGGTAGCCAGGCACCATCTAGTTCTTCCAGTTTCAGGCTGATGGAGTCTGTCGTTTATGTGGCCGTTTCTTTCTCTTGGGCTCATGTTTTCTTTGTGTCTTTGGTGTTCTTCATTCTCCTTTGCTCCAGGTGGGTTGGGACCAATTGGTGCATTTTAGATGGCTGCTCTCTAGGTTTTAAGACCCCCAGATGCCACTCACCAAAGTGGGATGCAGAACGTTTTCTTAATACAGTTTGTTATGCCAATTGACCTAAATGTTCCCTGAAACCATGGTCCCCAGACTCCCACCCCTGCTACTCTGTTCCTTGAAGTGTTTGGTTGTATTCAGGAAACTCCTTAGCTTTTGGGTTAGTCCAGTTGTGCTGACTTCCCCTGTACTGTGTGTTGTCCTTCCGTTCACCTAAAATAATTCTTATACTGTTCTCTTAATCCCCACCTACAATTCTCTTAATCTTGTTTTTTTTTTTTTTAAGTTTTCCATTATGGTGGGTGTAGAGTGGTACCTAATTGTTGCTTTAGTTTGCATTTACTTATCAATGACTGTGAGTTCTTTTTATGTTTTCTGTCATCAAGATTGCATGTTTTAAGAAATACTCTTAATACTTCACTGGGTTTTTTTTTTCTTTTTGTCAATACAAGAAATACCTTTGCGTATCTAAATATTGGTCGTACGACTGTTATCTGCTTTGCACTTTTTTTTTCAAAATGTATCATTTATCAACTGACTTTGCTTCTGATCATTTTGCTATGTATCAATATTGCCTTTTATAGTTCCTGAGTCTCCCAGCTTGAATAAGACTATCTCCTGCAACTTTAGATTTTCTTACATGATTTCTGTTGTTTTGTTTTCTTACATTAAAACATTAATCTGGAAATACATTTATATGATTCCCATTTTTATTTTTTTCCAGAAAGATGGCTAATTTTGCCAGCCCTATTTATTAAATAATTAACCCTTTCAATACTTAATTCGAATACCACTTATTTTATGTATCATTATATATATATAAAAATTTTTTTAAGGGGATGCAATTCTGAATTTTTCTGGATCAACTTTTATTACTTATTTATAATTTCATTGAATTATGATCAGAGTTAGAGACCTATAAAAATCAGTTTTTGAAAAATTGTTAGGGTTTTCTTTGTGACCACATATAAAAATGATATTGTAAATGTTCCATGGACAACCAAAATGTATACATTCTCTATTAAAGAGATGTAAGTTTCTCTATATATAGCTATGAATCAAGTCTACTGATTGCATTACCTAATTCATCTAAGTCATAATTTATTTTTCAGTACCACATCTGAGAAGAGCGTATTGAAGTCTCCAACTATAATACTGCAATTTTATGAAGTTCTTTTTGCATTTCTGATAGCTCTTGCCTTATAGATTTAGTTGTTATGTTGCAGGGTTTCTGTTGTATGGTATACAAGTGTTTAATACAGTAATATCTCCATTATATGTGTCTTTATCATTGCTTAATGTTCCTTGCCATCCTATGTAGTGCCTTTAGCTAGAAATTCTGTCTTGCGTTATATTAATATTACCTGTCTGCATTCCCTTTTCATTTGCATTTGCTTTTTGGCTCTCAGTCCACCCTTCATTTTCAAGCTTCCTTTATTACTTTATCTTACACAAGTTTAAGGTACACAGCATATAGCTGAGTTTTTATTTTAACCTATTTAGAAATCTGTCTTTTCATAGAATTCAGTGAGTTTGAGGTAATGACTGATATTCTCGATTTACTACCTTCCATCTTACATTATTATTTATTTTTTACTCATTTTTATTTTCTTTATTCTTCCTTTATTCATTTTATTTTCCCTGTAAGTTAGGAAATCCTTTATAGTTTCCCGATTTCGTTAGTGATTGCCTTTCCTGTTTTGTTAATCAGTTACAAATTTATTTCTTAATATTTGTGAATGAGATATCAACTTTTTGCCCATCAAGATGGTCTATTTGCTTTCATTTTGTTAACACTAGACTTTTGCAAAACACATGAACCAGCCCCTCCAAATCCTTGAAAGAATATGATACTTTTGATTTTAGATCTATCAAGTTCATTGATTGTGTTATTTAATTTTCAAAAACTGAAAACAAAGTTGGAAATAAAGAAGAATCAGTAGTTGGAAAATATGAGGATTTTTGTTTTCTTTATGTTGAGGTGTAATCCATATTGAAAACTGTAGTCTTTGATCTTCATCAGCAAGTGCTTCAAGTCCTCCACACTTTCAGCAAACAAGGTTGTATCTATCTGCATATCACAGGCTGTTAATGGGTCTTCCTCAATTCCTGATGCTGCATTCTTC
The DNA here is from genome assembly GCF_030014295.1 of Loxodonta africana. Taxonomy (NCBI): domain Eukaryota; kingdom Metazoa; phylum Chordata; class Mammalia; order Proboscidea; family Elephantidae; genus Loxodonta; species Loxodonta africana. The sequence continues at coordinate 81,373,298 of NC_087352.1, forward strand.
TTCATATAGTCCAGTTTCTTGGATTATTTGCTGGGCATACAGATTGAATAAATATGGTGAAAGGATACAACCCTGACACACACCTTTCCTGATTTTAACCACACAATATAGCCTTGTTCTGTTTGAAAAAATACTTCTTCGTCTACAGGTTCCTCATGAGCACATTTAAGTCTTCTGGAATTCCCATTCTTCACAATGTTATCCATAATTAGTTATGCTCCATCCAGTTGAATGTCTTTGCATAGTCAATAAAACACAGATAAAAATGTTTCTGATATTCTCTGCTTTCAGCCAAGATCCACCTGACATCAGCAATGATACCCCTTGTTCTACCTTTTCTTCTGAATTAGGCTTGAATCTCTGGCAGTTCCCAGTTGATGTGCTGCTGCAACTGCTTTGGAATTACTTTTAGCAAAATTTTACTTGTGTGTAAAATTAATGATATTGTTCGATAATTTTCTCATTCTGTTGAATCACCTTTCTTTGGAATGGGCACAAATATGGATCTCTTCCAGTTGGTTGTTCAAGGAGCTGTCTTCCAAATTTCTTGGAATAGAAGAGTGAATGCTCCCAGAGTTGCATCAGTTTGTTGAAACATCTTAATTGGTATTCTATCAGTTCCTGGAGACTTGTTTTTCACCAACACCTTCAGTGCAGCTTGGGCTTCTTCCTTCAATACCATCAGTTCTTGATCATATGCTACCTCCTGAAATGGTTGAATATTGACCAGTTCTTTCCGGTATAGTGACTGTATATTCTTTCCATGCTTCCTGTGTCATTCAATATTTTCCCTGTGGAATCCTTCAGTATTGCAACTCCAGGCCTGAATTTTTTTTAGTTCTTTCAGCTTTTGGTTCTGTAATTCCAGGTCTTTGCACATTTCATTATAATACTTTGCTTTGTCTTCTCTAGCTGCCCTTTGAAATCTTCTGTTCAGCTTTTCTACTTCATCATTTCTTCCATTTACTTTAGCTATTCTACATCCAAAAGCAAGTTTCAGAGTCTCTTCTGACATCCATTTTGGTTTTCTCTTTCCTTCCTTTCTTTTTAGTGATCTTTTACTTTCCTCATGTATGATGTCCGTGATGTCATCCCACAGCTCATCTGGTCTTCTGTCATTAGTGTCCATTGCATTGAACCTATTCTTGAGATGGTCTCTAAATTCAGGTGGGATATACTCAAGCTTGGAAACCCTGGTGACGTAGTGATTAAGAGCGATGGCTGCTAACCAAAAGGTTGGCAGTTTGAAACCACCAGATGCTCCTTGGAAACCCTATGGGGCAGTTCTACTCTGTCCTATATGGTCGCTGTGAGTCAGAATTGACTTGACGGCAATGAGTTTTTATACTCAAGATCATACATTGGCTCTCGTGGACTTGTTTTAGTTTTCTTCAGCTTCAACTTGAACTTGCATAGTAGCAATTGATGGCCTGTTCCACTGTCATCCCCTGGCCTTCTTCTGACCGATGATATTGAGCTTCTCATCGTTTCTTTCCACAGGCACAGTTAGTTTGATTCCTTTGTTTTCCATCTGATGAGGTCCATGTGTATGTATAGTTGCCGTTTGTGTTGTTGAAAAATGTATTTGCAATGAAGAAGTCATTGGACTTGCAAAATTCTATCATGCTACCTCTGGTGTCATTTCTTTCACCAAAGCCGTATTTTCCAACTACCTATCCTTCTTTGTTCCCAGCTTTCACATTCTAGTCACCAATAACTGTCAATGCATCTTCATTGCATTTTTGATCAATTTCAGATTGGAGGTGTTGGTAAAAACCTTCGATTTCCTCAACTTTGACATTAGCGGTTGGTGCATAAATTTGAATAACAATCGTGTTAACTGGTCTTCTTTGTAGACATATGAATATTATCCTATCACCAACAGCATCAGACTTCAGGAAAACTCCTGAATTGTTCTTTTTGATGACGAATGTCATGCCATTCCTCTCCAATTTGTCATTCCTGGCATAGTAGACCATATGATTGTTAGATTCAAAATGGCCAATACCAGTCTGTTTCGGCTCCCTAATGCCTAGTATATCTATCTTTATGATTTCCATTTCATTTTCGAAGACTTCCAATTTTCCTAGATTCATACTTTGTACATTCCATGTTCCGATTACTAATGGATGTTTGCAGCTGTTCCTTCTTATGTTGAGTTGTGCCACCTCAGCAAATGAAGGTCCTGAAATCTTGATTTCATCATTAAGGTGGGCTCTACTTTGAGGAGACAGCTATTCCCCAGTCGCATTTTGAGTGACTTCCAACCTAAGGGACTCATCTTCTGTCACTGTATCAGACAATGTTCCATTGGTAGTTGTAAGACTTTCACTGGCCAGTTTTTTCAGAAGCAGACCGCTATGTCCTTCTTCCTAGTCTGTCTTAGCTTGGAAGCTGTGCTAAAACCTGTCCACCATGGGTAACCCTGCTGGTATTTGAAATACCGGTGGTGTAACTTCCAGCATCAGTTCAACACGCAAGTCACCAGAGTACGATAAACTGAAGACCTGGGGAATTCCCCACAAAGATCTCTTTATATTTGGGACACACATGCTGACTTTCACTCCCTACCTCTTACCTTGGTGGTTTCTGAAAGTTGTGATCTCTTACAGGCTATAGAAAGAGGAACACCAATGGTGTTGGCAAAGAGAGGGCAGAGGGATAGCTGACTTCCATAGGTTATAATTGGTACAGACCTCACACTTCTCCTGTAGACAACAGAGAGTGGGAGGAGCCATATGCCATTCTTACATCACTTCAGGCAGGTATACTGTGTGTGGCCACATTCTACTGCTTGAGGTGAGTCTCCATCTACCTATAGGTTGACAGGCAGTGCTGGTATTTTAGTAGATATTGTGGTTTGTATATTTTGTTTTTGTTTAGTGTTGAGCTCTATGTCTTTACAGAAAGTTTAATGTCAAGTTAATACAGTCTGCATGACTGGAAGCCTGGAAGTTATAGGGCCATTTACATTGAAAGACCCCTAACATAATTCCGAATTCTGTCCTCTCAAAATTTCTACTTCTTTGTTCTATTAATTATGAATTCTTCCTTGAATATTTAATATTTCCCTCCCCACTCCTTTTCTTCCCTTTAAGCAAAAATTTTCAAAACTTTCTGTGTTTAAAATGAGCAAGTCAACAACAAACATGCAGACAATCTAAAGTTCTAGTAGCGCTGTACACTTACCTTTCAGTCTTCCTTGGGAAAACTTTTCTGAAGGACAGTCTGTACTTATTACTCATTTTTCCCAAATTCCTATTATTTTAATTATACTTAAATTTAGTATTTTTTCTCTCAATACTGTACTAGGATCACATTTGTTTTGTGAAAATGACTTCCTTGGCCCCCAAATGACTTCTTCTTAGCTGATCTCTATGCAGTATTTCATTTCAGTGACCAGACTATTAGTCTCCTCCTTTCTGAGGTGGTAGCAGAAATAATGTGAGCTTTGTAGTCACATGATAGAGGTTAGAATTCTGGCTTTGCTTTTTACCAAGCATGTGAAATTTTTTATACTTCTTAAGTGTTAGTTTCTTCATATGTAAGTAGAATGGGCTAGGCTATGCTGTGGTAATGAACAACTCCCCCAAATCTTAGTGTTTTGTATCAACCAAAGGCTATTCTCACTTATGCAAGATGCCTGTCATGGTGGGGTGGGGCTCTGCATAGAGTCTTCATTCAGGCTTCCAGGCTGTCAGAGGTGGCATTCACATGTGGTTCCCAAACGCTGAAGCAGGTACGGAATTATTTCACTCTGGCTCCCCATTAGAATCATTTAGAGAAGTTTCAAAAACTATAGACTCTTCCCTCAGAGACATGTTTTAATTTGTCAGTGGCAGGACCTGGGTGTCTGTATTTTTGAAAAAATCCAATTAGGTAATTCTACATGTAACCGGGATTGAGTTTGGTGTGGAGAGGAATTGAAATCGACTAACATGTCTGCCTTGGTGGCTAGAGAGATGTTGATGACAGCTAAAGTACAATAGGTTGGGAGTATGTGAGAACATATTGATTTTGTGTTCAATGTTGTTGTTGTTGTGTTCCGTTGAGTCAATTCCAACTCATAGCTATGCTTGGACAGAGTAAAACTGCCCAGTAGGGTTTTCTAGGTTATAATCATTATGGAATCAGATTGCCAGCCAGGTCTTTTCTTCCAAAGAGTCATTGGGCAGGCTCAAACTGCTGAACTTTTGGTTAGCAGCTGAGCTCTAAAGCATCGCTCCACCAGGAGAAGGTTAAAATTATTTCTCCCTGGAGAAAATTTTTTTATATATTATGCATGCTTTTTTTGTTGGTTATATTATTACTTCTATGATAATTTACAGTTTGTTCAGTGTTTAATCATATATTAGTTGGTTAAAAGGAATTGCAATGGACAAGGAAGGACAAATAGAGAAATTTAAACATTATAATTATATTTACATTATGATTTTGTGACCTACAAATTCATTATTACTACTGGCTTGTAATAGATGCAAATTTATTGGTCTCAATAGTACTGCTGTGTTAACTTCACATATTTTGTATTTCACACTAGGTAATCAAGGTCAACTAATATTTAATACTTTTCAGAGAGAATATGAATCTGTGGAATTTCTTATACATTGCTAATGAAGTTTAATCTGGCATTATCTCCTGAAGTTGGATATTCATTTTATCCATGACTCAGCAATTCCATTTTAGGAGAAATCTCCATTAAAGGGAAAATCTTGCACATCTACAAAAGGGAACTATACAAAAATATCCACAGTACTGTTTTCAATAATAAAAGCTGATTACAATCCCAATGCCTATTTGTGGGCTCCTGTAACAACAACATGCCACAAACTGGGTGGCTTATAAGAACAGACATTTGTCGCTTCATAATCCTGGAGCAGAGAGTCAGTAATTAGGGTTTCGGCAGTACTGATTTCTTCTGAGGCTTTGAGGGAGAATCTCTTTCATGGCTCTCTCCCAGTTCCTGATATTTCCAGGTGTTGCTCCTCGACTTGAAGATGCAGAGTCACGTGGCATCCATCCTCTGTCTCCGTGTCTTTGTGTATCTTTTCCTCTTTTTAAAGGACTCCAGACAAATAGGATTAGGATCCACCCTTGCCCAGTATGACCTCATGTTAACCTAACTGATAACATCCTCAAGACTTTATTTCCAAACAAGGTCACATTCATAGGTACTGAGGGTGGGGACTTCAACTTACCTTTTTCAGGGGCACAATTCAATCCATAACATGCAGGAAGGGGGATGAATTAATAAATTGTGTACTCACACAATAGATTATTATTGGCAGTCAGAATTAATAGATTATAGCAACGAGTAACATCATGGAATATCATAGCAATATTATAGGAAAAAATGAATCTTGAAAGATTGTAGGTAGTATGATATTCTTTTGGTTAAAATTAAAGAACTAAAACAAACAAGCAAAAGATAGTTGTAGGAATACATACAGATGAAATCAATTATTTTCAAAGAAAAACAAGGAAATGATAAACACAGAATTTTGGGTGACAGTTATATTGAATGGCAGAGTCAAGAGTGGTGTGCTAGAAGGGAATCATGTGATTAGATAGATGTAAGTTATGCTTAGGATAGTAGTTTTTGTTTGAAGTGGTGGATTAGCATGCGTTTATTATATTATTCAGAAAACACTAATTGAATGATTAACCAATAAACACAAGCCATGCATGAACCAGCAATGAGAGTGTTATGACACAAGGAATATGATTCATCCAAAACTGTACATCTGAGATCCAATGTGGAAAAATTACTTAAATGCATGGTTTATAATTGAAGCATAAATGGAAACGTCGCTAATTATGTTGTAATTATTAGATATTATTACTTTCTTAGGTGAAACAAACTCTCAGAGGTAGTGAGAAAGGTGGAAAACTAGAAAATAATCTCTTATTCAGACTTGAGTCACCTTATCCAGATGCAGAAATATTCTTTTTAAATAGCTTGTATTGAAATATAATACAGAACTCATTTTGTCCTTTATCTGTTTGCATAAGTTCAAGAAGAGTTCGTTTCCATTTGATTTTTTCCCCGTCTCTCTAGATAAAATGCTCTACTTGCATTTTATACAGTATTGTTGAAAACTGTAAATTCTGAATCTTTAAAGCCAGAGTTTGCTTGCTAGTTTCATTTTCCTTTTTTCTTTACAACTATGGAAGGAACAATGTATTTTTCATTCAGTCTCATCTTTGGCACTTGAGTTAATTGCCAAAGTTAGTAGTGCATCGTTCTGATAACAATGGCACTCACCTTGCAGTTCAGCCTTGACCAACTGCTGACCTCTGAATTCACTTGTAGTACTTGGAGATTACAAACCTGCTTGGCAACTGGGTATTTTTGCTCAACTTTTTCTCCAGCACTCAACTTCGGGTAAATTCCTTATGTATTTATAAAAATAGCATAGTACAAATAAGGAGGCATTCCAATCAGGAGGCTATTGTGTTTCAACAGGCAGGTTATATTCATTTATGTCACAGGGTTGTACTCACATTGCCAGGAAGAGGTATTCTTCCTTGACAATCATTTTGCTGGATTGAAAGCATTTCTGTAACATATTTTTTAAATTATCCATATTCTTCATGTTTGTTTTCTTTGAAATTTAAAAAAGAGGGTGCCTTTGACAGTTATTTCACATGCTATGTTGAGCCAATTGAAAATAGTGCTAAATTATTTGTATTATAAGAAGAAGACATTCATGTATATGATGTTCGAGGCCTTTCTTCAGCTCCATTTACAATAGCATCTAAGAGAATAAAATACCTAGGAATAAATCCAACCAGGAACATGAAGGACTTATACAATGAAAACCATAAAACACTGCTGAAATAAATTAAAGAAGATTTAAATAAATAGAAATATGTTCCATTTTCTTGAATTAGAAGACTTAATATTGGTAAGATGTTAATACTATCCAAAGTGATTGTCTTTTTTATCTAGAGGTGCTGTAACAGAAATACCGCAAATGGATGCCTTTCACAAAGAGAAATCTATCCTCTCATAGTCTAAGAGATTTCAAGTCTAAATTCAGGGCATCACCTCCAGGAGAATGTTTTCACTCTCTGTTGGCTCTGGAAGAAGGTCCTTGTCCTCAATCTTCTGGTTGAGCAGCTTCTCAGGTGCAAGGGAGCCTGGGACAAAAGGACACAGTCTGCTCCTGATGCTGCTCTCCTGGTGGTATGAGGTCCCCAACTCTTTGCTTGCTTCTCTTTTCTTTTATCTGTTGAGAGATAAAAGGTGGTACAGGCCACACCCCAGGGAAACTCCCTTTACACTGGTTCTGAATAAGGGTGGTAGTACAATCCCACCCTAATCCTCTCAACATAAAATTACAATCACAAAATGGAGGACAACCACAGAATACTGGGAATCATGGGCTAACCAAGTTAATACACACATTTTTTCAGGGACATAATTCGATCCATGACAGCGATCTATAGATTCAACACAATCTCGATCCAAATTCCAATAGCCTTTTTTACAGAAATAGAATAACCAATTCTCACCTTTATATTGAATGGCAAGGGGCTTGAAGAGCTAAGACAATGTTGAAAGAAAAGAGCAAGGTAGGAGGACTCACACTTCCTGATTTTAAAACATACTGTACAGCTACGGTAACCAAAACAGCCTGGTACTGGTATAAAGATAGACACATTTACCCATGGACTAGAATTGAGAGTTCAGAAATAAACCCACACATCTAGGGTCAACTGTTTTTTCACAAGGGTGCTAAGGCCGTTCAATGGGGAAAGGAGAGTCTTTTCACTAAATGGTGCGGGAAAAATTGGATTTCCACATGCAGAAAAATGAAGCAGGATCCATGCCTCATACCACACAGAAAAACGAACTCAAAATGGGCTAAGGGCCTAAATTCTTAGAAAAACAAGCAGGGGCAACGCTGTCAGGCCTAGCTTTCAACAGTGGATTGTCTAACATAATAACAAAAGCACAAACAGCAAAAGACAAAATAAATAAATAGGACTTCATAAAAATTAAAAGTTTTTGTATATCAAAAGACTTTACCAACTATGCAATGATAAAGAATGACGATGAATCTGCAAAACATCTCACAACATGGCTGAACCTGGAGGACATTATGCTGAGTGAAAAAGTCAATCACAAAAAGACAAATATTGTATGAGACCACTGTTATAAAAAGCCAAGAAAATATTAATACACAGAAAGAAACATTCTTTGATAGTTAACAGGGGTGGTAGGGTGAGGAAGGGAAAATCGCTAACTAGATAGTAAAGATAGTAGATACATATTAACTTGGGTGAAGGGAAAGACAATACACAATATGGGGGAAGTCAGCACAGCCTGACCAAACAAAGCCATAGAAGCTTCCTAGACATATTCAAACACCTTGAGGGACTGGGTTGCTGGAGTTGAGGGCTAGGGACCATAGTCTCAGGGGACATCTAGGTCAACTGCCATACCAAAAAAACCCAAAACCAAACCCAGTGCCATCGAGTCGATTACGAATCATAACGAGCCTATAGGACAGAGTAGAACTGCCCCATAGAGTTTCCAAGGAGCGCCTGGCAGATTCGAACTGCTGACCCTTTGGTTAGCTGCCGTGGCACTTAACCACTACACCACCAGCATTTCCCAGCTGGCATAACATAATTTATAAAGAAAATGTTCTACATCCTACTTTGATGAGTAGTGACTGGCGTCTTAAAAGCTTGCAAGAAGTCATCTGAAATACAACTATTAGTCTCTTTTCATCGGAGCAAAGAAGAGTGAAGAAAATCAAAGTCTCAAAGAAATAATTAGTCCAATTGACTAATGGACCACACGAACCACAGCCTTCACTAGCCTTAGACCAGAAGAGCTAAGCGGTGCCTAGTTACCAATATCAACCACTTTGATTGAGATCACAGTAGAAGGTCCTGGACAGAGTGGAAGAACTATGTAGAACAAAATTTAAATCCATAAGAAAGACCAGATTTACTGGTGGAACCCCCTAGACTATGGCCCTCAGACCCCCTCCAAATCTGTAACTGAACCCACTCCTGGAGATCACCTTTCAGCCAAAAATACAGGCCTATAAAGTGAATAATAACACCCAAGAGGAATTTACTCCTCAGAACAATAAACCATACTAGACCAAAAAGGCAGCGTTTGCCCAAAAACAAAGTTCAGAAGGGAGGAAAGGGCAGGAAAGATGTGAAAATGGAAACGTGAAACTCAGGAAGGAAGTGGTACAGTGCTGTCACATTGAGGCAATTGCAACTAATATCACAAAACAAAATGTGTATAAATTGTTGAATGGGGAATAAATTTGCTCTGTAAACCTTTATGCAAACCACAATAAAATGTTAAAAAAAAAAAACTTTACCAGAAAAATGAAAAGACAAGCAACTGACTGGGAGACTATCTTCAGAAACTATATATCCCACAAGAATCTAATTATCTATCTATCTATCTATCTATCTATCTATCTATCTATCTATCTATCTATCTATCATCTATCTATCATCTATCTATCTATCTACATATAAAACTTCAACAGCTTAACAACAAAAAGACAACCCAATCATAAAATGGGCAAAAGGTTTAAATAGACATTTCATCAAAGAGGATGTTAAAATGGCCACCAAACACACAAAAAGATGCTCAGCATCATTAGCCATAAGAGAGATGCAAATCAAAACCACAACAAGATACCACTTCACTCCCACGAGGATGGTTAAGATTTTTAAAAAAAGAAAAGAAAATAACAAATGTTGGTGAGTATGTAGGAAAATTGGAACTCTTATCCATTGCTGGTGAGAATGCCAAATGATACACCATTGTGGAAAACAGTGTGGCGGTTCCTCAAAAAACTAAAAATAGAACTGCCATTTGACCCAGCGATTCCATGCCTTGGTTAGGTATATACCCAAAAGACTTGAAAGCAGAGACCCAAAAAGAGACTTGCACACCAATGTTCATAGCAGCACTATTCACAATAGCCAAAAGGTAGAAACAACCTAAATGTCCATTAACAGATGAATAGATAAACAAAATGTTGTACATACAAACAATGGAATACTACTCAGCCAGTAGGAGAAATGAAGTCTTGATACATGCTACAGTATGGATGGAACTTGAAGACATTACGTTGAGGGAAATAAGCCAATCACAAAAGGACAAACCTGTATGACCTTGCTTATACAATCAGATAAGAAGGGGCAAACATATAGAAATCAAAGTTTATAAGCTGTTACCAGGGGAGGGAGGGATGGGGATAGGGGGGTAACAGTGATGGAAAAATTGAATTGATTAAGGGTAGGGTTGCACAGCCAATTATTGTAATTGCTCTCAATAAGTTCTACACCTATAAAAAGTTGAATTGGCAAAAGCTGAGTGATATTTACAAGGACAAAAAAAAAAAAAATAGAGTAGTTGCTGAGGTTGTTTACATGCAACCAAATATCTAGGGGGATTGAATTCTTTGGTTTGGAGGTTTAGGTCATGGTTTTAAAAGACATTCCAGCTAATTGGCCTAATAACGTGTTTAGCGCTTTTGCTCTACCTCCTAGTTCGTTGCATAGTGCCTGGCGTTGTGAAAGCTTGTAAGCAACAAACTAAGGCACAACAATTGGTTTCCATTCATCTGGAGCAACAGAGGAAGAAGGAGAGTCAGGAAGAGGAGGATGTAGAATGTATGGCTAATTGCCTGCATGAAGGACTGCCTCCTTCGCCATGAAGCCAGAACTGGATGGTGCCCGGCTACCATTACTGAATATTTTGATTAAAGATTTCGTAGAAGAATCCTGATCAAAAGGGGGAAAATGCAGAACAGAATTCCAAATTCTTATAGACTCTAGACTTTCTGAAGTCCTGGTGGCGTAGTTAGTGGTTAAGAGCTCAGCTGCTAACCAAAATGTCAGCAGTTCAAATCCACCAGCCACTCCTTGGAAACCCTGTGGGGCAGTTCTACTTTGCCCTATAGGGTCATTATGAGTTGCAATCAACTTGAGGGGACCTAACAACAACAACAGCAGCTAGACCTTCTGAAGCTGTGGAGGGTGGATGAACCCTTGAAACTATTGCCCTGAGATTATCTTTAGAACTTAAACCAAAAATATCCCATGAACTCTTCTTAATATCAAGCCATAGTTTAGCTTAACTAGTAGAAAGTTTTGCCTTGAGCATTATGCTCTTTTGTGAATTATCTATATGGGATCAAATGGCAACAGAAACTTGAAATATTACATAGGAACCTTAGAGTTTAGTGAGTTTATGTTAATGTGGGAGGAACAATTCAGAAAAGGAGGGTGGGAATGGGTGCACAACTCGCAGAATGTAATCAATGTCTTAAATTGCCCAATGGTCAATGTCCATCAAAACGGGCCCCCAGGATTCTGTCTAGCTCTAGTATTGTACATTATTTTTACAATTATTATGATAAATTGTGTCATATTGATTGTTAAATAATTCACCCTGGATATGTAACTTTCAGTATATGAGTATGGTCCAAACCTTTTATAAGAAAACTGGAGGACTTTTCAAATCTTCAGTAAACAATGTGTAATTACCCACCACTGACGTCGAGTCGATTCCGACTCATAGCGACCCTATAGGACAGAGTGGAACTGCCCCATAGAGTTTCCAAGGAGCACCTGGCGGATTTGAACTGGTGACCTCTTGGTTAGCAGCCGTAGCACTTAACCACTACGCCACCAGGGTTTCCAATGTGTAATTAGCAAGGTTAATTTAGGTTGACAGAGAATATAATCCCCAGGTTTTAAAAAAACTGCATTTCATTAAACATATTATAAATAATACCTACCCTGTGTTTCTACGTTATTCAGCAGATTAACTCTCTTGACCAAGAAGTAGGCACCAAGACAACGATTCATATGCATGTCATTTGTCTGGGAAGTACAAGGAACACCAGCAAAGAAATAGGAAAGTGATACAGAGAAGGAAGGTAGCCCATAAAGTATATAAAGTGAAAACTGTGAGAACTGGAACTCAATGGGACTGCCTTGTTTTTCCAGGTCTCACAAATATTTGCCTTTGACAGTGTGCAATCTTACCCATTTTCTATCACTCATTTTAGTGGGGAATATTTGAGTTTTCCTTCTCTGATGGGTTTTCTGCCTTATACAGGTTCTGTCTTTTGCAGGTTTGATTGTATGAAAAGTTAGTGTGAGACTGGAGCTTAATCCCACAGGGAAACTATGGGGGTGGTTAAGACACGTGCTTCAGAATTACCCCATACCAGGGTGAGGTGGCTGGGGTATTCATCCACCCACACTGCCAGTCATCGATTGAGAGCAGCCTTTGGGAAAACCCTTTGGGCAGCAATGCCGGCTGCATTCTGAAGTGATAAGGGCCGAAGGGTATGGGCAGGGCACTAATAAAACCAAAAACCAAACTCAATGCCATGAATTGATTCTGACTCATAGCCACCTTATAGGACAGTGTAGAACTGCTCCACAGAGTTTCGAGGGCTGTAATCTTCATGGGGAAACCCTGGAGGCGTAGTGGTTAAGTAGTGGTTAAGTGCTACGGCTGCTAACCAAAAGGTCAGCAGTTCAAATCCACCAGGCACTCCTTGGAAACTCTATGGGGCAGTTCTACTCTGTCCTATAGGGTCGCTATGAGTCGGAATTGACTCAACAGCAATGGGTTTGGTTTTGGATTTTGTAATCTTTATGGAAGCAGACTGCCATGTCTTTCTCCTGAGCAGCGGCTAGTGGGTTTGAACTGCTGACCTTTTGGTAGCTACTAAAATTACTTCATTATCATTAGAGTTAGGTTCCATGTTTTGCAGCTCTTGAACTGGTCTTTTAATCTATCCTCATCTAAGATCCATTTTTGCTATGAGGGAGAGAGAACTATCTCTTTTCCTCTCTTGAGAAATGAAATTGAAACACTTCTGTTAAAGAGGTCATGTTCCTTAAGATAAAAGAGCCTGGTAGATTTGAAGTGCTTGAGGATTTTACTTGCCTTCCAAATTCAGAACTGGCTCATATCTTCATGTATGGCAATATTTATATCTATGTAAATTTCAAAGTGTTTAATTGTTAACAGCTTACCTTTACTCTCCCAAACATTTAAAGATTAAATAACAGGGTAGGGTTTTCTTTCTTACCCCCAAATGTAGATGTTGGTATGCAGATAGGATGAGAGGCCCATCTGGTTTAGGTGATGATAAAGTACTTTCAAAAACCAAATAAGTGTTCTTAACATACTCAAAATACCATAATCATTTCAGAAAGTCTGCAAAGTAGAAAAATATATAACGAAGAAGATAAAAATCAGCTTATTAAATTATCATTAAAATAATATGTATAAGCGCTTGTTATTATATCTATAAAAAAAAGTTTCCCTTGGTCTTAAACTTTAGTGTGCATCAGAATCACCCACAGGACATTTTAAAACCCAGATCGCTGGGCCTCATTATCACCAGACCTTCTGTTCCCAAGAATTTGCCAGTTAAGGAACCTATAATTTCCCACATGAGATTGTTGCTGCTGCTCTCAGGACCACACTCATAAAACCTATGTTTTTAAAATTTTCACTTGCTGAAATGCTGGTGGTAATGTTCTATTCCTTGATCTGGGGCATGAATACACATATGTGCTTATTTTGTGAAAATTCATCCAAATATGAATTTTATGTGTATGCTATATAGCAATAGCGGCTGTGGCGGCACAGTGGTTAAGAGCTAAGGCTGCTAACCAAAAGGTCGGCAGTTTGAATCCACCAGCCATCCCTTGGAAACAGTGTGGGGCAGTTCTGCTCTGTCCTGTATGGTCTCTATGAGTCGGAATTGACTCGATGACAACAGGTTTTTTGTTTATATAGGAATAAAAATTTAAGGAAAACATCATAAGCATGCTTTAATGGCTAAAGAATATTTCACCTGTGCATGTGCCGTAATTTACTTACCCATGCCCTTAATTGTTCTTGCTTTTACTTAGACATTTACATGGCTATTTCCAAGTATTAACCTTTAGAGAATTTGTCCCAATGCAAATGCCCTGTACAATGCAATACAAATCCCAAACAAAAATGTGTATGAATATTTTAGCACCATTGATACATATTGCCATAAAGGTTTCCTGGAAGTTAAAATAATTTGTATTTCAAACAACACTTAGGCGATATTTTGTTTGTTTGCTAAATGGGCAATTCCCTTCTTTGAATGAAGGTAATCTGATAGTGCTTCTTCATTCCTTAGGTACCTTTTTAGTACCTGAAACGTAATTAAAATAAAGCGATTAACTGATATGGTTTTCTTGTGCTGTGCGTTTAGAACTACGGGCCAGAACATCCTCCCCCAAATGTAAGTTCTTTGAGAATTTCTACATCTTTTTTTTCCTAGGTAAAATCACATAGGTTAAGTATTTTGTAAGTTAAGGGCTGGGTGCTAATATGGTAATTTCATTAGCCCCAATAGTTTATATGTTTTCCAGAGTACTCCTTTTACTATTGCACTTTAGTTAGAAAAAAACTGGAAGATTGACATCGACTTCTCTCGTTCTCCTCCTGAAAAAGGAAACCACCCTTGTGTGAGAATCAGACCTATTTGCCTATTTTATAGTACAATGACGTGGAAGTATGGGGTCATCATAGCTCCACTAAATACATTTTAAAATCAATGTGGACCTTGAGTTTTGTCCTCCTAGAATTGCAAGTTTGAAAAGCACTCTTTTTTTTTTTTAACATACAATTCTATTGTGTTTTCAGTGAAAGTTTACATGGCAAATTAGGTTCCCATTTAACTATTACTACACAAATTGTTCAGAGATATTGGCTACATTTTTCACAATGTTTTAACATTCTCATTAATTCCCTTCTACATGTTTCACTTGCAGTGATCTGGTTACCCTGTCCCCTTACCCCTTCCTCTTTGCTTTACAATAATTGTTGACCATTTGGGCTCATATAGATGTTTTTTAAAGGTGCTCAGTACTCACTGGTAGTTTCATTTGTTTGTTTGTTTATGCTGGCCCGTGCATACACCCGTCTATATTTCTGCGTCTATATACATATTATGTATGTATATATATTAAAAGCTATGAATTCATGCTAACACCGTTGATTTCAATCCAGCACCACAGGGCTCATTCCATACTGAAAAACACTCTTTACTGAAAAATGAGCATTAAGAACAAACAATTTTTATGTTTATCTCTCAATGTATATTCAACACATAATGTATTATAGTGAATAAGAATCCCACAAGCAGCATTCTCTCAGTATATATTTGCATATAATTTCCCTTGGGTTCTCAAGTCTAAACATTAATATAAACCAAAAACAATTTTCAATGTATACAATTTTTATACATTTGAAAGTATTGTAATGTGGTAATCAAATATTGTTATATCTTTTATATTCAATAAAAACTTTACCGATATGATCAATTGGTCAGCTCTCTATATTTAATGGAACAATTCCCAGTATTTCCCAATATTACCTGCTTCTGACGTTGTTTGGACAAGGTGGGTTGGTGAGTGTCACGTGAAAGTGAAGCATTTGTGACACTGTCACCGAGTGGGTGCTCAGTAAATATTTATTGAACAAATACATGAGAACTAACAACTGGTCATGTTTTAACTGGGATATATTTCTGGGTTAGAAGTCATGGGCTTGATGATGAATTACAGTTGTGACTTTGTTTCCTGTACTTTCTAAGTGTTTGGGAGACAAATAATAGGGGTAGAATTTGAAGATGGGGGGAAAAAAGACAGTATGTTTCCTGACCATTTCTTGCTTTTTTTAACTTTTTTGTTTGTTCACCCTTTACCTATTCCACAATCTGAATTTATTAATACTAATAAAAATGGAAACATACTGCATATAACCAAAACCAAACCTACTACCATCGAGTTGATTCCGATTCATAGTGACCCTATAGGACAAAGTAGAACTGCCTGATGGGGTTTCCAATAATTGGCTGGTGGAATCAAATTGCCGACCTTTTGGGTAGCAGCAGAGCTCTTAACCACTGTGCCACTAGGGCTCAATTGTGCATACAGGTATATATTTTTTGAAGTGTTTAATATTCTATATTCCCTCCTCAAACTATTCTCTTGCTTTTTTCTTCATTGTTCCCATGTTTATAATTTATGATTAAAATTTGGCTGTTAGGGTATCACACAGCTTCTATAAAAATATAATCAGATGAGGGACAAAAATGAAAAGGTAGTGAAATCTATTGGAGAGAGCTTCCTTGGACCTGTGTAGTTTCCTTTGACTCTCCAACCACTGATGTTATTAGGATTTGGAAAAGATGTTTGATTCAAACTTGACCATCTTAGAGAGAAAAAAGGCCAGTGTCATGGGTTGAATTGTGTTCTCCAAAAATATGTTAACTTGGTTAGGCCATGATTCCCAGTATTGTCTGATTGTCCTCCATTTTGTGATTGTAATTTTATGTTGAACAGGATTGGAATGGAATTGTAACACCCTTACTAAGGTCACATTCCTAATCAAATGTAAAGGGAGTTCCCCTGGGTTGTGGCTTGTACCACCTTTTATCTTTCAAGAGATAAAAGAAAAAGGAATCTAGCAGAGAGGGGCGGACCTCTTACCACCAAGAAAGAAGGGCCAGGAGCAAAGCGCGTCCTTTGACCCAGGGTTCTTGCACAGAGAAGTTCCTAGCTCAGGGAAATATTGATGAGGAGGACCTTCCTCCAGAGCCGACACAGAGAGAAAGCCTTTCCCGGAGCTGATGCCCTGAATTTGGACTTCTAGCCTATTAGACTGTGAGAAAATAAATTTTTCTGTGTTAAAGTCATCCACTTGTGGTATTTCTGTTACCGCAGCACTGAATGACTAAGCCATCATTTTCAATAGTACATCATTAGATACAATATAATCTGAAGGTGGGGAAAGGTATGCAGCAACAGGCCTATGCAGTAGAGAATTACAAGTTCCGTTTAATAATGACATTTATTTTTTTTATATATACCACAGTTCATCTAAAAGCATCCCTGAACACTTCACAGCCAATTATGGGTATTAAATGTCACTGAGAAGATGTGTTAATTTTAAAGCAAAACCAAAGTGACATTCCTATCTCAGCAGCCAATGAAATTCTCCATCTAAGGGATTTTCTCCTGCAAATGCCAAGTTGGATATATTTGCATATGTTCTGTCTGATGTATCAAGAAGTTGGAAACTGCACATAACTTTAAAACACTTTAAGAAATTGCTTTTACAATCGAGGTGTTTATACCTCCATGCATAATTATTTTATTTTAGTTTTTGCTGTTAGGTGGTTCCAATAAATACCTAATAAAAATACATTTCTGCTGTCTTCTTGTCTGGTATCTAATTACAGTTAGACTTTAACATTGATAGTTTGGAATTCAAGTTTATAGATTTAATATAAAATATAATGATTGATCCTCAACCAAAAATGTAGACATGATTGAAAACTGTACACAAAGTAAGGAAATATTATGTTTGAAACAAATAAATCAATTCAGTCTTATTATGTTATTTGTGAACTTTACATTTTAGGGAGCTTCTCCTTAAAACCTGTTATAAAGAGTGTGTAGTCATAGATGTCTTTCCTCCTTCTGAGTGGTCTCAGCTCCCCTTCACTATAAGAAGCCTTTTGTCCCTAGGTTAACACCTTCTGTATTATATTGAGCGAATCATTTTGTAAGACTCTTTCATGTAACCAGAAAATTCACCACTTACTTCACATAACCTTATGACTGGCTATAAAACCATGTATAAGGAATATAATATCATGGAGCTAGTAATAGCAAACCAAACTGAACTATTCTGGTGTATTTCAGGGTTTATTTGTATTAAAAATATAGTTTAATGAGAGAAGATATCATAAAAATAATAAAAATGCTAATAATAAACACTATGATAATTATGTAGAATTGCTTAACAACCTACTGCTATTATTGCCCATTTTTCAACCAGCATTCTTTTTCTGCCCAGCTACCCAGAACCACCCCATGACGTGCCAACCAGAGGTCTATGAACGTTTAATACTTAAGAAAACCAAAATATGTACAAGTACTTAATTAAACGGGTGGTTTTTGCCAATGCTGAGCAACCAGGAAGGAAAAAAAAAAAAAAAAAGAGAGAGCAGCTATTAAAAAATAAAAAAGAAAGAAGCTAAAGTAATTCTGGGATGGGGGGGTTTCTCCTCCATTTCTTGGTTTTCTGCCAATACTCGGTGTGAAAACTAGAATATCGGTCCTTTCCTCTTCTGATTAACTAAGTAACTGAAATTCATAATGATGGCTTCAGCCCCTCTTCACTCTAGGAAGCCTTTGGTCATGGCTAAAATAAAACTTTTTATTTCACGCTTCGTATATTTGATTTCTCTTGATAAGGCAGGGGGACTTAAAAGGCTTTTCCTCCCATAAAATTTTCATAGTGGAAAAGAATTACCTTGAATTTGGAATTTATATTTTAATAGAATGTGACAAAATAAATTCATCTGGAAAATACTTATTAAATATCCATTATATGCCAGGACTCTATTGGGAATAAAAGGCTAAGATAATGCTACAGAGTACTCACTTTCAGTTTTCCCATAATTATTGTGGCCCTGGGAAAGCTACACTGTTTAAATTTAACCAGCTTGCAACGGACCTTTCTTTATTTGATACAGAATCCTTTCTATTCATCCTTCTTAATTTCTTTTTCTAATTTGTAGTTAGCGTTCGGTGTCCTAACATGGAAAAAAAAAACATGGAACATAGAGTGAATCCTTGAATCTAGGGGTATGACAAATCTTCATTTAACATGCCTGCTCTATATCAAGCATTGGTCCAGATGCTAGCAAGATGATGAAAACAAAAAATGAGAATTGCGGCCTTTTCCCTAAGTGGTGTTAACCATACAATTAGAGATATTTTAGATTCAGGACTAAAATAAAGTAAAACAAAACAGAAATGAATGAACAAATAAAATAAGAAGCAATAGTTCTGCAAGTGAGCAAATTCTCCAAAGTGTGGCCTTATTGGTATTGAAATATTGGATGACGAACCAAGGTCTTACTGTCTTTACAGCAAGGGATGGTTTTTCAGATCAATAAACCCCACACATTTACAGAAATGATTTGCACAGCAAATACGAAAGACAGCTCCTTCAACGGCATCTATTGTGTGGATTGTAACTGGTCCATTAAAAACCTCCAGGTGTCCGCATCAGTCATTTCTAAAGTGTTGCTGTTAAAAAGGAGTTGCAAGCTCATGCCTCCTGAGATGGGGTGTGTTTAACCTTGTCTGGGGGTCAACCACTTGCTCAAAGAGAAAAGTCTTGTGTTTAGGTTAACTGCAAGTCTGTGTTATGACCAGAAAAAACTTTTATCAGAGAAGTCATTTTTCTCCACATCCAGATATTTTTATGTCCTTGTTTTTAATAAAGTAGGGGGTCTATTGTTTTTAGTGTCTATGTTTAGCTGAGAACTCTACTAAAGCACTGAGAACTTTCTGGATTTTAACAAGTTAATTTTTTGTGTTTCTCATCCCAGGACTTCAAAGCATCTTATTAAGAACATGAGTGTCATCCCTGGGTGAAAAGGAGAGCAGGTTGGTCGTGAATCCAAGATAGGGCTCCTGCCCCTGGTTCAGGCTGCTCTCATTTAAAGTTCCCTCATCTGCTGGGCCAGATACATGGCAGCAAAATTGTACCAGCATCTCCTCTTTCATTGTCCTTTTCCTTGGAAACAACATGTCTCTCTTTAATGTGTTTATGAAGTAGGATAAGTCAGTTTATGAAGTAGGATAACAAGTTTTTTGTTTGTCTACAGAGCCAGAGGGTGGGCTTTCCACATTATTGTTGCCTTTCAATGACGCTGTCAAAAGGGCTGAAGACCTTCACAACTGTGGGCGTTTTCCTTCACGAACACACATGAGCCACCAGGCAAAGCCCCTTGTCAGACATTGGATGCTCTGGAATCAGCATCTTATCTCTCTCTAGGAAGTCTCTAAAAGATGACATGACTTCAGATTTTCTTCTTTATATTAGAACCTTGAAGGATAGAGGTGTGAAATCTGGCTTCCCCCAAGGTTCTTGTGTGAGTGTCGGCTTCACAAGCCAGCCATGGAAAGGGTGTATGAACAGACTGTACAGATGCTATGTCTAGAATAGCGGTGCCAAAAAAATTGAGGGTGCTCTGCCTCCAGTTTCTATTTCAGGAGGGTTTTTTTTTTAATATATATTTTTTGGCTGGTTTAATTTTTTAAAAAATAATTTTGTTGGTAACTGACCTAAACCTTGTGGTCAGTGAGATGGAAGATGGTTCACGTATAGTCATTTCTAGCTAGACATCTCAGATCTGTGAAAGGCATAAATCCATAAGTTGTGGTTCATTTATAGAGTATACCATATGGTAACATTTTTAAACAATGATCTGAATATTTGAAAATAGGTGGAATTAGTAACAGTCTTTAAAATATCTTCCTTGGAGTGCATGTTGCTCATTTCTCCCCTCCTCTCCTTCAATGCCCCCTCCTAGGGTATATGTGCTATGAGACCCCTGACTCCCAGGACCACACCACTGTGAGTTAGTTGTGTCCTATCCCACTGAGAGTAATGAAGGGGCATTTCTCTGATGCTGGAGTCCCTGGATGGTGCAAATGGCTAAGCACTCAGCTACTAACAGAAAGGTCGGCAGTTTGAATCCACCAGAGGTGCCTCGGAATCTACTGGTGATCTACTTCTGAAAGGTCATAACCATTGAAAACCCTATGAAGAACAATTATACTCTCTCTGACACACACAGGTCATGATGACAACTGTTTTTTTCTGGCTCTGCCCAACTGTAATTCCAGGAATTCTGGCCCCATCCCAGTTTCCTGTCCTTTTGGGCATTGTAGTAGTGTTGACGAATATCCCTCAGTTACATATGACTCTGTATTTTCCTCTCTTCCTGCTCTAGCTGTCTCCTAAAAAAAAAAAAAATGGCCACAAAACCATAGAACTTGCAGCATATGTATATTTTTTTTCCTGTGTCATCTTCATCACAAATGTGGGCTGATGCAGCCTGCTGTTCTGGCCACTGGGTCCTTCTGCCTCAGTAAGTTTCAACAGTAGTTCTAAATAGAGGCTCTGATAGAGATGAATGGTGAGGCTATTCCAACCCAATACCTGTCTTATTTGAATGAAATGGCTCTTTAAGTTTTTAAACACTCTCTAGTGCAGCTCCACCTTCCTGGAGGAAACTCTGGTGGCATAACGGGTAAGAGTTCAGCTGCTAAACAAAAGGTCAGTAGTTCAAATCCACCAGGTGCTCCTTGGAAATCCTACGGAGCAGTTCTACTCTGTCCTATAGGGTCAACTATGGGTCAGAATTGACTGGATGGCAACAAGTTTGGTTTTTTTTGGTTTTTACCTTCCTGAGGTTCAGATATTAGTCCATGAGAACTAGAAAACAGAGAGCATGCTCTAATGAAAATCGTTCTTCCCTTTGGAGGCTCACCTATCCTGCCCTGATCCAAAATTTCTTTTCCATTAAGATCAGTTATTTCTTAGGATGCATCAAGTCCTCCAAATGTGTCCTCAACATGTCTGAATAAAGAGAGAACATAGTTTTCTTGTTACTTGTGATCCCTGTTTCCTTAGCATTACTCCTTTATTGATGGGTTAGGGATAATAAAGAGATAAATTTTGAAAAATCTTGATGCTAAAAATGCTTATTGATGTTGCTAAATTCTTAATTTAAGGACCTCTTTTTGTCCTCTAGAACCCTGTTCAGTACTCATATTCCAAAATATTCATTTAGTGGTCAAACCACTTATTTACTTTTTAATTTTTAAGTGCATTTATTGCTCAATTAAATAGATGAAAAATATAAATACGGTGTCATTTGGATTAAGGGACTTAATAGACATGAAAAAAACAAACTTTTGCAGAAACTTTGGCCACCATGCTGCAAAATTCTTTGGAACTGTGAATCATCAAAGAAAGCTTTGGACATTCAAGGATTCCAATTGAAATTGGAAAAAAAAGTTCAACTAAAGGCTAGAGTAAAATTTGCAATATATAAGCCTGAGAGGGATAACAAATCAATATTAATGCAGAATATATCTAAACCAAGTGGCTTTCCTTTATTATTTATAAAACCATATAAAATCTTAAACATAGCAAGAATAATATGATTATGGGTATGATTATGCTTTGTAGTTTTTAAGACAAGAGGGTATAGTTTAGAAGAAAAACATGCTAATTCCGAAGCTATGGGAAGTTTGACTGTTTGAGACATTGAGTCATAAACAATATACTTTTTGTTCTTAGTGGCTATCAAGTTGGCCCAGAATTCATGGCGTCCCCATACACATACCTGGAGCTAAAGGTTTCTAGGGCCTGTGCCATTCCCATGACAGGTAGCTGATTGGACTGTTGTGATCCATAGAGTTTATGTTAGCTGATTTTCAAAAGTAAATCACCAGACCTTGCCTCCTAGTCCAACTTAGTCTGGAAGCTCTCCTGAAACCTGTTCAGTATCATAGCAACAAGGAAGCCTCCACTGACAAACAGATGGTGGCTGAGCACGAGGTACATTGGCCAGCAAAGGAACTGAGGACTCCAGCATGGAAGGTGAGAATTCCACCACTGAACCACCAATGCCTCCAGCAAACTATCGTTCCCTTCTTTTTAGCAACATGCTGTAATTACCACCGAAGCCCCTAGGTGAAAATAAATCCCAGAATGTAAGCTTTTGAGCAGAGATTACTCATTCACCACATCTGTTTGCACCCTCTTCTAGATGATAAAAGGCATGATTTTTAGCTAGGCACATAACCTCATGGAATAGACTGCACATATAAAGGCCTCCCTTTTTTTTTTTTTTTTGCAGCTAGTTGTGGCGCATGGGACAGGAACAAAGGTGTCATATGTGATGTCTAGGAACTGTCCTTTAAAAAAGAGGACATGTTCTTCTGTGTCTTCTTTCTTTTTCTGGATGGAATGTAGAGCCGATGAATGGAGGCCGATCAGTAGAAGCCACATTTGCTGAACTTAATCTTATTTGAGCCCCTTCAACCCTGATTTGTTTTGCTCAGAATGAGTGCCCTTTCAAATTTCTGACCAGAATATTTTATTTGTGCCTTAGTAGAAGTGCATTGAGTTTGATCAACAGTAGAAAATCGTCATAAAATTATCTTTTTAGTCACAAGTTTTCTTTACAAAGAAAAGCTTTCATAAACAAGGTAGGGATGCATTAGTTAAGAGCTACAGCGAGCTACGGCTGCTGACCAAAAGGTCGACAGTTTGAATCTACCAGCTGCTCCTTGGAAACTCTATGAGGCACTTCTATTCTGTCCTAAAGGGTCGCTATGAGTTGGAATTAACTCGATGGCAACGGGTTTGGTTGTTTTTTTTTTTTTTTTTGGTGTTTATATCTTCAACTTCATTGTGTTTTGGGCAGATTGTTTCTGTCACTTGTAATTTTAGTTCGATATTCTTAGATGTTAACAATCAGGTCACCCTGGTGTCATTCATATGCTTAATTCTCTCAATTTTATTGTTACAATTTTTATTGAAAAAATATTACATACTACTAGGCTCCATATCGAACTTTTGGAAGCACCATTTAAATTTCCATCTAAAAAGCTACCAGAAGAGATTGCTTATTTTGCAGCAACAAATGCAGGCACTATGAAAACAGAAAAAAACAACAAACGAAAACCAAAGAAACCCTCCCTATAGGAAATCTGCCTTCAGATCATTGTTAAAAGTATATTTTAAAAATTATGGCTATGTATTATGATTAATAATGCAAGTTATAAAGCATTTTATAAAAGTGTGATAACTCATTATTACATATTCTGAACCATAGTAGCTTAAACCTGTATTATGGTTTCCTTTTGAAGGAGAAGGAAGTGTGCATTGAAGACATCATTTGCATGGAATTATGATCACTTCCGTAGTTTTAGAATGTAATGGTCACGCACCAAACACAAATGTTTCTTTTACGTCTGAGAAAACAGTGAAATATTGATGAGCAAATTTTTCTTATATGTTTTCTGTAGAAACATTTATTTGCCTATTTATTTAGTTTATTAAATGATATATGTCAAAGAAACTACAAGGAGCTTCTGGCAGCCTCAGAGATGATTTTCCATTTGTTTGTACTGTTATAGGTGGGCTGACATTTGACCATTCAGAGATTATTAATTGACTTGGTTGAAATGTTCACAAAACTGAAAGACGTTCAGTCTGGCCATTGCTGGGATTAGGAATGTGAGAGAGGCACAGGAAAAGGTGAGACCAGAGAGGCAGGGCCACACCTGACTGTCTCACCCTTAACTCTGAGAAGATGACCTCATCATCAGGCTAGTCATCCCCTTAACTGTTTGAAACTTCATTTACCACTTTACCTGCTCTTCCTCCATCCTTTTCCTCTTTCTTTCAACCCCGGAGGACAAATCTTGCATTCCGAAATCCAAGGTTGATCCTTCATATAATCATCCTTCCTTATCTCCTCCAGGTCCTTGTTGCATCTCTTTTACCTTCGACCTTTCCCTCTCCCTTGGCTCATTCCCCTCAGCCAATAAATTTGTTTACTTCTCTCACTTCTTTACAAAAGCAAGACCAAATAGTTTTCAACCCCATGTGGTGCTTTCGTTGTTACCATTTCTCTCTCTCTCTTTCTGTGGCCTTTCACAATCAAGCTACTTAAAGTATTATCTATACTCACTGTTTTCAGTAGCGCACCAACCATCTACTTTCTACTCTGGTCTCTATCCCTCCCACTCTGCTAAAAGTGCTCTTGACAAGATCTCCTAAATGCTAAGTCCAATAGATAGTTTCCTGTCATTATTTTACTTGAACTCTCTGTTTCCTCCATTATTGTTGAACCCTTTTTCCTTGAAACTCTATTTATATAATTTCTCATTGTCTTTCTTTTTTGTCTTGATTCTAGGTCATTTGGTGTTTTTCTTCCATCTCTGTCTTACATATAGTAGTGTTGCCTGGGATTCTGTCCTTCATCCACTCTATTCCCATCCTCTTCACTCTCCCTGGGAAATCTGACCACCCTCATAGCTTTATTTCCTGTCTTGCCTTTCAAATCTATTTCTCCAGCCAGCCTAGACAACAGTGATAACGCCAGAGGCCAGTCTCTCCATATGGACATCCCACAGGCATTTGTATCTTCAAATGTACAAATTTGGGCTTAGTATCACCCATAAGCCTGCTTATCCTCCTCTATTCCCTCCCTTGGTGTATGATGCTACCCAGTGTTTCTTAGCGTTCCCCAACAAACAAACTATGCTTTCTCACCTCCGTGTTTTTACACATGCTAGCCCATCTGCCAGGAATATTTCCCTAGCCCATTTCACTTAGCTAACACATTTTGTCATTAAGATCTCAGCTGAAATGTTATTTCCTTCAGAAATCTTTTATTGAATCCCCAAATCTGAGGTAGGAGCCCTTACTGCATTCTTTTCATGACCCTGTTAACTTGCCTATAAATACACGTGACCATGACCCCCTAAGGCATGGGCTATGCCTTGTTTTGATGTTGTTGTCATTGTTATTGTGTGCCCTTGAGTCGATTTTGACTCAGAGCAACCCTATGTGACAGGGTAGAACTGTCCAATAGGGTTTTCTAGGCTGTAATCTTTTATAGGAACAGATCACCAGGTTTTTCTCTCGTGGAGCCGCTGGGTGGGTTCAAACTGACAATTTTCCCGTTAGCATCTGGCACTTAACCATTGCACCACCATGGCTCTTTGTGTCTTGCTTATTGTTATATTATTGTGTTAACAGAGCCTGGTACATTGTAGGTTTTATATATATATATACACACACACGCACTCATATATAATCCATAAACCCGTTGCTATTGTCGAGTTGATTCTGACTCATAGCAACCCTACAGGACAGAGTAGAACTGCCCCATAGGGTTTTCAAGACTGTAAATCTTTACAGGAGCAGACTGTCACATCTTTCTCCTCTGGAGCAGCTGGTGGATTTGAACTGTGATGTTTCGGTTAGCAGCCAAGTGCTTAACCACTGCACCACAAGAGCTCTCTCTCGCTCTCTCTCTCTATATATATATTTATATCTCCTGAATGAAACTAGAACCTTGGGACTCCACCTAGACCCTTCCTTCTTGTTCATTCCACAACGCACAAAGTTGTATTGATTCAACTTCCTGAATATTTACCACATCAATTCCTTCGTCTTCTTACCCTAACCTGATTTCTAGCATAGCTATTGCAATGGTCTTCTAACTTGTTCTCCTGTCTCTAGTCTTACTCCTCTCAAACTCATCACATATGTTGACTCTAGAATTCTCTCTCTGAAACATAAATCTGATCATGCCACTTATCTGCCCCAAATCCTTCCATGGCTCCCCACCTACCACGTATGCTAAACTGCAAAGCACAACATACAGACCCTCGTGCTTTGGTCCTTGCTTCATTCCCTTATCCATCTCCCACCTCTCAAGCACCCACATTACTTTTAAGTTTTTGTCCAATGTGTCCTAGTTCCCCAAATATGTCATATTTAAGCTCCTGTGCCTTAGTGCAAGCTCCTCCTTCTGCTTACAATGCCCAGTTCAAAAGCTATTCATCAAGAATTGGCTCAGGTTTCACTTTCTCAACAAGGACTCTCCCAACTCAGTCCAGGTAAGGTGCCTCTCCTCTGTGTTTTCATATGATCTGCTTCATAACTATTTTAATGTGGACTAGAAACTCCAAAGGGTCCTTGGGCACTGGCATATGTGTACCTTTTAAGACTGGAAGTCTCGTATTACCCTATGGTAATTTTATCTTTCCAACTAAATTTATTTCTTTAGAGATTTTTTATGATTTGGAAGGCTAATGCTAAAATGCTCTTGCTTTTTTTTTTTTTTTTTTTTTTGCAGGACTATTTTCCGTTACTACAGATTGAACACTTTCAGTCTGCTGAATGTTAAATATCAAAATAGAAGAAAGATCTAGTCCTTCTCCCTGGAGCATGTCACTGTATTTCCTTTATAAACATACATATTCCTCATAGCTGTGAACTTATGGGTTCTTTTCTTTCTTTATATGTTCTCCCAGGATTGCATCCTGTGCCTACCTGGAAGGGAAAGAGCTGGGGGCAGCAGGAAAATGATTTGTTAGCTGCCAGGAGAGATCAAAGAGATGCTTCACTTAGCAATTATTGCTGGTGAGCACTTTCAACCATCCGTTGGACTCTGATCTAATGTGCTTCCTTTTCAGTGCTAAAAAGGACAGCTATGCAGGGGACAAACATCACCTTACTTCATTCATTCACTTACTCAGTTACCAAATAACTATGGTCTTTGCTATATGCTAAGGATACAAAAATGAATAAGACAGAGCTCTTGCCCTAGAGGACTTAGACATTAGTAAGCAGAATTGATTTGATTAGTTTTTTTTTTTTTTTAAAGGCATGCAAGGAAGGTCTGTGATAGAAAAAAAAAAAAAAAATCCCTAAAGGCAAGCCTGATTGATCCCAGGTAGTAGAGAAAGTTAGGAATGAAAGATGGTGGCTTTGGTTTGGGGCATGTTGAGTTTGAAGTGTTTGTGTGACATTCAAGTGGAGCTATTGCAGAGGCAGGTGGAATTACAGGTTTGCCAATCAGGAGACGGTTTTGTCCTGCTAGCATAGGCTTTGGATTCACTTCAAGAAAGAAGATTTTTGAATCTGTGTAAAAACTGATAGGAGAAGGTTAATGGCAGCAATATTTAAGGAATATCAGATTAAAAGGGGAGCCAACAAAAAAGAGAAACAATAATCAGAGATTTCAGGAAGATTTCAGGAAAGAGTGATATTTCAGAAGCTTAAGAAAGAAATGTAAAAAGAAAGCAATGGTCACCAGAATCAGGTGCTTCCTTGAGGACATTAATGAGACATCAAGAAGAGTTTTTGTATTTTTTTAGACATTGGTAACCACTGTCAGAGAAAATAGAGTGTATGGGTAGTAGCCAAGTAATGTTGGCTAGTCAATGTGAGCTTAGGAAGCCCAGTGTTTGTTAGGGATCATGGATATGAACAGAAGAAAAGCAACAAAGGAGTTGCTAGGAGAAGCATGACTAAAGAAACCCTGTTATGGATT
The DNA here is from genome assembly GCF_030014295.1 of Loxodonta africana. Classification (NCBI taxonomy): domain Eukaryota; kingdom Metazoa; phylum Chordata; class Mammalia; order Proboscidea; family Elephantidae; genus Loxodonta; species Loxodonta africana. The sequence continues at coordinate 81,401,320 of NC_087352.1, forward strand.
GAATTGTGTCCCTCAAAAAGATATGTTGAAATCCTAACCCTTGCACTGGTAGATGTGACCTTGTTTGGAAATGGGTTTTTTTTTCTTTTGTTATCTTTTTTTTTTTTTATCGATTAAGTCAAACAAGGTCATACTGGAGTAGGGTGGGTTCTAATCCTAATCCTGTCTGAGTGGTGTCTTATAAAAGGGGAGAACAGACATGGAAACAGTCACACAGGGGGAAGAGAGATACCATGTGAGGATGGGGTAAGATGCATCTATAAGCAACAAAGTAACACCAGGGATTGACGGGAGCCACCCGAACTTGGAGAGAAGCAAGGAATAATTCCTCTCTCAAAGCCCTCAGAAGGAATCAATATGGCTGATACCCTGATTTGGGCTTCTTAGTCCTCCAGAACTGTGAGAAAAGAAATTTCTGCTCTTCAAAGCCACGTACTTTGTGATACTTATTTTATGACAGCCCTAGGAAACTAAGAAAAAGCCCCTCCTCCACCTTTTTTTTTAAATTTGAAAGACATGAGAATGTATATATCTGAGGAGAAGCTAGTAGAATAGAAGAGACCTACTATACCTAAGAGAAAAGAAAGAGCTAGTAGAACAAGGTCCCAGAGAAACAGGAGAAAATGGTATCTTGGCTTCCCACTTCCTATCTGTGGTTGGGCAGGGAACGACTCAAATGCACAGGAACTCCTCAACCTCCAACCCTCACAGATGCCCTCCTGAATCCATCTCACCCTTCTCAATAGTGTACTGTGTAGAAACTTTAGTGAAATGTGATGAATTTATTTTTTATTCAGCTAACCTGAGCTAATCAGAAAAATGTTCCCCTGAGTGCTGCAGGAGTAGTTCCAATATTCATTTCTTTAACTAGAACAAATCTCTTTGGTTCTCTCTTGTACTGCAGAGATCACTCAACTGCTGCATGGAGAAGGTTCCACCTCCCTCACTTCACTGATCATCCAAAATGAGGTCAGCTGCATCTGGAGCAGAGCGGGAGTGTCTTTACGGTTCCTAAATCAGACTGGAAATGGGATCATCACCACTGTATTTATGAAGTATTTAAACCTCTCGGATATTTTTCTCCTACCAGTGATCCATAATTAATGCCAAAACTAATGTCACTAAATTTTAATGATCATAAATAATTTTGGTCACTCCCTATTTAAAATAAAATCCACAATAGTTTGACCAGCTGACCATCACTAGTGCACATTATTTAACCAAGGGCTGATTTAATTTGGACAAGTATTTAATATCTCTAGACTGTGGTAAATAAATGATTTCTAAAGTAAGCAGCATATTGAACCCTATCTATCAATAATATAGAGGAAAGCCAAGATTATTTATACTATTGTGTCCAGTAAAAGGTGAACAGTTTTTCTTAAAGGCAGACATCTATACATTTGAGGGACTTGTGAGGATAAAGTCTAGTGTTTAGAGCAGTTAGGGCTTTGGCTCATATTGTTCTCTGGGCTGGAATATGCTTCATTAGCATTAAGTCCAGACATATCTCTTTCTGGAACTCTTCCTTTGAAAGCCCCAGAAAGAACGAGGGTTCTGTCTTAGTTATCTAGTATTTCTGTAACACAAATATTACAAGTGGGTGGCTTTAAAGAACATAAATTTATTTTCTCACAGTTCTGGAGGTTAAAAGTCCAAATCAGGTCTCAGTAGTGTCAATTCCTTTCCTGTTGGTAGCCCTGAGTATTCCTTAGGTCCTTGGCTTGCAGATGATCGTCACATGGCATCTGTCTTCCCTGTTTGTGCTAGTCAGGGTTCGCTAAAGAAACAGAAGCGTATATAAAACCCAAAAGACCAAACCCATAGCTGTCAAGTCAATTTTAACTTATAGTGACCCTAAGGGTATAAATCTCTATGGAAGCAAACTGTCACAACTTTCCCCCATGGAACAACTGGTGGTTTCGAACCACAGACCTTTTGGATAACAGTGGATTGTTTTAACCACTGCACCACCAGGGCTCCATATATATGTATAGAGAGAGAGAGAAAGAGAGATTTACTTCAAGGGATTGACTGGAGACTTCTGCGGGTTTGCGTCCCAAGATCCGTAAGTCAGACAAAATGATGGGAAGATGGCAGAGTCCTCAGCCTGCCATCTCACCCAGAGATATTGGGACTTGCCAGCCCCCTACAATACCATGAAGTAGCAAGATTCTCCAGCCTGCTGTCTGACCTGTGGATTTGGATTTGCCAGCCTTCACAATTGAACCAGCCAATTGGGAGCCCTGGTGGCACAGTGGTTAAGAACTAGGCTGCTAACCAAAAAGGTCACAGTACGAATCAACCAGCTGCCCCTCGAAAACCCTATGGGGTGGTTCTACTCTGTCCTATATGGTCGCTGTGTCTCTTAAACTATTGCATCGCCTGGTTCTAGCCTTGTATCTAGTGTACTACTGTTTACTAGGGTGTACTGACTGAATAAATAAATGAATGAATGGGTCCAAATGTGATTTTGATTTGGAAAGTTACGAGAAGTATCTGCCCAATGTGCTGCCGGACTAGCTTCTCACTGTGGCTTGTTTTCTCCTACTTGAAAGCCTTGACCTTCACAGAATGGTTAATGCCGGTACCCTGCCTGTAATCTTGTATCCTGGCAAATCCTGTAGTCTCAGAATACCTGAGGGTGTCTTCCTGCCTATCAATTTAGTTGGTAACTTTCTCTTTCTTTTTCAAATTTTCATAGCTTTTTACACTATTTTTCTTTTTGACATTTGCCACAGTCTGACAGGTAATAGTGCTATTTTTTTTAAGTATGGTATTTGTCTACTAGCCTGTAATCTACTTGTAGGCAGGGACCATACTTACTTTATTACCTCCCATAGTGTCTAGCCCCGAGCTTTACTTAGAGGTAGTGATTAACAAATGTTTGTCAGATTGAACTTCATCACTAACTACCATTTAAACGGGAGAGCAAAATGCTAAGGACTCTTAAGAGAAATCAGGCGCTCCAGGATTTCCTCGGTGGTTTCGCTCTCCTCTGCTTTAAAGTTCACGGGGAGGGAGATGCGTTTTACAGCTTGGCAACCATCTAAAACTGCCAGGAGGAGCAGTAACTCAGGAAGGTCCCACGCAGGTTCTTTAGGCATGTTTCTCTAGAATCCACTGCAGCGACAGGAGTTTATGGCGTTGGAAGTGGGGTCAGAAGAAGACGCTCATCCCCTCCGAGGGATGCCTCCCTGCCTCAGCAGGCTTCTTGGTCACAAACGAAGCAAGCTGCAGTGGCCCGGGACTCCTGGCTGGCAAAGGCTGGTAATTGCTGAGCTAATGCATATCCCATTTGCCAGGCAGTCATTTAACTAAGTAGATCAACTTGGCAGTGAAAGAAAGTCAGCCGAATGAGAAGGACCTAGAGGGAAAAGCAGGTGTTTTCTAAAGGAAAACTTCTGGAGGAAAATAAATACCAATATTTCTCTTCAGACATCTTACACTGGAAGATGTTTGGACCCCACACCTTAAATAATAGAATCCCACTTATGGCTGAGGTCTCTCAGAGCACCTGCCCTGTGTGGGACATGAGTAACTAAGAAATGTGTAGTCTTTTTATGACAAAACATACCCATTACTGCCAAATAGACAACCTTACCTAAGCATGTATGATTAAATAGTCGTATATCTACGTGCATACAAAAAGGATGGGACAAGGTACAAAGTCAAAGCCGTATATTGCATTTGTCAAATTACATTTCTTAGTGTATTTAAAATCTGTATGTGAGTGTATGCGATAGCAACAATTGAATTTTAGTAATGCTTAAAAGACAAAAATACGTCATTCTCTTTCCACTCGTTAAAAAGAAATGAATCAGTCACCTATAAAAATTTTTCCACCTCCATAGGATTTATGAGGCAGGGCAAAATAACTTTTCGATTTACACAGGGACTGAGAATACAAAGACCAACATCTGAGCAGCCAATCATTTAGCACACTTAATAAATTTAAGTGTTTTAGAGAACTGTAGATTAGAATGTATTTCATGCCAAACACTAATTTCTGGAAACCTGAAATTATTAGGCTATAATCACTGCCGTCGAGTCGATTCTGACTCATAGCGACCCTATAGGACAGAGTAGAACTGCCCGGTAGAGTTTCCAAGGAGCGCCTCGCGGATTCGAACTGCTGAGCTTTCCCTTAGCAGCCGTAGCACTTAATCACTACGCCACCAGGATAAAAGAGTGTATATTTACACAAGTCTTAGTTATGTTAAAAAAATAGTATTAAAGAAAGATGGCTTCATTATATTTTGAGACTTTGTTCAAGATGTTGTTAAATGCCCTCAAGTAGGTTCCAACTCAACAACACTATGTACAACAGAACAAAACACTGCCTGTTCCTTCACCATCCTCACAATCATTGCTGTGTTTGAACCCATTATTGCAGAGTGTCTTCCAACCTAAGGGGCTCATCTTCTGGCACTCAATATTCCACAGCTCTCCACGAGGTTTTTCCTGGACAATTTTTTCAGAAGTAGACTACCAGGGCCTTCTTCCTAGTCAGTCTTAGTCTGGAAGCTCCACTGAAACCTCTCCACCATGGGTGACCCTGCTGGTATTTGAAATACCAGTGGCATAGCTTCCAGCATCACAGCACCATGCAAGCGACCACGGTACAACAAACTGACAGACATGTGGTGGATATTCAAGATACAAGGAAAATAATAAGAGGGGAATATTACAATTAAGTCTAAAGTTTAATAGTTTTCATTATTATAGCTGCAGAAATTACACAGAAATCTGTGATTCTTGAGATAATTGTAGTAGACAGGCTGGTTAAAAATTCTTATTCATAAGATTAATTGTTTCCAAGTATCACTCTCAAATTATCTATTAATTACAAAGGGAAAAAAATTACCTTTTGTGTAGAGAAATCTAGTGAGCACCACAATAACTAAGTCATAAAACCTATTATTACAAATAATGGACAAACAGGCTCACATTATCTTGACAAAACCATTTAACCTAAGTCTACTCATTAGGAAACAATAAAGCAAATCCAAATTGAGGGACATCTTCAAGGCAATTATTCTACATTCTTCAAAAATACCAGTGACATAAAAAAAAAAAAAGGATTGGTGAGCTATTCTAGGTTAAAAAGATGTGACAACTAATTGTAATGTGTGAATCTTGACTGGATCCTGGATCCAAAAAAAAATTAGAAATGACATTATTGAAACAACTGGAGAAATATAAATATGGACTGTATATTTGATAATGTTAGTGTATTGATGTTAGTATCTTGAGTGTGGCAATTAATTGTGGTTATGAGAAAGTATGTCTTTGTTTTTTGTTTTTAGGTGATGCAAATTGAAATATTTGAATTGTCGTTAGGACTTCAACTTACTCTCAAATTCATTAAACAGAGAAAGAAAGGATAAATAGATAGCATATGTGGCAGTGTTAATTTGTGAATCTAACCTAAACCATTTATCCTTTATATGAACCCTCATTATACTAGGTTTTTAAATTTTCTGTAGGTTTGGGATTTTTTTTAATAGAGTTAGAAACAGATAAACAAAAAAGATTCAATAGTTGTCAAGCCTATTGTGAAGAAGAACCACCAGGGGTACTTATCACTTCATGAATTCATGGATCTGAGGTGGGCCCCAATTGAAAAAGGGCTATATAACAATACATGAATTAGAGGTATCAGCTTTCTGCACCACTATTTCCAAATACATTATTATTATGATAACATGGTGTCTATATCCATCACCTGAACAAGGTACCAACATGGTCAACAAAGATTAGGGAAGGAGGAGGGGGGCAACACAAATTTCTGGGCCTAATGGTCTGGGAAGGGTCCTGGAAATCATCATGTTGTACATAAATGCAAATCTCGAGCAAAGATTTTAGCCTCTTCACCATTAATGGTGTGAGATGCATTCTCATTTTTGCACCCAGGCTTTAAACTGATCATGCCAGTCTTAGTCACCAGCAACAGACCTGAGCCTATTTTCAAGACAGTGTGGCAGAGAAAGCTTAGATGTCAATACAAAAGACACGTGAGGTTCTCTGAAAGGAGCCAAGCGTATGTTATCTGAGTTGTATTAAGCTCTATAACATTCATTTTTTTAAAATTGAGACCTAATTTACACACTATAAAATTCACCCTTTTAAATGTACAATTTTAAAGAGGTTTTTATTATGTTTATAAGTTGTGCAACCATCACCACGATCTAATACCAAAACATTTCATCTCCACAAAAAGAAACCCCAACCCATTAGCAGTCAATTCCCATTCCTCCCTCCTTCTAGACTCACACAACCACTAATCCACTTTCTGTCTCTGGATTTGCTTATTCTGGACATTTCATATGAATGGAATCATGCAATATGTGACCTTTCATATCTGGCTTCTTCTCAATGGCATAATATCTTCAAGGTTCATCCATATTGTAGCATGTATCAGTATTCCATTGCTTTCTGTAGCTGAATAATATTCCATTGCATGGATTATACCATATTTTGTTTATCCATTCATTTATTGATGGGCATTTGTGTTGCTTCCACTTATGGCTACTATGAATAATGCTGCTATGAACAGTTGTGTACAAGTTTTTGTGTGGACATATGTTTCTAGTTATCCTGGAGTAGATAGATAGGTAGGTAGGTAGGTAGATGGATGGATGGATGGATGGATGGATGGATGGATGGATGGATGGGTGGGTGGGTGGGTGGGTGGGTGGGTGGATGGATGGATAGACGGATAGACAGGTGGATAGATGGATAGATAGATAGACTGACAGATATAGGTAGATAGTTGCCGTTGAGTCAACCCTTACTTATAGTGACCCTATACACAACAGAATGAAACATTGCCTGGTCCTTTATCATCCCCACCATTATTGGTTTGTTTGGGTTTGTCGTTACGGCTACTATGCGAATCCATCCCACAAAGTGTCTCCTTCACCCATGTTTGTCCTCTACTTCACTAAACACGATGTCTTCCTCTAGCAATTGATCAATCTTGATGACAGGTCCAAAGCAAGCAAGTTGAACGATCTTCTGTTGTGATCCATAAGGTTTTCCTTGGCTGATTTCCTTTCTTCTTGGTCTGTATTAGTCTGGAAGCTCCACTGAAAACTATCCACTGTTATGGGGACTGTTGTGGAATGGATCGTGTCCCCCAAAAATATGTGTTGCAAATCCTACTCCCTATAATATAGTGTGGCTATAATTCCATTTGAAACTGGATTTTCTTTGTTATGTTAATTTGTCAATATTAGTGTAGGGTATGTCTTAAGTCAATCTCTTTTGAGATATAAAAGCAAATTAAGCAAGCAAGCAAGCAAATAGACAAAATTGGGGGAAGATAGACAACAGGCCGTGTGAAGATTGCCAAGGAACTGAGAAACAGAAGCTGATAAGAGACAAGGACATACCCCCAGAATCGATAGAGAGTGAAAACCTTTCCCTAGAGCCTGCGCCCTGAACGTTCAGACTTCTAACCTCCTAAACTGTGAGAAAATAAATTTCTGTTTGTTAAAGCCACTCACTTCTGGTTTTTCTGCTATAGCAGCACTAGATAACTAAGACGGTGACAGTGCTTGTACTTGAAATTCTAGTGGCACAGCTTCGAGCATCACAGCAACAACATATAAGCTACCATAGCATGATAAATGGATAGACTGGTGATATATACATATGCATACATATATATACATATGTATATATATATGGACTGTGGAATTTCTGGGTCACATGGTAACTCCACTAAATGTGGAGTTTAAGGAACTGCTAAACTCTTTTCCAAAGTGGCTGTACCGTCAAAATTTCCCAGGGAAACAGTAGACACTTGGGAATGGATTTTAGCAGTAGGCACTTGGTAATGGATTTGAACAGTTCAGTGAACATTATTAAAGGTTATATGAGTGAAAGCTGTATTTAAATATATTTTAAGCATTTAGTACTTCCTGGATTCCCCAATTTTGCAAAACAGGAAATAAGAGCAATGTATGAGGGTTCTAACTTCACCATATTCTTGCCAACCCTTACTATTGTCTGTCTTTTTGAATATAACTATCCTAGTGAGTGGCACAAACGGTTTGTGCTTGACTACTAACCTAAAGGCTGGTAGTTTGAACTCACTCAGAGACACCACAGAAGAAAGACCTGGTGACCTGCTTCTATACAGATTATAGCCAAGAGACCCCTTGGAGCAGTTCTGCTCTATAACACATGCGTCACCGTGAGTAGGAATTGACTATAACAGGTTTTTGTTTCGTTTTGTTAGTGAATGTGAAGGAATATGTTATTGTGGTTTTGATTTGCGTTTCCTTAGTGACTAATGACACTGTTTTCATGTAATATGTTTTCATGTGCTTATTGGACATTTATATATCTTCTTTGGAGGAATGCCTATTGAAATCCTTTGTCTATTTTTTAACTGGGCTATTTTTTGTTGTTGAGTTGTAAGAGTTATATAACATTGATGTTCACATATTCTTTTCAATTTTTTAAGTTATGCTCAAAGCCTTAAAGATAATGCTGAAAAGGGAGGCTTAGATTGTTGTCGTGGAGTCCATTCTGACTCACAGCGACCCTACAGGACATAGTAGAACTGCCCCATAGGGTTTCCAAGGAGTGGCTGATGGATTAAAACTGCTGACCTTTTGGTTAGCAGCCAAGCTCTTAATCACCGCACCACCAGGGCTCCAGTTATTGACTACCAGTCCCAGCACCCTCGAGTCGATCCGACTCATAGCGACCCTATAGGACAGAGTAGAACTGCCCCATAGAGTTTCCAAGGGGAGTCTGGCGGATTCGAACTGCCGACCCTTTGGTTAGCAGCCGTAGCACTTAACCACTATGCCGCCAGGTTTTCCAGTCATTGACTAGTACCTGTTATTTTTATCTTCTCACGAGTTTTTGGCTCATCCACACAAGCAGTCTCTAATTAAGCCCATACCACTTAAGGTGAATTTATTTGACCTCTTTAACAAATAAGATTGTCTTATAAAAGGAAAATAAAATCTTATTTTACAGCCTGCATTTTTCTGTGACTCTGGGCTGGATCTATATAATTGATTCTTTCATTCTGACTGTTGACGATTTGGCCAGTTCTTTGTTACCAACATTAATGACAGAACCCAAAACAATTTGGTCTACTAATATCAGACTTGGTAGTGTTATGAAATTTAACTCACGTAAAAGAGCCATATAACAGTTCAACCCAAAACCCATCAGTGCGTTCAGATAGGAAAAGTCTAAGAGAAACAGCCATTTGAGTGATAGAAGTAATACTTCCAGGTCAACTCCATCTAGAAAATATTCTTTCTCCATCTAAAAATTTCCAGGGGAACAGTAGAAACCTGGTAATGGATTACACAGCTAGGTGAATATTATACAGATGAAAGTTATGAAGAAATGGACTTTAAGCATTTAATGCTTCCCAGAGTCTCCAGTTTTGTGAAACAGAGCAAAGCAGAGCAAAAACAGAGGCAAAGATAGCAAAAGCAGGAGAAATAGGAATCCATGTGTTTATATTTGTGTGCTTTATGCCAAAAATTCTCTCCTCTAAGGACTGATCTTCAGGTAAGTGTAGGGAGAGAATATAAGAACTGCTGCTGTCTTTGATCACTGCAAATGGTAAGTTAAAACAAGTTTCCTGATCTCAAAGAATATCACAAGCAGTGTTGCGTATTGATGCTGCAACTCATTAGCAGGTAAGGTACACAGAATTTACCTTTTAATAATTTTTGCTTTTCCTAACATAGGGAAGTAAAAATGGATTACTGCCACTAAAACTGGTCTGGCAAGATTTAACTAATCAGCTTCTGAAAGAAAATACTTCTAGTTTGCATTTTCCAAGGACCTCTGACAAGGGACTTGTTTATTATAGTAATTATGCTATCAGCATAAATTTAAAGAAAACTACCAGGGAAAATTTGGTGAAAATGGGCTTCAAGCGTTCTTTGGGCCCCACAATTTAAGCTTCCTTTTAACAGAGCAATGTATAAAAACCTGAAGCTGGAAAGTGGCATTTTTCCACCCATCTGAATTCATGTTGAGCATTAAACACTGGTAGAGTCTGAAATGAGGAACAAACAGTCACTTAGGCAGCACATATTGCAGAAATATCCCATAAAGATGCAAGAGCCTGCATTACTCATCTAAGAGGGACAATGGGTGACCTTTTCTAATAAGAACTGGAGCATCTAAGGCAAACATTAAATTTCACTGCAGCCCTATTTGCCGTATATCTGTGGCATTCATCACTGCTGAGACGTAAATGTCCTGAGACTTTTGGAATCTGACAATCGTACTTCATGGAGAGAGAATGTTCCAAAGAGCACAGAGAGCTTGTTCACGCCCAAATTTTGGCAACCTTAGGGCCATTACAGCTTCTTTTCTCCTTCATTATGAGAGCAGAGCAGCTGTTGAGCAAAGCAAGGTTAACAAACCTTGGAAAAACATTAAAGTTAATTTGTTTTAAGGGCTTTCCTAAGCCCAGAAGTTGGAAGAAGATTATTTTATATGGACCCATTAGTCTTTCAATAGTCAAATCTGCAGAGCTACTTATAAGATTTACTCTTTGGGTTTTAAGAAGATATTATCAAGGGTGGGCATCTGTTTAACTGGCATTTGAAGCTGCTGGGGGCTGATGAGTTGGCCTAAAAAGTACTTTGGACTAATGACCTGCGTAGAGGCTGGAAAGTCATGGAATCTCAGCTCAACTCCTGACATTTAAAAAGCCTTTGAAACAAAACTAGGGGAGGAAAGGAAAGCTACGTTAAAAAGGTTATTTGGGTGAATTCAAACTTTTAATTTAAAATCAGTAAATTTAGTCCAAATTTGAGCAGGTAGTACGGAAATACAATGAGAATGGGCTTTGGATCAATCAGACGTACATCTTAACCACCCCAAATCTGTGTCGTCTTTTCTGAGCCCCGTTGCCTCACTTTGAGATTGTTAAGAGTGTACCTGTAGGTTTAATATGAGTTTTTTGGGGGGTACGAAGGGCTGTGCAAGTAGTCTGGGGAATCTGTTTTTAAGTAACTCAAAGTCTTTTAAAGACAGAACACTTTTAAGACTGAAGATATTAAATCTTTTTTTCTTTAATTTATTGACCATTTTCAAGTGTATAATTTAGTGACATTGATTACATTCACAATCATTGTCACCCTCTATTTCTAAAATTATTTCATCACCCCAAACAGAAGCTCTGTGCCCTTTAAACAATAGCTTGCCATTCTTCACTCCTTCCAGACCCTGTTAGCTACAAGTCTACTTTGGTAACTATGTATTTGCCTGTTCTAAATATTTCATATAATTAGGATCACACAGTATTTGTTCTTTTGTGTCTAACTTGTTTCAGATAACATAATGTTTTCAAGGCTTATCCAGGTGATAGCATGCATCATAACATCATTTCTCTTTATAGCTAAATTATTTACCATTGCATGTATACACCACATTGTGTTGATCAACTTATCTGTTGATGGACACTTGCGGTGGTTCCACCTTTTGCCTATTGTGAATAATGCTGCTATGAACACTGTTGGACAAGTATCTGTTTGAGTCTCTGCTTTCAAATCCTTTGGGTATATACTCAGGAGTAGAATTTCTGGGAGATATTTATTTTTTATTCAAATCTGAAATGTTGAAATTTTGGGCACTGTGGCAGATGGATGATAAGGAAGGTATTTTTGGAGATGTGTCTGATGCTATTCAAAACATACTAGCTGGGTTAAAGACTCCAAATTTGAATTCTATTCTAAATGCTCTTCATGTGAATCTGTAATTTCCCTGATCATGGGCTGTGGGCAGTACTGTGGGCCCTGAGCAGTATCAACTGTTTATAGGATGGGTGTCTTAGTTATCTAGTGCTGCTGTAACAGAAATACCACAAGTGGAGGGCTTTAACAACGAGAAGTTTATTTTCTCACAGTAAAGTAGGCTAAAAGTCCACATTCAGGGTGTCAGCTCCAGGGGAAGGCTTTCTCTCTCTGTTGGCTCTGGAGGAAGTTCTTTCTCATCAATCTTCCCCTGGACTAGGAGCTTCTGTGTCCAGGAACCCCAGGTCTAAAGGACGTGCTCTGCTCCTGGTGCTTCTTTCTGCTGGTGCTTCTTTCTTGGTGGTATGACGCCCCCAACTCTCTGCTTGCTTCCTTTTCCTTTTATCGCTTGAGAGATAAAAGGTGGTGCAGGCCACACCCCAGGGAAACTCCCTTTACCTTGGATCAGGGATGAGACCTGGGTAACAGTAGTGTTACAATCCCACCCCAATCCTTTTTAACATAAAATTACAATCAGAATGGAGGACAACCACAGAATACGGGAATCATGGCATAACCAAATTGATACTGAGACAGATAGGGTTAACTGTGTTGGTGGCTGAACAAAAGAGCTGTTAAGATTGTCATCTAGAAGCTGGGTAAACAGGAACCACACCCTGTTGAGACAGATAGAGTTAACTGTGCTGGTGGAACAAAAGAACTTTTAAAAGATTACCATCTAGAAGTTGGGTAAACAGGAACTCACCCTGTCAACATGGGATAAGATCGAAACAACCCATGAATTACTATCTCCTTCTTAGTGTTTTTCTAGTCCCTTTTCTTCTTTATAGGCTCTGCATGTGCAGAAGAACAAAGTGTGACCACTGTTTAACCTTCCTTAGCCCTCCAAAGGTGGCGATGTAGTGCCGAAGATCAAGTGTGCTTGCGCTATATCCCATAATAAATGATGCCAAGGGCTGCTGAGTGGACTCCATCTTGAATATCACCAGGTTCCATCTTGGATTCCAGATGTGCGAGCAACCTAATTAACATGCACTGCCATTCTGAGGAGTACCCGCCTCTTGAAAGAAGCCCACTAAATATTCATTACTCTATTGTCTCCACTGAACCCATATAAGCCCTAGCTTTGTTTCACTTTTTGAGTCAGTCTTTCGGAGAGGCTTAGATCCTCGCTGCCTTCTTTTGCTTGATTCAAGCAAAATAAAACTTGCTGAAGATAAAATTTGTCTTTCCCATGTATTCTTACTCGGGAGAAGACAAGGACCCTTTGTGTCAGATTGGCAGTTGGTAACAAAATTTGGCAAGCCAGCCAGGAGACTAGGGACTCAAATTATCCCCCGGTTAGGATACCCAGACCAGAGGGATGGAACCTCCAGAATAGACCTCTACTCAGAGACAAGCAGCCACCTGGACCTTTTTGTCTGGTGTCTCTTTGAAACAGTAAGTTTGGGTGACTCTCCCGCTCAGTCCTCCTTCCCCCTTTGGCTACTTATATTATCCCCTTTTTTCTGTGTAGCTTGTCTCCATTTTTTTTTTCTTTCCCTTCTCTCTTCTTCTTTCCTCTTTCCACAGAGTGGGTCATGAGCCCCAATGAAGGGGGTTTTGTGGAGAGTGTTCCTGTCTTTTGGCTTTCATGAAAGGAGAGTTGGGAACAAGGAATGAGTCCTTGTGAGGGGCTGATCACCCATATCCCAAGGGCGGGTCACAGATCTTAGATACAGCAGTGGAGAGCATACACTGAGTGGGTCGTGAACCCCATCAGAGGGTCACAGAGAGCACTCGGTAAATTGAGCGGGTCGCAAGCCCCCAACAGGAGGAGGCCACAGACAGCGCTCTGGAGTCGGTCGAATATCCCCAGTGGGAGGTCACAGAGAGTGCTTCGATAGTCTATTTCCTTGACTTTCTTTTCTTTCCTTCTGCTTTTAAAGTGTTCTTTCAGGAGGCCCTTCTATTGGTCTCTGGTGCTCTGATTGTTTTCTTCTCTTCTTCTTTCCTCTTTCCACCAACCAGGTTAAGAGCCCCGAAAAGGGGGTTTGCAGAGAGCATTCTGGTTATTTGGCTTTCATGAAAGAGAGTTTGGGGACAAGGAGTGAGTCCTTGTGAGTAGCTGATCACCCCATATTCCAAGGGCAGGTCCCAGATCTTGGATACAGCTGCAAAGAGCACCCACCGAGTGGGTCACAAGCCCCATCAGAAGGTCGTGGGGAGCACTCAGTACATTGAGCAGATGGTGAGCCTCCAACAGGAGGAGGCTGTGGAGAGTGCTCTGGAGTGGGTTGCCTACTCCCAGCAGGAGGTCTAGAGTTTGGACAGGCGTATGAGTGTGTGGCGGCCTTTGGACACCGTGTCCCTGTGCCAGAGAAGCTCCTTGACGAGGGGAGGATTGAGGTCAAGGACCTTTCTCCAGAGCCAACAGAGAGAGAAAGCCTTCCCCTGGAGCCAACGCCCTGAATTTGGATTTGTAATCTACTAGGCTGGGAGAAAATAAATTTCTCTTTGTTAAAGCCAGCCACTCATGTTATTTCTGTTATGGCAGCACTAGATGACCAAGACAATGGGGTTCTAAAAGCTCATTGGCTGATGGATTCAGACCAAGGATGGTTGAGATGTCTGTCTATTGGAGAGGTTGAGGCTGAAGGTCAATTCAGAAGAGAAGCCTCAGTCTGTGCCTAAGAAAGTTGTGATTTGGAGGAACTGAATTCTGGTACATAAAGAGCCAAAAAGCTCTACTGAGAGGCCTGCATCAGGACGCATGAGACCCATGGGAAACTGGGCATAATGTGGCATTATCACCAGCCTGACATCAGCTGTTTGAAGTTTGTTTTCCTCCCCATCCTCCATCCTCTTAATGGCTTCAGACTTTTGGCTACAGGCAGAGTGGTTGGGTAGTCCAGGGCTGCCAGAATTTACTGGGTCCTATCAGGATACACAACTCAGTCTTGAACAATGTATGTGGTCATGTCATGTACAGAAAGCACTTGGAACAGTGTCTGCCACATAATACACTTTCAGGAAATCTTGCTATTTTTAATATGTTATGATTGAAGAGACTTCAGAATTTGTACCAGGCATCTGATCACTCCTGAGGGATCGTAAAGAGGGCAGTGCTGAGAGCTCAGTGCATAGTGTCTTATGGGATTTCCCAGGAGAAACATCTGTAATAGTGAAAAACAGACCATCATTTCCTTTTAAACACACCTACTCTTCACTTATCACCTGTCTCATTATCTGACATTTCCCATTTATGACAATAGTAAAAAAATCTACTGTCTGACTATTTTGTGCCTTAACGATGTACATCTGGCAGTAACAAATGCTGAGGTGTGAGGCAACAGATTACTCTTGGTTGTGGTGGTTAAGGTGATGTGTCAACTTGGCTAGGCTGTGATTCTCAGTGGCTTGGCAGTTATGTAATATGTAATTTGGAAATTATATAATGATGTAGTCATCCTATATTTTGTGATCTAATGCCATCATCCTCCAATTTCACATAACACCGATTTTCATATGACCTGGTCTTTGGAACATAACCATGTTGATAAGTGAAGAACGGATGTATAAGATAGGAAAACAAATCTACTTGAAATTGTTCTGATTTATTTCAATATTTGCATTCAAGCCTGATGAGCTAAAAGGGAAGAGAAGCAATAAAAATAAATAAATAATAACAAGCTGAGAATTGAGTGAGGAAGTGAAAATTTTGAAATTGGAGACCAATATTGGCAGAACTCTAGTTTATATGCTTACTTTGTGCCAGGAACTATCTTAGTTGCTTTAACTCATCTAATGCTCTCACTTTAAGTGTGTGAAGCTGATACATTATTATCTCCATTAAACAGAAAGTTTAAGTCACCTGTCCAAATTCCCAGAGGTGGTATAGAGCAGAACTAGGATTTAATCCCAGGTACTCAAGCTCTGGAGTCCCTGCTATAAACCTCTATGCTATGCAGTCTCTCACTTATGCCGCCTTCATCCTTAATACCACTTAGGTCCCACAGCATAGGATGTCGCTGTGCTGCTTGCTTCTTCTGAATTCTCAGGGATACAAAAAACATACCTTCGTTAACTGGAAATGAACATGACTAACATTGACAAACACCATCTACTCGCAGGTTGCTGAAATCAATTCATGTAAATTAGACGATACCACAATATCTTTAAAAGAGACTCATTCATTCACTTAACAAGTACTCACTGAATGCCTACTACATGGTAGGCACTGAGTTAGATATACAGGAGTGAACGGGGTGGTAAAGGTTATCCAATAGCCTCATGTGACTCTGGTGACACCTCTGGAAAAACAACTTTGATATTTTAAATATTGTGGATTATCTGATGCCAAAGTCACCCTAGCATGACACACCCCAGGCCTCAGGGGGCTGCCCATTTTTTACAGGAACCAACAAAAGGCAAATTAAAAAAATTGTATACACACACATCAGTTTAGTTATTTTGTACAAATAATGTAGACACACTCATATAAAAGAAAAATTGATCAACCAAATTAGAGGGGAAGAATGGGGATTGTGAAATTAAATTCATGTTTTTTTTTTGAAAATCCTACTTCAGAAACAGCATGTTTGTGGGTGCATTTGGAAAGAAAACAATGATTTGATATAAACTAATAGAAAAGAGTTTTGATCAAAGATTTCACGCACTGTGGTTTAAATGACCTCTGAAAGCATACTATCAGATAATTGGTTGGAGAAAGAGTGAAGGTTGCCATTCTATTATACAGTAATTTCATGTCAAAAAGGGATTAACTGTCTGGTCTCTTTCTGCTCTTCATAGTTGTGGTCAATGAATTGATCTGACACTGAAAATTAATGCCTGCCATATATTTTGTGTGAAGTGATGATACTATGCTCACCAGGTTGTCAAGGCAAGCTGTTACCCTCACTGAGAAATCTATCTTACAAAAAATGGAAAAGTCTGGATGTTTTATCAGTCAACCATAATTTCCTTGCAGCAATGAAGTTCCACGTACCTAGCCAGAAAAACAAAGCTATCTTGAGTTTTTGCTACCCGAGAGAACATAGCCGAAACTGTTTACACATGACATTGTGCTAAATTAAGCAACAGAGGAAAACACTGATGAATGGCCCATGCTTTCTCATACAATAGCCAGCACAGAATCCTCTAGAAATTTAGGATGTATGAAATTCTAATTTTGCTCAAGCACTTGACCCGTTAACAGTTAGTTGGATCATAAGATGGGCTCAGCTTTCTATTTTCTTTTTTTGACTTACCTGAAAAATGTAGATAACACTATTCTGGAAAGATGTTAGAGGTAAATAAGGCAATGCATGTAACATGAAATTGTTACAAGGGAAAAAAAAAGTGATCTAAAGGCTAAGTACTCTGAATGAGAATTTTTACCCGATCTTATTGTTAATGAAGCAAATGAGTGCCACTAAAGAAAGTTAACGTCAAATATCAAGTCCTTCATTTGAGAGATGCAAGGTAATTTTTGGCTAGGATTGAGCAAGACAGAATCTGAAAGTCAATGTTTGTGATCAAACAGTAAAGCATTCTTTTATTAATTTGAAAATGTATTGATTAGCCTTTACTTTGTTTTTCCTTTGCCTTTATTTTTCCCTTTGGAAAAATGTACAGTCAGCTGAAAAATACTCACTTAGATAATGATAAAAGCCCTGGTGGTGTAGTGGTTAATAGCTCGGCTACTACCCAAAAGTTCAGCAGTTTAAATCCACTAGCCACTCCGCGGAAACCCTATGGAGCAGTTCTACTCTGTCCTACAGGTTCGCTATGAGTTGGAACTGACTCGATGGCACCTATCACCCACACAACCAGATAATGATAAGGGGTCCCTGGTTGGTATAAACAGATAAGTGTTTGACTACTAGCCAAAAAGTTGGCTTTTGGAACCCACCCAGAGGCTCCTTGGAAAAAGTCCTGGTGATCTGCTTTCCAAAGGGCACAAGCTTGAAAACTCTATGGAGCAGTTCTACTCGGCACACATGGGGTCGTCATGAGTCCAAGCTGAGTTGACAGCAACAACAACGATAGCAGATAATAAGGGCAATTATTATTTAATGCATGCCTGATAATCATTCCACTTATATGTCGAATATAAAATTTTAAATATTAAGCCAAATACCTACATCTTCCTCTTTTACTAACATCTGGTGGCAAAATGGTTAAGCTGCTCAGCTGCTAACCGAAATGTTGGCAGTTCAAACTTACCCTGCAGCTCTGCAGGAGATCGACCTGGTAATCTGTTTCCGTAAAGATTACAGCCAAGAAGACCCTATGGGGCAGTTCTACCGTGTCACCGGGGGTTGCTATTAAGTCAGAATTGACTCAAAGGCACCCAACAACAACACTTAATGACAGGCAGTTTCTTTTTAAATACAAAATATTATTGAGTAGCATAACTTAAAATGTATTTTTAATTTTTGAAGATATTGACTGCCTTTCAAGAGGCATAATTTTCTTCTGCTTGCATTATGCATTTTTATACTTTATTACACAAGTTTCTACTTCACTAATTACAGATTGGTAAATGATCAAGAGAACTAATAAGGTCATGCAGATTTTTCTTTAAAAAATTCTGTTCTAATGTTAATAAAAGGAGCAAAGTTACAATGTCAATTGAA
Organism: Loxodonta africana; assembly: GCF_030014295.1. Taxonomy (NCBI): domain Eukaryota; kingdom Metazoa; phylum Chordata; class Mammalia; order Proboscidea; family Elephantidae; genus Loxodonta; species Loxodonta africana. The sequence goes on from NC_087352.1 coordinate 81,419,693, forward strand.
GAACTGTATTCTTTTTTAGACACTTGTTCTTAATGATGAGTTATACTTGAGGAAGACAAATACTGTTCTTTCCTAAAGAACTCATTTTTCCCCCATGATGGCACCTTGAAGTCTATGATTTGTCACAACTCTCGGCAGGAAGTATAATGGCCAAACATGCCTTAACATGTCATTTATTCAAGCAACAGGGTCTAAGTTCTTGGGTGACAAAATTTCTCAGACTCTGGTTTGCCCTTGGCCAGTATTTTAGCCAATGGTAATAATGAAAGAATGAAGTTTGAGGTCCCAGATGTGCTTTATTCTAGGGTAATGTTCGGAGTCACCTAGTTTCATCCTGTGACAATAAATATTAGATGCCATTCAGTAGTAAAACAATAACAACAACAATACCTTAACTCATCCCTTTTGAGTCAGTTTCGACTTATGGTGACCCCATGTGTGCAGAGGAGAACTGCACTGCATAGGGTTTTCAGAAGTAGATCATGAGGCTTTCTTCTGAGGCGACTCGAGATGGATTCAAGCTGCCAACGTGTCAGTTAATAGTCGAGTGCTTAACTGTTCACACCACCCAGGAACTTCACACCTTAGCTACTTTTCCACATATATAAGAAGGAGCCTGAAACTCTAAAAAGATCCCTTTCCATATATGGTGAAAGGTCCTGTCTTAGTCAGCTAGTGCTGCTGTAACAGAAATACCACAAGTGGATGGCTTTAACAAAGAGAAATTTATTTTCTCACAGTCTAGTAGACTAGAAGTCCAAATTCAGGGTGTTAGCTCCAGGGGAATGCTTTCTCTCTTTGTTGGCCCTGGAGGAAAGTCCTTGTCATCAAACTTCCCTGGACTAGGAGCTTCTCTGAGCAGGAACCTTAGGACATGCTCTGCTCCTGGCACTGCTTTCTTGGTGGTATGAGGTCCCCAACTCGCTGCTTGTTTCCCTTTCATCTCTTGTAAGATAAAAGGTGGTGCAGGCCACACCCCGGGGAAACTCCCTTTACATTGGATCAGGGATGTTATCTGAGCAAGGGTGTTACATCCCACCCTCATCCTCTTTAACCACAGGTGGAGATTATGATTTATAACACATAGGAAAATCACAAAATGGAGGACGACCACACAATACTGGAAATCATGGCCTAACCAACTTGACAGATATTTGGGGGGAACACAATTCAATCCATGACGGGTCCCCAGAAAAAAAATTTACATAAAAAATAAATCTGTAATTTTCTTTACATTTTCAGAGTTTCTAGCCCAAGTTGGAGCTCCTGGTGTAAAGAAAAAGGTTGTTGTGTGGTTAGATGCCGTTGAGTCGATTTCAACTCATAGCCACCACATGTGACAGAGTAGAGCCGCCCCATAGGGTTTTCTAGGCTGTAATCTTTATGGAAGCAGATGGCTGGGTCTTTCTCCCGTGGAGCCACTGGGTGGGTTCAAACCACCAACCTTTCAGTTAGTAGCTGAATACTTAACTGTTTCACTACCAGGGCTCCTTAAACAAAAAAGTAGCTTTACAGAAATCAGAAATTCTCATGAATACACTGAAAACCATGGTGGCTCATTGTGGTTGGCAAGAATGGAAATAAAGTCAGTAGGCTTGAGATCCTTCGTCTAGAAGAAAAACCACCAGGAAGGAATCTTATGAGTCCTTTCCAACAACGTGCTATCTAACACAAGTCCTCTACCTTGATAACATAGGATATGTACATTACTTTTTTCATTTTGTCATCAAAGCTTTTCTCTCTTAAGTCATACTGTATCTTCCAGCAGTTCAAGTGTCCTTCAAGCACAATTTTAAAAACTTCAGTTTGGAAATGTTACCAGTATCCAACTTTCCCCAAGTCTGCATAAAAATGAGCAATCTAAAGTGCTGTCAATATACTCATGAAAAATCACTTAAATATTTGATGAAGAACAGTGCAATGCACTTGATTTTATGTATAAACATTGCAGACAATTTTAATTGTTGTTCTATCAGTCAATGTTTCTCTATGACCTTCAACAGATTATTTAATACTTTTCTCCGCGGTTTAAAGAAATTATCGTCACTCAAATGCCTAGGCACATTTGGAAATGTCCAGAACACCCCTAAAATCATCTGCACCTTCTTTCATACATTTCACCAGCACACAGCACCTGCTTAAAGCTCGATGACGTCCCTCGCATGCAGTGCACACCCACCTGGGTGCAATTTCAGAGAGAATTTCCTACACTATTTAAAATGCTTCTTTCTCTCATTTCTTTCTCCAGGATTTTCTTACATGTCTTCTCTCTTTTCTTTTTCAATGTTTTTATTATAAACACTCTAATATAAAACTTTAAAAGCTTCCTGTTTGATTTGAATTTTGAACACTAATCTCTATGAAATGGTATGGTCCTTCTCACCTTTGATTTGTCAAATTACAGGGGAACCAGCTCAGTTAACACAGCAACTTAGTTTCCGTGAAATTAAAGGAAACCTCTGTGGGTCCAGGCAGGCTCTGTTGAACAAGCAAGTTAATATAGTGGAAAGAGCATAGGGGTCAAATTGCTTGGATTCAATTAAATTCTGGCCCTGCCTTCTCCTACTCAGGCAACATGAAGCCAAATTTATTGCCCTGTCCCAAGGCTTGGTATGCACATTTTAATAATGACAATAACAATATTATCAGTTCCATAGAATTATTGGGAGATTAAATAAGATATTACATTAAAAAAAATACTTTGTAAATGGAAAATGACCATACAAATATTGCTCTAAATTGTTTTTGTCTTTTTTTTTATTCTCCATATACAGATTGGAGAATAAAGAGAAACTAAGGAGTTGAAGGAAACCCTGGTGGTGTAGTGGTTAAGAGCTATGGCTGCTACCAAAAAGATCCGCAGTTCAGATCCACCAGGTGCTCCTTGGAAACCCTATGGGGCAGTTCTATAGGGTTGCTATGAGTCGGAATCAACTCAATGGCAACAGGTTTGTTTTTTTTTTGTTTTTAAGGAGTAGAAGAAAACATAACCTACTCCTGCAGATAATTATACCACCCTTTCCTCATGGTACAGCACAAGGATTTTGAAACCCTGGTGGTGTAGTGGTTAAGTGCTACAGCTGCCTAACCTAAAGGTCAGCAGCTCAAATCCACCAGGCACTCCTTGGAAACTCTACGGGGCAGTTCTACCCTGTCCTATAGGGTCGCTATGAGTTGGAATTGACTCAATGGCAACGGGTTTGGTTTTTGATTTTGTATATATTTGGATTTTATTTGTTGGCTAGGCTTTCAAGTAGGGACTTGGGTAGGGGTGGAGGAATTTTTTTTTTTTTTAGAATATATTGTCCTTAACAAAGTGTGATCTCTTACCTGGTATACATGTCATTGGCCTTCATTCTATCACCTCTTCTTCTATCTCATTTCCACACAAGTGAAATATCTACTGTGATACCTGACCTAGATCTGAACAGCAGAGCTATTTGAGTTAGAGCATAAAGTCTGTCTAATATTATCTATTTTTTTCCCTATATCAGAGTGATACCTCCTGAACATTACTTCCATACTTCAGGGTCCATAATATTTGTGATCCTTTTTTTACACTTACATGATCATTGTCCCCTTTGTTAAACCTCTATTCTCTCACATAAGGCTGTGTTAACTCAAGTTACCCTCATTAAAGCCATCATTGGTTGACTCACATCTTTACCCAGGAGCCAGGTTTCAGGTTATCTTGGCCCATTTGATAAAGTTAATCAAGCCCTTCTTTCATAGGCTCCTCTTGACTTGCCTCTTAATCATTAGTGTTCCGCTGAGTCAGTCTTCAGCTTCCTTTTCTCATTGCAGACACGGATACTCAATGAGTTCATTGTCTTCCTGGCTTTAACTGAAACTTATACAATGAAAATTCTCAAATATTTATCTCCTGAGTGATATGTCCCGTGTTCCCACTGTCCAGCGTTGTTGTTAGGTGCCATGGTTCTGGCTCACAACCACCCTATGTCCAACAGAATGCTATGCTGCCTGGCCCTGCACAATCCTCATGATCGTTGTTATGCTTGAGCCCATTCTTGTAGCTTTTGTGTTAGTCCATATCCTCGAGGGTCTTCCTCTTTTTCGCTGACACTCTACCAAGCATGATATCCTTCTTCAGGGGCTGATCCCTCCTGATAACATGCCCAAAGTATGTGAGATGAAGTCTTGCCATCCTCATTTCTAAGGAGCATTCTGGCTGTGTTTCTTCCAAGACAGATTTGTTTTTACTTTCGGCAATCCTTGGTATATTCAATATTCAATATTCTTCACCAACACCGTAATTCAAAGACATCAATTCTTCTTCGGTCTTCCATTGCCCAGCTTTTGCGTGCATATGAGGTGATTGAAAACACCATGGCTTGGGTCAGGTGCACCTTAGCCCTTAATGTGATATCTTTGCTTTTTAATACTTATAAAGAGGTCTTTTGCAGCAGATTCACACAATGCAATATGTTGTTTGATTTCTTGACTGCTGTTCCATGGCAGCTGATTGTGGATCCAAGTAAAATGAAATCCTTAACAACTTCAATCTTTTCCTGATTTATTATGATGTTGCTTATTGGTCCAGTTGTGAGGGTTTTTGTTTTTTTATGCTGAAGTGTAATCCATACTGAAGGCTGTAGTCTTTGATTTTCCTCAGTAAGTGCTTCAAGTCCTCTTCAGTTTCAGCAAGCAAAGTTATGTCATCTCCATAACACAGGTTGTTAATGAGTCTTCCTCCATCCTGATGCCCCAGTCTTCTTCATATAGTCCAGCTTCTCCGATTATTTGCTCAACATACACATTGAATAGGTATGGTGAAGGGATACACCCTGATGCACACCTTTCCTGAGTTTAAAAACTCCAGTGACTCCCACTTATCTGGAGGATAAAGACTATCTCCATTAGCAATTATTCTCAGCATATGTCTAGATTTATGCCTCTTCCATCTTATGCATTTTTCTTTGCAGTATATGGTATATGGCTGCCTTTTCTACTTACCTTTCAAGGCTTTGTTCAAATGAGTTTCTTTTTAACTCTCTAATCACTTCTTACCCTGAGCTCCCTTGGTATTTAGAACAAAGCTCTGTAATTGTTGTGGTGAGTATATTTTCTGAATCAAAAATGGAAATATGTTACAGCTATGAGTGTGTTTAATGGGACAACAGGACAAAATATTTGAAATAAGTACTGTCCCAATAATCCAGTAAGATTAAACACTGTAAAATAGCATGTATCATAACCAAATAAAGAGAAGTGTAGGGTTTTTTCATTTTATTTTGTTTTGTTGTCATATCTATCTCTCCCACTAAACTATAAGCTCCACAGTAAAATAACTAACTTTTATTCAGAGTTTCAATTTTCCCAAGGTCGATCACAAGTTCTGGCATGTTACAAATGCTCAATAAATGTTTGTAAAGAAAAAGAATGGCAAAAAAGTAAATGGAAAAAAGTGCACATACTGTTTCAGTTGTTTAGAAAAGTATTTTAATTTCAGAGTATGAGTCCTTCTGTGACCTATTGAATTTGACTTGGGAACAAAACTCAATTTTTCTTCATAGACTGTACCTCTAATACTGGCCAAGTGCCATAAAACTTCCAACAATTTCTCCTTTCTCCTCAGTCTTAGTGAATGGTCTTGCTTCTTATTCCCTGGAAGAATGGAGAAGAAAATTTCCCCACGCTCTCATCACTGTCTGCCAACCTAATTTCATTTGTGTGTGTAGCTCTGCCTTCCTTCCTGTTGAAATGAACTTTGAGTGCACTATTTAGTCCTTCCCCTGGGACACTGGGTACCATCCCCTCTTGACTACTCAAGGACAGCACTCCTGCTGGTGTTCCCTCTCTCACCTGTGTCGTAATTCTACCAAATAACCTACTGGATAATTCCCTTAATCAAATAAACTTTCTAAAACAACTCAATTAAAAAAAAAACAAGCCTCCCTTGTCCAATGTTCCTCAAGAGGTTGTTGTTAGTTGCCTTCAAGTCAGCTCCAACTCGTGGAGACCTTAAGTATAACATAAGGAAATATTACCTGGCCTGGTACCAAGCCATCTTCATGATCATTGGTATGTTTGAGTTCAATGTTGTGGCTATTGAGTCAATCCATCTTTCATTGCCAATGACCCTCTACTTTACCAAACAGGATGTTCTTTTTTAGCAACTGGTCTTTCTTGATGATGTGTCCAAAGTAAGTGAGCCAAAGTCTTATTATCCTTGCTTCTAAGGAACATTCTTGTATTTTTTCTAAAAGTGGTTTGTTCATTCTTCTGGCAGCCCATACCAAAAAAAAAAAAAAAAGCCAAACCCAGTGCTGTTGAGTCAATTCCAACTCATAGCGACCCTATAGGACAGAGTAGAACCTGCCCATAGAGGTTCCAAGGAGCGCTTGGCAGATTTGAACCACCAACCCTTTGGTTCGCAGCCATAGCACTTAACCACTACACCACCAGGGTTTCCAAATGGTATATTCAATATTCTTCACCAATGCTATAATTCAAATGTCAAGAGGTATCACCCCGCTTTTCATTCCTCTTTTCTGCAGAACTCGAAGAATTGCCTATCTTTAATCTCCCTATCTCCTATGCTCCAATTCTCTCTTGGTTTCACTCGAATCAGTTTTTAATCTCCAGCAATCCACTAGAAGATCTCCTGTCAACATCAAATATGATTTCCACATCACCATTTCAAAGTCCTTTTGGTTCTCATCTTACTCAATTAGCATCATTCAACAAAGGTAATCTCTCCATTTTTGGAGCACATTTTATTTGGACTCCAGGATACCATTCTTTCATGATTTTCCTCCTTTCCTTCCCAAGATCCTTGCTGGTTCTACCTTTCCTCCCATATTCCAAATATTGGAGTGCCCTAAGGTTCAGGCTTCCCCTTCTTGTCTACCTTTACTCACCCCATTGACGCTCTCATCCATTCCAATAGCAATGAATTCCATCTGTAAACCAATGACTCTCAACTTTATATCTCTCACCCTGACCTTATCACTGAACTCCAGGCACATTCAAACAACTGCCTACTTGAAATTTCACTCAGATGTCTAATAGACATTTTACATGTTCAAAATTGAGCTCTGTCTCCCTTTCACTTGACCTATAGTCTTTTTATTCCAGCTACTATCAACTCCATTATATTAGTCACTAGTCCCAAAAACCATGGAGACATCTATGAGTTTCTCTTTCACTCACACCTCATATCCAAATGAGACAACTTCTCACTATTCTCACTGCTACTTTGCTAATCTAAGTTACAACACTTACACCATCTCAATGGTCTCCTAACTTGTTTCATTGCTTCCATCTTTGCCCTCACTGACCTTTTCTTAACATAATAGCTAGAGTGATCCCTCAAACATAAGACCATGTCATTTCTTTATTCAAAACCCTCCACTGACTTCTCATTTCACTCAGAATGAACCCCCAAATTCTTGCTATGGCTCCAATAGCCTCGCTTCTCAACACCTCTCAGGACATGATAATCTCTTACCATTCTTCCCTCTCTCACTCAGCGCTGAACACATTGACCTCCTTTCCTTGTCTTGGTGTAGCCTCAGGGTCTTTGTACTTGTTCTATCTGCCCAGAAACCTTTTCCCTTATATCCACATTGCTTATTCCTTTTCTTCCCCCAGGTAGAAATATAAATTTATTATAGAAATGTTAATCAATAACTTCAAGTTAATAATACCCTTCATCTTTCTATATCTCATTACCTTATTTCACAGCAGTTGTCACCTTAGAAACATTTCGTATTTCTGTCAGACTTACAGCATTAGAATGTGATGAGGGCTAGGGATTTATCTGTTTTTATTTGTTGATGGTTTTCTTGGACCTGTATGAGTGCCTGGTATCTACTAATATTTGATGCATAAATTAAATGGATGACATTGTAGATTTAGAACTATGTAAGAGAAATTTTAAAAAGGGAACAGCATCACAATTTCTGGTAAAACTACTCAAAAGGACTAATGGTGGCCTACAATTTCAATAATCTGAAGAGGACAGCACAGGCATTTTACCTCACATTTTGTTCAGAAATAAACATTAAGAGTAATTTAATTAAAAAAAAAAGACAGTGATTCTACAAGGACAATTAAGCACCTGAAAAAGAGAAAGACTAGAAAACTAAAAGGAACTTAATGACTAAATCAATATCTCTATTTGATCTTAGCCTCTGATCAACATGGTCCTGCCAGTTGACCCCATGGAGATCATTAGGAGAGTGTTTGCTTTTGCTACCACTCTCATAAATGCTAGTGATAGTCATGCACAGACCGAGAGGTGGTTAGTTTATAGCTGAGAATTGGTTCCTATTTCTGACAGATTAACTGGACCAGTGGTTTTCAACCACTCTTTCCCCCACAGCAAGATGTCACGTAACATTTACCTGAGTTACATACTCACTTCACTTTCTTGAGTTTGCTGGGTAAGTAATATAGTCTACAGATTCTGTGCAATTCCCAAAGCACTAGCTAAACACCCCACCCCAGAGCCATTTTATCTCACTATTTACATACAATTTGAGGCCCGAAATTGTTTTTCTAGGCAAACCCTGTTATTTTTGAGATAAGAACACTGAGTCTGCAGACAGTAAGCGACATACCCAAGTTCACAGAGCTAAGAAGTCAAAGATTTAGGAGATCTAAGAGATCCAAACCCATTGCCATCGAGTTGATTCTGATTCACGGTGATCCTGTAGGACAGAGTAGAGCTGCCCCATAAGGTTTCCAAGGCTGTAATCTTTAGGAAGCAGACTGCTGCACCTTTCTTCAGCAGAGTGGCTGGAGGGTCCAAACTGCCGAACTTTTGGTTAGCAGCCAAGCACTTAACCACTGGAAGACATATTATTGGCCTGGCATATATTTCTTTCATCAAAATCATCCCTAAGCCTTGGGCAGCCCAGTCCTCCCTGTGTTAAGTGTTGGACTTTGAATGCCCATTACATTGTGAATTCCGTGCACCACCCGTTACTTCCCAGAATATGAGTTCAAAGTTGTGAATAATAGCCAGATAACTGTTAAAACAAAGATGCTACAAACCCCAGAGTTCATGCTGGGATTTAATCCAGCTGAGAGAATCCACAGGGCTCTTTTGCAGTTTGGAGTTTTGTCCTTCAGCCCTTTTGTGCATTTCTTGCAACAACATATACTTTTAGCTTTGCAAGATTACTGGTCTACCTCTACATGTAGATAAAAGTGACTATTTATGGGATGTGATTTTGGGGGTAGAAGGTTATAAGCATTTTCCACTCCCACTGTAAAATATCTTCTTAGTTCATTTTCTGTGGTAACTGAAATTCTCTCCTTCACTCCCTTGTGTTATAAAATGTAATTCTAGATGGTTTCCACAAGCTGAGTGTGGAGGTGCAGAGGGAAGTCACATACTTACCCAGTAGTTGCAAACTATCATCTTATGGACAAGATTATGGATATCTAGCCCAACGAAAACCCTGAGAAATGGTCCAAACATCTGTTCTAGGCTCTTTTCTGTTCTCATACTAGGATTTATTGCACCTGACTTCATACTCTATCACAGCCTTAATCATTTCTGATATGCCGATGATTCCCTTATCTAAATCTGCACTGTAGACCTCTCTTTTAAATCCGCAATCTACAAATCCAACTAACTAATCCATTTCACATGCCTCTTAGACTCAAAAAGCCACAACTGAGCTCCACCCATTGACAAACCAGTCTGCCCTCCAAAATATCACCATTATATGTCAATAGATAGAGAACAAAAATTTCTTCTAAAATAATACTATCTCTGAAGTATTTGAAGACATTACAGAAAAAAAAAAAAGACCACAAACTAAGCTTTTAAAATAAAACTTATAAAATCTATATTAACTAAATCACAGGAGGGAAGATGCAAGAGCTCACCATGCAACAGCTGGACTACCATCACACCACAATTCCTTGATGCTTTAAACAAAAAGTGTAGGTTTTACTTTTATATATAGAAATCCTCCAAGAATTGTGTTGTAATTCCAGTTCCCACAAGAAGCCCTGTGCCATTGCCCCAGCTCTTGGTCTGGCTCCTGGGCTCTGGAATCTTTGTCCCTCTAGCTCTCAATCCGTCAGTTGCTAATTTCTGGTTTTCCTGATTATATGGCTTTTTACCTTTTTAAAAATATTTGTAATGAGTTTCTCGTATTAATCTCTTCTGTTGAACTACTTATTCTGACTTCTATTTTCCTGACTGGGTCCATACGAAAATATTGTAAAAGCAAAGAAGAAAACAAACCAAAAAGCATTCTACCAGAAACATAAGGCACAGTAGAAAACAGGGCCACAAAGCAGGAAGAAATTTTAACTTTGTATTTTAAAATGAGCTAAAAGAAATTAAGAAAATAATAGAATTCACATCATAACTGCATAGATAGAGGTAGAAGCTCATATATGGTATAAGTTAAACATGGGAGGATATGAAAAGATCTTCCAAAGCTACAGAAATATTTAGACAACAAAAAGAAAAAAAAAAATTCTTGAGAAATGAAGACTGAGCTAAAAGGAAAGCAAAAAGTAAACATCATGGGAAAAAGTATAAAGGAAAAAGAGAATAGAAAGAATAAAAATTAAAAAAAATACTCAACTAGAAATAAAAGATTAAAAAAATTAAGAGGAAATGATAGATACACCCTTTCTTCACTCATCGATATAGTTAGGTTCCAAAGACCAGGACATTATGTGAAAATTGGAGTTATGCGAAACTGGAGGATGACCACATCAGATCACAAAATGTAGAATGATTACATCATTACATAACTGCCAAACCACTGAGAATCATGGCCCCACCAAGTTGATACATAACCTTAACCATTACAGCCAGCATCTCTCTGACCTTGGACCTCAACATTCATTATTACCAGATGCACATCGTTAATGGGCAAAATAGTCAGATTGTAGATTTTTTACTATTGTCATAAACGTGGAATGTTGGATAACAAGATAGTCAATAAGTAAGGAGTAGGTGTATAGAAGACAGGCAAAGAATATCAAAGTTACAAATAACGGAGTAGTCAAAGAAGAAAAAAACGCACTAAAGCAAAATAAATATTATAAATTATAATTCACGATGCTTCTGAAATAAAATAAGACTTGAATATTCATATTCAAAGAGTATCCTGTGTGCTTGGGAAAATCAATCCAGAAGTTAACATCTGGAGTAAAACTAAAGGATTTTAAACATAAAGAAGAAAATCCTGTGCACATTCTGAAAGACAAAACAGAAAAAAAAAATCCAAATCATTGATGAAGAAAGAAAATCATATTAGTGTCACAATTTTTAATGGCACCATTTTATGGCAGATTACAATGGAGAAATATATTTCAAATATTCAAGCAAAGGAAATGTGAACTGTATATACATATACAATTTTTTTGCCTTAAAAAAAATTTTTTTTAATACAAAAATACTCATACACCATTTTCCAAACACAACTTGCCAGTTTAAATGCTATCTTTTCCCTAACTGGCAGTTTTCAAATCTACATTTCAGTATATTCCCCCAGGAGTGAACTTCAAGTTTTCAAATCTAACTATCAAAGCTGGTGGCCGCACTGGTATTCCTAACGGGCGCTATCACCTGGGTTTACATCGTAGAGGAAGTTTAAATTTATATTTAATTTCTGACAGGACAGTTCACATCTCAACAGGGTATGGGATACGCGAGGCCCAGTGGGACAGTGTCTCACTGATCAGCGAACATTCACCGAGGACTCCTTACTGGGGTTCTTGAGGGACCAGGACATTTGGCAACTGACAGTTTTTTGCATTAACTTTGGTGGAACAGGTTTAATTCCTAAAGATGAGGTAGTTCTGGAAGATGGGTGATAGTCATAGTTTAAAGCCCACAAACTTATAGTTACAAATGTAAAAGTATTCACAAGATATTATTTCTACATCCTTTCCTAGAACATCTATTACAGGAAGAGCTTCAGACAACTAAGAAATGACTAGAAAGTGTTTGCCATTTCCTTAACTTCAAAGGCAAGTATATGTTGAGGATAAAAGTGACAGAGCACTGTATAGTTTTATATGATCTGATAATATAAATGTAATGCAACTAACAAAAAATGGGGAGACAAGAGAGAGGATATGAAAAGTAAAATGCGCTCACTGATTGCCTCATAGTTATTAACCAAACCAAACCCATTGCCATCGAGTTAATTCCGACTCATAACAATCTTATAGAACAGAGTAGAACTGCCCCCATAGGGCTTCCAAGAAGCACCTGGTGGATTCAAACTACCAACCTTTTGGCAACCAGCTGTAGCTCTTAACCACTATGCCACCAGGGTTTCATAGGTATTAACTGGGAGTTTTTAAAAGGATATTGCCTTAAGTTTTGTATTGGGGAAGAAAGAGAAGACAATGAAAAAAATAATTACTAACTAATTTCAATTTTGCTCATAGTCACCATCTACAAAAGAGTTGACCAAGAGTAATTTATAAATGAATTAGTATAAAAATAAACAGAATAGAAATATAAACCTTTCCCAAATAACAAAATAAATAAATAAATAAAATGGACCGTATGTCCATTACCACAAACCATATTGATCCTAATAATAAATGCAAATGGCTGTAACTCGCCCATTAAAAGAAAAAGATTTCTATACTGGTTAACAAAACAAAATTCATCTCTGTGCTATATGAAAACACATTTAAAACAAAGGAATTCAGAACCTTTTTCATTTTAAAGGTAAATGCAAATCAAAAGAAAGAAAGATTGCAATATTGATATTAGGCCAAGTAGAATTCAGGCCAAAAAGTCTTAAATAAACAAAGAAGGAGATTTTATAATGCTAAAGAATATAATCCTTAAAAATAGGTAATAGTTATTACCTATATGCACCCAAACACTCAGCAATGACTTTTAAAAGAAAAATCTACAAGAGATGCAAGGAAAAATGGACAAAACCAACACTAATTGTAACAGACTTTAATAAACCAAACCCATTGCCATCAAGTCGATTCAGACTCATAAAAATCTAAGATCAAGTTGACAAAAATTAGTGAAGACAGAGAAGAGTTAAATATCAACAGGCTAAGTCTTACAACTGCATATGGAGCTCAGTCATCTCAGAAACAGGGTGGACATATTCTCGTCCTCAAAGAGTATGGAATCTTCATACCAACTGACCACTTCCTATTCTAGAAAATTTATAAATCTTAAATAGAGAAAGAATACAAAGAGCATTGTCTGACCACATTGCAATAAAACTAGAAAGTAATAAAAATATCATGAACAAAAAGGCCCTTAGTGTAGACATTTTTTTAAAGTGTTGTATTCAAAGGGAAATTGGAGATTTCATTCAAAGGGGAAATAAAATCAAAATTCTAAAATTTCTTGCAAGTAATAATAAAAATACATCTTATCAGAATGTATTGGCTATTGCAAAAGCGGTGCTTAGAGTAAAACCTGTCCCATTAAATAATTAAACATGACTCAAAAGCTATAAAAAGAAATAGATAAGTAAAACAAAAGAAAGCAGGGGGAATTGAAAAGAAGAGAAAATTAGAAATTAATGAATAAAACAATAAAATAATGGGATAAATAACTGGTTTTTTGAAAAAATATAAACAGAAAGACAAACTACTAGCTAATCTAATTTTTAAAAAGAAGTGATGGAAACACAAATACACAGAATAAAAAATGACGGGAAAAATCGTAAGGGAGAAAATAAAAATAATCCTAATGCATAGTTTTGTGCACTACATGAAAGTAATTTGAACGCGTGGATAAGTGAAAAACTTTGTAAAATTTTATTTACCAAAATTGACTCCTGTAGAGATAGAAAGTCTGAAGAGACCAATTTTAATAGAAGAAATAGACTTGTCAAATAACCAAACCCTTTGCAGTCGAGTCTATTCCACCTCATACGGACCCTATAGGACAGAACAGAACTGCCCCATAGGGTTTCCAAGGAGCGCCTGGTAGATTTGAACTTCTGATCTTTTGGTTAGTAGCCCTAGCTCTTGTCAAATAACAGCATGGCACAAAATTGTAATACTCAAGTTCTCAGGGGCACTATCAAAGCCTTCAAAATCAATCAATCTCAAAGCTACTTAAACAATTGTAGAAAATAGAGAAAAAAGAAAACCTGCAAGTTTGTTTTCATGAAGAAGTATAATATTGATGCCAAAAGTTGATAAAGATGGCACACACATGAAGCAAAATAACAAAGTAGTTTCCATTATGACTAAACAAACAAAAACCTGTTGCCCTTTGGTCAATTCCGACTCACAGCGACCCTATAGGACAGAGCAGAAGTGCCCCATAGGGTTTCCAAGGAGTGCCTGGTGGATTCCAACTGCCGACCTTTTGGTTAGCAGCCAAAGTCGCTGAGCCACCAGGGTTTCTATGAGTCAGAGTGGATTGCATGGCAAAAGGTTTGTTTTGGTTTCGTTTTGGGCCCTTTCTATCCTTCCCACCTGAGAGAGGCCCTGTGCCTGTTCCCAGCCTAGAGCTTCTGGCAGAAAAATTGGCTCAGTTGGCAACTTTATCCAAAGCTGGTCCTGACCAGGTGCTTTGTGGTTCTGCCATGGTACCTCCCCAGACACTCGTACAGGAGACACATTTGTGGATATTGCTTGTTTGTTTTTCCCACGTGGGAATAATCAGGGATGCAGGGAAGGCAGCTACAAAGCATCAGGCTGATACCTGTATTTTTATCTGATCTTACATTAACCAAATGAAGTAGATCTTATTATCTGTGTCTTACAGATTAGACAAAAGAGGATTGGAGAGACTAAGTCACTTGACCAAGTCGTACAGCTACGAAGTGGTGAGTTCCAGATTTGCAAACCTATTCCGTCTGGCCCATAGCATGTCTTGTTTCCTTTTGTCCCACAGTCTCTCAAAGCATGAACATGATCACAGTTTTAAATCTGTGACGGGATCAATGAAATGATGTTAACACAAAATGTTTAAAAACAAACGTTTTTTAAGAGACATTTTTGTTGAGGTGGAAGCATCCTGGGATCTTTGTTCCTAAAGCACTTACTCCAAGTTTTGACTGCTGAAGTGCAAATCCGCTCAACCATGCTTCCCTACTTACTGAAGTGTGTGCTGCCCTCTTTTGGCACAGAGGAAACACTACATCAAGCTTTGCGTTGGCTCAGCACATGGGTCTGAAACCAAGGATGTAAGAATTCAATTCTTCTGCCTGATACCAGAGATTTGCAGTAAGTCTGGTTTCTTTCTTTCTGTCTTATCTCCTGCCAGAATTAACTTATGAACTTTAGTTCCCTTATTTGCTAATCTCACCTCCCTTTGCCATTCCTATTGATGCACTTACGGTTTAACAGAGGCATCGAGAAAAACTAAGGCGATGCCTGCCTCAACGTAAATCCAGATTAGAAGCTACATGTGTGCTAGAGTCAGGGACATATTAGTCCCTGTTGTTGGCACATAATACTTCCAGGAATTACAGATGACTGATAAATAAACTTCTGATTCCATTGTTCTCTCCTGTGCTATAAGACAGATTCGCAATAAAACAAACAAACAAAAAAACCAAACCCAGTGCGGTCGAGTCGATTCCGACTCATAGCGACCCTATAGGACAGAGTAGAACTGCCCCATAGAGTTTCCAGTCGAACTGCCACCCCTTTGGTTAGCAGCCATAGCACTTAACCACTACCCTACCAGGGTTTGCGACACACAACCCTGATATTCGATCATTAATTTAATCATCCATTCACTAAAAAGGGACATATTAAATATCTATTTTGTTCCACCATGCTGTTGGGGGGGGGCGGTGAGTTTTTATAAGTGAGAATAAGCTGCTTCATCTTCAGAGGTAGAGATGGACATATGGACAAATAGTAGCAATGTAGACTAAATAATGCTCACACACTTACAATCCTTTTTTATAGAAACTCACGAGCCCTGGTGGCACAGTGGCTTAAGAGCTATGGCTGCTAACCAAGAGGCTGGCAGTTTGAATCCACCAGCCACTCCTTGGAAACGCTATGGGGCAGCTCTACTCTATCCTCTAGGGGCGCTATGAGTTGGAATCCACTTGATGGCAACAGGTTTGGTTTTTTCGGTTTATGGGATCTCAGAGAGAATTGACTAATCTGTGCCATGTGTGACAAGAGAGGTTAACAGAAGAGGATGGTCTTATCCTGCAGGATGAGAAAGGCTTTACATGACTGCAAAAAAAAAAAAAAGGGTAGAACATTTCAATTTGAGGAAACCACACACACAAAGACATCTATCTGCACAAAGAAATGAAGGTATGGAAGTACGAAAAACAAAATCAAAGAGCTCGGTTCCGTATGTTGGTCATGAAGAGTATTCAGGAAGCAGTGAGAGTTCAGTCTAGGACTACAAGCAAACAGTAATGGAGGGGATGACTTCCCTGTGTAAGGAGTCTGGACTATATCTCATGCAGATATATATAAAGATATTAGATAAAGAGAGAAGGAAGGTGGGAAACACTTGAAGAATGATAGTTTGAATCCATGACTTCTGTACTGAACCTATCTTATTCAATATAAACTAAAAATTTGGCTATTAGAAGGAGAAATTGATCCACATAAATACTAATTTTACTCTAGAAAATGTATGTTCTAGATGATATTTTCTGAAATCTTCTGGATTGATGGTCAAATTAAGTGACTAACTACCAAATTCCACTTAACAGTTTATTATGGAACCGGGACTTGGATCTTCAACATTAAGGTGAATTTAAGACATTCTGAAAGTGTCTTATGGTGAAAACAAATAAAAATAAATTTCCTCCCCCATATCTTCTACTCACTATCCTTCAAAACACATAAAGCTCTCCACTGCACTTGGTCAGTATAAAACAAGTTTCTGGCTATATTTTGTCTACTTTACATCAGCTTCATTGTTTTAAAATGAACTTTACTGCTGTATTATAGTATAATATATGGTATTGCTGTTAATGAAAAGTTTGGAGGTCTAAGTCCACACAGAGGCACCTCAAAAAAAAAGGCCTGGATATCTACTTCTGAAAAATTAGCCATTGAAAAGCCAACAGAGGCCAGAGGCGTAACTAGGGTATGGTGGGTATGCCAGATATTGCCCCAGCCCTGGGCATGTGGCGCCACTGAGCAGTTTCTATTAATCCGGTATCCACAGAAAATGGCGCCTATGGTAAGCACTGAAATTGCTCCCCGTCCAAACATCTGACACTTTTGAGATAACTTTACCATAATATCAGCTCAAAAATACAAGTCAAGTTCATTAATCTTTTAATTAACACATTACCAAGCTTGAAGAAAGACTTTGGGCCTTACCAGGTTAATAGAAACTGCTCGGTCTAGGGCCAGTGCAATACCCTAGATACACCACTGTATGGAGCACAGTTCTACTCTGACATACCTGGAGTCGCCATGAGTCAGAGTTGACTTGATGGCATCTAGTTACTGGTTAAAGATTCAGTATCAATTTTAACTAAATAAGTGTTTGTAAGTCCAGAAAGATAGCAAAACATTGCTGCTAATGGTTTTCTAGCCTAGGTGACGTGTTTTCCAGTCAAGGCCACTTTAAAACATCTCATCTTTACAAGTTCATCTGGTATCTGATTGCGGTAGCACCAATCATAAGTTAATTTGGTATTCAGATTAAACTTCCAGGCCTATTGTAGTTTATTTTAATGAGCTGAACAATAAATAAAAGCTTAAAACAATACTACCTTTCACACTCTCACATGTCTGTCAGTTTGTGACCAAAGACCAGATGAATTGTAGAATGACATCAAGGACATCATTCATGAAGAAAGCAAGAGGTCCTGAAAAAGACAGGAAAGAAAGAAAAAAACTAAATTAATGTCAGAAGAGACTGTGAAACTTGCTCTCAAACGTTGAGAAGCTAAAGCAAAAGGAAGAAATGATGAAGTAAAAGAACGGAACAGAAGATTTCAAAGCGTAGCTCGAGAAGACAAAGTAAAGTGTTATAATGACACGTGCAAACAGCTGGAGATAGAAAACCAAAAGGGAAGAACATGCTCAGCATTTCTCAAGCTGAAAGAACTGAAGAAAAAATTCAAGCCTTGAGTTGCAATAGTGAAGGATTCTATGGGGAAAATATTAAATGACACAGGAAGCATCAAAAGAAAATGGAGAGGCGGGGCCAAGATGGCGGACTAGGTAGATGCTACCCCGGATCCCTCTTGCAACAAAGACTCAGAAAAACAAGTGAATCGATCACATACATAACAATCTACGAACCCTGAACAACAAACACAGATTTAGAGACGGGAAAACGAACAAATACGGGGAAGCAGCGACTGTTTTCGGAGCCTGGAGCCAGCGTCCCAGTCAGGTAACCTTGGCGCCGGGCATCTGGGCCCAGGGGAGCTGAACTCATAAATCTTGTGACGGCGCAAACAAGGGGCACAGCCCTACCCCCCTGAACTGAACCCAGGAGGGGGCCCAGCTGGTCCGCGTGGGCGGTGTGGCAACGTGGCTGGTGGGAGAACTCCCCAGGAGGCAGTGACTGGTTTTGGAGCCAGGAGTGCTGCGTCCCAGCTGGGAACCCTGGCGCCGAGTATTTGACTGGGCACTGTCACAGCACAAGCACGGGGCACAGCCCTACTCCCTGAACTAACCCCGGGAGGGGGCCCAGCTGGTCCACAGGGGCGGCGCGGTGAAGCAGCTGGCAGGACGAGAAATCCCCGGGAGGCAGCGACTGATTTTGGAGCCGGGAGTACAGCGTCCCAGCAGAGGAACCTTGACGCTAGGCTTTGGATCGGCAGTGGAGGATCTGACCACGGCTTCAGCAGGCCAGACCCCTGGGGGCAATCTCCACACAGCCAACACACATAGGCGGCACGCCCCTCGGGAATCTCAGATATAATAGTCATTCCAAGCAAGACAAGCAACTCTGGCTATATTCCGAGGTGCTACTCTCCTATCTCTCTGATCCCTCCCCCACCCTCCCCAGTCGGCTTCATTAACATTGGAATTTCCTGAGCCAGAGGGAGAACAGCTCCAGCTCCACGGCGGCTTTGCTTCTCCCCCCCCCCTTTTTTTTTCTTTTGGTCTTTTCCTAACCCACTCTTCTGGCCTGAGAGAAGGAACCACAAAAGACCCAGGGACCAAAAATCCATCCCTGATTGGACTAAAAACACAGAACCAGCTACAGCCAAGCATATATGATCCAAATCTCGGACTTTCATCCTTACAGGGAACAAGGTGGCGGTTATAATCCAAAAGCAGTTCTGATAGGGATCTGACTGCATTTTTTTTTTTAGCGGAATTTCTGGAAAAACAAGTTTCCCAGTGAAAGCTCAGAGACAGCAGTCGATATCAAACCCCATAAAGAAGCAGACCATGACAGCTTCTCCAACCCCCCAAACAAAAGAATCAAAATCTTTCCCAAATGAAGATACAATCCTGGAATTATCAGATACAGAATATAAAAAACTAATTTACAGAATGCTTCAAGACATCAGAAACGAAATAAGGCAAACTGCAGAAAAAGCCAAGGAACACACTGATAAAACAGTTGAAGAACTCAAAAAGATTATTCAAGAACATAGTGGAAAAATTAATAAGTTGCAAGAATCCATAGAGAGACAGCATGTAGAAATCCAAAAGATTAACAATAAAATTACAGAATTAGACAACACAATAGGAAGTCAGAGGAGCAGACTCGAGCAATTAGAATGCAGACTGGGAAATCTGGAGGACCAGGGAATTAACACCAACATAGCTGAAAAAAAAAAACAGATAAAAGAATTTAAAAAAATGAAGAAACCCTAAGAATCATGTGGGACTCTATCAAGAAGGATAACTTGCGTGTGATTGGAGTCCCAGAACAGGGAGGGAGGACAGAAAATACAGAGAAAATAGTTGAAGATCTCCTGACAGAAAACTTCCCTGACATCATGAAAGACGAAAGGATATCTATCCAAGATGCTCATCGAACCCCGTTTAAGATTGATCCAAAAAGAAAAACACCAAGACATATTATCATCAAACTTGCCAAAACCAAAGATAAAGAGAAAATTTTAAAAGCAGCCAGGGAGAAAAGAAAGGTTTCCTTCAAGGGAGAATCAATAAGAATAAGTTCAGACTACTCAGCAGAAACCATGCAGGCAAGAAGGGAATGGGACGACATATACAGAGCACTGAAGGAGAAAAACTGCCAGCCAAGGATCATATATCCAGCAAAACTCTCTCTGAAATATGAAGGCGAAATTAAGATATTTACAGATAAACACAAGTTTAGAGAATTTGCAAAAACCAAACCAAAGCTACAAGAAATACTAAAGGATATTGTTTGGTCAGAAAACCAATAATATCAGATACCAGCACAACACGAGGTCACAAAACAGAACATCCTGATATCAACTCAAATAGGGAAATCACAAAAACTAATTAAGATTAATTAAAAAAAAAATGCTTATAACAGGGAATCACTGAAGTCAAAATCTAAAAGATCACAATAATCAAAAAGAGGGACTAAATACAGGTGGCATAGAACTGCCATATGGAGAGTGATACAAGGCGATATAGAACAATACAAGTTAGGTTTTTACTTAGAAAAATAGGAGTAAATATTAAGGTAACCACAAAGAGGTATAACAACTCCATAACTCAAGATAAAAGCCAAGAAAAACGTAACAACTCAACAAACATAAAGTCAAACACTACGAAAAGGAGGATCTCACAATTCACTAAGAAAAACGTCTCAGCACAAAAAAGTATGTGGAAAAATGAAATTGTCAACAACACACATAAAAAGGCATCAAAATGACAACACTAAACACTTATTTATCTATAATTTTGCTGAATGTACATGGACTAAATGCACCAATAAAGAGACAGAGAGTCTCGGACTGGATAAAGAAACACGATCCATCTATATGCTGCCTACAAGAGACACACCTTAGACTTAGAGACACAAACAAACTAAAACTCAAAGGATGGAAAAAAATATATCGAGCAAACAACAAGCAAAAAAGAAGAGGAGTAGCAATATTAATTTCTGGCAAAATAGACTCTAGACTTAAATCCACCACAAAGGATAAAGAAGGACACTATATAATGATAAAAGGGACAATTCATCAGGAAGACATAACCATATTAAATATTTATGCACCCAATGACAGGGCTGCAAGATACATAAATCAAATTTTAACAGAATTGAAAAGTGAGATAGACACCTCCACATATATAGTAGGAGACTTCAACACACCACTTTCGGAGAAGGACAGGACATCCAGTAAGAAGCTCAATAGAGACACGGAAGACCTACTTACAACAATCAACCAACTTGACCTCATTGACTTATACAGAACTCTCCACCCAACTGCTGCAAAGTATACTTTTTTTTCTAGTGCACATGGAACATTCTCTAGAATAGACCACATATTAGGTCATAAAACAAACCTTTGTAGAATCCAAAACATCGAAATATTACAAAGCATCTTCTCAGATCACAAGGCAATAAAACTAGAAATCAATAACAGAAAAAGTAGGGAAAAGAAATCAAATACTTGGAAACTGAACAATACCCTCCTGAAAAAAAGACTGGGTTATAGAAGACATCAAGGAGGGAATAAGGAAATTCATAGAATGCAACGAGAATGAAAATACTTCCTATCAAAACCTCTGGGACACAGCAAAAGCAGTGCTCAGAGGCCAATTTATATCGATAAATGCACACATTCAAAAAGAAGAAAGAGCCAAAATCAGAGAACGTTCCCTACAACTTGAACAAATAGAAAGTGAGCAACAAAAGAATCCATCAGACACCAGAAGAAAACAAATAATAAAATTTAGAGCTGAACTAAATGAATTAGAGAACAGAAAAACAAATGAAAGAATTAACAAAGCCAAAAGCTGGTTCTTTGAAAAAATTAACAAAAGTGATAAACCATTGGCTAGACTGACTAAAAGAAATACAGGAAAGGAAACAAATAACCCGAATAAGAAACGAGAAGGGCCACATCACAACAGACCCAACTGAAATTAAAAGAATCATATCAGATTATTACGAAAAATTGTACTCTAACAAATTTGCAAACTTAGAAGAAATGGATGAATTCCTGGAAAAACACTGCCTGCCTAAACTAACACATTCAGAAGTAGAACAACTAAATAGACCTATAACAAAAAAAGAGATTGAAAAGGTAATCAAAAAACTCCCCAAAAAAAAAGCCCTGGCCCGGACGCCTTCACTGCAGAGTTCTACCAAACCTTCAGAGAAGACTTAACACCACTACTACTGAAGGTATTTCAAAGCATAGAAAATGACGGAATACTACCCAACTCATTCTATGAAGCCACCATCTCCCTGATACCAAAACCAGGTAAAGACATTACAAAAAAAGAAAATTACAGAGCTATATCCCTCATGAACATAGATGCAAAAATCCTCAACAAAATTCTAACCAATAGAATTCAACAACATATCCAAAAAATAATTCCCCATGATCAAGTGGGATTTATACCAGGTATGCAAGGCTGGTTAAATATCAGAAAAACCACTAATGTAATCCACCACATAAATAAAACAAAAGACAAAAACCACATGATCTTATCAATTGATGCAGAAAAGGCATTTGACAAAGTCCAACACCCTTTTTTGATAAAAACTCTCACCAAAATAGGAATTGAAGGAAAATTCCTCAACATAATAAAGGGCATCTATACAAAGCCAACAGCCAACATCATTCTAAATGGAGAGAACCTGAAAGCATTTCCCTTGAGAATGGGAACCAGACAAGGATGCCCTTTATCACCGCTCTTATTCAACATCGTGCTAGAAGTCCTAGCCAGAGCAATTAGGCTAGACAAAGAAATAAAGGGCATCCAGATTGGCAAGGAGGAAGTAAAATTATCTCTATTTGCAGATGACATGATCTTATACACGGAAAACCCTAAGGAATCCTCCAGGAAACTACTGAAACTAATAGAAGAGTTTGGCAGAGTGTCAGGTTATAAGATAAACATACAAAAATCACTTGGATTCCTCTACATCAACAAAAAGAACATCGAAGAGGAAATTACCAAATCAATACCATTCACAGTAGCCCCCAAGAAGATAAAATACTTAGGAATAAATCTTACCAAGGATGTAAAAGACCTATACAAAGAAAACTACAAAGCTCTACTACAAGAAATTCAAAAGGACATACTTAAGTGGAAAAACATACCTTGCTCATGGATAGGAAGACTTAACATAGTAAAAATGTCTATTCTACCAAAAGCCATCTATACATACAATGCACTTCCGATCCAAATTCCAATGTCATTTTCTAAGGTGATAGAGAAACAAATCACCAACTTCATATGGAAGGGAAAGAAGCCTCGGATAAGCAAAGCATTATTGAAAAAGAAGAAGAAAGTGGGAGGCCTCACTCTACCTGATTTCAGAACCTATTATACAGCCACAGTAGTCAAAACAGCCTGGTATTGGTACAACAACAGGCACATAAACCAGTGGAACAGAATTGAGAACCCAGATATAAATCCAACCACATATGGGCAGCTGATATTTGACAAAGGCCCAGTGTCAGTTAATTGGGGAAACGATAGTCTTTTTAACAAATGGTGCTGGCATAATTGGATATCCATTTGCAAAAAAATGAAACAGGACCCATACCTCACACCATGCACAAAAACTAACTCCAAGTGGATCAAAGACCTAAACATAAAGACTAAAACGATAAAGATCATGGAAGAAAAAATTGGGACAACCCTAGGAGCCCTAATACAAGGCATAAACAGAATACAAAACATTACCAAAAATGATGAAGAGAAACCAGATAACTGGGAGCTCCTAAAAATCAAACACCTATGCTCATCTAAAGACTTCATCAAAAGAGTAAAAAGACCACCTACAGACTGGGAAAGAATTTTCAACTATGACATCTCCGACCAGTGCCTGATCTCTAAAATCTACATGATTCTGTCAAAACTCAACCACAAAAAGGCAAACAACCCAATCAAGAAGTGGGCAAAGGAAATGAACACACACTTCACTAAAGAAGATATTCAGGCAGCTAACAGACACATGAGAAAATGTTCTCGATCATTAGCCATTAGAGAAATGCAAATTAAAACTACGATGAGATTCCATCGCACTCCAACAAGGCTGGCATTAATCCAAAAAACACAAAATAATAAATGTTGGAGAGGCTGCGGAGAGATTGGAACTCTTATGCACTGCTGGTGGGAATGTAAAATGGTACAACCACTTTGGAAATCTATCTGGCGTTATCTTAAACAGTTAGAAATAGAACTACCATACAACCCAGAAATCCCACTCCTCGGAATATACCCTAGAGAAACAAGAGCCTTCACAAAAACAGATATATGCACACCCATGTTTATTGCAGCACTGTTTACAATAGCAAAAAGCTGGAAGCAACCAAGGTGTCCATCAACGGATGAATGGGTAAATAAATTGTGGTATATTCACACAATGGAATACTACGCATCGATAAAGAACAGTGACGAATCTGTGAAACATTTCATAACATGGAGGAACCTGGAAGGCATTATGCTGAGCGAAATTAGAGGCAAAAGGACAAATATTGTATAAGACCACTATTATAAGATCTTGAGAAATAGTAAAAACTGAGAAGAACACATACTTTTGTGGTTACGAGGGGGGGAGGGAGGGAGGGAGGGAGGGAGGGCGAGGGTTTTTTATTGATTAATTAGTAGATAAGAACTGCTTTAGGTGAAGGGAAGGACAACACTCAATACATGGAAGGTCAGCCCAATTGGACTGGACCAAAAGCAAAGAAGTTTCCGGGATAAAATGAATGCTTCAAAGGTCAGCGGAGCAAGGGCGGGGGTTTGGGAACCATGGTTTAAGGGGACTTCTAAGTTAATTGGCAAAATAATTCTGTTATGAAAACATTCTGCATCCCACTTTGAACCGTGGCATCTGGGGTCTTAAATGCTAATGAGCGGCCATCGAAGATGCATCAATTGGTCTCAACCCACCTGGAGCAAAGGAGAATGAAGAACACCAAGGTCACATGACAACTAAGAACCCAAGAGACAGAAAGGGCCACATGAACCAGAGACCTACATTATCCTGAGACCAGAAGAACTAGTTGGTGCCCGGCCACAATCGATGACTGCCCTGACAGGGAGCACAATAGAGAACCCCTGAGGGAGCAGGAGATCAGTGGGATGCAGACCCCAAATTCTCATAAAAAGACCAAACTTAATGGTCTGACTGTGACTAGAGGAATCCCCGCGGTCATGGTCCCCAAACCTTCTGTTGGCACAGGACAGGAACCATTCCCAAAGACAACTCATCAGACATGAAAGGGACTGGACAGTGGGTAGGAGAGAGATGCTGATGAAGAGTGAGCTAATTATATCAGGTGGACACTTGAGACTGTGTTGGCATCTCCTGTCTGGAGGGGGGATGGGAGGATAGAGAGAGTTGGAAGCTGGCAAAATTGTCACGAAAGGAGAGACTGGAAGGGCTGACTCATCAGGGGGAGAGCAAGTGGGAGTAAGGAGTAAGATGTATATAAACTTATATGTGACAGACTGACTTGATTTGTAAACGTTCACTTGAAGCTCAATAAAAGTTAATAAAAAAAAAAAAAGAAAATGGAAGGAATACACAGAGTCATTATACTAAAAAGAACTGGTTGATGTTTAACCATTTCAAGAGGTAGCATATGATCAGGAACTGATGGTAATGAAGAAAGAAGTCCAAGCTGCACTGAAGGCATTGGCAAAAAACGAGGCTCCAGGAGTTGATGGAACATCAGTTGAGATGTTTCAACAAACGAATGCAGAGCTGGAAGTGCTTACCCGTCTATGCCACGAAATTTGGAAAACAGCTACCTGGCCAACCAGCTGGAAGAGATCCGTATTTATGCCTATTCCTGAGAAAGATGATCCAAATGAATGTGGAAATTATCAAACAATGTCATTAATATCACATGCAAGTAAAATTTGCTGAAGATTGTCCAAAGGCGACTACAGCAGTATATCAACAGGGAACTGCGAAAAATTCAGGCCAGATTCAGAAGAGGACTTGGAACTAGGGATATCATTGCTGATGTCACATGGATCTTGAGTGAAAGCAGAGAATACCAGAAAGATGTTTACCTGTGTTTTATTGACTATGCAAAGGCATTCGACTGTGTGGATCATTACAAATTATGGATAACGTCGTGAAGAATGGGAATTCCAGAACACTTAATTGTGCTCATGAGGAACCTATACATAGATCAAGAGGCAGTTGTTCGGACAGAACAAGGGGATACTGATTGGTTTAAAGTCAGGAAAGGTGTGTGTCAGGGTTGTATCCTTTCACCATACCAATTCAGTCTGTATGCTGAGCAAATAATCTGAGAAGTTGGACTATATGGAAAAGTCTGGGGCATTAGGATTGGAGGAAGACTCATTAACAACCTGAATTATGCAGATGACAGAACTTTGCTTGCTGAAAGAGAAGAGGACTTGAAGCACTTACTGATGAAGATCAAGCACCACAGCCTTCAGTAAGAATTGCACCTCAACATAAAGAAAACAAAAATCCTAACAACTGGACCAATAAGCAACATGATGATAATTGAAGAAAAGATTGAAGTTGTCAAGGATGTCATTTTACGTGGATCCACAATCAACACCCACGGAAGCAGCAGTCAAGGAATCAAAAGATGCATTGTATTGGGCAAATATGCTGCAAAAGACCTCTTTAAAGTGTTGAAAATCAAAGATGTCACCTTGAAGACTAAGGTGTGCATGATCCAAGCCATGGTATTTTCAATCACATTGTATGCATTGGAAAGCTGGACAGTGACTAAGGAAGACAGAAGTGGTGCCTTTTAATTGTGATGTTGGTGAAGAATATTGACTATACTATAGACTGACAAAAGAATAAACAAATCGGTCTTGGAAGAAGCACAACAGGAATGCTCCTTAGAAGCAAGGATGGCGAGAGTACGTCTTACATACTTTGGACCTGTTGTCAGGAGAGATCAGTCCCTGGAGAAGGACATCATGCTTGGTAAAGTACAGGGTTAACAAAAAAGAAGAAGACCCTCAACAAGATGGGTTGACACAGTGGATGCAACAATGGGCTCAAGTATAACAACGATTGTGGGTGTGGCACAGGACTGGACAGAGTTTTGTGGTGTTGTACTTAGGGTCTCTGTGAGTCAGCCGACTCTCAGGCACCTAACAACAGCAACCTTTTACACTCGGGTATGTTACTGATTTATTTTCTCTGTCATTAATTACTTTTCTATTTATAGAAAAAAAAAAAAAAAGGCCAGTAAATTTGCTAAAGTAAGTCTGCCATGATACCTCATCTAGTTAATGAGTTCTTTAAAATTAGTTCTACCTAAGCTTTTATTAGAAAACTTTTCAATTAGGCAGCAATATCTTGTTGGGTGCTCGGGTATGGGAGGAAGTGATACAAAGGAAAGCCCCATATATTAACAAGAGGATGTACTCAAATTATAGTAGTAGATGCCCTCGTAAATCCTCATTTCTGGAATCTTCCCATCACTTTCTGCATTTCTAGTACCTTTGGGTTTTTTGCATATGCATATATTGTTTAAGAATGATATTGAGTCCATATTCACTTTTGGATAATCACAGCCTATTCTCTCACATGCTGAAAACAAAACAAAACAAAACAAAAACACCCAGAAACATGCCAGAGTAATGTGCCTTTGTCTTTTTCGTCTCTCAGGCATCTGCCAGCAGTATCAGGTCAATACGCTACTGCTTTTTAGAGCCACCCTTTCCTAGCTGCAACTGATGTTGTTGAGCAGCTGTCTCGCATAGCCAACCTAGTAGGCAAATGGCTCTACCGCTTAAAACTTTGCGTGCTGAAATGCTCATGTTTAAAATATCATCTTCCCACAGATGGAGCCTGCCTCTGTTTCTACAGCAGAACTTCCTCAGTGCAAGCAAGCTCATAACTCATTTAAAAGGCAACATGAAGCTGGAAATTCAAATGTGAAGGATGACCAGATGTCCCCTGCCACTGGGTTTGGGTGGAGCCGTGTACATTTTTTTCATAAAGGCCAAATTTCTCCAACCTTGTAACTTGGTCAGAGAAATATATGCTGCTCCATTTTCCTTCCCACAAGCTGGGGTATGCCACACTGTTCTCTAGATAGCCTTACTGGTTCTCCGAATATGGTTGCAGGGTTTCTGATAGTTCTTGTATCTGGTATAGATAAACATTAGATTTATTGGTTGATCTTAAGGGCATTTGCCATCTTTATTGAGGCTTATGAAAGTCCAAAGCTAGGTATTTGGGATAGCTCTTATTTGTCCCTCCAGATCCATTCTCTACCATCTGCACCTTGCTTTCTGCCCTCAGAACTGACGTCTATGAATTGTATCGATGATCCTGTCTTGTCTTCTGGCTTTTTGTTGGATTAGCCAATGGGAGGATCCAGCAATGGAAGAAAGAGAGGCTCTGGTATTTATTCTCCCTGTTCCCCTGCGAGGCCATTGGTTGGTAGTGGCTGCATTCCTCACTGAAGGCCATAGCTCCTATCATGGGATCCTCTCCTATAGCTAGAAGTCTCAACCAGTTGTGGCAACTACTCTCTCGCTTTTCTCCTTCAGGGCTACGGGTGACAAGTGGCTTCCCTTAGACCAAGGTTTCACCATCTCTTGTTGATTTCCCTCAAATCTGCCAAAATTTTAAAAATAGTTAGGAGCAGACACACCCTAGCATGACTCTCCCTAGTGAGTCACAACCATGCATAATCCCCTTGTCCTGAGTTTGGGTGGAGCCTGTGACTTGTTTCTAACTAATAGACTATGGCAAAGGTGATGAGATACACTTCCTTGTTTAGGTTGTAATATATAAACCCTGCTGGTCTTAAAAAAGTAAAAAATCATGTGTGAACTGCCCATGGAGATGGTCATGTAGCAGAGAACTCCGGGTGGCCTCTCGGACTTGAGGGCAGCCTCTGGCCTCTGGCCAGCAAGAAAATAGGGACCTGAATCATACAACTATAAAGAAAAAGAAATGAGTTCTGCCAACAGCCTGGGGGAGATCAGAAACAAATTTTTCCCCAGTGGAGCCACTGATAAGACCCCAGCCCCAGCCAAGATCTAAATTGCAAACTGGTGACCCCGAGCAGAGGATCCAGCTAAGCCATGCCCAGACTCCTGATCTACAGAAACTGTGAGATAAATCATGGTGTTGTTTTAGGCCACTAAGTTGATGGTAGCATGCTGTGCATCAATAGAAAACCAATACAAGTCCCTCATTAAACTCTCTTTTGAGGGTGACGTTTGTGTCTTTCCAGGACCCTAAATGATAAAGGTAGACAAGGAGTTGACAATTATTTTCTAGATAGTAAATATTTAAAGCTTTGTGGACCATAAATTGTCTCTGTTGCATATTCTCTCTCTGCCTTTTTTCTTCTGAACCAATAAAAAATATAACAAGTATATTTAGCCGATGGGATGTACAAAGTCAGGTGGTATGCTAGACTTGACACATGGGCTGTAGTTTGCCAACCCCTGGTTAAACAAGTATACAGAGTCTAGGAAATGTGTATGTTGTGTGTTCATCATATTGCTGTATTCATCAAAACCTGTTTCTAATAACCCTTTTTAATTGCTCGTATTGAATGCCATATAAGTGTCCCTCCCCTATAAAATGTACGTGATTCTGAAAGTGATTTAAATCTCATAATTTAAGAGCCTTTGAAAGGTAGTTCCTATTCAACAAAACAGTTTCTCATGCAAGAAAATTATTGTATTTTGAGCACAACTCTGGGCAATATTTCCCAGTGTACCTTGAAACAGGTGTGGCCATGTGACTGAATTTTGTCCAATCTAATGAGGGATGGAAGTGATGCATTTCAACTCCAGGTCTGGCCGTAAAAACCTCTTAGGCAATTTTCCACACTCTCCAATTCCTCATCCACTAGTAGGAGGGAAAGCCCCCAAGGTCCTAGTGGATGAAGGGGCCACAAGGCAGAGGGACAGTGGATTCAGAATCTCAGCATGGAAGATTGCCCACAGAACACTTGCATTTAACTATTATATGGGTGAGAAATCAATTTTTATGGTGGTAAAACACTGAGATTTGGGAGTACATTTCAAATGTGAAAGTCCTAAGGAGTAGCTCCTTCTGTGTGTACTTTCATCAGAGGAGGGGAGAATTCCCCAGAGATCTATTTTAGTTGCTTCAATAAGGGGATTTTTTTCTGATTTCACTTTGTGGAAGTGTGGTCTGTGGAAATGAGTAGGAGTAGGAAAATACCCAACAGGGTTCAATTATGGTTCAAGATTACATTTAAAATTAGTGGGAAAATCAACATCTAAAAAGTCCCAGTCCTAGGCTCTTGCTATTACTTTTCGCTTCCTCTGTTTTTGAAACAAACCTCTCTTCCCTGCCAGGCTATCTCCCAAATTGGCTTCCTGGATCTCTGGATGCACATTTGTTCTGCCTGTGCTCTCAAGAGAAAGATGTGATCATAATATCCTCCATTTCCTGACATCCCAAATGGTTAAATGCTTGGCTACTAACAGAAAGGTTGGTGTTTTGAATCCCCCCAGAGGCACCTCAGAACAAAGCCCTGGTCATCTATCTCCAAAAATTCAGCCATTAAAAACCCTATGGAGCAGTTCTATTGTGACACATGTGGGATTGCCATGGGTCAGAATTGACTCCACAGCAACCAGCCAGCCAGCCTGATACCTAATTCCAAGACATCGTATACTTCCAGTCCATGTGCTTTTTGTGGTGGGGATTCCGGGCATTTTGGTTTCTAACAGCCCCTCTTTTTTTTTTTTTAAATTTTTATTGTGCTTTAAGTGAAAGTTTACAAATCAAGTTGGACTCTCATACAAAAATTTATAAACGCCTTGCTATATACTTCTAATTTCTCTCCCCCTAATGAGACAGCACACTCCCTCCCTCCTCTATTTCTTTTCATGTCCATTCACCCAGCTTCTGACCCTCCCTACCCTCTCATCTCCCCTTCAGACAGGAGATGCCAACATAGTCTCATGCGTCTACTTGATCCAAGAAGCTCATTCTTCACCAGTATCATTGTCTATCCCATAGTCTAGTCCAATCCCTGTCTGAAGAGTTAGCTTTATGAATGGTTCCTGTCTTGGGGTAACAGAAGGTCTGGGGACCATGACCTCCTGGGTCATTCTAGTCTCAGTCAGATCATTAAGTCTGGTCTTTTTACGAGAATTTGGGGTCTGCATCCCACTGCTCTCCTGCTCCCTCAGGGGTTTTTTGTTGTGTTCCCTATCAGGACAGTCATCGGTTGTAGCTGGGCACCATCTACTTCTTCTGGTCTCAGGTTGATGTAGTCTCTGGTTTATGTGGCCCTTTCTGTCTGTTGGGCTCATAATTACCTTGTATCTTTGGTGTTCTTCGTTCTGCTTTGCTCCAGGTGGGTTGAAACCCATTGTTGTATCTTAGATGGCCACTTGCTAGTGTTTAAGACCCCAGATGCCACTCTCCAAAGTGGGATGCAGAATGTTTTCTTTCTTAATAGATTTTATTATGCCAATTGACTGAGATGTCCCCTGAAACCATGGTCCCCAAACCCCCACCCCTGCTACGCTGGCCTTCAAAGCGTTCAGTTTATTCAGTAAACTTCTTTGCTTTTGGTTTAGTCCAGTTGTGCTGACCTACCCTGTATTATGTGCTGTCTTTCCCTTCACCTAAAGTAGTTCTTATCTACTATCTGATTAGTGAATACCCCTCTCCTACCCTCCCTCCTTCCCCCCTCTTGTAACCACAAAAGAATGTTTTCTTCTCAGTTTAAACTATTTCTCAAGTTCTTATAATAGTGGTCTTATACAATATTTGTCCTTTTGCAACTGACTAATTTCACTCAGCATAATGCCTTCCAGATTCTAACGGCCCCTCTTAATTTCTTCTATTAAGTGGCATATAAGCACCCCTCCCCCCATAAAATATACACGATTCTTTAAAGTCATTTAAATTTCATGTCTTAGAGCCTTTGAAAAGTAGTTCTTATTCACCAAAATAATTTCTCATGAAAGAAAATTATTATACTTTGATCATTCAGTTGGAACAAGGTAGTGGGTTTCATCCTCGGACTTGTCTTTGCCCTGCTAAGCGAAAGGACTTAGTGATCTGTGGGTTTCTTGTGACTGCGCCATTGACGACAACATTTTAGAGGGGTTAGAATCAATAGGAATAGAATAAAAAGCACACATTGCTTTTACACGTGGGTTATTGCAGCATACATCTATTATAGTGAACTTCATCAATATGGATGAGTGCCTTAAGCTACTCATTGTCTTTAGTATTCATCAATTCAAAGCCTTCAAAGAATTCAAATGCCAAGCATATTAAAGAGGTGCATCTAGAACCCAGACTATTCAAATATAGGTGTCAATAGAAAAAGACAAAAGTTTCCTAAATAATTAATTACTAAGATCATTGTTAAAGTAACTGATCTCTCTATCTCTCTTGCTTTCAATACAAAGGATGGTGTCCCTCTTTCTGATACACGATCAAGCCGAGGCAAGGGATCAAGTTGAGGCACTGTTTGTCCAACAACACTAGGTGGCAGCAGTGGGTTTTTAGCCAATGCAATCTCCTCCAATGGGCAGAAGTTGCCCTGATTAAGAACTAAGCAGTTAATTGGTGAATAATGATTATGATTACATATAAAGACATGGATTTTCTTTAGCACTTTTTGTGAATAAAAATATGTCCAAATGCTATCAGAGGGTGAGGTGAGATAGCAAGCTTGTCATACAAAGAGGTATCAGGAATGGTAATCTATAAAAATTGAATATAACACACATACAATTAAAAACCTTCCTTTAGAAGAGGCAATGGTTTCCCAGACATTTTGCATTTAAAATATTAGCAATTGCTAGAACTAGACAGTTGGTAGCAATTTGTAATTTGAAAGGGAGTGACTTGTCAACATATGATTGATATTTGGAAGTAACTTGGGCTCTGGTGATTTATTTTCTGTAATGCTACTCCATATTTTTAAGACTCTGGTGTAAATATCTTTTAACACAGGAGAAACCTATTAATCCTACCAAAAAGAACTAAATTGTATGTCAATTTTTGAATCAAAATATAAAACAAGATTAACAATCTGACCTTAGTTTGGCATAATGGGTCAAGAAAGAAAGATCGGATAAGTTCTCCAATTATAACAAGGCTTTCCTCAGCATTTACTTGAATAATTGAAAGCAAGTCCAGAGTAATTTCTTCCAGGGGAGGCAGGATGACGTGGTGGAAGGAGGACCTTGGGTTCTAGTTCTAACTCTGCCTCTAACATACTTTGTGACCTTGAGCCAAAATGTAAGAAACCTAGATAAAGCATTTTTATGAACATGCAAAGTATATCATTTGTTTTAGAGAATTTCAAAAACAGTCACTCAGTCAATGGTCAACAGATTCCAATTCCTTTGCCCAGTGAATTTTATATATATGTACTTGGCTTACAATGTGAAGAAAGTGTGTGTGTGTGTGTGTGTGTGTTAGGAGATTAACAGATAGCCAAAACAATGTAGCTGTAAGTGTTGCTTCCTATGTAGGACTACAGGGCATAGATATTAATTTACAAATAGCTCTTGAGAACATTCTTTGTGCAAGTCACTGCACAATGTTGTAACTAGTAGAAGAAAAAGGGGACGATAATAACTTACATTGTTACAATTGCAGGGAGTTATTTATTTGCATTTGTCATCGTTATTTTCCCTACCCTTGTTTACAGGATGAAAATTGATCATCTTTAAATGAAATCTCACCACAGAGAACCCCTTCCCTAAAGTTGTGTGTATTTGCATTTCTGTATAGGCAGGTGAGGAATGTTTGCAAAATCTGGGATTATTTATTATGAAGAAGAGAGTCTGATCTTGCTTCATGTATATATCTGAAGGGGTCTCACTTAGAAAAGGCATTAGTCTACGTGTTCTGTGTTTGGGCACTTCTGGGATCAGGTCCTTTTGTGTCTTCCAAAATGGAAGAATGACCTTGAGGCCCAGAGAAACATAGCTGGTGAGAAATAACCAATTCGGTGCTTATCACACAGATTGGGCTTCATGCTATCCTTGGAAACCGTGGCACCAATGTGGCAACTTTCAGAACTTTCCTTACTGGAAATGCAGCTTAGTTAGGGCAATGATGCCATTGTCAAGTTAATCATGGCTATGACAGGTCTTGAAATTAGGGATGGGAGTATTGGAGAATTTTATATCTGACAACAACTAACATTTACTGAGCACTTACCAAGTCCCAACTTTGTTCTAAGTGTTTTATGAATAGTATCACATTTAATATTCATGTGATAATATGAAATTTATATAAACGTTTTGTAGATGAGAAAACCAAGGTGGAATAATATTAAGAAGCCTGTGTAAGGTAATAAGTGGTGGAGCTAGGACTCAAATCCAAGAAATCTCAGTCCTGAGCCTGTGTTAGTCATCTAATGCTGCTGTAACAGAAATACCACAAGTGAATGGCTTTAATGAATAGAAGTTTATTCTCTCACGGTCCAGTAGGCTAAAAGTCTGAATTCAGGGCCCTGACTCCAGGGGAAGATTTCTGTGTTTCTGTTGGTGCTGGAGGAAGGTCCTTTTGATGCATCAGTCTTCCCTTGGTCTGGGAGCATCTCAGCCCAGGAACTTCAGGTCCAAAGGATGAGCTCTGCTCCTGACACTGCTTTCTTGATGGTATGAGTGTCCCCTGTCTCTCCACTTGCTTCTCTTTTATATCTCAAAAGAGACTGGCTTAAGACACTACCTAATCTTGTAGATCTCATCAATATAACTGTTAATCCATGTCATTTCATTACAGTGATAGGATTTACAACACATAGGGAAATCACCTCGGATGACAAAATGGTAGACAATCATACAATACTGGAAATCATGACCTAGCGAAGCTGACAGATATTTGGGGGGACACAATTCAATCCATGACAGAGCCCATGTTGTAAACTATCTTAACAGGTAATTAGTCTAAAAACTGTGTTAATGTCAGGAAGCAGAAAGGATGGGATTTTGTTGAAAAATTAATGCAATTAATATGTAGCTGTTGTCTTAGGCTTGTCAACCTCCACATTATTTTATGTGTCTTTAAGGAAAAATTGCAGTATTAATACCCAACTAGAATGATCAATTTGCAAAATGTCTTGCTCTAGCTTTGCCTAATATTATTAATGGAAAGAATTTTCCTCTTTATTCAACACGACTTACTTAAAAACAAAACAAAATCCCAACAGTTTTGGAGGAATTTTTCATTACCTGAGAATGGCTCATAGGAAAGATGTTTTATTATTTTCTATAAAAAGGAATTATATTCCCACTCCCTTTATTATCCCATGCCTTTTTGTCACTGTCCAATAGTCAATAGATCAGTGCTGCTTCCAGGAAGTTCTGTTTCAGTTCCAGAAGAGAAAAACCACATATAGTTGATGATGGTATAAACTAGACTATTAGTAATTGCTTTCACCTGATACTACCTCATTAAAAGTACGAAAAACAATAAATTAAACTGATTGACTTCTGACAGCAGACATATTCCATAGTTATAAATTGGTTACATTATTTGTAATTCTTAAAGGTCCAAAAGAGAGTATTAAAAAATTCCTAATTAATAAAGAGGTGCAACCCCATGGGAAACCATGTCATTTGACCAATGATCTCTTCATTGAGGGCAATATAATCTCTTTGGCTTTCACATACTGTGTAAGTTACATTTTCCCTTACCTCAACCAAGAGCTGAGTATCACCAGGGATGATCACTTAATTTCACATTTTATGAAAACACTTAATGCAAAGCCATGTTATAACTGAAGGCAAAGGCACAGAGTCTAGAGTAAGAAGCTCTCCTTCAGAACATAGTAATGAGAGAATTACCACATTAATCTATGTATAAAGACCCTTTAGAGATTTTCATGCCTCCTGTGGTTTCATTTCCATGGAAATGTGGAATAAGAAGAGCTTCAAACAAAATTATTCATCGTTAAACATTTCACATTTGCAGGTACGGCTCTGTCAAGACACTGCTTCCATGGCGACACACGACGTGACACTTGGATTCAGCCAAGTTCTTCATAGCATCCCAGAGTGCCATACCTTGATCCAATGCATTCAGAGTTGTCACTCAGCCAGCAAATACATCTTGGACCAGCTGAGCCTCCTCTGTTGTATAAAGGGGCATCCTCAGATAGCGACTCCTTTATCTGCCTGGTAATTGCACCCGCTTTTTTTTTTTTTTTTTTTTTTGATAGAGGCTGTGAAATTTAAAAAGTTGTGGGTAGTGTTCTTACAATGCTACCCTTCAATGGCAATAATCCAGTCTCAGATATCAGCAGCCTGCTCAGCTCTCTTTGAAATTTCTAAAAGAGGGAAACTATCAGAGGTGAGACAAAAATTGTGTTTGTAAATATATGTCTACACCCAGGAATCTTGTCCTGTTTTCTCTGGTCCCAGAAATCAGCCAAGCAGACAATAAAGTGAGTTGCAGTAAGATGGAGCCTACCGGGTGAGGAGATGTAAGCAATGTTTATTCTGCATTTTCCTAGCCCTGACAGGCACCTCAAATTGACAACGTTCAGCACAGGATTCCTGTTACCAAGACCATCAAGGGTGGTTCCGTGTAAGGAGTATGAGAAGTTCGATATGTGGTTTAAAAAAAAAAAAAAAAAACTAGGCAGAAGATTTTAGCAGCACTCTGAAGTTTTCAGGATAGGTGCTAGGAGAGCTTTAAATATCTTCCTAATAGGCTGGAATACTGTCTCCTTAGTAACAAAATGCGGTAGACTTTAAATCACCTCAACCCAAATGGAACCTGCAACCCAGGCCAGTTACCAAATGGTTGTTGTTGCTATTAAAATTGTCACCAGGAAGTTCAAGGATTGAGGAGTCATTTGAAATGGCCTTGGAAAATGTGTTGAAAGACTTGCCTGAAACCATTTTCTCCAGTGCTTGTTCCTTGTCCCTGTGCTCTAATACAGAGTACATGATAAAATACATCCTGTATATTTATAGCTTGTCCAGAAAATGCCAAAGTGCTTAAGGCTCTGGCATTGTTTTCATTAGAGATGGATACTTCAGGGAAAGTAAATGCCAACTTTTCAAATTCGCTCCAGGAGGAAAATCCAAATGATGCCAGCTTTTCACAGTATTTTGCATTATGTGAAGCGCTAGACCAGCTGTTTGTGACTAGAAAGGAGAAAGACGCCTGTATGAAATGCAAGCAAAAACATCCCCAGCCCCAACAGGTAAGCTTATGGCTGGACTAGCCAAGAACTTGGGAACTTGGTTATTCAACTCACCTCATCTGTCTTCAACCTCCCTCATGCTAGTCAGTAAACTGAGAAAGACAACAGAGATCGAAAGATTAGTAGCTTTTCAAATCACAACACAGCTCACCCCTTCTATTGCAATCTATCAGTTTCCTCTTCTGGTAATTCGCATATGTCCCCAGAGAGATTTGATCAGTGTTTCTCTGGGGGCCCTCAGCATGCAGAGGGCCACTGCTTCTATGCTGCTGAAAAGCACAGAACACTGTCTGCCTTCCCTCCTCCCATCTGTCACTTGGAAGTCATCACATCAAATCACAGAACAGGCCAAGCTCTCAGCTTTTGCACCCTCCAGTTCCATTATCATATAAACTCTATAAGAATCCAAGCCTATGCTTTTCAAATCATCCTTTGACTGCCCGTGAAATAAAACTTCTAAGGTTTCTACACCAAATGAAAAGCTTGGAGCCATTGCCCATTCCCGGTGGAGGCCAGCTGGCTAGATAACTGCCCTCAAGCCTAATTTTGTATGCAACAATGGCAGAACACCTCCTCAAATTTTTCTTTAAGCAGAGACTAGGTAGCCATCGTTCTCTTAGCGTGGGGATCATAAACCAAAAAAACCAAACCCAGTGCCGTCGAGTAGATTTCAACTCATAGCGGCCCTATAGAACGGAGTAGAACTGCCCCATAGAGTTTCCAAGGAGCACCTGGTGGATTCAACTGCCTACCCTTTGGTTAGCAGCCTTGGCACTTAATCACTAAGCCACCAGGGTTTCCATGGAGATCATAGGAGGATTATATTATGTTCTAATGCACAGCAGGTGAGGATAAGCATGATAATAATGTCTTCTCACCTACTGTCGTTGAGTTGATTTCAACTCATAGCAACCCCATAGGGTTTCTAAGGCCTTAGGAAGCAGACTGCCACGTCTTTCTCCCGGGGTGCTGTTGGGGGGTTCTAACCATTGATCTTTCAGTTAGCAGTCGATTGCTTTAACCACTGCACCACCAGGGCTACTCAGTGTCTCCTTAGCAGTAAAATACATACATGCATACATAGAGAGAGAGAGAGAGAGCACTTCTGTGGTCTCCAATCAACATTTATATATCCTATATTTTGTGCTAGATCCTGGGTCAGTTACTGGAAGCACAAAGATGAATAAGGTACACTCTGTTCTCAAGAAGCTCACAGTTGTAATGAAGAAGCTAGATTAATAAATATATAAGACAACGCAGTATGATGCTGG
This sequence comes from Loxodonta africana, assembly GCF_030014295.1. NCBI lineage: Eukaryota > Metazoa > Chordata > Mammalia > Proboscidea > Elephantidae > Loxodonta > Loxodonta africana. The sequence goes on from NC_087352.1 coordinate 81,458,148, forward strand.
CTGTGATGTTGCCCAGGGTGTAATTGGTATTATCAGTAGGACACAAACAGTATCTCCTACCCAAAACTTGAAGAGTCAGGAGAAGTTTCTCAGGGGGAAGATACCTCAGCTGAGCATTCCTTAGTGAACAATGCTAACCAAAGAAGGGATTTGGATGGGGGAGTCGTGACTGTGGTGCAGGCAGTAAGGGGAGAAGGATTAGTAATAAAGGGAGGAGGGAAGGTGTTCTAGGTTGAGCAAGCAGAAACAAGAGATTCAGTGACAAGTTTGGGAAATGTCAAATGGTTGTGCTAGCTGATTGTAAAGTGCAGTACAGTGAGAAGTCGGGAGGGCTGAGGGTGCGAGGCCAGCAGAGGGCTGACGGTGAGGACCCTGCATGTCTTTGGTGGAAGTTGCACACCAACTTGAAGGTCATGAGGTGCCAGTGAAGAATTTCAGATGGCGGTGTAACAAGATCTTGTTTATTAGTAAAGATCACTCTGCCCTTGAAATGGAATGAGGTCCAAGTAGAGTGGGATTTGTAGTTAGATATGGGGATGGAGACAAAGAATGGAAGAAACTTTCCATAATATTTAAAGATAAGTATATCTTTGGACCCCCTTTTGTCTCTTATTTAGATTATTTATTTTCAAATTTCTACATACACATTTGTAAGAAAAATACATTCGCACTGACCTTACTATTTTTGGAGAATTTTTTTTTTTCCCCTAGCAGGTAAAGGTATTTAAGCCAGATATGGGAAGAAGATCACTTAAATTACTCTTTCTAATAGAATGGTTTCTGCAACCCCAGAGAAATGAGCTACCTGACAAACTGGGAAAGGAATTGATTCACTATTCTCCATCTTTCAGGTCTAGGAGGTATTTTGAAATATGCATTGTTGTTGTTGTTGTTAGCTGCTGTCTACTTGGTCCCCAACTCATGGAGGCCCTATGCACATCACAAGGAAATGCTCCTCAGTCCTTGCCATGACTGGTTGCAGATCAAGCCTTTATGATTTATAGTGTTTTCATTGGCTGATTTTTTTGGCACGTCTTTCTTCCTAGTCTTAGTCTGGAAGCACTGCTGGAACCTTGTTAGCGTCTTAGTAACATGTAAGCTCCCGCTGACAGATGAGTGGTGGCTGGTCTTGCCGTGCATTAGCTGGGAATTAAACCTGGGTCTCTAGTATGGAAGGCGAAATTTTACCTCTGAACTGCCACTGTGTCATGAAACTATGCACACACTAAGACAAAGAAGCCTATGGGAGATCAAATTGTATTGACTTTCTGCACAACAGGTGCTGAGCTTACTGTCTAGATCTAAATTCACATAGAAACATTTTCTTTACCCCTTAAATCCTATTAATATTGGTAGCTGTTTTTAAAGAATCATGAAAACAGGTTGTTTCTACATAATCAGCAAATGGATCAGTGAAAGTTTCGTGCAGTGGCTCTGGTTTTGTTAGGCAGCAAACTTGATTTATTTGTTGAATGTTCCAAATTGACCTTCAGGGCAATACCTGGTTGCCATTTTTCATCAAGTAGACTTGGTCTGAGATAAAAATGATAGTTTTGTAACAAAAATTATGATTTTTATTTCCAAAGTTATATCATCAAATAAAAAATTCAACAGTGGACTAAAATACGTAATGGTTGTAGTAGACGTTTGTCAATTTTTGGTTAGTCAATGTATGATTTCTTCTTCCTAATAACATCTCAGTTTCCATTTGGGAGACTTACCTGTCCCTAATTGTGTGCCATCTTGGAGAACCAGTAATTGGGTTATCCTTTCATCTTGTTAGGACACTGGGTGGTGCAAACGATTTTCGCTTTACTGCTAACCTAGAGGTTGGCAGTTCAAACCCACCCAGCTGCATCATGGAAGAAAAGACTGGCGATCTGCTTCAGAAAAGATTACTGCTAAGAAAACTCAGTGGATATTCTGTAACACATGGATCACCATGAGTCAGAATCAACTCAACAGCAACAAGTTTGGTTTGGTTCTTTTTTGTTGTCGTTGTTCCTCCAATTAAGGAAACTGACAGGATCTCTGGAGGCTCTTGGTGATAGATCCCTCTCACCAGTCTGTTGGGGGCAAAGGGGTAAATATATGATCTAATCTCAGCCAATTACATTCTGCCGTCCACAATTTTGTATCTCCAGTGGAGGGCCACACTGATGGAAGGAACAACTGGAATAGAGACATCCCAGCAGTGGCACCTAAGTAAGATCATGGAGATGTCCCCATAACCTCTGGACCATCCTTGCTCTCATCTGTGTCAAGCAATTATTAAATATTCAGTATTACCTTAAATGAATCCCCTCATATTATTTTGGTAAATTCATTTTTGCTTAGGTAAGTTGTGTATGTGTGTGTGTTTTCTGTTGCTTGCCATCAAAAACTCTAATTTATAGAATGGTCATGAATAATTTACTTTTTACAGAAGCTGAAATACATTGCTTATGACTCACATTAATTCTAACAACATGCTTATGAAGCATGGAGGTACCATGGGTATCAACTCCATTTTATAACCAAGGCAGCTAAAGTGTTAAGAAACTCTGTTTGGTTTATGTCACAGAGCTCATCAAAAGCAGAATTAAGAACAAAGTGGAGACTTAGTGGCTCCTAACTCTGCCAATAATTAGTGATATGACCCTAAGTTACTTAATCTCTTTGGACTCCAGTTTCCTCAACTGTAAAATTAGAGCATTGGGTCAGATGATGTACGAGGCTTCCTTCACCTTTAAAATCACTTGGTTCTTCATCACAGGCTTTTTCCTAGAGACCTCTGCTCCATGGTTAAGGGCATCAGTATTTGGGTACAATACATCAGTAGGTAAGATATAGCATTTGTAATAAAATACATTTTAATCATTCATGAAAGCAAAATACGGTAATAGATTTTTCATTTGCATTTCCACAAGTTCTGTGGCTGTCTCTCCCTAACATTAAAGTTTTCCTTCTTTTCTCAGAAATTATAAATCATCCTAAATGTTTCTGCTAATAATGGAAAAATCAGTGCATGATCAAAAACCAAACTTTTAAAAAAAAAAACTTTACATTTTCCTGATATTTTTATGTATTTAAAGTTATTAAACATATTGGAAGACAAAAATACATTGCAGTCAATGTTTCATGAAAGATTACCTTGCCATATTCATTATCCTTTGCCAATTGAGGGTAAGAGAATGGGTAAATAGTGATATATTTATTTAATGTGATACTATATAAAATTTAAATAAAGATTATAACCATAAATACTTACTTAGAAAAGTCTCAAGAAGAACACAACTGTAACTGGCCACCAGTGTCCACCAGAAGACAGCTATTGTTATCAGTGTTGTTAGGTGCCCCTGAGTGAGTTCCAACTCATAGCAACCCTATGCACAATAGAACGAAACACTACCCGGTTCTGTGCCAACAATCTGCTTTATTTGAGCCCATTGTTGCATCTACTGTGTCAATCCATCTTATTGAGATAGCTATTGAGAGTGACTAAAAGAATGTAAACAACATATCGCATACCGCCTTTCACACTCAGTTCTATAAAATGAAAGCAAATCTTGCATGTGCCCTCCACTTATTAGACTTGGTTTCATATTAAAACAAAAATTAATGGTTTACAAAACTGAACATTCTAGATGTAAATGGAGCCATGGGTGAAGCTTTACCCAAGGCCCACAGCTCACAGGATGTGATTAGGGCTAGTTTCATCTTCTTTGTTTCTAAGAGATGCTTTTTTTGGCAGGCTCATGGTTTGAAGAGGCATGACAATATTTCTGAGTCACACACTTGAAGATTCAGATCCAGAAGTGAAGAACACAGATCTCTTTTCCTGAAGACCAAGTAAAAATACCATTGTAACTTGAGTGAGTCACATATCCAACTGGAAACCAATCACCGAGGATAGTGTCTGTAAAGGTTTGCTTGACAAACCTAGCCCTCTCCCTGAGCTTGTTTTTGTTAGGTGCCATTGAGTTGGCTTGGACTCATAACAACCTTATGTAAGACGGAACAAAACACTGCTCAGTACTGAGCTATCCTCACAATTGTTGCTATATTTGAGGCCATTGTTACAGCCACTGTGTCAGTCCATCTCATTGAGGGTCTTCTTCTTTTTCATTGATTCTCTGCTTTACCAAGCATGATGTCCTTCTCCAGCGGCTGGTACCACCTAATGACCCATCCAAACATCCTTGCTTCTAAACAGCATTCTGACTATACTTCCTCCAAGACTGATTTGTTCATTCTTCTGGCAGTCCAAGGAGCCAGGGTAGTGCAGTGGTTAAGTGCTTTGCTGTTAACCGGAAGGTTGGCAGTTCAAACTCACCAGACATTCTGTGGGAGAAAGGTGTGTCAATCTGCTTCTGTAAAGATTACAGCATTAGAAACACTATAATCTTCCTTCGAAGACTGTCACTTTCAATCCTCAGCTATAGAATTTTGGGTAGACTTCTAAGTTTAACTCTGTAGTCTACCTGTTGTTCTGAGTTGATTCTTTGCTTATGGATTCCCTTTTTTTTTAATTCACTTTCAAACTGGGGTCTTGAACTGAGGTACATAAATTCTAGGAGTACATGGAAAATATTTTATGGGGGCAGTTCTGCATGGAACCCTGGTGGTGCCATGGTTAAGAGCTACAGTTACTAACAAGAAGGTCGGCAGCTCAAATCTACCAGCTGCTTCTTTTTTTAAAGCTTTCTGCATGGAGGTTTTAGGGAAGTTAATTTATATAGACTCAGTCCCAATATGTACTTTTCTCTAAAATGGGTCTGCCTGAGGACAGGTTTGTTGACACTAGCCCTCTCCCCACTTTAGTAAAGAAAGGCAAACCTAATATTCTTTCTGAATTGTACTAGAGTGGTTATCTCTGGGTAATTAAAACTTCCTGGGCATCAGAAGAGGTTCTCGTGTGGTACAAATGGTCTGTGCTTGGCTACTAACAGACAGGTTGGCAGTCAAATCCACCCACTGGTGCTGGAAAAGAAAGGCCTGGCAATGTACTTCCATAAGGTCACTTTTTTTTTTTTTTTCTAGTACAGCCATTAAAAACCCAATGGAGGGAGCACAGCTCTACTTTGACACACATGGGGTTGCCATGAGTCAGAATCAACTTGGCAGCAATGGTTTTAGTTGGGCTTCAAAAAATCACTAGTGAATCACATTAGTGGGATGGAGTGAGATTATGTGTGAAAATATCATTTTTATCAAATAACAGGCTTAGACTTCAATGAGGAGAAACACTTTCTGGAACCAGTGCTGCAACCTAGAGAAATTCCATGACTATTATAGCTCAAAGAGTGAAGAATTCAGATGCTACTCTTTATAGCATCCTTCAAATCATTCTATCTATGTGGGCATAATGCTCAGCTTGAGAAATGGTAAATGATCATTGCGTATGAACTAAATACACTTGGGTATATTACTGAAATAATGACAAGCAAAATGCAAACAATTTTCTCATTGAATGTAAAGTTGTTATGAATTTAATATGGACTTTGAAAAAGATCAACAGGTAGACTTCCAATTATTTTAAAATAGATGGACACCAGGGACTCAAAAAGATAATTTCTTATCCTCTCTAGGAAAAAAATTTAGAGTATAGAATTGAAATTTTGTCAACTGAGATAAGATTTTTTTCCAATTGCAGAATTCAGTATAGCTTCAGATATCTAACTCTATGTAGAATATATTCTTTATCTTAGCCTTAAGCATATCTGGAGAGAACTTTCTGAATCATCATTCCACCTGCTGTTTTCTCTGTGTAGCACATTAAAACTACAAAACTAGTCCCAACCAGTCTGTATCAGAGAAATATGAAAGAGACTTGATACTAAAACCCAAGATATTTTAAAATATCCATATGTCTGAAATTACATGCTTAAGGCATCTGGATATTTACATTAACTTTATAAAACTTTATCTGGATATTTTGGTGTCATGCAAATCTCTACACAAAGGGTGTAGGTGGATATATGTAACCACAGCATATTCTCAGACACAGGCTCATGTAAATGGCACATGTTATCTCATAGTTATGTATATTAGAAAACATTTCAAACCTATTCTTACATGTGATCATAGAATAGCAGTTGCTTATTCTCTATTTGGATTAGAAGATGATGCCAGTTTTCATTAATCTTAGTCATAAATTGACATGAAAATAAAATTTCCTTTCAGACCCAGAAAAACAAGCCCACTCTTGAAGTATTATATTGGTAGCATCTGTTCATACAAGTTCATCGGCCTAATCCACCGGCCATCTATTTGATCATATTTCTTTCAGCATTGTTAGTTCCACCAGGAAATCATAAGAGAACTAAAATAATGATGCAATGTATACTTTTCAGGTGGCCTCAATAAAATGTGACAATTAGGCAAGAGCCAAGACTATTTGAAAACAACTATTTGTAAATAACTGCAAATAAGTAAAGTTAGATCACTGACTCACACCGAAATCAACATGAATTCTACCTGGACTTGATATTTAAATATAAAAAATGAAACTGTGCTTATTTATATGATTCTGGGTTGGGAAGATCATAATAAGCACACAATAAAGAAAAGAAACCATAATGGAAGAGATTGGTAGATGTAACTACCTTACATATACACGCTGTGTATGCACACATGCATGCATGCAAACACACGCAACTCTTCTGGGTGTTAAAAGGCCATAACAAGTAAAAAAGCAAAAAGAAACTAGGAAAAATTGCAAACTGTATCTGATAATGTGTTGATATTCTTCAACTCTAAAAAGCTCTTGCAGATCCATGGAAATGAGACAAATATCTCCAAAAATGGGCAAGTCATAAAAAATAATAAAATAAAATGGGCAATAGGTGGAAAAAAATCAAAGTATTACTAATAATCCAATTTAAACCAAAAATATATGAATTTTTACATAAAAATGGGAAAATAACCAAGAAGAACTTTTCAATGTTAGTGTGGAAAATATACATTATCATGCACTAGTGGGCAATTTAGCAATATGCTTCAAAAGCCTTAAATGTGTGCATGCTCCATGACACAGTCCTTCCATGTCCATGAATTTTTCCTAAGGTCTTATGCATAGACGTGTGCTGATATAGAACAATGAAGCAAAAACATTGTTAAGAATTCTGAAAAACTAGAATCAAACAAACTGTTCTAAAACAAGTTTTGGTATATCATATGGACTATGTCACTATTAAAATGAAGTTAAAGAATACTTACTTGATTTTATTTGTTTAATTAAAGCTATTTGGAGCATATTGTATTTTTCAGCCTGACAAACATATTTGATCCTAATAACCAGCCTGCAAGGTGAGGCAGTTACTGAAAGTATCTTAATTTTGCAGATGAGAAAACCGAGACACAGAGCAGTAAGGTCATACAGCTAGTGCATGGCAGAGCTTGTCTATTTGACCATGGAGTGTGCTCTGACTGGCTAACTGCTATTCATATTTTGGTTGTTGTTTTTGCTAGGGGCCCTGGAAACAGTTCTGACTCATACCCACCCTGTGTACCCTGCCTAGTCCTGGGCCATCCTCACAATCATTACTATGTTTGAGCCCATTGTTGCAGCCAGTGTGTCAATCCACTTCGTTGAAGGTCTTCATCTTTTTCAGTGACCCTCTAATCTACCAAGTGCGATGTCCTTCCCCAAGGACTGGTACCTTCTGATAACATATACAAAGTACGTGAGACGAAGCCTTGCCATCCTCACTTCTAAATAGCATTCTGGCTGTACTTCTTCCAAGACAGATTTGTTCATTCCTCTGGTATATATATAAAAAAAAAAAAAACCCACTGCCGTCGAGTCAATTCTGACTCATAGCGACACTATAGACAGAGAAGAACTGCTCCATAGAGTTTCCAAGGAGCACCTGTTGAATTCGAACTGCCGACCCTTTGATTAGCAGCTGTAGCACTTAACCACTACGCCACCAGGGTTTCCTCCTCTGATATATTCATGGTATATTCAATATTCTTTGCCAACACCATAATTCAAAAGCATCAATTCTTTTTCATTCTTCATATTCACTGTCCAGCTTTCACATGCATATGAGGAGATTGAAAACACAGTGACTTGAGTCAGGCCAACCTTATTCCTCAAAGTGACATCTTTGCTTTTTAACATTTAAAAGAAGTCTTTTGCAGCAGATTTTCCCAGTGCAATACATCCTTTGATTTCTGGACTGCTGCTTCCATGGGTGTTGATTGTGAATCCAAGTAAAATGAAATCCTTGACAACTTCAATATTTTCTTCGTCTATTGTGATGTTGTTTATTTGTCCAGTTGTGAGGTTTTTGTTTTGTTTTTTAATGTTGAGGTGTAATCCAGACTGATGGCTGTAGTCTTTGATCTTCATCAATCAGTGCTTCAAGTCCTCTTTATTTTCAGCAAGCAAGGTTGTGTCATCTGCATAACGCAGGTTGTTAATGAGTCTTCTCCGGTCCCGATGCCACATTCTTCTTTATACAGTCCAGCTTCTCAGATTATTCACTCAGCATACACATTGAATAAGTATGGTGAAAGGACACAACCCTGACACAGACCTTTCCTGATTTTAAACCATGCAGTATCCCCTTGTTCTGTTTGAATGACTGCCTCTTTGTCTATATACAGGTTCCACATGAACACAATTAAGTGTTCTGGAATTCCTATTCTTCTCAGTATTATTTGTAATTTGTTATGATCCACACAGTCAAATGCCTTTGCATAGTCAATAAAACACAGGTAAATATCTTTCTGGCATCCTCTGCTTTCATTCAATATCTATCTGACATCAGCAGTGATAACTCTCTTTCCATGTCCTCTTCTGAATCCAGCTTGAATTTCTGGCAGATTCCTGTTGATGTACTGTTGCACCCACATTTTAATTATCTTCAGCAAAATTTTATTTGCATGTGATATTAATGATATTGTTTGATAATTTCCACATTCTGTTGGATCACTTTTCTTCAGAATGGGCACAAATATGGATCTCTTCCATATTTCTGATGTTCAACCATTTCAGGAGGTAGCATATGATCAAGAACCAATGGTACTAAAGGAAGAGGTCCAAGCTCCACTGAAGTCACTGACAAAAAAACAAGCCTCCAGGAATCCATGGCCTACCAGTTGAGATGTTTCAACAAATGAGTGCAATGCTGGAAGTGCTCGCTCATCTAGGACAAGAAATATTTTGGTTAGTTTGTATATTTTAATTCCCTGGATTATAGTGCTCAGGTTAGACCATCAGAATATAATGTAATAAACTACAGTTCTTCTTGGTCTCCTTCTGACCAAAAAACTGAATTTTAGTACATATCAATCCAGGAGCATTGCGGCAGAACAAAATCAGCTTTGGAAACATTCCACCGTAAAAGCCATTTGGATAAGATGCAAATTCCATTTGACATCATCCTTACATAGTGCTCATTCATTATAAATCTGTTACTCTCTGAATTATTTTTCTCCATATACACATAAAGCAGTCCATTTCAGTGCACTCATAGTATATAATTGTAATATATGTATTGCCTACCCACCCTACTACTCTTTGAAAGCTATCTTATACTGTGAACCAAAGAGAGCAACAGCAGACTGCTTTGAACATTCTTGGCCAGTGAGTTTTAGTGCAAATTCTCTCAGCGAGTAAAAATTCTTAAGTGCTATTCAGAACTGACTGTTCTGCCATATGTATCATTTATTTTGCTCTGACCTCAATTTCTGCCATGTATTTTATCTTTGACCAAGAGTTTTGACACATCTAAAGCTGACAAAAGATGAGCAAGTGATCCTGCTAGGCTGGCCCCAAAGAAACAGAAAATATGCATCTCTCTGCATATTCAAATGCAAGGCTAGGTGTGTAGTGTGAGGTGGGTGGGGCAGAACATAGCTCCAGGTGGAGGAAGCAGATAGAAAAGACCAGCAGACAATGAGGGATTGATGGTAATTCATGGACATAGTGAAGGGCACCATGAATATCACTGCAACCTGTGAAGCTTAATGGGTAAGGACAGGCTTTGACTTCAGGGAAATTGAGGGCAAGGGAAAAGCAGTTGCTGGTGTAAGATGACTAGACAAAAGACAAAACCCACTACCGTCGAGTCGATTCCGACTCATAGTGACCCTACAGGACAGAGTGGAACTGCCCCCATAGAGTTTCCAAGTTCACCTGGTGGATTCGAACTGCCAACCTTTTGGTTAGTAGCTGTAACACTTAACTACTATCCACCAGGATAACTAGAGCACACGCTAATTCTGTTACTCTTATATTCCCCATGTTCATTCTTCCGGATTGAATCTACTCTAACTCTTCTAATATTATATTGGGTTCCTGATATTAAGAGGGGGGACTTCAACTCAAATATTTTCATTCACTTGAATTTAGATACCTGTTAGTTTTTTAAAGGGCACAGTTGTTAAAGAAAATGTCGTTTTAATACAGGCTTCCCTCCATTACTGACAAAGCTAATGACTATAATCAATCAGTGTATCTCCATGTAGTTACACCGAGCAGGCTGAATGAAAATGATGGCTTCAGGAGGGCATGGCCTTTTTCCAGGGCAATGTTTCCTGAATATGTGTTCTTGGAAACGAGTCCTCAGAAGGGTTCTGAAAAAGATTCAGCAAAATTTCCTCTAGTTAAAAATGTTACGGAAAAACTGTGTTAAATAAAATTCATTAGTGTCCTTTACTGCCGGATTGCTCAACAACTTACGCATGTGAGTATATCTTATGCATTTCCAGAGGGGAGCTATGTGATCATTTCCCAGAGAGAACTGACCATAAGAATCCTTTTTCAAGGAGCACATACGACCATCTCCTGGAGCTGGGGGAATTACACTCTAGGGCATGGTTCGGCAAACTTCTTTTTTGGATTCTTTTTGTTGCCTCGTCTTCATTTTTCCATTTCCTCCTTAGGTCTCTCATGGCAAACTATTAATAGAAGAACCCCGCCACGTGGCAGTTTATCTCTTCGAAAAGTTTTCCACGTAATTTGAAGAAAAAATATCATGGGTTTTTGTTTTTAAGTTGGCTTTTTCATTATAAAATAATACTTACCAGGAACAAATTTTAGTTAAATTTAAGTAAGAAAAATAAAAAAATATTTGTAATTATCCCTATCAATCATTACAAAAAGTCAGTTATAATCATGCCATCTAATAACTCTGTATCCTTATTTTAACTTTACATCATATCATTTAGCATGTCTCAGTTAAATTACAAACTCTGTTCAAGTATGTTAAACCAAAAAAAACCCACTGCCACCAAGACCATTCTGACCCATAACAACCTATAGGACAGAGCAGAACTGCCCCATAGGGTTTTCTTGGCTATAATCTTTGCAGGAGCCGATGGCCAGGTCCTTCTCCTTGGAGCTGTTAAGGAGGTTTCCATCGCTAACCTTTCAGTTAGTAACTGAACTATAACCGCTGAGCCACCATGGCTCATCATATAGACTAATGAAAATCATATATGTCAGTGACACTGATTTTCTGTACCTCAGGATTCCAATATAACTGCTTTTCTTAAAAAGTGAAATCCTGGCATTTTGTTGGTATTAACTGTCAGTGCGGCAGTAAAAATAATCTGAAATTGGAATCATTTATGTTTTGAAATCAAGATCAACAATTGAATTATTCAATTTATATGAGAAGACAAACAAGCGCGGCGTACAAGCCTGGAGCGGTCCGCGCCTACAGAGATGACAGTGCATTGTGGTGTTGGAGAGCTTCGATTGCAATCATAATTCTCACTTTAGTTCAAACATATTTTGAACCAGTGGGACATAAATATGAGAGTATTGATATTGATTCAGGCAGTTTTATCTATATATGATAAAAACCCAAGAAGACAAGATAATACAGCCTTTTTTTTTTTTTTAAACAAACACCACAGGTCCCCATCAATAAAAACAGTGCAATCCTTTAAATAAACAAATGAATAAATAAACATATAAGAAGGTTCTCCAAAAGACCTCTTCAAAGATTTCTAACAAGGGATGGGATTATTAAAAGAGTCCGAGAAAATATTTGGAGATGGCTCCAAAATCCTCCTCAGGGCCCCCTTGATTAGTAGGTAGTCAGAATAAAACTTAGTCCAGAAAATTTGCATGCAATGACCTTTGCTGCACAGTGATGACAGCCTGAATGCACTTTGGTTTCTACCAAAGATATTAAGTGATGTTACTTTTGTAATTTTCATGATTAATTAAAATTCCCTGATTTATAAAGTGTTTATTTTGCTTTTAAGCAATAATTTCTTCCTAATAATTTTATCAGTTAATAATTTATATTCAAATAATAATGCCTGTTTAGCCTTTGAATTTATAAACGCATGTGTTAATTACTATTCTCTGATATGTTTATGCATTCTTATATTTGAAATATGTTAAATATTTAGCTTCATGGATTTTTAGTTAATATGTGAAATCTGAACCTTTTTTTTCTCCCATAATACCAGCAGGCAAGTAAAGAAAGTAAAATAAATGATGAAATATTGGTATGTCTTTTTGTTTCCAGCATTGCATTCACTAATCAGTAATTTGGGTCTTTTATCAATGGTGGCCGTCTCAGAAAGGCTTTTCCTGGCAGCTGTGTCTAAAATAGAACACTCCAAAGGCCCACACCAGTCTTCCTCTGGGCCTCACACTGCTCAATCTTCTTCCTGCCACTCAAATATTCCTCTGAAGTGATACTGAATTTTTAACCTGTTTCTTATCCATCTTCTTTCATGGAAACATAAATTCCCTGAGGGTAGAAATTTTTCTCTTTGTGTCCTCACTATGTAGAAGCATCCCTTGCAGATAAAACTTGTTGCTGTCGAGTTGATTCTGACTCATAGCGACCCTATAAGACAGAGTAGAACTGCCCATATGGTTTCCGAGGAGCGGCTGGTGGATTCAAACTGCCGACCTTGTGGTTAGCAGCCTAATGCTTAGCCACTGAGCCAGTGGATGGTTAATAAATATTTGCCTTTTTTTTTTTTAAAATGAATGAAGTCATAAATGAGTTAAAGGGCTGCTTATTCCATTTATTGATTATTTAATAATAACAATAACTGTTATATAAGTTATGATTTGGGGGATATTAGTACTAATGCTGAGATTAATATCTTTATATATAAAGTTAGTTTTTAAATTTGGTATTACTTATATAACATAGAATCTGATATTTAAAATTTACTATGTGAGTATTCTAAAGGCACTAGGAACCCATTTCGAAATTTTTTTTCAGGAAGATTATATCAACTTGCATTTCTACCGATGACTCATTCTCACGTTAGTGCTTGACTTTCAAACTTCTGTTCATCAGCTTCTGTCTCTGCCAGTGTTCTTCACTCCCTGCTTTCTTCGTTTCAATGATGTTATTAAATCTGTCTTTCTCTATTAAAAGCCAAAATAACCCTCGTTACAGAGGAAAAGAATTGAGAAAACAATCCGAAGCTGCCATTGTTATTTCCTCAGGAGCTATCCGTAAGATTTATCATGGTACATAATCCTAGTGATTAAAAACAAATTGTACCCTTGCAATCAGTATTATGAACAAACAAAACCAAAAGCCTTTTGTAAGATGGACTTGGAGTTTGTATTTTCATCTTGTTTATACACTAATAAATTCTTTTATGGTAATTTATGTAATGTCCAGGGTGCCCTGGTCACCAGTTTGAGTCTGCCAGCCACTCCTTGGAAACCCTGTGGGACAGTTCTACTGTGTCCTGTAGGGTCGCTATAAGTTGGAATCGACTCGACAGCACACAACAATGTAATGTCCAACATATTGCCAATATACAAAAAAAAAAAATCCTTGCTAAATTTTGTTAATAAGGTGTTTGTCAAAATCTTTATGTGCATATGACCATGGTGGTTAACAGCGCAGCGTGCTAACCAAAAGGTCAGCAGTTCGAATCCATCAGCTGCTCCTTGGAAACCCTGTGGGGCAGTTCTACTCAATCCTATAGGGTCGCTATGAGTCAGAATCAACTTGACAGCACACAACAATGTAACGCCCAACATTTTGCCAATATACAAAAGAAAAAAAATTCTTTAAGTTTTGTTAACAAGTTGTTTGTCAAAATCTTTATGTGCATGACCATGGAGGTGAGTTTTTTTTTTTTTTTTTTATTCTTTCTTCTTTGTTTTTTTTAATAATTTTTATTGAGCTTTAAGTGAACGTTTACAAATCAAGTCAGTCTGTCGCATGTAAGCTTATATACACCTTACTCCATACTCCCACTTACTCTCCCCCTAATGAGTCAGCCCTTCCAGTCTCTCCTTTCGTGACAATTTTGCCAATTTCTAACCCTCTCTACCCTCCTATCTCCTCTCCAGACAGGAGATGCCAACATAGTCTCAAGTGTCCACCTAATACAAGTAGATCACTCTTCATCAGCATCTCTCTCTTACCCATTGTCCAGTCCCTTCCATGTCTGATGAGTTGTCTTTGGGAATGGTTCCTGTCCTGGGTGAACAGAAGGTTTGGGGACCATGACCACCAGGTCTGCTTTGTTTTTTAATGCATGCTTTTATTGTTTAGTGGCTAATTAATCTGGAGTGCTGTATATAGATCTGAAAGTTAGCACCTTTAGCTTTGCAGGCTTTTATCCCAGACATCTGATAATAATTAGTGCATAAATAAATTCATAACACCAGGCAGTTAGGAGCAGTCTAATTGCAACAATTAATTTGTAGACTTACCTAATTAAATTTTCCTAGCCAGAATGTGTTGTCTGCATACATCAAAGTTTACAAAAGAGAAGTAACGGAGCAGAATAAAAAATGGCAGTGTCCCTAATAGAGTCCCTGGAGGAACTTCTAAGGTTAAAATAAAAATCTATCAATGCTCACAAGAAAACATGCATTTCGGCTGAAATGATGGATGGCTTCGCTAGCCTTCATGCAAAGTGACCTTGACACATGTGATTATTGAAATAGAAACGACCATGTCTTTGTCTACCTTATTGCTTTTGTAAAGTGGATAAAATAGTCTGGGAGTCTGGAAACTCTTTTTCATATTGTACTTGAGAACATTAAGATTATCCTGAGATCCTTCCTCCTCTTGAGACTTCTAGAGCTACTTGTTTATCTGTTTCTTGCCTTTATGTAAGAATTGAGTAATTGCACAAATCCATGCTGAGGCTAGAAAACTGCATAGCTTGCATCTTTGGCTAGCACAAAGCTGCTTGTCCCATCTCTGAGGGACACAGGCAGACTCAAGCTTTCCACCCTTGTGTGTGACGTATATGAGAACAGATAACAGTTATAATGGCATCTTATTTTTAAAAAGAGAGAAAGAAAAACATTTAGTGGCTAAAAGGAAATAGTACAGGTCAGCTTAACTGGGAAAGAGTACTATTAAAATTTTTCAAATGTTTTTCCTTTGCTTTTCTTTTTATCCCCACATTGGTAGCTACCATGCCTTTTAATCTCTTTAGTATTTATTAACATGTTACAGGGAACTCTCATTTTCAACCTTGTATTGCAAGTATTTCATGTACATCTCACTATCTTCCTAAATTAGAAGTGCCTGTCTGACCCTGCTTCCCCACCATTGGTCCTAAAAAAAAAGAATTTTTTTTTTTTTGGTCCAGCTCCTTTTTATTCCCAGTCCATGACTAACAATGATTGTCTGTCTGCCACATCAATAGCCTGCCCTGTGTGAGCTCCTGTGCCAATTCCGAGGAGGGCAGGCTGAGTATTAAGGGTCCCAGTCTTTCATCTCCACCCTGCCATTGGTGAGGAGTCCACAGTAAATGGTTGACTGCTAATATGACCCAGTCACTAGAAGGCCCTCCAGTGATCTGTAGCCTTTCCCTAAAAAAAAAAAAAAACACAACCAAACCCATTGCAGTCAAGCCAATTCCAACTCATAGCCACCCTATAGGACAAAGTAGAACTGCCCCATAGAGTTTCCAAGGAGCGCCTGGTAGATTTGAACTCCCGACCTTATGTTTAGCAGCCTTTTCCCTAGGGCACATTTATTGCCCATAAGCAACTACCTCCTACTATGGATACGTGATAAGGAGTGGAGATGGGTTTTCTTACTAATAAAAATATGTATTAACTTATGAGGGAATCTAAACAGGGATGATATTAATAAAGAAATTATTATAATTTTAGTGGAGGACGATCAGCCTTGGTGGTGCAAACATTAAGCGCTCAGCTATGAACTGAAAGATTGGCAGTTTGTACCCATTCAGCAACTTGACAGGAGAAAGGCCTGACAATCTGCTCCCATAAAGATTACAGCCTAGAGGAGAGGCAGAGCCAAGATGGCGGACTAGGCAGACGCTACCTCAGATCCCTCTTACAACAAAGACACGGAAAAACAAGTGAATCGATCACATACATAACAAGCTACGAACCCTGAACAACAAACACAGATTTAGAGACGGAGAACGAACTAATACGGGGAAGCAGCGATTGTTTTCAGAGCCTGGAGCCAGGGTACCAGTCAGGTACGGCACAAGCACAGAGAGCGGCTCCACCCCCCTGAACTAACCCTGGGAGGGGGACCAGCCGGTTCTAGGGGCGGCGTGGGACGCAGCCGGTAGGAGAAGTCCCCGGGAGGCAGCGACTGGTATTGGAGCGGGGAGAACAGCGTCCCAGCCGGGACACTCGGTCACGGCACAAGCACGGGGAGCTGCTCTACCCATCTGAACTAACCCCGGGAGGGGGCCCACCTGGTTAGCGGGGGCGGCACGGCTACGCGGCTGGAGGGACGAGAAGTCCCCGGGAGGCAGCGACTGATTTTGGAGTCGAGAGTGCACCATCCCAGTATGGGAGCCTTGACGCTGGGCGTGGGGCTGGAAGCGGAGGATCTGACCGTGACTCCAGTGGGCCAGACCCCCAGGGGGCAATCTCCACACAGCCAGCACACATAGGTGACGCGCCCGCGGGAATCTCAGATATAATAGTCATTCCAAGCAAGACAAGCAACTCTGGCTATATTCTGAGGTGCTACTCTCCTATCTCTCTGTTCCCTCCCCCACCCTCCCCAGGCGGCTTCATTAACATCCGAATAGCCTGAGCCAGAGGGAGAACTCTGATAGGGGTCTGAATGCAATTTTTTTTAGCGGATTTTCTGGAAAAACTAGTTTCCCAGTGATGGCTCGGAGACAACAATCCATATCAAACCACTTAAAGAAGCAGACCATGACAGCTTCTCCAACCCCCCAAACAAAAGAATCAAAATCTTTCCCAAATGAAGATACAATCCTGGAATTATCAGATACAGAATATAAAAAACTAATTTACAGAATGCTTAATGATATCACAAATGAAATTAGGATAACTGCAGAAAAAGCCAAGGAACACACCGATAAAACTGTTGAAGAACTCAAAAAGATTATTCAAGAACACAGTGGAAAAATTAATAAGTTGCAAGAATCCATAGAGAGACAACATGTAGAAATCCAAAAGATTAACAATAAAATTACAGAATTAGACAATGCAATAGGAAGTCAGAGGAGCAGACTCAAGCAATTAGAATGCAGACTGGGACATCTGGAGGACCAGGGAATCAACACCAACAAAGCTGAAAAAAAATCAGATAAAAGAATTTAAAAAAATGAAGAAAACCTAAGAATTATGTGGGACTCTATCAAGAAGGATAACCTGCGGATGATTGGAGTCCCAGAACAGGGAGGGGGGACAGAAAACACAGAGAAAATAGTTGAAGAACTCCTGACAGAAAACTTCCCTGACATCATGAAAGACGAAAGGATATCTATCCAAGATGCTCATCGAACCCCATTTAAGATGGATCCAAAAAGAAAAACACCAAGACATATTATCATCAAACTCACCAAAACCAAAGATAAACAGAAAATTTTAAAAGCAGCCAGGGAGAAAAGAAAGGTTTCCTTCAAGGGAGAATCAATAAGAATAAGTTCAGACTACTCAGCAGAAACCATTCAGGCAAGAAGGGAATGGGACGACATATACAGAACACTGAAGGAGAAAAACTGCCAGCCAAGGATCATCTATCCAGCAAAAATCTCTCTGAAATATGAAGGCGAAATTAAGATATTTACAGACAAACACAAGTTTAGAGAATTTGCAAAAACCAAACCAAAGCTACAAGAAATACTAAAGGATATTGTTTGGTCAGAGAACCAATAATATCATATATCAGCACAACACAAGGTCACAAAACAGATCGTCCTGATATCAACTCAAATAGGGAAATCACAAAAACAAACAAATTAAGATTAAATAAAAAAAAAAAATACACATAACAGGGAATCATGGAAGTCAATAGGTAAAAGATCACAATAATCAAAAAGAGGGACTAAATACAGGAGGCATTGAACTGCCATATGGAGAGTGATACAAGGCGATATAGAACAATACAAGTTAGGTTTTTACTTAGAAAAATAAGGTAACCACAAAAAGGTATAACAACTCTATAATTCAAGATAAAAGCCAAGAAAAACGTAACGACTCAACTAACATAAAGTCAAACACTATGAAAATGAGGATCTCACAATTTACTAAGAAAAACGCCTCAGCACAAAAAAGTATGTGGAAAAATGAAATTGTCAACAACACACATAAAAAAGCATCAAAATGACAACACTAAACACTTATTTATCTATAATTATGCTGAATGTAAATGGACTAAATGCACCAATAAAGAGACAGAGAGTCACAGACTGGATAAAGAAACACGATCCATCTATATGCTGCCTACAAGAGACACACCTTAGACTTAGAGACACAAACAAACTAAAACTCAAAGGATGGAAAAAAGTACATCAAGCAAACAATAAGCAAAAAAGAAGAGGAGTAGCAATATTAATTTCTGACAAAATAGACTTTAGACTTAAATCCACCACAAAGGATAAAGAAGGACACCATATAATGATAAAAGGGACAATTGATCAGGAAGACATAACCATATTAAATATTTATGCACCCAATGACAGGGCTGCAAGATACATAAATCAAATTTTAACAGAATTGAAAAGTGAGATAGACACCTCCACAATTATAGTAGGAGACTTCAACACACCACTTTCGGAGAAGGACAGGACATCCAGTAAGAAGCTCAATAGAGACACAGAAGATCTAATTACAACAATCAACCAACTTGACCTCATTGACTTATGCAGAACTCTCCACCCAACTGCTGCAAAATATACTTTTTTTTCTAGCACACATGGAACATTCTCTAGAATAGACCACATATTAGGTCATAAAACAAACCTTTGCAGACTCCAAAACATCGAAATATTACAAAGTATCTTCTCAGACCACAAGGCGATAAAACTAGAGATCAATAACAGAAAAACTAGGGAAAAGAAATCAAATACTTGGAAAATGAACAATACCCTCCTGAAAAAAGACTGGATTATAGAAGACATCAAGGAGGGAATAAGGAAATTCATAGAAAGGAATGAGAATGAAAATACTTCCTATCAAAACCTCTGGGACACAGCAAAAGCAGTGCTCAGAGGCCAATTTATATCGATAAATGCACACATACAAAAAGAAGAGCCAAAATCAGAGAACTGTCCCGACAACTTGAACAAATAGAAAGTGAGCAACAAAAGAACCCATCAGGAACCAGAAGAAAACAAATAATAAAAATGAGAGCTGAACTAAATGAATTAGAGAACAGAAAAACAATTGAAAGAATTAACAAAGCCAAAAGCTGGTTCTTTGAAAAAATTAACAAAATTGATAAACCATCGGCTAGACTGACTAAAGAAATACAGGAAAGGAAACAAATAACCCGAATAAGAAACGAGAAGGACCACATCACAACAGAACCGAATGAAATTAAAAGAATTATCTCAGATTATTATGAAAAATTGTACTCTAACAAATTTGAAAACCTAGAAGAAATGGATGAATTCCTGGAAAAACACTACCTACCTAAACTAACACATTCAGAAGTAGAACAACTAAATAGACCCATAACAAAAAAAGAGATTGAAACGGTAATCAAAAAACTCCCAACAAAAAAAAACCCTGGCCCGGACGGCTTCACTCCAGAGTTCTGCCAAACTTTCAGAGAAGAGTTAACACCACTATTTCTGAAGGTATTCCAAAGCATAGAAAAAGACGGAATACTACCCAACTCATTCTATGAAGCCACCATCTCCCTGATACCAAAACCAGGTAAAGACATTACAAAAAAAGAAAATTATAGACCTATATCCCTCATGAACATTGATGCAAAAATCCTCAACAAAATTCTAGCCAATAGAATCCAACAACACATCAAAAAAATAATTCACCTGATCAAGTGGGATTTATACCAGGTATGCAAGGCTGGTTTAATATCAGAAAAACCATTAATGTAATCCATCACATAAATAAAACAAAAGACAAAAACCACATGATCTTATCAATTGATGCAGAAAAGACATTTGACAAAGTCCAACACCCATTTATGATAAAAACTCTTACCAAAATAGGAATTGAAGGAAAATTCCTCAACATAATAAAGGGCATCTATGCAAAGCCAACAGCCAATATCACTCTAAATGGAGAGAACCTGAAAGCATTTCCTTTGAGAACGGGAACCAGACAAGGATGCCCTTTATCACCGCTCTTATTCAACATCGTGCTAGAAGTCCTAGCCAGGGCAATTAGGCTAGACAAAGAAATAAAAGGTATCCGGATTGGCAAGGAAGAAGTAAAGTTATCACTATTTGCAGATGACATGATTATATACACAGAAAACCCTAAGGAATCCTCCAGAAAACTACTGAAACTAATAGAAGAGTTTGGCAGAGTCTCAGGTTATAAAATAAACATACAAAAATCACTTGGATTCCTCTACATCAACAAAAAGAACATCGAAGAGGAAATAACCAAATCAATACCATTCACAGTAGCCCCCAAGAGGATAAGATACTTAGGAATAAATCTTACCAAGGATGTAAAAGACCTATACAAAGAAAACTACAAAGCTCTACTACAAGAAATTCAAAAGGACGTACTTAAGTGGAAAAACATACCTTGCTCATGGATAGGAAGACTTAACATAGTAAAAATGTCTATTCTACCAAAAGCCATCTATACATTTAACGCACTTCCGATCCAAATTCCAATGTCATATTTTAAGGGGATAGAGAAACAAATCACCAATTTCTTATGGAAGGGAAAGAAGCCCCGGATAAGCAAAGCACTACTGAAAAAGAAGAAGAAAGTGGGAGGCCTCACTTTACCTGACTTCAGAACCTATTATACAGCCACAGTAGTCAAAACAGCCTGGTACTGGTACAACAACAGGCACATAGACCAATGGAACAGAATTGAGAACCCAGACATAGATCCATCCACGTATGAGCAGCTGATATTTGACAAAGGACCAGTGTCAATTAATTGGGGAAAAGATAGCCTTTTTAACAAATGGTGCTGGCATAACTGGATATCCATTTGCAAAAAAATGAAACAGGACCCATACCTCACACCATGCACAAAAACTAACTCCAAGTGGATCAAAGACCTAAACATAAAGACTAAAACGATAAAGATCATGGAAGAAAAAACTGGGAGAACCCTAGGAGCCCTAATACAAGGCATAAACAGAATACAAAACATTACCAAAAATGATGAAGAGAAACCCGATAACTGGGAGCTCCTAAAAATCAAACACCTATGCTCATCTAAAGACTTCTCCAAAAGAGTAAAAAGACCACCTACAGATTGGGAAAGAATTTTCAACTATGACATCTCCGACCAGCGCCTGATCTCTAAAATCTACATGATTCTGTCAAAACTCAACCACAAAAAGACAAACAACCCAATCAAGAAGTGGGCAAAGGATATGAACACACACTTCACTAAAGAAGATATTTAGGCAGCCAACAGATACATGAGAAAATGCTCTCGATCATTAGCCATTAGAGAAATGCAAATTAAAACTACGATGAGATTCCATCTCACACCAGCAACGCTGGCATTAATCCGAAAAACACAAAATAATAAATGTTGGAGAGGCTGCGGAGAGATTGGAACTCTCATACACTGCTGGGGGGAGTGTAAAATGGTACAATCACTTTGGAAATCTATCTGGCATTATTTTAAACAGTTAGAAATAGAACTACCATACAACCCAGAAATCCCACTCCTCGGAATATACCCTAGAGATACAAGAGCCTTCATACAAACAGATACATGCACACCCATGTTTATTGCAGCTCTGTTTACAATAGCAAAAAGTTGGAAGCAACCAAGGTGTCCATCAATGGATGAATGGGTAAATAAATTGTGGTATATTCACACAATGGAATACTACGCATCGATAAAGAACAGTGACGAATCTGTGAAACATTTCATAACATGGAGGAACCTGGAAGGCATTATGCTGAGTGAAATTAGTCAGAGGCAAAAGGACAAATATTGTATAAGACCACTATTATAAGATCTTGAGAAATAGTAAACCTGAGAAGAACACATACTTTTGTGGTTACGAGGTGGGGAGGGAGGGAGGGTGGGAGAGGGTTTTTTATTGATTAATCAGTAAATAAGAACTGCTTTAGGTGAAGGGAAAGACAACACTCAATACATGGAAGGTCAGCCCAATTGGACTGGACCAAAAGCAAAGAAGTTTCCGGGATAAAATGAATGCTTCAAAGGTCAGCGGAGCAAGGGCGGGGGTCTGGGGAACATGGTTTGTGGGGACTTCTAAGTCAATTGGCAAAATAATTCTATTATGAAATCATTCTGCATCCCACTTTGAAATGTGGCATCTGGGGTCTTAAATGCTAACAAGCAGCCATCTAAGATGCATCAATTGGTCTCAACCCACCTGGAGCAAAGGAAAATGAAGAACACCAAGGCCACACGACAACTAAGAGCCCAAGAGACAGAAAGGGCCACATGAACCAGAGACCTACATCATCCTGAGACCAGAAGAACTAGTTGGTGCCCGGCCACAATCGATGACTGCCCTGACAGGGAGCACAGCAGAGGACCCCTGAGGGAGCAGGAGATCAGTGGGATACAGACCCCAAATTCTCATAAAAAGACCAAACTTAATGGTGTGACTGACACTAGAGGAATCCCAGCGGCCATGCTCCCCAAACCTTCTGTTGGCACAGGACAGGAACCATCCCCGAAGACAACTCATCAGACATGAAAGGGACTGGTCAGCGGGTGGGAGAGAGACGCTGATGAAGAGTGAGCTAATTATATCAGGTGGACACTTGAGATTGTGTTGGCAACTCTTGTCTGTAGAGGGGATGGGAGGATAGAGAGAGAGGGAAGCCGGCAAAATTGTCAAGAAAGGAGAGACTGAAAGGGCTGACTCAAGAGGGGGAGAGCAAGTGGGAGTAGGGAGTGAGATGTATGTAAACTTATATGTGACAGACTGATTGGATTTGTAAACGTTCACTTGAAGCTTAATAAAAGTTATTAAAAAAAAAAAAGATTACAGCCTAGAAAACCCTATAGGGCAGTTCTACTCTGTCACATGAAGTCGCTGTGAGTCAAAATTGACTCAGTGGCACCTAACAAAAACAGTGGAGAATTCTACAACATATGATAATATTAAGGAGACCCTGGGTGGGGCAAATGATTGAGCATTCCACTGGTAGCTGAAAGGTTGGTGGTTTGAACCCACCCGTCGGCACAGTGAAAGAAGGGCTTGGTGACCTGCTTCCGTAAAGATTGTAGCCAAGAAAGTCCTTTGGAACAGTTCTTCTCTGCACTGTAACATACGTCTCTCTTATTCCACCCTGATCTATCTCTGGAAATGTAGATAGGAACGAGAAACAGACAAGGCAGGATACACGTAATAGTTTCCTCATAGAAACTTATAGCTTTCATGCCAAATAAGAGATGATGGATAACCCCAAGAAAAAATTTAGTAACCATTTCAAAGTGCAAAGTGTGTGACTGTTATATCTTGACTCACTGTAAGACTGACTTCCTTTTGCATTTTATGTGGACAGTTTAAACTCTTCGCTTTGGGGTATAGTCATTTACAAGTCAGTTTGTTGGCTTCAAGTCCTTTATTGATATCATCACTGCCTTTTTATTTTATCTTCCATAATTTTAAGCCAATAGGAGCCCTTTAAATACCAAATGAAATACTTTTCCTTAAAATTTCTAACAATCGTCTCTCTATTTTGTTGAGAAAGGTATAATTCTTACAGTTGTTTTGCCTGTGCTTACACTGGGCTCTATTTATGTCTCACACGTGACATGGAGTGATGATGTGATGAGCAAAGAATGGTGGATACATAGTAGGAAAACCGGAAGGTTTCTTGGTTAATTTTAGTGAGTTCGATGCCACTATTTTATATGTCATGAGTTCCCAGAGAATTAGTTGTACCCAAATTCAAATGCAGGAGCAATCTCTTATCACATAAAATACAGCTGATCTTTGATACCATGAAATGATTGGTTATTACCACCCTTTGTTAATGTAGAAAATTAGGTGCTTTCAATTCCTGTACCAATGACATATTGACTTAGATATGTGATTCAAATAAATTTGACTTTGAAATGTGTCTCCACAGAAAGGGTCTACATGTAGAATTCAGGTCAAAATAAAGTAAAAGCAAATCCTATCTTCTGATGTGAATGAGGTTAGAATTCTCAGAACAATTGGATGAAAGAAAGATAATGGCATTTTGGTAATGGAATTAACCAGGCAAGAAATCCTCCCCCCTTGCACTCTCTTGAGGGACACTCTTTTCAGCTTCTACGGCACGCCATCTTTCTGGTTGTGCTCCAGTCTTTCTGGCACTAAAGTTTACTGACTCATTCTGTTTTGCTTAGATCTTCTAGGCTTTATCCCAGGCTTCTTTTCCTTTTGCTGTGTTCCAGTGGTTCTCCAAATGAGGTTCTTGAATCAGCAGCATCATCATCACCTGCCACTTCTTAGAAATGCAAATCTCAGGCCCCATCCCAGAATTATAAGCTCCACCTACTAAATCAGAAACTCTGAGGTGGGCCCAGCACCCTACAGTTTAACAAACCCTCCAGGTGATTCTGATGAATTCTGAAGTTGGAGAACCACGGCTGTATTCTCTTCTGAGGTGTTCTGACCCATGACCGTGGGCTTCAGGTGCAATATACACACTGTGGGGGGTTGTATTCTCTGAAATGGTCACAACATATCTCCTGTCTCAGGAGAATGGGACTGCCACCCAAAGTTGAAAGGGTGGGGCCATATATATGTCTGTGGTACATATATCTCATTATTAGGAATTGAATTGTGTCCCCCCAAAAGACATGTTGAAGTCCTAATCCCTGTACCTGTGAATGTGACCTCATTTGGGAAAACAAGCCATTCTTTGAAGATGTTATCAGTTAAGTCATAGTGAAGCAGGATGAGCCTTCTTAATCACTATACCTTCTTAGCGGTGTCTTATAAAAGAGAACACTCATGGATACAAGGTCACACAGAAGGTGAAGACACCACATTAGGATCCTTCTACAAGCCAAGGAACACCAAGAAATGCCCAGAGCTTCCAGAACCTGAAAGAGATGAGGAAAGAGGCTCCCACAGAGCCTACAGAGAACACATCCCTGATAATGCATTAAATTTAGACTTCCAGCCTCCAGAACTGGGGGAAAATAAATTTCCGTTCTTTAAAACCACCTACTTTGTGGTATTTTATTATGGGAGAAGCCCCAGGCAACTACGACCCACATCTACTCTTATTCCCTGGGTAGATTTCACATTTCATCCATGAGATCTTTTCAGAATACAAACCCGAGTATGTCAACTGCCCGTTTAAAACTCTGTGGGGCTCCCCTTTTGCTCTGAAGATGAAAAGCTTTATCTTTAATATGGGATATACGGCCCTGAGTAACCTGGCATGTCTTCAGCTTAATCTCTTATCAGTCACTTCTTCACTTGTGGAACTGTGGCCACAATGAACATATCTTTAGTTTCTTGAACCCATAGTATTTTCTTGAGCCTCATACATTTACTGGTGTCTCTTCCTGGAATGCTCTCACCTCCATTCTCTTGAATAGTTTGTGTATATCTGTAAGACTTTAGCTCCAGTACCACTTTCCCAGGAATTCCTTCCATGAGTTCCTAGACTAGATCAGAGCCCTCATTGTGATCTCTCAACAGTGCCATATATTTCCTTTCATAGCACATGTGTCAGTCCATAAATGATTTGGTGTTAGCTGAGTTCCAAGACAGCAAGAGGCATGTTTGGTTATTTCCTACCATAACCTTAACGCTTAGTGCAGTGCCTAACATAGTAAGTACTGTGAAATATTTGTAGAATGAATGAATTGATGAATCTCTAGGGAAACCAAAACAGTCATGAATTAGTCCAAAAATACTGGATTCAGAGATGAGACATTTGAGTTCCTTCTTTATTGTATCCTATTAGTTTTTTTAATCTGAGAATCTTAATTCTCAGAATTTCATTTTTTCTTCATTTAAAAGTGTCACCTCACTAAGTGACCTTGAACAGTAAAGAAACAACGTATGTTCAAGATGTTAGCAAACTTTAAAGCAATATACAAAAGAAAAAAACATTATTTTTAACAATTTCAGATGATTCCAGCATCACACTATTATTTCTTAGCTTTATGGAAATAGGTGAAATTTCTAGATGATAACAATACTAACAACAACAATGACACTATGCAATGCAAAATTGATGGTATTCAAGCATTTCAGGGTAAGGTGGTGGAAACACAATGGGCCCCTGTCTGAACCCAAGCTCTGCTGCTAGAGATTTTGTGACCTCAGGGCTTCACATCATGTCCCTGAGCCTCATGTGTCTCATCTGTAAATGTTGTTTAGTTGTTAGGTGCAGCCCAGTTGGCTCCAACTGATAGCAACCCTCTGTACAATAGAATCAAATAATGCCTGGCCCTCTGCCATCCTCAAAATTATTGCTATGTTTGAGCCCATTGTTGCAGCCACAGTGTCAATCCATTTCATTGAGTGTCTTCCTCCATTTTGTTGAAGGTTTTCCTATTTTCCATGACACTCTACTTTACCAAACACTATGTCCTCCTCCAGGGACTGGTTCCTCCTGATAACATGTTCAAAATATGTGAGATGAAAGTCTCGCCATCCTCACTTCTAAGGAGCATTCTGGCTGTGCTTACTCCAAGACAGATTTGTTCATTCTTTTGGCAGTCCATGGTATATTCAATATTCTTCACCAACACCAAAATTCAGAAGCATCAATTCTTTTTTGGTCTTCCTTATTCATTGACCCGCTTTCCCATGCATATGAGGTGACTGAAAACACCATGGCGTGGATCAGGCCTCCTTAGTCCTGAAACTGACATTTTTGCTTTTTAACACTTTTAAGAGGTCTTATGCAGCAGATTTGCCCAGTGCAATACATAATTTGACTATTCTTGACTACTGCTTCTATGGGCATTTTTTATGAATCCAAGTAAAATGAAATCCTTGACTACTTCTATCTTTTCTGGGTTTATCATGATGTTGCTTATTGGTCCAGTTGTTAAGATTTTTGTTTTCTTTATGTTGAGGTTTTCTTTAGGTCCTTGAAGCACTTACTGCTGAAGATTAAAGATTACTTACGGCGACGGAGCCAAGATGGCAGAACAGACAGACGCTTCCGTTGAGCCCTCTTTACAACAAAGACCTGAAAAAACAAGTGAAACGAGTATATTTGCGACAAGCTGGGAGCCCTGAGGATCAAAGGCAAGCTTAAATAATGAACTGAGGGGCAGGGGAAGGAAGAGACCGTTCAGAAGCGCAGAGGAGTTGCCAGACCTGAATCACGGGGAGCCCTCAGGCACCATTCCCGGAGTAGCAGTGGTGGGCTGGTACTGGTGTTAGGCCACAGTTTCCTCAGGGAAAAGCAGCCAGCCACACAGCCCACTCACACCTCTGGAACCTGAGGAGAATGGCACTCTCAGCAAAACCTAAGAACTTGCGTATATTTTACTGCGCTCCCCCCCCCACCCAAGCCAGCTTCAGTGGCTGAATCCCTAGGCCTGAGATATACCCTGGTAAGCACCTAGAGCCATCCTCCCGGCTGTGGGGAAGGAAAAAATTTGCAACTGGGGGGAACAGATAATTTGCTAGCTCCATTAACTGGGGGAGCTCAGGACAGAAGCGGCTGTTGTCCAGGCATAAATCGTCCAGGGACCTTGAGCACCTTTCCCTTCTGCATGGACCTATGTGGGCCTATTTCGGGAGAATAGACCCTTATTGGCAAACTCCAACCATTTCAGCTGTGCGGTGGAGAGGTGGGTGTTTGATGTTTGACATTGCCTGTTAAACAAGGTCCTCACCTACCCACAACAGGGACCTAAGGACTGGTGGCTCCACTTGGGTCGCCCAGTCACCCGCGACAGGGGTCCAGGGGTAACTGGTACCTCCCAGTCCTTACAACAAAATCTTTGGGTGCCCATGGTCCCTCTGTAGAGCCCACCCACAAGCACGCTCTAGGGAACAAAGACACGTTTTCCTCAGAGACACTTGGGGGTCGGTTCTCAGCCCCCTGCCTTGTTCACAGCATGACCGCCTGCTGCAATCAGATACAAGTATATACACCAATCACCCCTGCCCCTCTAAGACTGTAGGACAGAGCCTGTACCACACACTTGATATCAGCTACCTGGAAACCTGAGCTGAATTCAGACAAGAAAACTGAATGGACTCCTAGAATGATACACCTGATAACAGCTCTAGCCAGCTGGGGACTGGACACCAGAGCTCCAAAGGTGAAAATAATCAAGCTAGCTCACTCAAGCAACCCATAGGGGTATACCAAAACAAAACAAAGCCAGCAGCTATGACACAGTAAGCAAGCAAAAACTAATACAATAACTTATAGATGGCTCGGAGACAATAGTCAATATCAAGTCACATAAAGAAACAGGCCATGGTCACCTCAACAGGCTCTCAAAACAAAGAATCCAGGGATCTTTTAGATGAAAGTGCATTCCTGGAATTACCAGATGCAGAATAAGAAAGTTTAATATACAGAACCCTTCAAGACATCTGGAAGGAAATGAGGCAATATGCAGAACAAGCCAGGGAACACACAGATAAAGCAACTGAAGAAATCAGAAAGATTATTCAGGAACTTAATGAAAAATTTAATAAGCTGGAAAAATCCATAGAAGGGCAGCAATCAGAAATTCAGAAGATTAACAATAAAATTACAGAATTAGATAACTCGATAGAAAGTCAGAGGAGCAGAATTGAGCAAGTAGAAGCTAGAATTTCTGAACTTGAAGATAAATCACTTAGCACTAAAATATTTGAAGAAAAATCATATAAAAGAATTAAAAAAAAATGAAGAAACCTTAAGAATCGTGAGGGACTCTATCAAGAGAAATGACCTACGAATGACTGGAGTACCAGAACAGAGAGGGATAATAGAAAATACAGAGAGAATTGTTGAAGATTTGTTGGCAGAAAAATTCCCTGATATCATGAAAGATGAGAAGATATCTATCCAAGATGCTCATCGGACTCCACATAAGGTAGAGCTTAAAAGACAGCCACCAAGGCATATTATAACCAAGCTTGCCAAAACCAAACATAAAGAGACAATTATAAGAGCAGCAAAGGATAAAAGAAAAGTCACCTGCAAGGGAGAGCCAATAAGAATAAGCTTGGACTACTCAGCAGAAAGCATGCAGGCAAGAAGGCAATGGGATGACACATTTAAAAAATTGAAGGAAAAAAAATTGCCTGCCAAGAATCATATATCCATCAAAACTGTCTCTTAAATATGAAGGTGAAATTAAGACATTTCCAGATAAACACAAGTTGAGGGAATTCATAAAAACCAAACCAAAACTACAAGAAATACCAAAGGGAGTTCTTTGGTAAGAAAATCAATAATATCAGGTATTGACCCAAGACTAGAACACTGGGCAGAGCAACCAGAAGTCAACCCAGACAGGGAAATCCAAAAAAAAAAAAAAGCAAGATTTTAAAAAAAAAAAAAAGCCCAACACAGGGTAAAGGCAATGTTATAACATAAAAGAAGACAACATTAAAATAATAAAGAAGGACTAAGAAATGTAATCATACACCTTCCATAAGGAGAGAAAGATACCACAATGCAAAGGAATAAAAGTTAGTTATAAATTTAGAAAAATAGGGGTAAATAATAAGGTAACCACAAAGGAGACAAACTATCCTACTCATCAAAATAAAATACAAGGGAAAAATACAGACTCAACAGAAACAAAATCAACAGCAACAAATATGAAGAAAGGACAAGATACAAAGAAAATCTACTCAGCACATAAAATCAAGTGAGAAAAAGAAGCCATCAACACACAAAAGAAGACATCAAAATGATAGCACTAAATTCGTACCTATCCATAATTACCCTCAATGTAAATGCACCAATAAAGACAGAGTGGCAGAATGGATTAAGAAACAACATCCATCTATATGCTGCCTACAAGAGACACACCTTAGACTTAGAGACACAAACTAAAACACAAAGGATGGAAAAAATATATCAAGCAAACAACAATCAAAAAAGAGCAGGAGTGCCAATATCAATTTCTGACAAAATAGACTTTAAAGTTAAATCCATCAGAAAAGATAAGGAAGGACACTATATAATGATTAAAGGGACAATACACCAAGAAGATATAACCATATTAAATACTTATGCACCCAGTGACAGGGCTGCAAAATACATAAAACAAACTCTATCAGCATTGAAAAGTGAGATAGACAGCTCCACAATAATAGTAAGAGACTTCAACACACCACTTTCGGTGAAGGACAGGACATCCAGAAAGAAGCTCAATAAAGACACGGAATATCTAAATGCCACAATCAAACTGCTTGACCTCGTAGACATATACAGAACACTCCACCCAACAGCAGCCAACAATACTTTCTTTTCTAGTGCACATGGAACATTCTCTAGAATAGACAGCATATTAGGTCATAAAGCAAGCCTTAGCAGAATCCAAAACATTGAAATATTACAAAGCATCTTCTCTGACCATAAGGCCATAAGAGTGGAAATCAATAACAGGAACAGCAGGGAAAAGAAATCAAACACTTGGAAACTGAACAATACCCTGCTCAAAAAGGACTGGATTATAGAAGACATTAAGGATGGAATAAAAAAATTCATAGAATCCCATGAGAATGAAAACACTTCCTATCAGAACCTTTGGGACACAGCAAAAGCGGTGCTGAGAGGCCAATTTATATCAATAAATGCACACATCCAAAAAGAAGAAAGGGCCAAAATCAAAGAACTATCCCTACAACTTGAACAAATAGAGAGCAACAAAAGAAACCCTCAGGCACCAGAAGAAAACAAATAATAAAAATTAGAACTGAATTAAATGAAACAGAAAAACAATTGAAAGAATTAACAAGACCAAAAGCCGGTTTTTTGAAAAAATCAACAAAATTGATAAACCATTGACCAAACTGACAAAACAAAAACAGGAGAGGAAGCAAATAACCCAAATAAGAAATGAGATGGGCAATATTACAACAGACCCAACTGAAATTAAAAGAATCATGTCAGATTACTATGAAAAACTATACTCGAACAAATTTGAAAACCTAGAAGAAATGGATGAATTCCTAGAAACACACTACCTTGCTAAACTAACACAGAGGTAGAACAACTAAATAGACCCCTAACAAAAGAAGAGATTGAAAAGGTAATCAAAAAACTCCCAACAAAAAAAAGCCCTGGTTTGGATGGCTTCACTGCAGAGTTCTACCAAACTTTCAAAGAGTTAACACCACTACTACTAAAGGTATTTCAGAGCATAGAAAAGGATGGAATACTACCAAACTCATTCTATGAAGCCACCATATCCCTGATACCAAAACCAGTTAAAGACACCACAAGAAAAGAGAATTATAGACCTATATCCCTCATGAATGTAGATGCAAAAATCCTCAACAAAATTCTAGCCAATAGAATTCAACAACATTTCCGAAAAAAAATCCACCATGACCAAGTGGGATTCATACCATGTATGCAGGGATGGTTCAACATTAGAAAAACAATTAATGTAATCCACCACATAAATAAAACAAAAGACAAGAAGCACATGATTTTATCAGTTGATGCAGAAAAGGCATTTGACAAAGTTCAACACTCATTCATGATAAAAACTCTCAGCAAAATAGGAATAGAAGAAAAATTTCTCAACATAATAAAGGGCATTTATACAAAGCCAACAGCCAACATCACCCTAAACGGAGAGAGCCTGAAAACATTCCCACTGAGATCAGGAACCAGACAAGGATGCCCTTTATCACCACTCTTATTCAACATTGTGCTGGAAGTCCTAGCCAGAGGAATTAGGCTAGATGAAGAAATAAAGGGCATCTAGATTGGCAAGGAAGAAGTCAAAGCATCTCTATTTGCAGATGACATGATCTCATACACAGAAAACCCTGAGGAATCCTCCAGAAAACTACTGAAACTAATAGAAGAGTTCAGCAGAGTATCAGGATACAAGGTAAACATATGAAAATCAGTTGGATTCCTCTACACCAACAAAAAGAACATCGAAGAGGAAATCACCAAATCAATGCCATTTACAGTAGCGCCCAAGAAGATAAAATACATAGGAATAAATCTTACCAGAGATGTAAAAGACTTATACAAAGAAAACTACAGTACACTTCTGCAACAAACCAAAAGAGACTTACATAAGTGGAAGAACATACCTTGTACATGGACAGGAAGACTTAACATTAAAAATATCTATTCTACCAAAAGCGATCTATACATTTAATGCAAATCCCATCCAAATCCCAAGAACGTTCTTTAATGAGATGGAGAAACAAATCACCGATTTCATATGGAAGGGAAAGAGGCCCCGGATAAATAAGGCATTACTGAAAAAGAAGAACAAAGTGGGAGGCCTTACTTTACCTGATTTTAGAACCTATTACACTGCCACAGTGTTCAAAACAGCCTGGTACTGGTACAACAACAGATGCATGGACCAATGGAACAGAATTGAGACTCCAGACATAAATCCATCTACCTATGAGCAGTGGATATTTGGCAAAGGCCCCAAAACAGTTAAATGGGGGAAAGACAGTCTTTTTAACAAATGGTGCTGGCATAACTGGATATCCACCTGCAAAAAAATGTAACAAGACCCATACCTCACTCCATGCACAAAAACGAGCTCAAAATGGATCAAAGACCTAAATATAAAATCTAAAACGATAAAGATCATGGAAGAAAAAACAGGGACAATGTTAGGAGCCCTAATACATGGCATAAACAGCATAGAAAACATTATAAAGAACGTAGAAGAAAAACTAGATAACTGGGAGCTCCTAAAAATCAAACACTTATGCTCATCCAAAGACTTCACCAAAAGAGTAAAAAGACTACCCACAGACTGGGAAAAAGTTTTTAGCTATGACATTTCTGATCAGCGCCTGATCTCCAAAATCTACATGATACTGCAAAAACTCACCTGCAAAAAGACAAATAACCCAATTAAAAAATGGGCAAAAGATATGAATAGACACTTCACTAAAGAAGACATTCAGGTAGCTAAAAGATATATGAGGAAATGTTCATGATCATTAGCCATTAGAGAAATGCAGATCAAAACTACAATGAGATGTCACCTCACTCCAACAAGGCTGGCATTAATCCAAAAAACACAAAATAATAAATGCTGGAGAGGCTGTGGAGAGATTGGAACACTTCTACACTGCTGGTGGGAAATGGTACAACCACTTTGGAAATCAATTTGGCCCTTCCTTAAAAAGCTAGAAATAGAACTACCATACGACCCAGCAGTCCCACTCCTTGGAATATATCCTAGAGAAATAAGAGCCTTTACACGAACAGATACATGCACACCCATGTTTACTGCAGCACTGTTTACAATAGCAAAAACACGTAAGCAACCAGGGTGCCCATCAATGGATGAATGGATAAATAAATTACGGAACATTCACACAATGGAATACTACGCATCGATAAAGAACAGTGAGGAATCTGAAACATTTCATAACACGCAGGGACCTGGAAGGCATTATGCTGAGTGAAATTAGTCAGTTGCAAAAGGACAAATATTGTATAAGACCACTATTATAAGAACTTGAGAGTTTAAACTGAGAAGAAAACATTCTTTTGTGTAACAAGAGGGGGGAGGGAGGGAGGGTGGGAGAGGCATATTCACTAATTAGATAGTAGATAAGAACTGCTTTAGGTGAAGGCAAAGACAGCACACAGTACAGGGGAGATCAGCACAATAGGACTAAACCAAAAGCAAAGCAGTTTCCTGAATAAACTGAATGCTTCGAAGGCCAGCATAGCAGAGGCAGGGGTCTGGGGACCATGGTTTCAGGCGACATCTAAGTCAATTGGCATAATAAAATCTATTAAAAAAACATTTTGCATCCCACTTTGAAGAGTGGCGTCTGGGGTCTTAAACGCTAGCAAGCAGCCACCTAAGATGCATCAATTGGTCTCAACCCACCTGGATCAAAGGAGAATGAAGAACACCAAGGACATAAGATGCTTAGAAGCCCAGGAGACAGAAAGGGCCACATGATCCAGAAACTACATCATCCTGAGACCAGTAGAACTAGATGGTGTCCAGCTGCAACCGATGACTGCCCTGACAGGGAACACAACAGAGAACCCCTGAGGGAGCCGGAGAGCAGTGGGATGCAGACCCCAAATTCTCATAAGACCAGACTTAATGGTCTGACTGAGACTAGAAGGACCCTGGTGGTCATGGCCCTCAGACCTTCTGTTGGCCCAGGACAGGAACCATTCCTGAAGCCAACTGTTCAGACATGGATTGGACTGGGCAATGGGTTGGAAAGGGATGCTGGTGAGGAGTGAGCTTCTTGGATCAGGTGGACACTTGAGACTATGTTGGCTTCTCCTGCCTGGAGGGGAGATGAGAGGGTGGAGGGGGTTAGAAGCTGGAGAAAAGGACATTAAAAGAGAGAGTGGTGGGAGAGAGCAGTCTGTCTCATTAGGGGGAGAGTAATTGGGATTGTGTAGCAAGGTGTGTATGGGTTTTTGTGTGAGAGACTGACTTGATTTGTAAACTTTCACTTAAAGCACAATAAAAATTATTTAAAAAAGAAAAAAAGATTACTTACCTGTTTAGATAGGAAGACAATATCTACCTCACAGGGGGAGCGAAAGTTCTTAACACTAGATGGACAATAATGGAAGTTCCTTTCCTTTTCACCTTTTTAATACTGTGTGTGTGCATAAAAATCAGGAATGAAGGATTTCTCTAGGCTGGACCTAATTGCAATATTTTAAGTACAAGAAAAAGAAGAAGAAATTCTGAGACATAGAGACAAAGAAACCAGATACAATACCTTTCTTCCTGTCTCTGTTTTCTATCCCAAATTGCATAAAGTTGCGTTGTCTACACTGACTTCAGCCCTCTGCTTACGTGATTCTTCTCTTTTTCTGTTCTTCTTATCTTTTCTTTTTCTATCTAGATGCCTTGGTGAAGCTTGCCTCTCTATCACCTCCACTCCCTTTAGCTTACAACTGATTGTAAGAGGGGTAAGGCATGTTGGTGTCTTTTGAAACCTATTTTGCAGGAGAGATGATTGGCAATGCTGAGAGTCTATAATAAATCTGCCAGTACATTTGAGGTTTGATTAATTAGTGGTTTTAATCTTTGCTATTTTTTTTTTTTAATATCATATAGTAGGTCTTTTTAGAGAGAAACTTCTCAGAGGAACTTTTTAAACATCATGGTTTTACTGATGGCAGTTTGTGAATTTATTTTGCGGGGGAGGGTACATTCAGATCTCGATGTGACATACTTGACTACAAGAACAAATGCTAATCCCAGGAGTTTCTTGTGAAAAAAAGAAAAATCATGAATTGTGAGGTTAGTGTAGGGGCCATAATCAGATCAATATGAGGGAATTTGATCAACAGACTTTCAGAACACTAGAATAACACATTAACATGAACACTCACTGAAAAACTCTTACCTAGAATCAGAGCCCTATTTTTGGGTCTAGCATATTCCTTCCCTAACAAATTTTATAAGTACTCCTCCCCAACCCATCCCACCCTCCTCTGCATGGAGCTAGGACAAATGGTTCTTGAAGAACACCAGGTCTATCCCTTAATCCCAGCCATAAAAACAGGTGAAGATGCCCAACACTGCGTCCACACAAGTTGCCTTGTACCTGCATATCACTTCCCTGCCCAGAGCTGGAGAGTGACAGTGGGTAGTAATTTCTGCCAGCTCACCCGTAGGCCACACCAGGAGAAAAACACCAGAGAATGGGTGAGCCAGGCCAGCCAAGCTTACCTCTGCTTCAAATTTGGTAAAAAATTCCCACCAATTGCTGGGATCACTTTTTCTTTGCTATTGAATGAGCAAATAAGCTGTGTAAATAATATTCCCCAAAAATCACAGATACATGTCAAGCTATGCCTCAGGGCCTCCCCTGTCTCTCATGGGGGGTTGATGAGACTTCAGTAGTCTCAGAAAACTGCATGGAATGAGGAGTCCACCTAATGAAAAGAGCCCAGAGCCGTTTAAAATAATTTTAGGGTGAAGGAGAACGTGGTCAGCTGGACCGACCTTACCCCACCTCACCTGGACTTAATACCTATGTTCTGGGTTCATTGTCTCCTGTCTTGCCATAGGTATAAATGGCTGCAATGGATTTTTCTGCATCACTAGACTTTTTTGAAGTCTCAGGGCTGCAGGTCTGGTCACGGCTCCAACTGTGACCAGTTACAGAATTTACCGTGGTGATGTAGACATGCAAAGGGGGATGGGCCCTTGGTGTATTAATCCATGATCTACTACATGTGAAAAAAAGACCACTGAAAAAGTTCCTCATCAGTCTTCAGAATATGATGGAAATCAGTACGTGGTAGATGCAAACGTACTACTTCAGGGCACGTGTGTTCAAATTGGAAAAGGAGAAGGCAATATAGTAGAGAGAGAGCCAGGTACTCTGTCCCTCTGCGGGGCATTTCTCAGAAAGTTTTAGTTCCAGATGTCATCAAGTTGATTCCGACTCATGATGATCCCACATGTGTCAGAGTAGAACTGTGCTCCATAGGGTTTTCAATGGCTGATTTTTCAGAAATACATCACTAGGCCTTTCTTCAGAGATGCCTCTCTCTGGGTGAACTCGAACGCCCAACATTTTGGTTGGCAGCTGAGCATCTTAACATTTTGCACCACCCAGAGATTCCATTTCTTCAGAAAAGCACCAGCTGTTTGTGCCATTTAAGTGAGCACTTGGTTAGGACTACATCTGATGTTAATGTTTTCTTTATTCAAGAATTCTCAGGAGATCACCTGCCATTGTCATCTTGCTTTGCCTCTTCGAAAACTCCCTTTTGACTACAAGTGTGGGTGGTGGTATACAGCATTTATTAATTCATCTACTCTATTCAGATACATTTCAAGCCCATATGCCCTCCCCCCACCCTTTCTTTCAAAAGAAAAGAAAAAAAAATTGAAAAGAAATCTTTCATCTCAGTACCTTTACCTTGAATGTAGAGCTAGGCTTGAACTAGCTTTTCTGTCACTCATAACTTCTTACGGAGTTGTTGAGTGGGATTTCTTACAAAGCAAGGTGATGCATTTTGCTTTTAGAAAATAAAGTTTTTTAAAAATACTATTCATTATGGAGTAGATTTCCATTAGCACCGTGGTCAGTATCATTATGCAGTATGAATACATCTATTATGTGCTAGAAGCACTTGTTCTTTCAAAAATATACTGAAAATAATTTGATGTCAATTTCCACAGTGATAGAAGAGGAGAACATCACTTAGAACCATGACAAGTACATATAGCTGTACTATTGTGAAACACTGATCATTGATCCCTTTCTGTCAAGGGTTCTCTAGTTTTTGTTGTTATTATTGTTTCATTACCTGAGAAGGAGAAAAAATACCCTTTTAAAAAAATGAGGGGCAATTATCGAATCTCATCCTTTTTTTTATATTTAACTGATACCCTTTTTTTTTTTTTTAATGAGATAATGCTTCAGAAGAAGCCTAATTCTGCTTTTGTGAAGATTTTAATAATGGAACACTTTCTGGATGGAAAGAGTTTTTAGCCAAGGCTTCAATACCTTCATTTCCCTTTGTATTGCCAAATGCAATTTTGTAATTTTATTGTTCATGAGGCAGAGAGACTACTGGGTAAGTACTATATTGGTGTACTTCTCTGCCCCTTATTTCATCCATTATTTGTATCCTCTTGGTATCACATTTAAACACATGCAGGAATGAAACTTATTGGTGCAGTACCTTGTGAGGGATGCAATTAACTTAGTTTGCCTTCTCTGGGTTTCAGAATCATGCCAACAGTTGTCAGATAGAAGCCTCCCTGTCCTGACATCTTCTTTATCACATTTTGAAGAATTTTAAAGAGTCAGGACTTCAAAAAGGTAACATAAAATTAGTTTCACATAAATGAACTCACACTATGAGTTTATTGCATATTTTACCTGATTATATAACACATCTACACTGGTAAAGTGACATCCCAGTTGCTCCAGTCAAAGGAACTCATGAAGACCCTGAGGCCTATAGCCAAATGTTTCCCAGGAATGCATCTCCGTCCTATTCCTTTTCAGGTCCCCTGCTTCCCTTCTGTTAGTACGTTCTTCCTGTCTACATCCCACCCCAGTCCCCTTTAAAATGGCTTCTTGGTTATATCAGGACATTTAACGCTATTTGCTGAAATTCATTAATCTCTCTTCCTGCACTGATCTTTTTTTTTTTAATCTGTGTGTCTGAGGAGATTAAACACTGTTGTTAAAAGCCCTCCATGAATGAAGAACACCAAAGACACGAGGTAAATATAGCCTAAGAGACAGAAAGGGCCACATAAACCAGAGACTGTATCAGCCTGAGACTGGAAGAACTAGATGGTGCCCAGCTACAACCAATGACTGCCCTGACAGGGAACACAACAGAAAACCTCTGAAGGAGCAGGAGAACAGTAGGATGCAGACCTCAAATTCTTGTAAAAAGACCACACTTAATGGCCTGACTGAGACTGGAGGGACCCTAGGAGTCATGGTTCCCAGACCTTCTGAAAGCCCAAGACTGGAACCATTCCCGAAGCCAACACTTCAGACAGGGATTGGGCTGGACTGTAAGACAGAAAATGGTACTAGTGAGGAGTGAGCTTCTTGGATCAAGTAGACACGTGAGACTATGTAGGCAGCTCTTGCCTAGAGGTGAGATGAGAAGGCAGAGGGGGACAGGAGTTGGGTGAATGGACATGGGGAATACAGAACAGAGAGGAGGAGTGTGCTGTCACTTTAAGGGGAGAGCAGCTAGGGTTACATAGCAAGGTGTGTATAAGTTTTTGTATGAGAGACTGGCATGAATTGCAAACTTGCACTTGTAACGCAATAATTAAAAAAAAAAAAGCCCTCCACACATTGCCTGCTTTAGTTACTGAGAAAGTCCTAGAAATGGCTTTCTCTCTGCTTCCTAGCAGCTTTTTCTCACTTTAACTGTGGTTACAAAAGAGATTCCCTTGTCTTTCACTTTTGTCCAAGTTGGATACGTTTCAGAAATGAGAGTAAAGTCAGATAGGAATTCTGTTCTTATGGCCATCCTGGCTCTGGGGTTTTACTTCCACTTAATTAATTCAGGCAGTGGTTCCATTTTAAGCATGTGGTTCCTGTTCTAGGTTATATGTGGAGGCTGACCTTTCCCTGATTTTCTGGAGGCGGGGGGACTTTATGGAAGCTGAGAAGATGGAGGAAGTTTACATTGCAGAAATAAAAACACTTAAAAATGTACATTAGATATTCTCCTTAAAATCTTGAAAGATCTTTTAAACACCCTACCACAGGAGATTTTTCCCTAACCCGTCTTCATTTTTTTTCTATTTCCTCTCTCCCCCACTACCTTTCATCTCTCTTTCTCAATTTTCCGTTTTCTCCCCTTCGAATTCCCCTCTGTTTATTAAGCAGAACAATTTGATCTTCCTCTTGATTCTACTCTCAAACTTGGTCCCAGGCTCCCCAAAACAGATCAACATATTCAGGTGAATGTAAGAACCATCTACCCCATTAACTGTAACACATAGGCTTGGCAGAGAACTTGATACTTCATTTAATAGGAATATGATTGTGATTTTATGTCTGAATTTTACCTCCATTATACTGAATTATAGTTTCATATTTTATAACAATCTGACTAAATCTGCAACATCAAATTCAATTCATGGCATTTTATTTTGGGAAGGACTTGAATAAACTGGAGACAGAAAAAAGGAAATCCTTAAAAAAACAGTTATAAAAACTAATTATAATAACTGTTATATATAAAGATTAAAAATCTTAGAAAAACTGGAAAGATTAGTTAATATATGCATTCCTTATCAGAAATATTCTTACAGCAAATATTTTAAAGTGATATTCCTTTTTAAAGTGTTTGAAAATCTGAACCTTATTGCCACTAAAGTTATAGTCACATTAACTCAAATAAAGCTCTCATTCTAAAAAAGGTGACTGATTATAAATGGAAATAAAATCTTACAGTGAAAGCACGGTTTACCCACATTGGTACCACCCAACCCTCCAAGTATATAAAATTCTTTATGAATAACACAAATTCAAGATGACCTTGAAAAGAGTGGACACAAAACTTTGCCTATTAATTTTGCGTTCAGCTCTTAAGGACAAGCAGCTGCCAAAGCTTATCCAAGAGGTGTGCCATGAGCAAGTATGTGACAGACCCATCCAGAGTTGTGCAGATTGTATAATTTGGACTCTCCTGAGATAGATATTTGATGACATGATCATGGGTCCAGTTTCATGATTATCCCAAGAGAAATGTTGATCAGCATTTAATATATTTTGGGAAAGGGAAGGTAATCCAATGCATGTCTCTGGCCCTTGCCAATTCTTCTGTCAGTGGCCAAATTGCTTCAGCCAGCTGTCTTGGCCTTTCAAAGCATTTTGAGTTTTTTGTTGGCTGTACTTCATTACCCATCATTACCTCTGGCAGAAACTGTGGAGGAACAGACATGACTTCAGGGCAGGCTTACTCCTAATGACATCAAACGTTGTGTAAGTGCAAGTCTACTTCACTCCTGGGTCAC
Organism: Loxodonta africana; assembly: GCF_030014295.1. Taxonomy (NCBI): domain Eukaryota; kingdom Metazoa; phylum Chordata; class Mammalia; order Proboscidea; family Elephantidae; genus Loxodonta; species Loxodonta africana. The sequence continues at coordinate 81,499,111 of NC_087352.1, forward strand.
AATTAGAAGCTGACTTTCTCTGGAAACAGACAAACGGATTTATGAAAATTGATATTTTTGGACACATACCTCTTCTCCATTTACTTACCCCATTTTTATACCCCATTAATGATCAGTACTCGTTAATGAACTTAATTTGAACTTGGTTGGAGAAGTTGAGTGAAGAATTTGATATCTGTGAAAAATAATTATAAATCTCCCTAAAACCAAAGATGTGGTTTTTAAGTAAGACTTTTGTAATCATACAAGAAATCCCTTTCCAAGGGAATTTTAGAAATTGCCCTTGAGACATTCATTCATTCAAAAACTATTTGTTGAGTATCTGCCATCTAGGCAATATTCTAGGTACTGGAGACACAATGATGAATAAGACAGATCTGTCCTAGTTTTTACAGAGCTGATTGTTTCTGGGAAAGAAAGCTAGAATACAAGTTAAAAGACAGTCAAAACTTTTTAGGTGTAACAAGTTATGTGAAGGAAACAATGAACTGAGAGGGAGAAGAGCAGCGGCCATTTCAGGGCCTTAAAAGAGGTAATATTTACTCTAGAAACCAAAGAAAAAATTTAAAAAGGAGACAAGAACATTCTGGAAGAGGAAAAGCATGAGCAAAAGCGTTGAGGTGGAGTAAACCAAAATGAGCTAGAAGGAGATTGAATAACATGAGTTTTGAGAAAAGATAGGGGTCAAGACACACTTATAGACTTATAGGCCAAAGCCAGAAGTTTGAATTATAGTGTAAGCACAAGGGTAAATCCAACAGATGTATTTTTTGGTGATGATATGGTCCATATTTTGTTTTTAAAATGCCATTTTTTCCCACCTGTGAATAGAAAAGTTTGAATGAGACAGAAGGAAGCAAGAAAACAAGTGAGGAGACCAGTAGAATGACAGTTGAATTAATCCAGGAAAGAAAAAGTAGTGAGGTGACTTCAGACAGTGGCTGTAAAAATGGAGAGGAGCAAAATATTTGGCATATGTTTTGGAGGTAGAATCTGGAGAAATGTCTAGTAGACCTCATGTGGAGGGAAATAAGGCATAAAGATGACTCTAGGTTTCTGCGGCAGGCAGAAAATGGAAACCAGACAAGAAGACCTCTGCCTTATTTAGGGAGTAACAGTTTTATCCATGAGTCTGACAAGCCTGTAGACTGCAAGTATTTATATTTGTTTTTTCAGACACTGAAAAGAACACTAGAGCCTATGTAGACAAGACAAAAGAGTTTAATGGAAAGATCCTTTCCTGGGAGGACCAAAAAGCAGAGCTTTAGGGAACATTTGCTTTATTTTAGGTGGAAAAAACTAGAAATAAATGAAAGCAGCGTGGGAAGTAGGAGAAAGAGTAATAACGAGAGCTAACAGTTTGAAAAAACAGAAGTTAGCAGTTTGATTTGAAGGGCAGAGGGAGAGCCAGCAGAAGGAAGTGATGACAATGTGTCTTGTCATAAAAACGCTCTGTGACACAGCTTGAAGGATAGAAGTCTCAGCATCTCCTTTCACGTGGCTGGCTCAAGCTCTTCCTGTTGCCCAGGAATAGAAACAAGAAAGCGCCTGCTCTAGGGGCCTTTCCTCCTCTCCCTCCCAGCTTGTTAAAGCCCTGGTGGTGTAGTGGTTAATAGCTCAGCTGCTAACCAAAAGGGTTAGGTTTGGTTTGGTTTTTCTCCCAGCTTAGAAGTTGCTTTCCTACTAAAATAAAAATTATCCTTTATATTCCACAAATCCTCCCTATTATAAGAATCCTGTGGGTATGGGAACATTGCGGTAACATTTATTTACTTGAATTTGTGTCATTTTACAAGAACCTGAAATGGATGGATATAAACTTGGGAGGAAATGAATGCAGCTATGATAGAGAGACAACATGCTGTGTTCATTATTATTGTCATTTCAATGCTACTTACATTTGAATTATGCTTAAAGCTCTTGATTATTTTCAATGCATCTTTTCAGTGTCAAGTAAAGCATATCCATCTGAAATCTTTAAAAAAAAAAATACATTATAGAGTATGAATTCCCTGGGTGCTCAGCTGCCAAACAAAAGGTTGGAGATTCTAGTCCACCCAGGAGCACCTTGAAAGTGTTAGGGGACTCTGGAGGCTGAAGACACCTAATTAATTAGTACTCTACCAGGTATCAGGCCACTCCTGGTCACCTCCCCACCAAGAGGCTGTCAATTTTTCTGGGCCTGAGATAGGCCGTGTTGAGCACCCAGAGCCATTCTCCCGGCCTTCTGATAGGAATAAATTCACAATAGGGGGAAAAGATAATTTTCCAGCTCCACTAACCAGGGGAGCTCAGGAAAGAAGCAGCTCCTGTCCAGGCATAAATGGACTATGGACTTTGAATAATTTTCACCCCTGCATGGACCAGTGTGGGCCTATTTCAGGAGAGTAGGCCCTTGTTGGCAGACTGCAACCATTTCAGCTGTGCAGTGAAGAGGTGGGTGTTTGATATTTGACACCACCTTGCCTATTAAACAGGGTCCTTATCTACTCAGATCAGGGGTCTAAGGACTGGTAGCTCCACTCAAGTCACCCTGCCACCCACAACAGGGGTTCAAGGATAACTGGTACCTCCCAGTCCTTACAACCAAAAGTATTGGGTGCCCATGGTCTGTCTGTGGAACCCAGTCACCTGTATGCTCTAGAGAACAGGGACACACTTCCCTCACAGACACTCAGGGGATGGTTCTCAGCCCCCTGTCTTGTTCAGAATGTGATGCCCTGCTACAACCAGATACCAGTACCTACACCAATCACCCCCGCCCCTCTACAACTGTAGGACAGAGCCTGTACCACACACTTGATGACCAGTAACCTGGACATCTGAGCTGAATTCATACAAGAAAAGTGAATGGACTTCTAGACTGATAAACCTGATAAAACCTCTAGCCACCTGGTGACAGGACGTCAGAGCTTCAAAGGCAAAAATAATCAAGCTGGCTCACTCAAGCAACCCATTTGGGCATATCAAAACAAAACAAAGCAAGAAGCTAGGATACAGTAAGCAAACATAAAATAAACTAATGCAATAACTTATAGATGGCTCAGCAACAACAGTCAATATCAGGTCACATAAAGAAACCAACCATGATTGCCTCAACAAGCTCTCAAAACAAAGAAACAATGGATCTTCTAGATGAAGGTGCCTTCCCAGAATTACTGGATGCAGAATTCAGAAGATTAATATACAGAACTCTTCAAGACATCAGGAATGAGAATAGGAAGGAGACCAGGCAATATGCAGAACAAGCCAAGGAACACACAGGTAAAGTAGTTGAAGAAATTAAAAAGGTTATTCAAGAACACAACGAAAAATTTAAAAGGTTGCAAGAATCCATAGAGAGACAGCAATCAGAAATTCAGAAGATTAACAATAAAATTACAGAATTAGCTCAATAGAAAGTCAGAGGAGTAGAATTGAGGAAGTGGAAGGCAGAATTAGTGAGCTTGAATAAAAGCACTTGGCACCAATATATTTGAAGAAAAATCAGATAAAAGAATTTTTAAAAAAGGAAGAAACCTTAAAAATCACGTGGGACTCTATCAAGAGAAATAACCTACAAGTGATTGGAGTACCAGTACAGGGAGGGACAACAGAAAATACAGAGAGAATTGTTGAAGATTTGTTGGCAGAAAACTTCCCTGATATAATGAAAGATGAGAAGGTATCTATCCAAGATGCTCATCGAACTCTACATAAAGTAGATGTTAAACGAAAGTCACCTAGACATATTATAATCAAACTTACCAAAACCAAAGATAAAGAGAGAATTTTAAGAGCAAACAGGGATAAACAAAAGGTCACCTACAAAGGAAAGTCAATAAGAATAAGCTCCGACTATTCGGCAGAAACCATGCAGGCAAGAAGGCAATGGGATGACTTACATAAAGCATTGAAGGAAAAAACTGCCAGCCAAGAAACATATATCCATCAAAACTATCTCTCAAATATGAAGATGAAATTAGGACATTTCCAGATAAACAGAAGTTTAGGTAATTTGTAAAAACCAAACCAAAACCACAAGAAATACTAAAAGGAGTTCTTTGGTTAGAAGATCAATAATATCAGGCATCAACCCCAGACTAGAACACTGGACAGAGCAATCAGATGTCAACCCAGACAGGGAAATCACAAAAATAAATCAAGATTAAAAAAATGCTCAAAACAGGGAAACAGCGATGTTATTATGTAAAAGAAGACAACATTAAAACAATAGTGACAAAGAAATGTCTTCATAGATGTTTTGTATGGAGAGAGGAAGACAAGGAGATATAAAGAAATATAAGTTAAGTTTAAACTTGGAAAAATAGGGGTAAATATTAAGGTAACCACAAAGGAGACTAACTATCCTACTCATCAAAATAAAATAAAAGAAAAAATAGAGAACTATCCTACTCATCAAAATAAAATCCAAGAAAAAATAGAGACCTAGCAGATACAAAATCAACAACAATGAATACAAGGAAAAGACAATATATAATCTACTCAGCACAAAAAATTGAGTGGGAAAAAGAAACTGTCAACAACACACAAAAAAGACATCGAAAAGACAGCACTAAACTCAAACCTGTCTATAATAACGCTGAATGTAACTGAACTAAATGCACCAATAAAGAGCCAGAGAGTGGCAGAATGGATTAAAAAACACGATCTGTCCATATGCTGCCTACAAGAGACACACCTTAGACTTAGAGACACAAACAAAACTAAAACTTAGAGACACAAACAAAACTAAAACTCAAAGGATGGAAAAAATATATCAAGCAAACAACAATCAAAAAAGAACAGGAGTGGCAGTATTAATTTCTGACAAAATAGACTTTAAAGTTAAATCCACCACAAAGGAAAAGGAAGGACACTACATAATGATTAAAGGGACAATGTACCTGGAGAATATAACCATATTAAATATTTATGCGCCCAATGACAGGGGTGCAAGACACATAAAACAAACTCTAACAGCATTGAAAAGTGAGATAGGCAGCACCACAATAATAGTAGGAGACTTCAACTCACCACTTCCAGTGAAGGACAGGACATCCAGAAAGAAGCTCAGTAAAGACACGGAAGATCTAAATGCCACAATCAACCAACTTGACCTCATAGACATATACAGAACACTCCACCCAACGGCAACCAAGTGTACTTTCTTTTCTGGTACACATGGAACATTCTCTAGCATAGACCACATATTAGGTCATAAAGCAAGCCTTAGCAGAATCCAAAACATTGAAATATTACAAAGCATCATCTTTTATGGCCTTTGAGATATTATAAAGGCCATAAAAGTAAAAATCAACAACAGAAAAAGCAGGGAAAATAAATCAAACACTTGGAAACTGAACAATACCCTGCTCAAAAACGACTGGGTTACAGAAGACATTAAGGATGGAATAAAGAAATTCATAGAATCCCATGAGAATGAAAACACTTCCTATCAGAACCTTTGGGACACAGCAAAAGCAGTGCTTAGAGGTCAATTTATATCAATAAATGCACACATACAAAAAAAAGGGCCAAAATCAAAGAATTATCCCTACAACTTGAACAAATAAGAGAGCAAAAAAAGAAACCCTCAGGCACCAGAAGAAAGCAAATAAAAATTAGAGCAGAATTAAATGAAATAGAAAACAGAAAAACAATTAAAAGAATTAACAAGACTAAAAGCTGGTTCTTTGAAAAAACTAACAAAATTGAGAAACCGTTATGCAAACTGACAAAAGGAAAAGAGGAGATGAAGCAAATAACCCAAAATAAGAAATGAGAGGGCGATATTACAACAGACCCAACTGAGATTAAAAGAATCATATCAGATTACTATGAAAAATTGTACTCTAACAAATTTGAAAACCTAGAAGAAATGGATGACTTCCAAGAAACACACTACCTACCTAAACTAACACAAACAGAGGCATAAAAAAAACCAAACAGAGGTAGAACAACTAAATAGACCCATAACAAACGAAGAGATTGAAAAGGTAGTCAAAAAATTCCCAACCAAAAAAAAGCCCTGTCTCCTGATTTTATTCAGTCTCCTGAATAAACCGAACGCTTCGAAGGCCAGCGTAGCAGGGGCAGGGGCTTGGGGACGATGGTTTCAGGGGACCTCTCGGTAAATTGGCATAATAAAATCTATTAAGAAAGAAAACATTCTGCATCCCACTTTGGAAAGTGGCATCTGGGGTCTTAAACACTTCTAGCAAGTGGCCATCTAAGATATCTGCATCAGTGGGTCTCAATCCACCTGGATCAAAGGAGAATGAAGAACACCAAAGACACAAGGTAATTATGAGCCCAAGAGACAGAAAGGACCACATAAACCAGAGACTGCATTGGCCCAAGAGATAAGAACCAGATGGTGCCCGGGTACAACCGATGACTGCCCTGACAGGGAACACAACAAGGAACCCTTGAGGGAGCAGGAGAGCAGTGGGATGCAGACCCCAAATTCTCATAAGACCAGACTTAATGGTCTGACTGAGACTGGAAGGACCCCGGTGGTCATGGTCCCCAGACCTTCTGTTGCCCCAGGACAGGAGCCATTCCCACAGCCAACTCTTCACACAGGGGTTGGACTGGACTATGGGATAGAAAATGATACTGGTGAAAAATGAGCTGCTTGGATCAAGTAGACACATGAGACTATGTTGGCATCTCCTGTCTGGAGGGGAGATGAGAGAGCAGAGAGTGTCAGAAACTGGCCGGATGGACATGAAAATAGAGTAGAGGGAAGGAGTGTACTGTCGTATTAGGTGGAGAGCAACTAGGAGTATACAGCAAGATGTGTATAAATTTTTGTATGAGAGATTGAGTTGATTTGTAAACTTTCACTTAAAGCACAATAAAAGTTTTTTTTTTTTTTATTTCCAATATCAATCAAAACAGGTTAGGTTCAGTTTACGGTGGGCATCTCTTTGAAAATGGTTAATGAGTGGACAATTAAAAATCCATACAAATAATGTTAGAATTACTTTCTCCCTTGAATTGGATGTTTTAGAGTATACTATCCTAAATTGGAGCCCTGAGGGAGTAGTGGTTAAGAGTTCAGCCTGCTAACCAAAAGGTCAGCAGTTCAAATCCACTAGCTGCTCTTTGGTAAACCCTATGGTGCAGTTCTACTCGGTCCTATAGGGTTGCTATGAGTTGAAAAAGGCTTGAGCAGCAACGGGTATGGTTTTTGGTTTTTATCCCAAACTTAATCCTTAAATGGCTTCAGTGTATATATATTTCTCATTTTTCTAATAGTCCAAAAGAAGCTTCTTTAGACATGTGTGGTTCAGGCTGAAGTGGCCCTCGTTCTCCTGCAATATTCTCTTTCTCCAGGATATTGGTGGCAATCTGTCCTAGGAAATGAGGAGGACCAGAGTTCAGGATACAATTTCAGTATCCCTGGGCTCTGGAATTAGGTTATTCATCTAGAACTCATAACAAGGGTTAACTATCTCTCAACAACCAAATGGTCTCTGGTGTTGGAAATTCAGATATCTCATTGACAGTTTGATCAAACCATTTCATCAGGCAGACCACTGAAGTTGCAAGAGAAACCTCATTCACATAGCTGCCCTATGGCTATCAATCAATTCCCTCCGGCTTTGCACACTTGAACAGAAATAATACCCAACTGGAGCATTTATCATCAGGCCCAAAGTACTTATAGAGTATGAGTATTCCTTTATCACTGAATCAGTGTGAGCCTATGAAACACATTGTTAGGGGAAAAAAAAGGGTCTTTTGTCTTTTGGGTTTTGAACAAAAAGGAAGGCTTTCTCGTAATCATCTGCCGCTGAATCAGTGCCTTCAGGTGAATCAGAAGAGAGGACTTTGCAGATGACGAAGTATAGTTAGATCTCTGAGATAAATTTGTAAAAATGAAAGTTTCAGTTACAGGATGTTTTCAGCTTTAAGGACTCTGAGTGAACTTCAGTAATGACTTTTAAAAATTTCAAGGTTCTGGCATCCTAAGGTTCTCCTATTCTATCTGTAACTTTTTTACAATATTGAACAGCACTAAAATAGAAAACACAAAACAAAACTCAAACACCCTCAGCACAACCAAAAATTTCCCTCACAAGGAATACGGAATGGATGGCAATTATAAAGATAGAAGCAAATGCAGATAGAGTTCGAGAAAATGCGGCATAATTTTCATCTGCTTACAATATTACCTAATGTCATGGATTTTTCACAGTGAGATTTAGCTCTGCCTTAAAAATTCTTGCTTTTTCTCTTCTTAATTTCTCTTCTCTATTTCATCTGGGCTTGATGACTTTTAACGTCATACTTTCCTAATTTTGACAAGCAACTGAATGTTCCGCTTAAGTGTTTGTGGGGGCATCCAGTGTGTGTGAGTAGGTGAAAACAGGTTGATCTTCTTCAGTGGCAATGTTAATGTGATCACGAATTACGGGAGTTTGATGCTTACGTGAAATTAAATAACGGTGCCAATGTCTCCTTCTCGAAGAACACCCACATGGAATTTCTTCTCAAGTCCTAGAAGCAAACATAGAATACCATCATGTGCATGCTGTGTCTGAAAATTCTTCCTCACTGGCTGAGTTGCAATTTACTTTTTTTGCGAGCTGACTTGCCACCACTCTTATTTGTGTTAGACTCCGTCTGAACTGAAAGCCTAATACTCCTTCCTGTTTCTGCTGTTTACTTATAGGAATCTGCCAGAGAGAGATGCACTTTGCATTTGTGACTGGTGAAAAATAAATTAATTAGCTACTTGGGGAAATAATTATGTAAATATGCTTCCAGAATTCCATACATGTGCTCTAAAGTAAGACAACTGAGCCACTGCTGGGTTTGGTTCTATAAGCAGTATCCAGTCCCCTGACTAATTTCTAAGGCAAAATTGTAAATAAATCATTTTAAACCTGTGCCCTTTTTATCCAGTTATATGATGTTTGCAAATATTTAGCCATTTACCATAATCAGAGTTTCCCCAACTTTTCTAGGTTAGTAGCAGAGAAAAGTAAATATGAGCCCTTGGGCTTTTCAGGGTATAGTCTGTTGCTTCCTGATGCAAGCATGAAATTTCTTTGAAGTCTGGTGTTTTGTCATAAATATTCATGAGCATTTTGCATTCTATACATATAATATACATGTTTATTTCTATATGAGACTAATCTGTCCCCTATCTCATTGAGTAAAAGGATGCTGGAAGTGGTACTAACGTTATTCTTCTGCTTCCAATAACTAAACCAGTTGTCGTGGACTCAATTCCAACTCATGATGACCCCATGTGTGCGGAGTAAATGCTCCACAGGGTTTTCAAGGCTGTGACCTTTCAGGAGCAGACCGCAAGGCCTTTCTTCCAAGGCACCTCTGGGCACCTACTAGTACTATTATTTCCAAGGCACCTACTGGTGGTCTAATAGTCAAGCATTCAACCTCTTGTGCCACCTAGAGACTCCAGTTTCCAGCAGTGTCTGGGGATTCTGCCAGTATCACCCGTGTGAGAGGCACACAGTGATCTTCCTGGCTTGCCACAACAACCTCTTGGACCATCCTAGGGAGTATCCTTAGTTTACAAGGATAGGATCCGAAGGGCAGAAATTTTAAGTAACCGGATACAGATAAGCTGTTGTCTCTGATTCCAAGCCCCACTGCTCTTATCATGACTTTGAGCTGCCTGGATAAATAAATAACTGAAACTTCTAGCCTCAGTGCTCTCAATGGAGCCAAAAATAAAATTTCTGTCAGCACCTCATGGCTGCCTGCACCCTCTCATCGCAGCCCAGGAATTTTAGAGACACATCATATAAGACTGGCTGATACTTTTCAGCTAGGCTATTTTTACTACAAATAAGCTGAAATATGTCCCCAACGGTTGGCAATTTTCTGACTGGGAGCATGGATGAAAGGAAACATGCCCCCATGAGCCTTTTCTTTCCAAGTTCATTCACTCCCTGGACTACTTACTCACTCACTCACTCACTCACTCTTGCAGGCATGCTCACATTCACCAAAATTGTAGGAACCACATTCTAAGCTGACAAGTCACAATTTAGTCATTTCTTCTTGGTTTACTTATGCCTCTGTCATAGACTGGTGAGTGGGAGAGATAGACAAATAAACAAGCTGCAAACAGCTCTTTCACTGAGGTATTTCTAAGGTTTTATGGAAATATAAGGGGGGCAGTGGTGGTTCAGTGGTAGGATTCTTGTCTTCCATGTGAGGGACACAAGCCAATTCACCTCACGTACGGCCACCACCTGTCTGCCAGTGGAGGCTCGAATGTTGCTGTGATACTGAACATGTTTCAGAGAAGCTTCCAGACTAAGACGGACTAGGAAGAAAGGCTTAGCAATCTACAACTTAAAATCAGGCAGGAAAAATCCTACTGATCTCCATGATCTGATCTGCAACTGGTCATGGGGATGGCACAGGACCAGGCAATTTTTCATTAAGTTGTGCATGGGGTTGTTATGAACTGGGGGCCAATATGATCAACACAAGAGTACAAAAAAGGTACACCAAAATGAGAATGAACAGTCAGGGAAGGCTTCTGGGAGAGGCAGTGAGTGAGCAGCTGCACTCTGAGCACCAAGTAGGAGTTAGTGAGACTAAACAAAACAGACGCGCAGAGACAGAGGAGTGTTGAACGGGTCAGGGAGAACAAACTGCTCTTCTCCTGTTGCTAATTCTAACCCCGCAGTGGAGTTATCCAAAGGAATATGTCGAGATTGATTCGGAGACCTGGTCTAGGCTCCATGGTAAAATAAATAAATAAATAAAATAAAGGACCCCCAAATTGGGCTGTAATGTCTACCGTGTGAATGAAACGAATGCCTAGCAGTCCCTACGTCAACCTTATTCCCAACAGATTGTTGAAAGTGAAGCAACACAGGAAATTACAGATTTCATTATTATGACTTGTGATAAACACGAAAATAAGCAAACCTGATAAAATTCAACATTGAAAATGCACTGCAGGATTAATGGGAGGAAGTCATACATTTGTTCATGTCTTTTGTGTATTCTTATCTCTTCTTATTTAATGGAAAAAAGATGTAATTTTATTTTTCCTATGAGATTCTGAAAATGTTATTGTTCTTATTTGCACATTTATATGTCTATTTGCTGCCATGGTCACAATGCCATCTTATTTTTATGAAGTATTCTGAAGAACCAGCAATACGCGAAGGCTATGATGTATTTGTTAATGTATTATACATAAGGATGGTTGCAAACTATTTTATCTAAACCTGTGCCATCTATTCAACTTTGGGTTTGCATAAAATACATATTTCTATTGCCCTTAGAATACATGACATTTTATCAAAAGTGACCTGTGTGCTCCTGTATGTTTCTCCTGGAATGATGCCTCCTGGGTTTCCCCTGTCATGAAGAACCTCAAGTTTCTGAGAAGTTAATGTTCTTTCTTTTGAAGACAGTGAGTCTGTGAGATCACATACTAGGTGACTGAGACCCGAAACATCAGAAAGGTATTTTCAAAACTCAGGCATTCTGTGAGTGAGACATGAAGTGAATTTCATGCACATCAGCTCCCTGGAGCCTCGTAACAATAGATAAGGCCACATCGAAGGATGCGGCATTACTTCTTGTGGGCCACTGAGCAGCAGAGTTAATAATTGAATCATAATTTCACTCCAGGACATAAAGACTGCTATATTCTGTCCTCTTTTGATCCTTTTATCCATAATAGCAGAAGTAGAGATACTTTTAAATCAGGCCAGATGATGAATGCATCCATATGTACTTTCCTACAATTTGGTTGAAACACATATTCAAAACCACTTTCTCTGGGCGGTCTCAGGAGCCCTGGTGGTGCAGTGGTTAAGAGCTCAGCTGCTAACCAAAAGGTAGGCAGCTCAAATCCACCAGCTGCTGCTTGAAAACCCTTTGGGGCAGCTCTACTATGAATCTGAATTGACTCGAAGGAAAGGTGTTTGGTTTTTAATGGGTTGGATGGTCTCAAATTAATCTTATCATCCGATTACTTAAACATTTCATTTATCTGGTACGTTATTGTGCATTGATTGTACTGTTATTGTTAGTTACTGTCGAGTCGATTCCAACTCATGACAACTCGTGTGTGTCAGAGTAGAACTGTTCCAGAGGGTTTTCAAGGCTGTGACCTTTCAAAAGCATCACCAGGCCTGTCTTCTGAGGTGTCTCTGGGTGGGTTTCAACCACCAAAGTTTCAGCTAATAGGCCATTGCTTACCCATTTGTGCCACCCAGTTACTCCTGATTGTGTAAGTAGTCTCAATTCTTTACCCCTCCTCATATTCACATCCTCTGCAATGTGACCTGGCAGTTCTTCCCAGGTGAGTGTAGAGTAGATTTCCTCACCTCTTGGTTCTGAGTTGGGCCATGTGACTTGATTCGGCCAGTACCATGTTTGCAGTGGTCACCAGGCAGAGGCCTGAAAAAGTGCTTTCCATTTCCAACTTCTCTTTTGTTCCTCTGACTTCTCCATGAAAACGTGCCCAGACTAGGCTGTTGGAGAATGAGACATATGGCCCAGGTGTCCCCATTGCCCTAGCTGACAGCCAGCCAATCACCTCATCACGATTTTGGCAACAGCCGACAGATAACTACAGATGTATGACTAACCCTGCTAAGCCCAGGCCATATCTGCCAAACCCTGCAGACTCATGAGTTAAATATGTGTTTATTGTTTGATGATAGTGAGATTTTGTGGTTGCCATGTATTGTACTGTGGCAATATATAACTAAAAAAATGTACTTGTTAATTATTTGTTGGTATTATGCTTTGACACATGTGCTAACCTATCCCGCACCCCTTCGGCCTCCCCACCAGCTCTGTTAAAGAACTTTCTTTTTGAGACCCTAGAAGAGGCAACCACGTAGCCTTCATTTCCTCTTCCCAACATGGCTATTTGGACTAAAGTGGCATGCAAGTTTCAATACCAGCCAAGCTGGCAGCCAATCAGATTCTATATCTAATCTAAAGAAAGGAATTTGAATTAAGGCAGTAAAGGTGTTTGCTGAAGCTGATGCAGTGACTGAAAGTTTAGGGATGGTGGCATTGGTGGACCAAGTGCACAATTAGTTAGCAGATAAGAGGTTCCCGAAGAGAATCCAACATACAGAGCAAAGCATGGATTAGAGACTTGAGGCTGCTGAAAATTGGCAAGGTGGCCTTGTTCCTTATTTCTTTCTAGTTCCCACCTCTGGTTTTCCAGAGGCCTGGCCATGAGCCCCACTTTTGATTCTAAGAGATTCCTTTTCACTTTCAGTAACTAGCCAGACTTTACCCCATCCACTTTTTTTGTTGCTACATAAAATTTATTTTTTAGAACACTAGATTTACAGAAAACTTATGAAAATAGTACAGAGTTCCTGTGAATCCTAGCACCCAATTTCCCATATTATAAACATCTTATGGTGCATTTGTTACAATTGCTGAAAAAATATAGGTATATTGTTATTAAATAAAATTCATATTTTATTCAGGTTTTTTTGTTTTTGTTTTTCAGCTAATTCCTTTTCCTTGTTCAAGATCTCATCCAAGATCCACCTTACATTTAGTCATCATGTCTAACAAGGCTCCTATTGGCTGTGACAGTTTCTCAGACTTTCCTTGTTTTTGCTGATCTTGATGTTTTTGAAGAACGGTTACCATGAGATAGAATCAGCTCGGTGGCAACTAACAACAACAACATTGGTCAGGTATTTTGTAGAGTGTCCCTCAGTTGTGATTTCTCTAATGTTTTTCTCACCATTAGACTGGGGTAATACGTTTTCAGGAGGAAGATCACAGAGGCAAAATGTCGTTCTCATCACTTCATATCTAGGGGACATGATATCAACACGACTTAAATCACTGTCGATGTTAACCTTGATCATTTGGCTGGGGTAGTATTTGTTAGGTTTTTCTACTTGTTTTCTGCCCTCTTTTCACACTGTACTCTTGGGAAGGAAGTCATTATGCTCAACCCGCACCTAAGGAGTGGGGAGTTATGGTCCACCTCCTTGAGGGGAGAGAGCCTACATAAATTATTTGAAATTCTTCTGCACGGGACATTTTGTCTATTCTCTCCCAGGTGTTTATTTATTCAATTTTTTAATTTATATCCATATAATAGAAATATAGAGAGTTATATATATTTATATTTTGGGTTATAACCCAACACTATGTCATCTATTTTGTTGCTCAAATTGTTCCAGGGTTGACCTTTGGGAGCTCTGTATCCGTTTGGCTTCTGTATCCCTTTGACCTACTTCCATCATTGTGGATTTCTTTGGGTATTTTTGTTTGTTTTGTTTTGTTTTTTTGAGTACTTCCTTACTTTCTGGCACTACAAGATGCTCCCCCTGCCACTTTTTACTGTACCTAATTCAAGAAGACTTCTGTTGCTTATAATCAATGAGCTCGACTTGTACATAGTTTCTTTGTCTAATATGGATACCACTTGGTGTATAATTTTAAGACTACTTATGACTTAAACAAATAACTTTGTAACTACCCATATTTCTAATATTTTAACTTCTGCATGGACAAAGAAAATCATGTTAAAATACTTTGAAATACCAGTACGATGTTAACTGTGAGTCAGAATGGGTGAAGCAGAAGTTGTTTTAACCGAATTTCTTCCACAGTGAGCCTAGGAAAGAATTTACATATAGGAATAATAATGGCTACTATGTGCTGGTCCTCTACTGAATGCTTTATTATATATTAATTTTAATACCCAGAATAATGTCTTGAAGCAGATAATATTATTCCTTTTACATACAGGGAAGCTTAGGCTCAAGAAGGTTAAGCAATTGACTAAGGTCATATGTGGTCATATGTGGGTTCTGACTTTGAAGTCCTTGCTGTTAATTTTCACACTCTTTGGCACCGATGGTGGTAGAGGCAGTAGAGGGAAAGCCAAGGGGATAATTTGGAGGCAAGGGTTATCTGGAGAAGTAGACATTGTGAGGATTTTCAGATGAATTTCTGGGTAATAGGTGCTTGCTGCCTTGTATATGTTTTGTAGTCCCTTCTTGCCTATAGCACAAACCCACACAGAATATGTTTTGAACATTTATAAATTTTGTTTAGTTAAGTTGTGGACCAGCTAATATTTTTGATAGCTTTTCCATTTCTATCCCTTCCAGTAATAGTGAGAGTTGGAAAAAAAATTGGAAAATAAAATAAAATTTGAAGGTAGAGAATTATTCTAAATGTCACAAAGCTGTAAGGATTAACCTGAATTAGAACATAACTCTCCTAATCTCAGGTCAGTAGCCTTTTCTCTACAACTTGTGACCTCTGATAAAAGTATTTGAGAGGCTGATTATAATTATCAGTACTAGAGCCCTCCTTACCCTTCTTTGGTTACAGGATAATGTAGAGAAACAGAAATCAGTTTGATCCACAAAAAATGCAATGTAACTGATCCATCTCAAAATGTCTAACTGATGATACCTACCCCCTTCCAAATACAAAACCCTCCCAATCTCCTTTTTTTTTTTCTGTCACTGTGATAACTCATATTCTATGATCAACAGCCACAGTATTTAACAAAAAAGTCTACAGAGGAAAGTTTCGTGGTTTGTCTAGACAAAGAACAAAGGAAAAATTTCCTCATCTCTTGTTGCCTTTGGTTAGAAGTGGAGAGGAACAAAAAATCTTGTCTCATAATCTGAAGCAAGTTAGGTTATAAACCCCTGTCGTTTTTTGGTTTACTGACAGGTAAAGTTTTGCCCTTAGATTCATCACTGTGGATAATATAGTCTCTTTTATTCCAAATTTTTAGTGAGAATAACACTGATAATAAAATGATGAATTAAGTAACAGGGTTACTTTCTTTAGACTCTGACCTGGATAAGAGAACTTCACATAGGTGCTACCAAAGAGGTGGTAGCTAAATCTAGTTGCAAATATAGAGAATTATTTCTATCCCTGGTATTTAATCCAAAAATATGCTCAAAAATCATGTAAAAAATTAATATCATACTAATTTAGAGATTTTTACAAATGAAGTAAGTTTAGGTCTCTTGAAGAATTCCATGGAGAGAAATCCACTAGATAAAACAAAAGCCCAGAAAAGGTACCATTAAATGTTCTGCGTAGACTGGAATACACATTTCTTGATATAGAAACTTGTGTCTTATAATCATTGCATTCCTCCCACCAAGGACAAAGAGTATGTGCGTCATACATATGTACTGAAAGAATGATATCTAGTTTGCTGCTCTCTGTCTTTCAGCAAACTTTATATTTTCTAGTTTCTTTCATTCATTTTTTTAAGTGTATTTTGTTTTATGTCAGCAAGTCAGTAATGAAGGGAAGTTGAACTTGAGCTTATTTTTGCTCATTTTCTCATAACAGAAAACATTCAAAGAATTGAATAAAGTTAGCAAATAATTCTTAGATATCTACTATATACACAACAATGTCACAATCAAGCAGGAAAAAGGTGTGGCAGTCTGCTTCTCAACAGAGTTATAGTCTTGGAAATCCCATGCAGCAGTTCTCCTCTGTCCTATAGAATTGACTCAAAGGCTGTGATTTGGTCACAATCAAAATGGCAGCAGCCCTAACCTTGCTTGTACTGCTTTCTACCTTTCTCAGAATCTCCTACTTTTGAAGTTCTCCTAAGGTTTCAGAGGTCCATTACAGTCTCACCTAAGGCCTGGCTTCTTGTAAGATTCTTACTTTTTTCTGGCCTTTACAAGAACACATCAAAACTATCAAATGGTATGGTATCAGAGGTCAACTGCTTCTAAGATATTGAGGGCTTTACTGAAACTGAGGAATAGTAGACAGTCAGTAAATCCTCAACCAGCAACCATTTATTAGCAACATAAAAAATTAGTTATCTAACAAGTAGTAAAAGTAAAGAGCAAACTTTAATTTGGACTTCTTGTGTCAGTCTAGGAATATTTGGAGAAAATAATGAGTTAGTTCTATTCCTCAAGTTAACTTTGTTTTCCTTTTCATTAGCCCCTTTTCCCTTCTCCTTCAAAGATGGTTCAGTACAAAATTGTGAAAGAAGCAATGCTTTACTCCTGTCATACCACCTCTTTGCTCATTGTCTTTCACCTTCCTGACCCCCTTCCTAAAGCCAAGATTCCGTCATAGAAGGGACTTCACAAAAGCTGGGATCTCAGAGAAAGTTAACGTTTCCTAATCTGTTAAACCCAGTCAACAGCTAAATCTTTGCAAAACATTTATGTTAACCATGTTCAGAACCACATTTTGTATTATTAGTGTAATGTACTAATTTGTGTTTTGGTATGTTTAAATCATGGAAAAGATAAACTAATATTTTACATTCCAAAATGAGTTTTTAGAAACATGAATTATACTGAAGGTCACTGGTCATTTGACTGTCTGCTTTCTCTTTAGCAAGAAATTTGTTTTTCTCTCTTTGTCCTATATCCAACATCTGGCCTCTCACTTCCTTAAACTTCTCACTTCCAATAATTTTTTTTTTCCACTCAATTTCTGGCGCCTACTTCCATGGTTATACCCTAAATTTTGCATTAATTGAATCTCTTCCAAAACCTTTTTTTTTTGATTATTTTTACTTCCAAAACCTTGGTTTTAAATTTTTTCAGTAACTTTCACTTCAACAATTGTTTGTTTTCATTAAGACCTCTACTACATTGACCATACCATTTTTTCACAACCCATCTCCCTCCCACTTTCATTTCCCTTTTTAACCAGCCTAGGTTCCATGGATGATACTTATCATTAATCATTTGCATGGTTTCTCTCTCTCACTTGTACTTGCACAGCAAAACCTTAAACCTTAAAAAAAAAGTTAACCTTAACTCTCCACTTGCTTTGTGCCAGCATGTAAGTGGCTGAATGTGACTGAGGACAAAACACACTGCTGATAGGTCCTGCTTTCTTAGTTTTTTTTTTAATTTATTTATTTTTATTGGGCTTTGGGTGAAAGTTTACCTAGCCAATTAGTTTCCCACTAGATAGTTTGTACATAGAGTGTTTCATGACCTTGGTTTCATCCCCCACAATGTGTCAGCGCTGGTTTCCCCATTTTCTCTTGCCCTGATTATCTACTCCATACTGCCTTCTCATCTTATAATTGATTGTTCTAAGGAGTACTTTCTTCTTGGGTATTACTGTTTATCTACTGTGCTTGTCTATTGTTTGGCAGGGAGGTGGTCTCTGAGAATGGGTATTTCCAGATCAAAAGGGAGTCTTAGGGCCATAGCCCTCCAGTCTGTCTCAGACCAGCAAGTCCAGTCTTTTCTGTGAGTTTGATTTTTTTGTTCTACAATTTTCTCCCACTCTGTCCATGACCCTCTGTTGTGATTACAGTCAGAGCAGTTGGTAATGGTAGCTGGGCACCATTTAGTTCTTCTGGACTTGAGGTTCTGTAGGGCTGTGGGTCATGTGGTCCATTAGTCCTTTGAACTCATTGCTCCCTTGAGTCTTTGGTCTCCTTCACTCTCCCTCTCTCTGGACAGGAAGAGACTCATAGCTGTGTCTTAGATGGCCAAGTTTGGGTCCTCTTTAAAATTAGAATGTCCAAATCACAAGTGGATACTTAATCAGCAGGAGTAACTCTAAATTTTCCTATTTCTAAAATTTCTTATCAATTTTCTCCCCCGCCTCCTAAAAGAAATCAGTTTCACACTTTTTCCTCTTTCTTCAAACTTCTGACCCCTGCTCATGCCCAGTTGATGATGTCCATTTTCATTTCACTAAGAAAATAGAAGCATTCAGAACTACTTTTTATTTCAGTCACTAAATATCTCAATCAGCTTGCATCTTTATCCACAACTCCATCTTCTGATACGTTACAGTAGGCCATATGAGTCTTAATTCATGCTAATGCTTCCACTCGTATACACCTATTCTACCTCCATATACCTACACAAGCACATTGCCTCTAGTTTTCTCTCCTTTACCAGAGTCTGTAACTCCCAAATTTTTTTCCCTCTACTGCATTGTTTACCTAAGGAAAATAAAAACTTTCCATTGCCCTAACTTGTCATTTCCTTTGGCTACCACCTCATTTCCCTGCTGCACTCTCTTTACCAAAACCACCAAATGATTTACCTTTAGTCACTGTCTTCATTTCCAATTCTCTCATCAATCCATTCCCATCAGGTTTCTATCCCTACCACTTCCCTGAAAGCATTTCTGCTAAGTCTACCAATAGCATCATCTACAAAATCCAATGTCTTTTCTCATTTGACCTCCCCACAGCTGCTGATGCCATTGATCCCTCCCTCTTTCTTGAGCAATACTCTACTTTCAGTATATTGTTCTCCTGGTTTCCCCTATGCCAACAGCACTGGCCACTCCTCAGTCTCCTTTGCTAGCCCTTTTTCCCATCCCTGACTCAGAGTTGGAATTACCCAGGGATCTATCTTTGATCCATTTTTGTTTCCTTTATTTATCTTGTCTCACTCTGCATCAACCCTGTCTGATAGAATTTTCTATGATTATCTGTACTGTCCAATATGGTAGCCACTAGTCATGTGTGTTTTCTCAAAATAAAAAAAAGCAAGGCTGGTGAGACTGCATCTTACATACTTTGGACATGTGTGTCAGGAGGGATCAGTCCCTGCAGAAGGACATCATGCTTGGCAAATTACAGCATCAGCAGAAAAGAGGAAAACCCTCAACAAGATGGATTGATGCAGTGGCTGCAACAATGGGCTCAAACATAACAATGATTGTGAGCATGACACATGACTGGGCATTGTTTTGTTCTGTTGTAGACAAGGTTGCTATGAGTCAGAATTGACTCGACAGCACCTAACAACAACGAGCCACATGTGGCTATGGAACACTTGAAATATGGATGATATACCTGAGAAACTGAATTTTAAATTCTGATTAATTTTAAATTATAGCCACAGATAGCTACTGGCTACCATATTGGATAATGCAGAAGAATGGTCTCATCTACATGCTTGCCTACAAGAAACACACCTTGGACATAAAGACATGAACAAACTAAAACTCAAAGGCTGGAAAAAAAAATCAAGCAGACATCAATCAAAAAAGAGCAGAAGTGGCAATATTAATCTCTGACAAAATAGACTTTAAAGTAAAATCCACCACAAAGGATAAGGAAGAACACTCTATAATGATTAAAGGGTCAATACACCAGGAGAACATAACCATAATAAATGTTTATGCACCCAATGACAGGGCTCCAAGATACATAAAACAAACTCTAACAGCATTGAAAAGAGATACAGAAAACTCCACAAGAATAGTAGGACACTTCAACACACCACTTTCAATGAAGGACAGAACACCCAGAAAGAAGCTCAATAAAAACACTGAAGATCTAAATGCCACAATCAACCAATTTGATCTCATAGATATATTCAGAACACCCCACCCAACAGCAGCCATGTATACTTTCTTTTCCAAAGCATGTGGAACATTCTCCAGAATAGACCATATATTAGGCCATAAAGTAAGCCTTAACAGAATCCAAAGCATTGAAATATAACAAAGCATCTTTTCTGAACATAAAGCCATATATCAATAACAAAAAAAAAAGGGGGGGGGGAATCAAACACGTGGAAACTGAACAATACCTTGTTCAAAAATTAATGGGTAATAGAAGAAATTCAGGCTGGACTAAAGAAATTCATGGGATCAAATGAGAATGAAAACACATCCTACAAGAACCTTTGGGACACAGCAAAAGCATGCTCAGAGGTCAATTTATAGCAATAAATGCATGCATCCAAAAAAGAAGACACGGCCAAAATCAAAATATTAACCCAACAACTGGAAAAAAATAGAAAGAGAGTAACAAAAGAAGCCCACAGGTACCAGAAGAAAGCAAATAATAAAAATTAGAGCAGAATTAAATGAAATAGGGAATAAACAATTGAAAGAGTTAACAAGACCAAAACCTGGTTCTTTGAAAAGATCAACAAAATCAGTAAAGCATTGGCCAAACTGACAAAAGAAAAGCAGGAGAGGGAGCATATAACCCAAATAAGAAATGAGAGGTTAATATCACAACAGACACAACTGAAATTAAAAGAATCACAACAGAATACTGTGTACTCTAACAAATTTGAAAACCTACTGGAAATGGACAAATTTCTAGAAACACACTACCTACCTAAACTAACAAAAATAGAGGTAGAAAAACTAAATAAACCTATAATGAAAGAAGAGATTGAAATGGTAATTAAAAGACTCCAAACTGAAAAAAAGCCCTGGCCCTGACTGCTTCACTGGACAATTCTACCAAACTTTCAGAGAAGAGTTAACACCACTACTACTAAAGGTATTTCAGAGCATAGAAAAAGATGGAACACACCCAAACACATTCTATGAAGCCAGCATAACCTCGGTACCAAAACCAGGTAAAGATACCAGAATAAAAAGAAAATTACAGACCAATATCCTTCACGAACATAGATGCAAAAACACTCAACAAAATCCTAGCCAATAGAATTCAACAACATATCAAAAAAATAGTTTGCCATGACCAAGTGGGATTCATACTAGGTATCCAGGGCTGGTTCAACATTAGAAAAACAATCAATGTAATCCATCATATAAATAAAACAAAAGACAAGAACCACATGATCTTATCAATCGATGCAGAAAAGGCATTCAACAAAGCCCAATATCCATTCATGATAAAAACTCTCAGCAAAATAGGAATAGAAGGAAAATTCCTCAACATAATAAAGAGCATTTATACAAAGCCAACAGCCGACATCATCCTAAACGGAAAGAGCCTGAAAGCATTCCCCTTGAGAACAGGAACCAGACAAGAATACCCTTAATCACCACTCTTATTCAATGTTGTGCTGGAGGTCCTAGCCAGAGCAATTAGGCCACAGAAAGAAATAAAGGGCATCAAAATTGGTAAGGAAGAAGTAGAGTATCTCTATTTGCAGATGGTATGATCTTATACACAGAAAACATCAAAGAATCCACCAGAATACTACTTGAACTAATAGAAAAAAAAAAAAAAAAGATTTCAGCAAATTATCAGGACACACGGTAAACATAAAAAATCAGTTGGATTCCTCTACGCCAACAATGAAAACTTCAAAGAGGAAATCACCAAATCAATACCATTTACAATAGCCCCCAAGAAGATAAAATACTTAGGAATAAATCTAACCAGAGATGTAAAAGACCTATACAAAGAAAACTACAAGACACTACTGCAAGAAACCAAAAGAGATCTACGTAAGCGGTAAAACATACCTTGCTCATGGGTAGGAAGACTCAACTTTGTGATTATGTCTATTCAACCTGAAGTGATCTACAGAAACAATGCAATCCAGATCCAAATTCCAATGTCATTGTTTTATTAGATGGAGAAACAAATCATCAACTTCAAATGGAAAGGAAAGAGGCTCCAAGTAAGTAAAGCATTACCGAGAAAGAAGAACAAAGTGGGAGGCCTCACACTACCTGATTTTAGAATCTATTATACCATTACAGTAGTCAAAACACCCTGGTACTGGTACAACAACGGATACATAGACCAATGGAACAGAATTGAGAATTCAGACTTAAATTCATCCACCTATGAGCAGCTGATGTTTGACAAAGTCCCAAAGTCTGTTAATTGGGGAAAAGACAGTCTCTTTAACAACGGGTGCTGACATAACTGGATATCCATCTGCAAAAAAATGAAACAAGACCCATACCTCACACCATGCACAAAAACTAACTCAAAATGTATCAAAGAACTAAGTATAAAATCTAGAACAATAAAGATCATGGAAGAAAAAATAGGGACAATGCCAGGAACCCTAATACATGGCATAAACAATACAAAACATTATCAACAATGCACAAACACCAGAAGAGAAACTAGATAACTGGGAGTTTCTAAAAACCAAACACACTCGTCCAAAGACTTCACCAAAAGAATAAAAAGACAATCTACAGACTGGGAAAAAATTTTTGGCTGAGACATATCCAATCAGAGTCTAATCTCTAAAATCTACAAGGTACTGCAAAACCTCAAGAACAAAAAGGCAAATAACCCAATTAAAAATGGGTGAAGGATATGAGCATGCACTTCACCAAAGAAGACATTCAGGCAGCTAACAGGTACCTGAAGAAATGCTCATGATCATTAGCCATTAGAGAAATGCAAATCAAAACCTCAGTGAGGTACCATCTCACCTCAACAATGCTAGCATTTATCCAAAAAAACACAAAATAATACATGTTGGAGAGGTTGTGGAGAGACTAGAACACTTATCTATTGCTGGTGGGGACAACCACTTTGGAAACCAATTTGGCGCTTCCTTAAAAAGCTAAAAATATAAGTAAATACGACCCAGCAATCCCACTCCTTGGAATATAACCTAGAGATATAAGAGCTGTCACACAAATAGATAAATGCACACCCATATTCATTGCAGCACTGTTTGCAATAGCAAAAAGATGGAAAAACCTAGGTGCCCATCAATGGACAAAGGGATAAACAAATTATGGTATATTTACACAATGGAATACTATGCAAAGATAAAGAACAAGGATGAATGTGCCAAACATCTCATAACAGGGAAAAATCTGGAAGAAAATGCTGAGAGAAATTAGTCACAAAAGGACAAATACTGTAGGAGACCACTATTATAAGAACTCAAGAAAACGTTTAAACATAGAAGAAAACATTCTTTGATGGTTATGAGGATGGGAGGGGGGAGGGGGTATTCACTAACTAGATAGTAGACAAAAATTATCTTTGATGAAGGGAAGGACAACACACAATACAGGTGAAGTCATCACCATTGGACTAAACCAAAACCTAAGGAGTTTCTTGAATACAACCAAACATTTCAAGGGACAGAGTAGCAGGGGGTCTGGGGACCATGGCTCAGGGGACATCTAAGTCAATTGACATGACAAAGTTTATCAAGAAATGTTCTGCATCCCACTTTGGTGAGTGGTTTTAAAAGCTAGTGAGCCACCATCTAAGATGTACCAGTTGGTCCCAACCCACTTGGAACAAAGCAGAATGAAGAACACCAAAGACACAAGGAAAATATTAGCCCAAGAGTCAGAAAGGGCCACATAAACCAGAGATTCCACCAGCCTGAGACCAGAAGAACTAGAAAATGCCTGGCTACCACCAATGACCACCCTGAACACAGCAGACAGCCCCTGACAGTGCAGAAAAGTGGGGTGCAGAACTCAAATTTTACTAAAAAGACCAGACATACTGCTCTGACTGAGGCTGGAGACATGTCTCCCAAACTCTCTGCTAATCCAGAACTAAAACCATTCCCAAAGCCAACTCTTCAGACAAAGATTAGACTGGACTATAGACATAAAATGATAGTCATGAAGAGTGTGCTTCTTAGTTCAAGTAGGTACGTGAGAGTGAATGGGCAGCTTTTGTCCGGGGGCGAGATAAGAAGGCAGAGGGGACATGAGCTGGTTGAATGAACACCGGAAATCCAGGATGGAAAAGAAGAGTGTGCTGTCACATTATAGAGGGAGAGAATAGGGTCACATAACAAAGTGTAAAAAAAAATTTATATGAGAAACTAACTTGAGCTGTAAACTTTCACTTAAGCACAATTTAAAAAAAGGAAAAATAATCTACATCAATTTTGTCCATTATCAAACTGAATTCTCAAGCTAAGTTAACTCTGTTGATACAGTGTGCAGGGAAAATATTATAACCTCATGATTGCCCTTGAAGGCAGAAACAATATTTACTTACTGTACCATGCAAAATACAGATACATAATAAATTATATTTTATGAGAATAAAATAATTCTAATGAAAGCAAATGGGGCAAACACTTGCATGACATATTAAGACTAAATTTATCCTTATTTTCAAGAGTAACTTTTACATCTCTTTCACTGATTAGAATTGTATGCTACATCAATGCAGAGGTCCCCAATCCCTCTTTAATAACTGTACATGGAGTAACACACTAATTCTTATCATGGTAATTTACAAAGCTCGTAATTCTCAGTGGAAGTCTGGCTTCTCTTTATTAAATATTTATGAAGACTAATAATACGTTTTAATACCGCCACAATTTTAAGTGTCTACCAAATATTCCGCATTCTGATTTACATACTATAAAGTTAAAATAATTAAAAATTAAATCAAGCCTGGAATAGTTATCCATTACTGGGCATTGAAGCATGTATAAGAGCCTTTAATAGATGGTACTCGTTAGTCCTGGATAAATCTGTTTCAGCAATTGCTTCCTTGACCAACTCAATAACTGCTGGTCAGGCCTGTGCATTTTCTCCAGGGTTGGAGAGCAGTTCTAAACACTGTATGAGATTCATGCAATTTATTCCATATGCCATGGAAGTGTGAGTATGTGCAGAGGGAAAAGTGGTAGTGATATCCCTGTGTTTACTTGTGAAACCAAAATAGGGATAATGATTAATTCATAAAAATCCAAAGGATAACAGCAATTAAATAGCAAATGAGATACTGACTTTGATATCTTCTGTCTCCCACCTGTGTATTGTCCCTGCTTCCTCGTCACTTTATGTTAAACTTCAGGTTATCACATGAGCTTTCTAATACTGTGATCTCCAGCTTGAGTGACCATGCGTGGTGTCCATCTAGTCTGGGACATACCCTAATTATGCTGATTGGCCCAGGGTAATCATTAATAATGCTCTCTTTGTCTCTAAAAGATGTCCTGTTTTGGATGATAAAGTATATACTCTAGCCCATGTGCATTGAAAAGGATACCAGTTAGAAATGCTGCCAAGAAAAATTACTTTTAAATGATTATCAAGTAAAAAATACAACAAAACGGCTTTTATTTTTCCATGGAATTATAATCAACTCATCAATTGTCTTAAGATATTGATAGCTTTTACAAATACGGCAGTTGAGCTCAGGATTGATTTACTTAGGGAAAATTTGTGGTAAATTGTAGAGTTCCATATTGGTGTCCCTTAATTGTCTACAGATGTGGTAGGACGGGCCTACTTCTGGGATGGTCCAGGAAGGGGAGTGGTCATTTGCATAATTGCAGAGAAATGTGATAAAAAGTGAAGGCTCATAAATTTTGTCAAAGGAGAATGAATCTACTCGCTGTGATTATGCGTTTGGCTGAATGTGAATGTGTGTGTCTTCCTACCCAGCTGCTTTAGTAAGCTTTTTTTTTTTTTTTTTTTTTAGGGTAGAGAGTGATCAACTAATGATAATTTAACAAATTCTAAGGATGACTGTATTTAAACATTTCCATTGTTACATACTTATTCATTCTCACTCTTTTGTAATGCGTACTTCCGCCTTATAGAGTATAAGGTCCTCTTGAGCAAGGATTATGTCATACACATACTAGCACAAGAAGCGATCAGCAAATATACGCTGATTAAGTTTCATTTAGTGTCAGTACACTATAAAGAAATAGGAATAGAAGTCAGATTTGGGTCCTAGTTGCAGTTACGCTCCTAACATGTTGCATAATATTGGAATTACTTCTTGTATACAATAGTGTGTGCTTTAACAAAATTGCAAGTGGGCAAGCTTGGAAAGCAACCTGGAAGATGACTTATAAGCCTTGATCTCCTTCTCCATAGGCTCTCACCCCATGAAAGTATCATGTACTCCAAAGCAGAGCCATGTAGCCCCATTCTGCCTGTTGCTAACATGGTTGCTCCAAAACACCAAAAACCAAATCCATTGCTATCAAGTGGATTCTGACTCATAGGACCCCATAGTACAGCCCCATTGGGTTTCCAAGAGCGGCTGGTGGATTCAAACTGCTGACCTTTTTGGTTAGCAGCAGAGCTCTTTACTGCTACACCACCAGGGCTAGAATATGGCTGCTCCAGTAGCCCCAATATAAGGGCAGCTTGTGAATGAGGGCTGCAGCTCCATATCCACCTTGTTTGATGTGAGAGATAATGTAGTTCCTCCTATTCAATACAGAAAATAAAGGATTCCATTCATCATCAAGTTGCCATGTAAACTATACTGGCCCTGAAGCTCGGGTCTTAGACAACATAGTTAAGCTTTGAAACACAGTTTGCAAACAAGTAAATTGCTTAGTAAAAATGGAGGGAAAGGCTAGATAAGGAAGGATGCCTGCCTATGTAAGAGAGACCAGGCAGCCAGCTATCTCGTATGTGGAAGTGAAAACTGAAGGCAAAGTATCCCTGCATCTGTTGATCACTTTATGGATCCAATGATTCTTTCAATGCAAAGATAGCATAATATCATCCTCCCATAAAGGACAAAAATCACAAAGGTCAAATGACACTTTGTTGGTCACACCCGATCTGCCTTTGATTACCATTCCTTGTTTCTACTTCTTTTGGCTATGGGATGGTTCTGTCCTATATGGACCACATTTTTTATATGAATTCCCATGTTTATAGGGATATATATATATATATATATATAGTTGTTGTTGTCATTGTTAGGTGCCTTCCAGTCAGTTCTGTCTCATAGCAACCCTAGGTAGAACAGGGTGAGACACTGCTCAGTCCCATGCCAACCTCACAATGCTTGAGCCATTGTTACAGCCATTGTGTCAATCCATCTTGTTGAGGATTGACCATCTACTTTATTAAGCACAATGTCCTTCTCCAGGGACTAGTCCCTCCTGATAACACGTCCAAAGTACACAATACAAATTCTCACCATCCTCGCTTCTAAAGATCATTCTGGCTGTACTTCTTCCAAGACAGGTTTGTTTGTTCTTCTGGCAGTCCATGATATATTCAGTGCTCTTCACCAACACCATAATTCAAACGTATCATTCTTCTTTGGTCTTTCTTGTTCATTGTTCAACTTTCACATGTATACAAGGCAATTGAAAACACAATGGCTTGGGTCAGGTGCACCTTAGTCCTCAAAACGGCATCTTTGCTTTTTAACACTTTAAAAAGGTCTTTTGCAGCAGATTTGCCCAATGCAATACTGCTTCTTCCATGGGTGTTGATTGTGGATCCAAGTAATATGAAATCCTTGACAACTTCAATAATTTCTCCATTTATCATGATGTTGCTTATTAGTCTGATTGTGAGGATTTTTGTTTCCTTTATGTTAAGGCATAATCCATGCTGATGGCTACAGCCTTTGATCTTTGTCAGTAAGTGCTTCAAGCCCTCTTCAGTTTCAGTAAGCAAGATTGTGTCATCTGCATATCACAGTTGTTAATGCGTCTTCCTCCAATCTTGATACTGTGTTCCTCTTCATATAGTCCAGCTTCTTGGATTATTTTGCTCAGCATACAGATCGAATAAGTGAAAGGATACATCTATGACAGACACCTTCCCTGTTTTTAAACTACGCAGTATCCCCTTGTTCTGTTCAAACAACTGACACTTGGTCTATGTACAGGTTCCTCATGAGTGCAATTAAGTGTTCTGGAATTCTCCTTCTTTGTAATGTTATCCATAATTTGTTATGATCCACACAATCGAAAGCTTTTGCGTAGTCAATAAAACACAGGTAAACACCTTTCTGGTATTCTCTGCTTTCAGCCAAGGTTCATTTGACATCAGCAAATATACCCCTTGTTCCATGTCCTCTTCTAAAATGGGCACAAAAATAGAGATCTCTTTCAATCATTTGGCCAGGGAGCTGTCTTCCAAATTTCTTGCCCTAGATAAGTGAGCGCTTCCAGAGTTGCATCTGTTTTTTAAAATATCTCAATTGATAGTCCATCAACTCCTAGAGCCAGTGTCTTCAGTGCAGCTTGGACTTCTTTCAGTTTCATCAGTTTTTTGATCATATGCTACCTATTGAAATAATTGAACATCGACCAATTCTTTTTGGTACAGTGACTCTGTGTTTCCAACTTCTTTTGATGCTTCCTGCATTGTTCAATATATATATATATATTTTGTCCTTAGCAATCTTCAATATTGCCCCTTGAATCTTGAATTTTTTCTTCAGTTCTTTCAGCTTAAGAAATGTCCAGCACATTCTTCCCTTTTGGTTTTCGAACTCCAGGTCTTTGCACATTTCATTATAACACTTTATATATGAGCCACTCTTTGAATTCTTCTGTTTAGCTCTTTTTCATCAACATTTTTTCTGTTTACTTTAGCTACTCTACTTTCAAGAGCAAGTTTCAGAGTTTCTTCTGACATCCATTTTGCTTATATATATATACAAAACCCTCACTGCCATCCAGTCGATTCCAACTCATACCAACCCTATAGGACAGAGTGGAACTGCTCCACAGAGTTTCCAAGAAACAGTCTGTGGATTTGAACTGCCAACCTTTTGGTTAACAGCTGTAGCACTTAACTACTATGCCACCGGGGTTTCATAGAGAGAGAGAGAGAGTTTGTGGATCATAGCAAATTATGGGTAACATTACAAAGGAAGAGAATCCCGTAATACCTAATTGTGCTCCTTTGGAACCCATGCATAGGCCAAGAGGCAGTCATTATATATGTATTATGCATATATCATTTGTATATAAAGTATATATAATAGTGTTTAAAGAATGTCCACATCTATATCATGAAATTATTGCTTGGGGCATTTTGACTGTCCTTATTTAAGGAATGTAATAATTTTATTGGTTGGATGGATAAAGGAGGGGTAAATTGTCCATTCAACATGGAGAATGGAGGGTCTTGTTGTTAATGTCAGTGTATATGTAACTGCAGGCTACAAATAGAAGTGGGTGCCTAGGATGAGAATAACTAGAAAGTCTGGGAAAGCCAAGAATCATTCCTTGACAGATTACTTACGAACTGGCTAAGTATGGTATTGAGGCATCAGTCAAGAGCTAAAATATAGGCAGTTTGTAGAACATTTAATAGCTTAATAAGTGCTTTCACACACATTTCCCTACATAAACTAGGCTCAGCTCTAGAAGAATGAGTTATTATCTCCATTTTACTGATGGAGAAACAAGTTCAGAAAGGATTGATGATTTTCCAATGGCCCTAGCTCTGCTACTAACCAGCTTGAACAAGTAACCTAATCTGTCAGTGCTCAAAAAAAGTGGGGATAATAATATTTACCTCATATTGATGTTGTAAGAAATAAATAAGTTAATGTATGTAAAGTGCTTAGCATAGCATCTGACATATAGTAAACCTCAGTGAGTATTAGCTAAAGGTTGTACCAGTTGTATTAGGAAGAGTTTGGACTTAAACATGAGTCCTCAAGTCCAGTGACTATTCCATTGTGGCACAGCTGATCTTTGAGTAGAGAGGTCTGGAATGGAGCCAGAGGCCCTAGATCCTGAAACTATGTGTATGTATATATGTGTTCACAGGAGAGGAAGGCAAACAGGTGAGCTCAAGGCAAAACTCTGAGCATCAAGAATGAGGCTATTACTATGAGACATGGTTTAAGAGAGAGGGCCAGATATTAAGTTACTTCTTTCTTCTTTGGAAGTTTAATCTGCTGCTTTTTAGCATCAGAACTATTTCACCGGAACAACTAGCCTGAGGTCTGTAAGCAGAGGAGAGGAGTGGGGAACTGGGCTGTTCATGATGTTATGCAGCCATTTCAGATGTCACATAAAACTTAAACAGAATGGAAATCCCAGTGGATTCTCCTGATCCTGGATGACAGAAGTATTAAACACCTGCTTTTAGGTTGAGTCCTAGAAATTTTTGTGGTGTATAAAAGAAGAATGCTGGAAACCATGACTCAAGCCCCCAGTGTAATTGGAAAGTTTTTGGAAAGAAATCCATATAATCTGTAGTCACTGATGTCATAAATCCTGGCATATTCAGCCTATTGTCTCCAATGTGGGAAATTAGAATTTGAATAAAAAGAAGAAACTGTTTAATGATTGCATGTTTTTACTCTGCTAAAAGTTACTAACATTTAATAGCTCTGTAATTTTTCAGCCAGAGAGTTAAATGTCTAAGTCTCATTTCCACCATTGCAATGAAATCGTGTTTGGAGTTCTTGTAAAAATCAATTGTGAAAACTATATGATATATGATAATTAATGATCTAGCAATTTAACCTAAGTCTATTCTCCTGTTTATTTTTCAGTTGTCTAACCCAAACTTTCCAAGTTCATTGTCTGGAGACAATGGCAAGCCAAACTTAATTGTAAATCCAGCCAGTGATATGAACAAAGCTGGCAGAAATATAATCCAATTTATGGATTATAGTAACATGTTAAAGTGTGAGAAGACTAAAGGCAGAACGGTCATTTGGGAGGCTGTTGAAAAAGGCCACTTTAGAGGAAATAGATCCTCTGTGACTGAGATGATGAGGAAGTCAGGAGTCAGGAGGAGGAGCTGCATTTGTGAAAAAGTGATGAATTCAGTCTTGGATGTGTTCAAAACCTTGGAGCAGAAGATCACAGTCAACTCTGATTTATTCATCTCTACTGCCATTTCAAGTCTTTTGCCAACTCCTCAATAGTCATCTTTCTCAAAATCGGGCAATAATAGTCTTTCTGCTGCCAAGACCCTCATCATTTTTAGGCAGACAACTGCCATAGGTTTCTCACTGGACTGTTGGCCTTCACTCTCGGCCCTTTCAATTTCCTCAGCCATATCATTGGCATCTAAGGTGCTAAGTCTAAAAAATATTCTTCCTCTCTGAACTCCCAAATCACAAGCGTTTGGAGCCTATTGATCTCTGCCCATGTTTAGCCCCAGTGAACAAAAGGTTTCATTTGGGAAGTTATTGCTCTATGCTTGCTTAAATCATTCCTTTGGTTCAAATTTTACACGAAAACTCTAGTGCCCCTTGTGCCTCCCGTCAGAGGGTACATTAAGAAAGTAAATGGTTATTCTGAAATTGTTGCAAAGCCTTCAGCGAAGTGGTGTTTGAATGCTGTGAGATGTGTAAATAAGATTTGCTGAGTGACCAGCTCTTGGCTTCAATAAAGGTGACCAGGTGTTCATGGAAAGTTCACATAAACTTTATATAACAAAGCTTAAGTTTGGCTGAAATAGTTTTAAAGGTTCTACTGAGAAACAAAAAAGCATATGGAACATTCTGGAAAATTCTGGAATGGGAAGAAATACTTCTAATACCCCAATATAGCTGGGTATGCATTGTGAATAGTTGCAGAGAGCACAGTAAATACAGTTTGATTGTGAAATGAAAATGAAATCAGATCATGGTTCCGAAATGGATGTATCATTGTAATAAAGATAGTAGTAAAGATTCTACTATGTTCATAGACTCCTAGATAGAAGATTTTAATTGTATTTGGTCCTAATATATATATATTATATGGCATGGTCCCTTTATGATATAAATTATATTTATTTCTTCCTATTATCTGTGAAATCCAGCAGTCTTCAGTGGTAAAGTTATGAACAAATAACACTGTTGAAGATCATTTCAATCTTGTGGGATATACATGTATTCTCTTGACCTTTAAGCACAAAACCTATGGTTCAGTCTCATCATTTTGAAGGTCATTAACTGTGATGGATCTATGAAATTAAATAAGATTGAAAGGAAGAAAGCTAAAAACTGTCAGTAACTATAGCGTGCTCTATAAGTAAAGTTGTTAGATTATTCAAGAATAAAATCTTACGTGAGAAGCTATTTATATCATATATAATATATATGTATATAATATACAACACTGTTAGGTGCTGTCGACTTCAACTCATAGTGACCCTATGTACAACAGAATGAAACATTACCCAGCCCTGTGCCATCCACACAATCATTGCTATATTTGAGCCCATTGTTGCAGTCACTGTATCAATCCATCTTGTTATGGGTGTTCCTCTTTTTTGCTGACCCTCCACTTTACCAAGCACGATATCCTTCTCCAGGGGCTGGTCCCTCCTGATAACATGTCCAAAGCATGTGTGACGAAGGGTCCCCATTCTAGCTTCCAAGGAGTATTCTCCCTTACTTCCTCCAAGACAGATTTGTCCGTTCTTCTGGCAGTCCATGGTATATTCAATATTCTTCATGGACACTGTAATTCAAATGCATAAATTCTTCTTCATTTCCTTATTCACTGCCCAGCTTTTACATGAATATGAAAGGATTGAAAATACAATGGCTTTGGTCAAGCGCGCTTTAGTCCTCAAAGTGACATCTTTGCTTTTTAACACTTAAAAGAGGTGTTTTGCAGCGAATTTGCCCAATGCAATATGGCATTTGATTTCTGACTGCTGCTTCCCTGGGCATTTGATTGTGGATCCAAGACAACTTCAATCTTTTCTCTGTTTATCATGATGTTGCTTAATGTATAATATATAATGTATATATATATATATACACACAATATATAATATATAATATTATGTATATATATTTGTTATATACACATATGATATTTATATATTTATTATAATCATATGTTATACTATATATATTTACATATATATACAGATAAAGAAAAATAATGAAATCTTTTTGATATTACTGAAGGAAAAGAAAAGTTAGAAAAATGATGTGGTTCTTTCTTAGTGAAAATGTGTGGTAGGCTGATAGAAGAGCAGTATTTTGGAAGAGATTAAGTTGGAATCAGTGTAATGGTCACGTTATTACCTCTGATAGCCTCCAGTCTCTTTTCTAGGATCCTTGATAATTCCAGTGAGGGAATGCTACACACAACTTGGTCAGACAAGAAATTGGTGGTCTTAGATAAATTACTTTAATTATTTGTGGTTCATTTCACCAAAATGGAAGTCTTGTATAATAACTACTTCAGAGCAGTAGAGCTGAGAGCAGTTTCTCCTTCTGGAGTGTGGGAATTTATGGTACCCTATTTAAAAAAAAAAAAAAATGCATAGAAAACACATCCTCCCTGTTGCATACACAGAGCAATTAGCACATGGCATTTTGGTTACTTGTTTAATGCCTATCTCCCTGGACTCTACTGTGAGCTCTTGGAGATCAAGGGCTACTTATTTATCTTTATGATTCCAGCAGTAAGCCTAGTGCCTGACTAGTAGAAGATGCTCAATAAATGATTATTCAAATCAAGGAAGTTTAGATTTTATCAACAGGGCTTATGTTAGCACAAGAGTCAATTTTAGTCTCCAATGTTTTTAGTGTATCATGTTGAAAAGCAAACTTTTATGCAGAACTATTAGCTGTTCAATAATGGATATTTTCAAAGTAAAATTTCATGGCACAAGATTTCTTCTATAATGAGGGTTATGAGAGTAGAGCACAAAAGTAACTTAGAGATATTCTATAGTGTGAAAAAGTCTTTACTAAGTGTTACTTTCATAAGTGTAGTTGCTTATTGAAATTAAAACTATCCTCCTAAAATTCAGACATTCTAGAAACTCAAAAAATTTCTAGTCATGACAATAAAGGAACTGCCTGAGGCAACTCTATTAGTTTGAGTAATTCTTTCTAGAAACTATCCTATAGGCTTTTAAGCATGATGGAGGATGCGTCAGAGAATAACTCAAGCAAGAGAAAATGGAGGGGGTGGAAAAAAGAATTGAGAATTTGATAAGAACACACTCCTTGGCCCTCGAATAGACACTACCACTTCATGCCATTTGAATTGTCAACACTTTGTCTTACTATCATTTAAGCCATGGGACACAAGTTTATTGGATTTGCTTCTGTCTCTCTCAATCTCTTTTCTCAAATTTCACTGCTCTAGGCACCTACAAAGACCCAGAGAAAAGCTGAAATGTTATATACAGAAATAGAAATTTTCTTAAATATTGCTATGGAGCGGCACAGCTTGCCTTTCTGACAAGGCAGAAAGGGCTCAAATTTAAGTCAAACTCTGGGTGGTGGTACATGGGCTCACTCTGTGTGGAGTGCCCCAAGGGGTGAAAGATCAATTCAGCTTTGCTGAGCCATGTCAGCAGTGGCTGTCTTTAAGATGCTGACATGGCCGTGGTTGACAGTTGGGAGAAATTTAAGTGCTCTGATAAGGTTAACGGGGGCAACCAACCACGAATAGAAAACAAAACACAAGGCTGCTTAGAAGCTTGACTGCATGCTAGTAATGAGTTGTCAACTGGCAATATCACCAAACCCATTGCCTCACTTTCATTAAAAAACAAATATAATAATAATAAAGAAGAAAAAGATGAAAGGAAGGCAAAGCAGAGAATAAACTAAAAAAAAATGTTTTCAGTAAAGATATAGCCCTCCATATATTAGAGCATTTGTCAGCTGCGTGGCTGATATTGCTGAAAATTCTTGACTGCTTCCAGTTACAGGCACATAATGTATGCTGTTTCTAACCCCTTTGAGAAGGGGAATAGCACCAGTTAAAAATGTATGTGGGATCACAGAAGGAATCATGGCCTTTTCAACAAAGTTTGACTTTGTTCAGAGAAGAGTAAATCTAAAAATTAACAATTGTGGTTGATAGTCATGTAATGTAAATATAAAAATTTAGTCCTATAAAATCTTGCAGTATATATCCAAATAATGCCCATACTCTGATTTTCAAAAGGTAAGTGATAGGTGTTGATGCTTCTGTGCACTGTACTTTTACTTTGATGATGGCTGCTTGGCTTTAGTTATAAGCAACTCAATGCAACAATGTGGCACAGAACACAGCTCATTCAAGAGGTGATCAAAATATTTCCTGGGAACCCACAACAACTGTCATGTGAAATAATAAAATGCCTGATTGGACATATTTGTTCTTTTTTTTTTTAAGGAGATTGCACTTGTGCTGTTCTCAGAATCTAAATGTCCACTTTGTAAAGAAGTATCTGGTGGATTTAGTTGTAAAGCATAATTCTTCAATTTCTGCCTAGAATATTAATGAATGAATGAATCATTAGTTACTTGAAATCATATAAACTAAGTGCCCGTTATGTAGCCCTCACTGTTCAAGGTTCTAGGGATTCATCAACGAAA
Organism: Loxodonta africana; assembly: GCF_030014295.1. Taxonomy (NCBI): domain Eukaryota; kingdom Metazoa; phylum Chordata; class Mammalia; order Proboscidea; family Elephantidae; genus Loxodonta; species Loxodonta africana. The sequence continues at coordinate 81,534,788 of NC_087352.1, forward strand.
AAGCAAAATTATTTTCCATTAAAAAAAACTAAACCCATTGCCTTCAAGTCAATTCCAATTCATAGCGACCCCAAAGGACAGAGCAGAACTGCCCCATAACCCAGAAACAAAGCGCAGTGCCGTGGAGTGGATTCCAACTCATAGCGACCCTCTAGGACAGAGTAGAACCGCCCCATAGAGTTTCCAAGGAGCGCCGGGTGGATTTGAATTGCTGAGCCTTTGTTTAGCAGCCGTAGCACTTAACCACTACTCCACCAGGGTTTCCAACTGCCCCACAGGGTTTCCAAAACTGTAAATCTTTACGGAAGCAGACTGCCACATGTTTCTCCCACAGACAGCTGGTAGATTCAAATCGCTGACTTTTCTCTTCCCAGCCAGTGCTCAACCACCTTACCACCAGGGCTCCTAAAAGCAAACCCATTGCCGTTGAGTTGATTTCTACTCATAGCTTAAATTAGGAAGAAGTGATCATGAATGTACAGGGAAAGGAAAAAAGTAAACATAACAAGTAAGTTATTTGAAGTGTTAGAAAGGGATAAGTTCTACAGAAGAAAAGCGGGGCAGGAGAAGAGAGTGCCATGCATGCTTCACTGTGAAATAGGATGACCATGGTAGGCTTCATGGAGAAGGAGAGATTTGAGTGAAGGCTAGAAAGGGGCAGTGGTGGGGGGGGGAGGGGGAGGGAGGTTTTCCAAACAGAGCAAACAGCTAATACAAGACTCTAAGGCAGGAGCATGGGAAACTAGGAGGTTGGTGTGGCAGAAGAAGAGTAATGGGAACAGAGAAAAGCAGGAGATTGTGACAGAGAGGGGATAGGGAGCCAGATAATGTGGACTTTGTAGGCCTTTGAAAGCACTTTCATTTTCTCAAAAAGAAGTAGGATTTGAGCAGAGGAGTAACATGCCTGGACTTAATGTCTTCACAAGATCACTTGTAGGTAGAGAGTGTTATGGATTGAATTATGTCACCCCCAAAATACACCTTGAAATCTCAATGTACTTGTAACTATGTCGCTGTTTGGAAACAGGGTTTTCCTTTTGTTTAGTTAAGGAGGTTATACCAGTATAGAGTGGGTCCTAAATCTAATCACTTCTGAGTTATCAAAAGTGCAGAAAAAACACAGTCACACATAGGGAGGAGAGGAAGACAGATGACTAAAACAGATGCATTTAAAATCCAGTAACATCAAGGATTCCTAAAACTGAAATAGATAAGGAAGAGCCCCACCCTACAACAACACCCTGAGTTTGGACTTCTAGCCTCCTGAGATGTGAGAAAATAAATTTCTATTATTTAAACACACCCACTTCTTCCTATGCTTCTAATTGATTTCTCTTGTCAAATTTACTTGGCTAATACTTCTGTTATTGTTGTTGTTAGGTGTCTTTGAGTCAGTTCCGACTCATAGCAACCCTATGTACCACAGAACGAAATGCTGCCCAGTCCTGCACCATCCTTATAATCCTTGATATGCTTGAGCCCATTGTTGCAGCCACTGTGTCAATCCATCTTATTGAGGGTCTTCCTCTTTTCTGCAGACCCTGAACTTTACCAACCATGATGTCCTTCTTCAAGGACTGATCCCTTCTGACAACATGTCCAAAGTATGTAGGATGCATTCTCACCATCCTTGCTTCTAAGGAGCATTCTGGTTGTACTTCTTCCAAGACAGATTTGTTCATTCTTTTGCCAACACCACAATTCAAAGGCATCAATTCTTCTTCGGTCTTCGTTATTCATTGTCCAGCTTTCACATGCATATGATGCAATTGAAAATACCATGGCTTGGGTCAGGAGCACCTTAGTCTTCAAAGTGACATCTTTGCTTCTCAACACTTTAAAGAGGCCATTTGCAGCAGATTTGCCTCAATGCATGTTTTGATTTCTTGACTGCTGCTTCCATGGCTGTTGATTGTGGATCCAAGGAAAATGAAATTCTTGACAACTTCAATCTTTCCTCCATTTATCATGGTGTTGCTTATTGGTCCAGTTGTGAGGATTTTTGTTTTCTTTATACAGAGGTGTAATCCATACTGAAGGCTGTGGTCTTTGATCTTCATTAGTAAAGGCTTCAAGTCCTCTTCACTTTCAGTAAGAAATGTTGTGTCATCTGCATAACATATCTGTGTAACACAGGTTGCTAATGAATCTTCCTCCAATCCAGTTTCTCAGATTATTTGCTCAGCATACAGACTGAATCGGTATGGTGAAAAGATACAACCCTGACACACACCTTTCCTGACTTTAAACCAATCAGTATCCCTTTGTTCTCTCTGAACAAATGCCTCTTCATCTATGTAAAGGTTCCTCATGAGCACAATTAAGTGTTCTGGAATTCCCATTCTTTGCAATGTTATCCATAATTTATGATCCACACAGTCGAATGCCTTTGCATAGTCAATAAATCACAGATAAACATCCTTCTGGTATCCTCTTCTTTCAGCCAGGATCCATCTGACATCAGCAATGATTTCCTTGGTTCCACATCCTCTTCTGAATCCAGACTGAGTTTTTGGGAGTTCCCTTTTGAATGACCTTCAGCAAAATTTTGCTTGCATAGGATATTAATGATATTGCTCTATAATTTCTGAATTTGGTTGGATCACCTTTCTTGGGAATAGGCATAAATATGGATCTATTCAGTCAGTTGACCAGGTAGCTATCTTCCAAATTTCTTGGCATAGGTGAGTGAGCACTTCCAGTGCTGCATCTGTTTGTTGAAACATCTCAATTGATAGCCTGTCAATTCCTGCAGCCTTGTTTTTTGCCAATGCTTTCAATGCAGCTTGAACTTCTTCCTTCAGTACCATCGGTTTCTGATCATTTGCTGCCTGTTGAAATGGTTGAACGTCAACTAATTCTTTTTGGAATAATGGTTCTGTGTATTCCTTCCATCTTCTTTTGATGCTTCCTGGGTCGTTTAATACTTTCCTCACAGAATCCTTTACTACTGCAACTTGAGATTTGAAATTTTCTTCAGCTCTTTCAGCTTGAGAAATGCAGAGCATATTCTTCCCTTTTGGTTTTCTATCTCCAGCTCTTTGCACATGTCATTATAATATTTTACTTTGTCTTCTCAGGCTGCTCTTTGAAACCTTCTGTCCAGTTCTTTTACTTCATCAATTCTTCCTTTTGCTTTAGCTGCTCGACGTTCGAGAGCAAGTTTCGGAGTCTCCCATGACACCTGTCTTGGTCTTTTCTTTCTTTCCTGTCTTTTCAAGGACTTCTTGCTTTCTTCGTTTATGATATCCTTGATGTCTGGTCTTCAGTCATTAGTGTTCAATGAGTCAAACCTATTCTTGAGATGATCTCTAAATTCAGGTGGGCTATACTCAAGGTTATATTTTGGCTGTTGTGGACTTGCTCTGATTTTCTTCAGTTTCAACTTGAACTTGCATATGAGCAATTGATGGCCGGTTCCACAGTTGGCCCCTGGCCTTGTTCTGACTGATGATATTAAGCTTTTCCATTTTCTCTTTCCACAGATGTAGTTGATTTGATTCCTGTGTGTGTTATCTGGCAAGATCCATGTGTATAGTCGCTGTTTATGTTGGTGAAAAAAGGTATTTGCAATGAAGAAGTCATTGGTCTTGCAAAATTCTATCATTTGATCTCCGTCATTGTTTCTATCACCAAGGCCGTATTTTCCAACTACCGATCATCCCTCTTTGTTTCCAACTTTTGCATTCCAATCACCAGTAATTATAAATGCATCCTGATTGCATGTTCAATCAACTTCAGACTGCAGAAGCTAATAAAAATCTTCACTTTCTTCATCTTTCGCCTTTCGCTAACGGTTGGTGCGTAAGTTTGAATAATAGTCCTATTAACTGGTCTTCCTTGTAGGCGTATGGATATTATCCTATCACTGACAGTGTTGCACTTCAGGATAGATCTTGAAATGTTCTTTTTGACGGTGAATGCGACATCATTCCTCTTCAAGTTGTCATTCCCGGCATAGTAAACTATAAGATTGTCTGATTCAAAATGGCCAATACCAGTCCGTTTCAGCTCACTTATGCCTAGGACATCAATGTTTATGCATTCCATTTCTTTTTTGATGATTTCCAATTTTCCTAGATTTCATAGTTCGTACATTTCACCTTCTGATTATTAATGGATGTTCGCAGCTGCTTCTTCTCATTTTGAGTTGTGCCACATCAGCAAATGAAGGTCCCGAAAGCTTTACTCAATCCACATCATTAAGGTCAACTCTACTTTGAGGAGGCAGCTCTTCCCCAGTCATCTTCTGAGTGCCTTCCAACCCTGGGGGCTCATCTTCCAGCAGTATATCCACTGCTATTCATAAGGTTTTCACTGGCTAATTCTTTTCAGAAGTAGACTGCTGGGTCCTTCTTCTTAGTCTGTCTTAGTCTGAAAGCTCAACTGAAACCTGTCCTCCACGGGAGACCTTGCTGGTATCTGAATACCAGTTGCATAGCTTCCAGCATCACAGCAGCACCCAAACTGCCACAGTAGGACAAACTGGCAGACATGTGGGAGTAACACGTCTAGTACAATATTAAATAGTAGAGAATATAGTGGGCATGTCCTTGTTTCTGATTTTAGTGAAAATGCTGTAGGCTTTATGACTAAGGTATATATATAAATATAAATGTATATATACACATGTTCAGAAATTATCTTTCAATTTCCAATTTTAACTGTTTTATTATGAATGGGTGTTAATTTTGTCAAAGTTTTTTTTATCTTCTACTGAGATAATCATACAATTTTTTCTTAGATGTATTAATATGATTTTCCTAATACTGAACCAAACTTGCATTCTGGAATAAATCCCACCTGGTCATGATATGTTATTTTCTTAATATGGTCCCAGATTATGCTTGCTAATACTTTGTTTAGAACTTTTACATCAACATACATGAGTAATATTTGTCTGTAACTTCCTTTTTTCCTACCAGCTTTCTCTGGTCTGGAATCAGTATTATACTTTATAAAATGAATTGGGAATTTTATTTTCTTTTTAATGCTTTGGAAAAATTTATAGAGCATTGGGACTAGCTAGCCTTTGAAGGTTTGATAGAATGCTGTGAAGCCACCTAGGATAATTTCTTAAAGACTTTTTACAGTAGCTTCTTAAAGACTTCTTGGGATAGTTCTTTAAAGACTTTCAATATCTTTTAAGTTATTACTTTATTTAAAATTTCTAGCTTTAATGGGGTAAATTTTGAGAATCTCTATTTCCCTAGGAAGCTACTTATTTTATGGAGGTTTTCAAATTCTTTGCATAGAGATCTGCAAAGTAGTTTAATGATTTATTTCTTCTATTTCAAAGGTTGTTTCCCCATAATCATATCTTATTTTTTATATTTGTGCTTTCTTGATTTTTGTAATTAAATTGGTTTTATCTTGATTAAATAGTTGAAAATAGACAAAAGTTGATTTATTAGTTATATCCATTATTATTATCTTCTCTTTATTAATTTCTGCTTTTACACTTGTTATTGCCTACATGTGCTTTCTTTTGGTTTACTTTGTTGTTCCTCTTTTTAGTCTTTTGATCTGAGATTTTAATTCATTTACTTTTATTTTTTCATTGTATTAATGCAATTGTTTTTCTCTGATCATTGCTCTAAATGAATCCCATATATTCAAATGTATAGCATTTTCATTGTCTTTTATTTTTATTTTGTTGTATTAGTTTGCATTTACCATTCCTCTAAAGAGTTGTTTTAACAGGAGGCTTTCACATTTTTCTGTGGAATGGCCTTTTATTTTTGTTAGCAAATTCTAATTTTATTGCTTTGTGATTACAGAATATAATTCGTAATGTTCCTAAACCTTATGGAGGTTATTAAAGTTTTCTTTGTGATCCAATAGATGACCAAAGTTTGTGACTGTGTTAAGGGCACTTGAGAAGAAGATGTATTCTTCATGATCTTGGTAAAGAGTCTGCTATTTATCTTAAGATCTACTGACTATGTTGTTTATACAGTATATCTCCTTACTTTTTGTTCTCTTTATCTGTCTTGCACTGAAAATGATGTTAAAGCCTTCTATTATTAGAGTGTTTTGAAAGATATTTTTGCATCTCTTTCCATTTTTGCTTCATAAATATGGTCATATATAGATAATGCCTAAATTTTTATATTTGTTAAATCTTCAGTGTAGATTGTGGCTTTCGTATTAATAAGCACCCTTATTTGTCACTTTAACCCTTTTGGACTTAACTTGTACTTTGTCTTATATCAGGATCACAAAAAGTGCTCTCTTTTTGCTTTCATTTGTCTGCCACATTTTGTACTTTTTTTTTTTTTAGCTGCTCTGAATGGCTTTGTTTTAGGTGTGTCTCTTGTACACAGCATATCATACAGTTGGGTGTTGTAAAACCAATTGAAAACAGCTCTTTCAATAGATCAGTTAAGTTTATTTACATTTAATGGTATAGCTGATATGTTGGACTTCAACTCTATCATAATATTCCATAATTATTTCTATTTTGTTATATTTTCTATGCTTCATTTTTGATCAGATGTGTATTCTTAGTTTTTTTTACAAATAGTATTTAGAAAGTTTTGAATTTCGTTCTTGTGGTTACATTTGTACTTATATGCTCTTTGCAGCTCTTAATCCTCTTATTTAATCATTCACCATGTTTTATCAGTGTTTTTTGACATTTTTAATACTCATCTATTGCATTACGAGTTTTTCTATTTTCCTCTGCCTTCTATGGTTGCCTCCCATTTTTAGTAACATTATTTCTATTTTGTCTCAATGTATATTTGTATATGTATATATATATATAATATTTTCCACCCTATCCTTACCATTAGTTTAATCTTATATGTAACACAGAGATTTATAAATTTTAAAATGCATATCAGCATTCATTGTCTTGAAGTTTTTCCAGTCATCATTTGTTTGACTGAAGCTTACCCTCTAATGGTTCCTCAAGAAAGGCTGAAGGATGCAGAATTCCCTAGGATTTTGCGTGTTGGAACATGTTTTCCTATAGTCTTGATATTTGAGTGACAGTTTGGCTTTATATTTAATCCTTGGTTTATACTTTCATTCATTCAATTGTTTAAAAATCCTGCCCCTTTGTAGCCTTGCTTTGTATGTTATTTTTTAAAAAATTTTATTCTTTAATACTTCTGCCTTCAGGGCCCCCTTTCAATGTTCCTTTTGAATTTTTGTTTCATTTTGTTCTTTCTTGGATATCTTGTAATTTATTCTTCATTCATAAGATCGGTTTGCCATTTTCTTCAATTTTTTTTTTTCTGAGTTAAATCAGTTCTTTTTGTTATTGTTAATTTGTCTTTAGTTTTTTAAATTTCTGATTTGAGGTGAATTTTCCTCTTTAGATATAATTAATTTTAGGTATATTTTATTCTGTTTTGAGTGTAGCTTTACAATTTTCTTCTGCTTCATGTTTTCTTGAGGAAGATATTTTCTTTTGTTTACTTGTATGAAATTTTAATTCATGATTTTTTTTCACAATAGTTCTGCATAAGTTTTACTTTCCTTTTGTTAATTTTTATGATATTGGATATTTTGCTTGATTTTTAGTTTAATGATATTTTTATCCCTCTATCAAAATCCAAGCACTTCGGCAGACCTGTGTTTGTGTGCGTGTTTGTTTGGTTGGTGAAAAAGGAATAGTGAGTATTCGTTCTGCGGCTCTTTTTTATCTTGCAGGACTCTACAGTTTATTTCTTTTCTTCTTGTCCCCGTTCCCCACCTGATTGCCAACATTTGCTTCTTCCTCCTTGTCTTTTTTCTCCCTCAGAACCTATGATTTTGGAAGACTGTCTCTTTAAATTTTGCTTGTGCTTTTAGACAATGCTTAGCCTTTTAAAACTCTTTTGGTTGTACTCCTGAATCTTTCCAGACCACGTATTCCTTTAAAACATACACACTTTAAAATCTCTTTCTCTTTAGTGACTGTCCAGTTCTGCCTTGTTACTTTTTTGTGGAATTTTAAATTTTGTATAGATTTAATCTTTATTATGGTTGTTCCAATTCACACTTTGTAAGCATTCCTTCTTGGCTGTTTTCCTTGTCTTTGTGCAAAGCCTTTGTGTGGACAGTGATGGGGCAGGAATGTGAGTGATTAGGATACTAGATTTTGTTAATTTTTCCCTTTCTGCTCAGTTATTTTAATATTTCAGTTTTCTCTGTTTTAATTCATGCTGAAGGTTTGATTTTCTGTAGCCTTCTTGTAGTTGTATTGTTCTGGGAGGAAATTTTGGGAAGTTGAATCATAGATGACCTTAGTTTTATTTAGCTCCTTGGATATGTTTTGAAGCTACAGCCAATAAAATTTCCTAATAGATTGTATGTGTGGTATGAGAAAAATTTGCTCTTGAATGTAGTGTAGATAAGGTAAACAGAAGACACGATGAAGTAGAAGTGCTGAACAGAAGACTTCGGAGGGCAGCTTGAAAGACAAAGTATTATAGTGAAATGTCCAAAGACCTGAAGTTAGAAAACCAAAAGGGAAGAACAAGCTCAGCATTTCTTAAGCAGGAAGAACTGAAGAAAAATTCAAGCCTCATGTTGCAATAGAGAAGGATCCTAAGGACAAAATATTGAATGATGCAGGAGGTATCAAAACAAGATGAAAGGAATACACAGAGTCACTGTACAAAAAGAATTGGTCGACTTCCAATCATTTCAGGAGGTAGCATATGATCAAGAACCAGTGGTATTGAAGGAAGAAATCCAAGCTGCACTGAAAGCACTGGCAAAAAAAACTAGGCCCCAGGAATTAACAGAATACCAACTGAGATGCTTCAGTGTATGGGTGCAACACTGGAAGTGCTCGCTCGTCTATACCGACAACTTTGGAAGACAGCTACCTGGACAACTGACTGGAAGAGATCCATATATGTGCCCATTCCAAAGAAAGGTGATCTGGAAATTATCAAACAATATCATATGCAAGAAAAATATTGCTGAAGATAATTCAAAAAATGTTGCACCAGTACACTGACAGGGAACTGCCAGAAGATCAAACCGAATTCGAAGAGGACACAGAATGAGGGATGTCATTGCTGATGTTAGATGGATCTTGGTTGGAAGCAGAGACTACCAAAAAGATGTATACCTGTGTTTTATTGACTATGCAAAGGCATTCAACTATATGGATCATAACAAATTATGGATAACATTGGGAAGAATGGGAATTCCAGAACGCTTAATTGTGCACATGAGAAACCTGTCATAGACAAAGAGGCAGTTGTTAGAACAGAACAAGATGATCTTGCATAGTTTAAAATCAGGAAAGATGTGAGGCAGGGATGTACCCTTTCACTCTACTTATTCAACCTATGTGCTGAGTGAATAATCAGAGGAGCTGAACTATATGAAGAAGAATGCAGCATCAGGATTGGAGGAAGACTCATTAACAACAGTGATAGGCAGATGACATAACCTTGTTGAATATACCATGGAGTGCCAAAAGTACAAAGAAATCTGTCTTGGAGGAAGTACATCCAGAACACTCCTTAGAAGTGAGGACGGTGAGACTTTGTCTCATGTATTTTGGAAGTATTATCAGGAGAGATCTGTCCCTGGAGAAGACATCATCCTCGGTAAAATAGATGGTCAGCAAAAAAGAGGAAGGCCCTTAAGGAGACGGATTGACACAGTGACTGCAACAATAGGCTCAAACACAAAAAACGACTGTGAGAATGGAGAAGGACCAGGCAATGTTTTGTTCTGTTGTATGTAGTGTTGCTACGAGTTGGGACTGACTTGATGGTAACTAACAAAAGCAACAACATTAGAGAAATAAAGGAGTAAAGGCTGATTCTTAGACTTTTAGCCTTAATTGGCAAGATGCAATTGCCATCAAATGACATAGAAAAGACTGCAGGTGGAGAATATGTAATTAGTTACATGATGGCTCTTTGCATTTCAGATATTTTTATTTCTTCAGACTTTTTATTTATCAGGAGTGACTGAAGTAAAAAATATAATTGATTCCCATTATCATCATCATGAAAATGACTTTAAGAGAAAACTGGTCAGAATGAATATTCAACCAGTTGATAGTTGCCATCGATATAGACAGCCAACAGTCTGTCGAGAATGTTCAAGATATGTTATATAATATAACATGCCTGCTCACAGGTGTAAACAAACTAGGAAATAACTTATGAGAACTTCTTGATTTCATCACACGGGACAAGAGCAAAAGCACCACCCATGCCTCTGAGCACTTTGGACCATACACTCTTGAAAAAAGCTTTGCCACCTTTATCATGAGCAGTCTTCCTCCAGCAGTCAAGTGTGCCTGTGTACATGATATCAGTTCCTTTGCATCCTGACTGCATCATCATGTGGTGACGAACAGTGTCAAATGGATAGGAAGTCAACCCAGCCATGGCCATGACAGTCTGGAGTGATCATCCAGCTGATGAAGACGTGAGTATTCCTGGGATCTTTATGCATCGCCTTTGCAGTGTCATAGACATCGAAGTAGGTAGCTCGGTAGATGATAATACCCTACACAGACACATTAAAACCTTGGTATAGGCCATTATTCCCCTCAGATTTGTAGATCTTAACCAGGCAGTCACCAAGACCTTTGAACTCCCCTTCAGCACCATTTTTCTCCACTTCAGCTGCTGAATGGGTATTGTCAAAATCAAGACGGTATACAAAGCACAAGGCTGTGGCCCCAGCAGTACCACTTGATGCCAGATTCCCTGCAAAGTAGCGCCAAAACTGGGTCCTCTTGTCCACACCACCCAGGAAGATCTCCTTGTATTTATCTGCAGTGATTTGCTGGCTGGTATGCTGCACCTACAGCAGCAGCTTGACCCATTCAATGGGTGCTACTGCAGCCTTGGAGATGGCTACAGCCCTCCACCTGCCAGGAAGTCCTTTGCAAAAGACAAAGTGGCATCTGTCTTGTTGATAAAGAAAGTAGCAGGTGACAGCAGTAATGGGACAGGAACTGGCTTTGACTCCAGGGCTCTGACCATGGTGGCTCCTTGGAACAATTAATAAGGGGTAGAGCTGCCAACCAAAAGGTCAGGAGTTTGAATCCACAAGCCACTCCTTGGAAACACTATGGTTCAGTTCTACTCTGTCCGATAGGGTCACTACGAGTTGGAATCCACTCATCAGCAAGGGGTTTGGTTTTGTTATTTCAGAGAATATTTATTTGCAAGTGCACTTTAGGTTATACGTCAATTTTACTCAAGTATTATCTAGTGGAACTGGTAGATAATTATCATCCTGAACAAAGTGAACTTAAAATCAGATAAATATTAGTAAAGAATCAAGTTTAATCAAGTCTCATTTATTTCTATTTCTTTAAGATAGTTTTATAAAACGTAATGGAAAAAAGGCTTTTATGAAACATGTCACATCTGCCATTGGAAAAGATTGTAGAGATTTTATTGGTAGCATAGTATGGCTTTCTTATTTCTATATTTTTCACTGATACTAATATTAAAATTAGTCTGTATTCCATTAATCCATTCAAAAATATTTCTTGATACCTAAGTCTCTGGGTGGTACAAATAGTTAAAGGCTTGACTATTAACTGAAAGGTTTGTAGTTTGAACCCCCCCCCCCCCCCCCCAGAGGTGTCTTAGAAGAAAGTCCTGGCCTGCTTTGAAAATAGCCTTGAAAACCCTATGGAGCAGTTCTATTCTGTAACACATGAGGTTACCATGAGTTGGAATTGACTTGATGGCAACTTGTTTGGTTTGGCTTTTAGATATGTTCCAGGGGTTCTATGCAAGGTATAAAGATATCTTAGATTTTTCTGAGTAATCTTATAGTCTAGTGAAGAGATAAATATTAAGCAAATAATTGTACAAACAATTGTAATAGGTGCCATGAAGGTGACATACAGCCTGCTAGTAGAGTGCATAGAAGGGAAATTTGCTGGCACATAGATTCATCGTGGGGGAGCACACACCAAAGCTTACAAACTAAAATAAAAAATGTATGGATATCCCATGATATGCGTAACTTGGTAACAGTTGTTAATTTACATGAACAAATACATCATAAAACTGGGTGCATCGTAGGCACTTCTGATGGCATGTGACACAGAAGGTGAGTGCTCAGTTAGTACCCAAGGCAAATGCCAATATTAATACTCCATTTAAAGCAGAAAGCAAAAGGCTTTCTGATGACTAAGATGCATGAGCTAAAAACTTGGAGACTTTTATGAGTTTTGTTTATCCCTAGGCCTACTTTCCAAATTTTTCAAAGGTGTATAGAGTTGGAAATGTTTTCTGGTGAGACTAGGGGTGTAGAAGACAACATTTCTACTTCTCGGGGAGTTGTTAATTAGTTGGTTACCCTAAACAAATAACATCTTCTCTGCGTGTCAGTTTTCTCAACTCTAAAATGAAGGATGGGATTTTATGATCTCAATGTTCTTCTAGCTATGCTTACTAAATACTTTGAATGATAGAAGCAGATTTAAAGGCAGTAAATATCGTAACCACATGTATCTGTAAGACTCAGTCCTTAACAAAACCAGGCACCTGTACCATTTAATGTTCTTCTCTGTTTTTACCCTCACCGTATTTCATCTGACATCGTTATAGCAATTAGGCATCTATATAAAGCAAACTATTAGCTTAATTACACTGGTATTTAGAAGGAAGGTATACTTTGAGAAAAAATGTCCAAAGAATCAATATAACACAAGATTATACTGGTATGTAAAATTGTAAGGGCATTATTTGCTGTGTATATACTCACTTTTTCATACACAAAGTGAGTATTTTTCATGAGCCTACATTTTTTCTCCTATAAGAGAGTTCTGAGAGTTCCTGTTATGGGTAAAAATGAATAAGATTGCTTTTCTTGGAGAACGTCAGATTACATCTTTCTTAGAAAAGTAATTTGTTAATATGTTTTAATGTGTACATGGTCACCTGTGCACATTGCCATGCTCTGGGGTGTATTACATCCATCTGTTGGATATACAGGCATTTCTATCCATCACACAGCAGATGCCGTTCCATCAGAATCCTTGGCTCTCTTCTTTGATTTTTTGGATGTAATGGAGGGCCAGTTATGGATTTTGGAGGCAGTCCTTCAAATTCTAGTGGATTCACTTGGACAGAAGTTATACTCACAGGATGGATGAACACTCCATATGAACCAGTGACCCAGTGGTCAGCTGGTATCTATTCAGTTAGATTTTCCCCACCATGCGGATGCCAGAATGCTGTGGTTTAGAAGGACCTTCAGAAACCACTGCCAGACCACTCTTTATCACTCTTAACCTTCAGGAATGCTTGATTGCTCCATGAAGTTGCATGATAAGCCTAGGCTGATTTACAGGTAAAATTCTAAATTGACCTAAACCCAGAATACTAACAAACTCTCTGGAGAACTTGAATTCTTCCACAGGGATTCAGAATGCTTTCTGGGTGTCCGAATCCATGGAGTCACTAGCCAGACAGGTTTTCACAGTTCTGGACATACTCAGTGGCTTAAGAAGAGTTTTGGCTGAAATTTATGAAGCAGATATATGTGCCAAGAGCAGAGCTAAGTGATTTTTTCATGTATTTTTTTTAATGCAATGTAATCCTGACATTGCATGTTACTGTGATGCTGGAAGCTATGCCACCGGTATTCAGATACCAGCAGGGCCACCCATGGAGGACAGGTTTCAGCTGAGCTTCCAGACTAAGACAGACTAGGAAGAAGGACCTGGCAGTATACTTCTGAAAAGCATTAGCCAGCGAAAACCTTGTAAATAGCAGCAGAATACTATCTGATATAGTGCTGGAAGATGAACCCCCAGGTTGGAAGGCACTCAAAAGACAACTGGGGAAGAGCTGCCTCCTCAAAGTAGAGTCGACCTTAATGACGTGGATGGAGTAAAGATTCCGGGATCATCATTTGCTGATGTGGCGTGACTCAAAATGAGAAGAAACAGCTGCAAACATCCATTAATAATTGGAACCTGGAATGTACGAAGTATGAATCTAGGAAAACTGGAAATTGTCAAAAACGAAATGGGGGGAGTGGAGCTAAGACCGCAAAATAGACAGAGGCTTCCGGCAAGCCCTCTTTACAAGAAAGACCCGAAAAAACAAGTGAAACGAGTATATTTGTGACAAACTGGGAGCCCTGAGCTTCTAAGGCAAGCTTAGAAAATGAACTGAGTGGCAGGGGGAGGAAGAGACCATTCAGAAGCAGAGAGGAGTTACTGGACCTGAGTCACGGGGAGCCCTCAGACATCATTCCCGGACCAGCGGTGGTGGCGGGCTGGTACTAGTTTTTGGCCGCAGTTTCCTCAGGGAGAAGAAGCCAGCCACACAGCCTACTCACAGCCCCGAAACCTGAGGAGAATGGCGCTCACAGCAAAAGTTAAGTACTTGCATATATTTTAACACGTCCCTGCCCCCACCCACAAACCAGCTTCAACGGCTGAATTCCCTGGGCCTGAGATAGGCACTGTTGAGCACCTAGAGTCATCTTCCCGGCCTTGGGAAGGAAAAAATTTGCATTTGGGGGAAAGATAATTTGCTAGCTTCACCAACCAGGGGATCTCAGGACAGAAGCACCTCCTGTTAAGGCATAATCTGTCTGTGGACTTTGAGCACCGTTCCCTTCTGCATGCTTGTGTGTGGGCCTATTTCAGGACAACAGGCCCTAGTTGACAAACTCCAACCATTTCAGCTGTGCAGTGGAGAGTTGGGTGTTTGATGTTTGACATTGCTTTGCCTATGAAACAAGGTCCTCACCTACCCACATCACTAACCTAAGGACTGGTAGCTCCACTCAGGTCACCCAGCCACACGTGAAGGAAAAAAATTCCTGCCAAGAATCATATACCCAGCAAAACTGTCTCTTAAATACAAAGGTGAAATTAAGACATTTCCAGATAAACACAAGTTGAGGGAATTTGTAAAAACCGAACCAAAACTATAAGAAATACTAAAAGAAGTTCTTTGGTTAGAAAATCAATAATATCAGAAGTCATCCCAAGACTAGAACACTGGGCAGAGCAACCAGAAGTCAACCCAAATAGGGAAATAAAAAAAAAAAAAGCAAGATTATTAAAAAAAGAGCTCAGAACAGGGCAACAGTGATGTTATTATATAAAAGAAGACAACATTAAAATAATAAAGAGGGACTAAGAAAAGTAATCATACACTTTCCACATGGAGAGGAAGATACAGTGATATGAAGAAATAAAAGTGAGGTTTAAATTTAGAAAAATAAGTGTAAATAATAAGGTAACCACAAAGGAGACAAAATATCCTACTCATCAAAATAAAATTCAAGAAAAAAATAGCAGAAACAAAATCAACAACAAATATGAGGAAAGGACAATATATAAAGATAATCACTAAGCACATAAAATTAAGTGGGAAAAAGAAGCTGTCAACAACACACAAAAAAGACATCAAAATGATAGCACTAAATTCATACCTATCCATAATTACCCTGAATGTAAATGGACTAAATGCACCAATAAAGAGACAGAGAGTGGCAGAATGGATTAAAAAACAAAACTTGTCTATATGCTGCCTACGAGAGATACATGTTAGGCTTAGAGACACAAACAAACTAAAATTCAAAGGATGGGAAAAAATATATCAAGCAAACAGCAATTGAAAAAGAGCAGGAGTGGCAATATTAATTTCTGACAAAATAGACGTTAAAGTTAAATCCATCAGAAAGGATAAGGAAGAACACTATACAATGATTAAAGGGACAATACACCAAGAAGATATAACCATATTAAATATTTATGCACCCAATGACAGGGCTGCAAGATACATAAAACAAACTCTATCAGCATTGAAAAATGAGATAGACGGCTTCACAATAAGAGTAGGAGACTTCTCAACACCACTTTCGGTGAAAGACAGGACATCCAGAAAGAAGCTCAATAAAGACTCGGAATATCTAAATGCCTCTAACAAACAACTTGACCTCATAGACCTATACAGAACACTCCACCCAACAGCAGCCAAGTATACTTTCTTTTCTAGTGCACATGGAACATTCTCTAGAATAGATCACATACTATGTCATAAAGCAAGCCTCAGCAGAATCCAAAACATTGAAATAATACAAACCATCTTCTCTGACCATAAGGCCATAAAAGTGGAAATCAATAACAGGAAGAGCAGGGAAAAGAAATCAAACACTTGGAAACTGATCAATACCCTGCTCAAAAAAGATGGGATTATAGAAGACATTAAGGATGGAATAAAGAAATCCAGGGAATCCAATGAGAATGAAACACTTCCTATCAGAACCTTTGGGACACAGCAAAAGCGGTGCTGAGAGGCCAATTTATATCAATAAATGCACACATCCAAAAAGAAGAAAGGGCCAAAATCAAAGAATTATCCCTACAACATGAACAAATAGAAAGAGAGCAACAAAAGAAACCCTCAGACACGAGAAGAAAACAAATAATAAAAATTAGAACTGAACTAAATGATATAGAAAACAGAAAAACAATTGAAAGAATTAATAATACCAAAAGCTGGTTTTTCGAAAAAATCAACAAAATTGATAAACCACTGGCCAAGCTGACAAAAGAAAAACAGGAGAGGAAGCAAATAAACCGATTAAGAAATGACAGTGGTGATATTACAACAGACCCAACTGAAATTAAAAGAATCATATCAGATTACTATGAAAAATTGTACTCTAACAAATTTGAAAACCTAGAAGAAATGGATGAATTCCTAGAAACACACTACCTACCTAAACTAACACAAACAGAGGTGCAACAACTAAATAGACCCATAACAAAAGAAGAGATTGAAAAGGTAATCAAAAAACTCCCAACAAAAAAAAAGCCCTGGTCCGGATGGCTTCATTGCAGTGTTCTACCAAACTTTCAGAGAAGAGTTAACA
This sequence comes from Loxodonta africana, assembly GCF_030014295.1. Lineage (NCBI taxonomy): Eukaryota > Metazoa > Chordata > Mammalia > Proboscidea > Elephantidae > Loxodonta > Loxodonta africana. The sequence goes on from NC_087352.1 coordinate 81,551,627, forward strand.
CCACTACTACTAAAGGTATTTCAGAGCATAGAAAAGAACAGAATACTACCAAGCTCATTCTATGAAGTCACCATATCCCTGATACCAAAACCAGGTAAAGACACCACAAGAAAATAAAATTATAGACCTATATCCCTCATGAATGTAGATGCAAAAATCCTCAACAAAATTCTAGCCAATAGAATTCAACAACATGTCCAAAAAATAATTCACCATGAACAAGTGGGATTCATACCAGGTATGCAGGGATGGCTCAACATTAGAAAAACAATTAATGTAATCTACCACGTAAATGGATTACATTTAAAACAAAAGACAAGAATCACATGATTTTATCAATTGATGCAGAAAAGGCATTTGACAAAGTTCAACACTCATTCATGATAAAAACTCTCAGCAAAATAGTAATAGAAGGAAAATTCCTCAACATAATAAAGGGCATTTATGCAAAGCCAACAGCCAACATCACCTAAATGGAGAGAGCTTGAAAACATTCCCATTGAGATCAGGAACCAGATAAGGATGCCCTTTATCACCACTCTTATTCCACATTGTGCTGGAAGTCCTAGCCAGAGCAATTAGGCTAGATAAATAAAGAGCATTCAGATTGGCAAGGAAGAAGTAAAAGTATCTCTATTTGCAGATGACATGATCTTATACACAGAAAACGCTAAGGAATCCTCCAGAAAACTACTGAAACTAATAGAAGAGTTCAGCAGAGTATCGGGATACAAGGTAAACATACAAAAATCAGTTGGATTCCTCTACACCAACAAAAAGAACATAGAAGAGGAAATCACCAAATCAATGCCATTTACAGTAGCCCCCAAGAAGATAAAATACTTAGGAATAAATCTTACCAGAGATGTAAAAGACTTATACAAAGAAAACTACAGTACACTTCTGCAAGAAACCAAAAGAGACTTACATAAGTGGAAGAACATACCTTGCTCGTGGATAGGAAGACTTAACATTAAAAATGTCTATTTTACCAAAAGTGATCTATACATTTAATGCAAACCCGATACAAATCCCAATGACATTCTTTAATAAGATGGAGAAACAAATCACCAATTTCATATGGAAGGGAAAGAGGCCCCGGATAAATAAGGCATTACAGAAAAAGAAGAACAAAGTGGGAGGCCTTACTTTACCTGATTTTAGAAACTATTACACTGCCACAGTGTTCAAAACAGCCTGGTACTGATACAACAACAAATACATGGACCAATGGAACAGAATTGAGAATCCAGACATAAATCCATTCACCTATGAGCAGTGGATATTTGACAAAGGCCCCAAAACAGTTAAATGGGGGAAAGACAGTCTTTTTAACAAATGGCGCTGGCGTAACTGGATATCCATCTGCAAAAAAAATGAAACAAGACCCATACCTCACTCCATGCACAAAAGCGAGCTCAAAATGGATCAGAGACCTAAATATAAAATCTAGCACAGTAAAGATCATGGAAGAAAAAATAAGGACAACGTTAGGAGCCCTAACACATGGCATAAACAGTATACAAAACATTATTAAGAATACAGAAGAAAAACTAGATAACTGGGAGCTCCTAAAAATCAAACACCTATGCTCATACAAAGACTTCACCAAAAGAGTAAAAACACTACCAACGGACTGGGAAAAAGTTTTTAGCTATGACATTTCTGACCAGCACCTGATCTCTAAAATCTACATGATACTGCAAAAACTCAACTACAAAAAGACCAACAACCCTATTAAAAAATGGGCAAAACATATGCATAGAACACTTCACTAAAGAAGACATTCAGGTAGCTAACAGGTATGTGAGGAAATGTTCATGATCATTAGCCATTAGAGAAATGCAGACCAAAACTACAATGAGATTTCATCTCACTCCAACAAGGCTGGCATTAATCCAAAAAAAACAAAATAATAAATGTTGGAGAGGCTGTGGAGAGATTCAAACACTTATTCACTGCTGGTGGGAATGTCAAATGGTACAACCACCTTGGAAATTGATTTGGCACTTCCTTAAAAAAGCTAGAAATAGAACTACCATACTATTCAGCAATCCCACTCCTCGGAATATATCCTAGAGAAATAAGAGCCTTTACACAAACAGATATATGCACAGACGTGTTCATTGCAGCACCGTTTACAATAGCAAAAAATGGAAGCAACCAAGGTGCCCATCAAGGGATGAATGGATAAATAAATTAATGTATAGTCACACAATGGAATAATATGCATTGATAAAGAACAGTGAGGAGTCTGTGAAACATTTCATAACATGGTGGAACCTGTAAGGCATTATGCTGAGTGAAATTAGTCAGTTGCAAAAGGACAAATATTTTATAAGACCACTAGTATAAGAACTTGAGAAATAGTTTAAACTGAGAAGAAAATATTCTTTTGTGGTTACGAGAGGAGGGAGGAAGGGAGGGTGGGAGAGGGGTATTCACTGCTTAGATGGTAGATAAGAACTACTTTAGGTGAAGGGAAAGACAACACACAATACAGGCAAGATCAGCACAACTGGACTAAACCAAAAGCAAAGAAGTCTTCTGAATAAACTGAATGCTTCGAAGGCCAGCGTAGCAGGGCCGGGGGTTTGGGGACCATGGTTTCAGGGGACATCTCAGTCAATTGGCATAATAAAATCTATTAAGAAAACACTCTGCATCCCACTTTGAAGAGTGGTGTCTGGGGTCTTAAACACTAGCAAGCAGACATCTAAGATGCATCAATTGGTCTCAACCCACCTGGACCAAAGGAGACTGAAGAATACCAAGGACACATGGTAATTACGAGCCCAAGAGACAGAAAGTGTCACATGAACTGAAGACTACATCATCCTGAGACCAGAAGAACTAGATGGTTCCCAGCTACAACTGATGACTGCCCTGACAGAGAACACAAGAGAGAACCCCTGAGGGAGCAGAAGAGCAGTGGGATGCAGACCCCAAATTCTCATGAGACCAGACTTAATGGTCTGACTGAGACTAGAAGGACCCTGGTGGTCACAGCCCCCAGGCCTTCTGTTGCCCCAGGACAGGAGCCATTCCTGAAGCCAACTCTTCAGACATGGATTGGAGTGGACAATGGGTTGGAAAGGGATGCTGGTAAGGAGTGAGCTTCTTGGATCAGGTGGACACTTGAGACTATGTTGGCATCTCCTGCCTGAAGGGTAGATGAGAGGGTAGAGAGGGTTAGAAGCTGGTGAAATGGACATGAAATGAGAGAGTGGAGGGAGAGAGTGGGCTGTCTCATTAAAAAAAAAAAAAAAAAATTTTTTTTTTTTGTCTCATTAGAGGAGAATAATTGGGAGTATGTAGCAAGGTGTACATAAGTTTTTATGTTACAGACTGACTTGGTGTGTAAACTTTCACTTAAAGCACAATAAAAATTATATTAAAAAATGAAATGGAATGCATAAACATCGATATCCTAGGCATTAGTGAGCTGAAATGGACTGGTATTGGCCATTTTGAATCAGACAACCGTATAGTCTACTGTGCTGGGAATGACAACTCGAAGACGAATGTTGTTGCATTCATCATCAAAAAGGACATTTCAAGATGTTTCCTGAATTACAACGCTGTCAGTGATAGGATAATATCCATATGCCTAAAAGGAAGACCAGTTAACACAGCTATTATTCAGACTTACACACCAACCACTAGGTCCAAAGCTGAAGAAATAGAAGATTTTTATCAGCTGCTGCAGTCTGAAATTGATTGAACATGCAATCAAGATGCATTGATAATTACTGGTGATTGGAATGCCAAAGATGGAAACAAAGAAGAGGGATCAGTAGTTGGAAAATATGGCCTTGTTGATAGAAACAATGCTGGAGATCGAATGATAGAATTTTGCAAGACCAACGACTTCTTCATTGCAAATATCTTCTTTCACCAACATAAACGGCAACTATACCCATGGACCTCGCCAGACGTAACACACAGAAATCAAATTGACAACATCTGTGGAAAGAGATGATGGAAAAGCTCAATATCATCAGTCAGAACAAACCCAGGGGCTGACCGTGGAACAGACCATCAATTGCTCATATGCAAGTTCAAGCTAAAACTGCAGAAAATCAGACCAAGTCCATGAGAGTCAAAATATGACCTTGAGTATATCCCACATGAATTTAGAGACCATCTGAAGAACAGACTGGATGCATTGAACACTAGTGACCAAAGACCAGATGAGATGTGGAATGATACCAAGGACATCATTCATGAAAAAAGCAAGAGATCATCGAAAAGACAGCAAAGAAAAGACCTAAATTAATGTCAGAAGAGACTCTGAAACTTGCTCTCAAATGTGGAGTAGCTAAAGCAAAAGGAAGAATTGATGAAGTAAAAGAACTGAACAGACGATTTCAAAGGGCATCTCGAGAAGACAAAGTATAGTATTATGACATGTGCAAAGAGCTGGAGATGGAAGATCAAAAGAGGAGAACACTTGTGACGTTTCTCAAGCTGAAAGAGCTGAAACAAAAATTCAAGGCTCGAGTTGCAATAGTGAAGGATTCCATGGGGAAAATATTAAAAGATGCAGGAAGCATCAAAAGAAGATGGCAGGAATACACAGAGTCATTATACAAAAAAGAATTAGTCAATGTTCTACTATTTCAAGAGGTGGCATATGATCAGGAACCAATGGTACTAAAGGAAGAAGTCTAAGCTGCTCTGAAGGCCTTGGCGAAAAACAAGGCTCCAGGAATTGATGGAATATCAATTAAGATGTTTCAACAAACAGATGCAGCACTGGAGGTGCTCACTCACCTATGCCAAGAAATGTGGAAGACAGCTTCTTGGCCAACTGACAGGAGGAGATCCATATTTATGCCTATTCCCAAGAAAGGTGATCCAAACAAATGTGGAAATTATAGAACAATATCATTAATATCACACGCAAGCAAAATTTTGCTGAAGATCATCTGAAAACGGCTGCAGCAGTATATCGACACGGAACTGCCAGAAATTCAGGCCGGTTTCAGAAGAGGACGTGGAACCAGGGATATCATTGCTGATGTCAGATGGATCCTGGCTGAAAGCAGAGAATACCAGAAGGATGTTTACCTGTGTTTTATTGACTACGCAAAGGTATTCGACTGTGTGGGTCATATCAAACTATTGATAACACTGCGAAGAATGGGAATTCCAGAACACTTAATTGTGCTCGTGAGGAAACTTTACATAGATCAAGAGGTGGTTGTTCAGACAGAACAAGAGGATACTGATTGGTTTAAAGTCAGGAAAGGTGTGCGTCAGGGTTGTATTCTTTCACCACATCTCTTCAATCTGTATGCTGAGCAAATAATTTAAGAAGCCGAACTATATGAAGAAGAACGGGGCATCAGGATTGGAGGAAGCTTATTAACAACCTGCATTATGCAGATGACACAACCTTGCTTGCTGAAAGTGAAGAGGACTTGAAGCACTTACTAATGAAGATCAAAGACCACAGCCTTCAGCATGGGTTTCACCTCAACATAAAGAAAACAAAAATCCTCACAACTGGACCAATGAGCAATTTCATGATAAACGGAGAAAAGATTGAAGTTGTCAAGGATTTCATTTTACTTGGATCCAAAATCAACAGCCATGGAAGCAGCAGTCAGGAAATCAATAGATACATTGCATTGGATAAATCTGCTGCAAAGGACCTCTTCAAAGTCTTGAAGAGCAAAGATGTCACCCTGAAGACTAAGGTGCCCCTGACCCAAGGCATGGTATTTTCAATTGCATCATATGTATGTGAAAGCTGGACAATGAATAAGGAAGACCAAAGAAGAATTGACACCTTTGAATTGTGGTGTTGGCGAAGAATATTGAATATACCATGGACTGCTAAAAGAACGAACAAACCTGTCTTGGAAGAAGTACAACCAGAATGCTCCTCAGAAGCAAGGATGGTGAGACTGTCTTACATATTTTGGACATGTTGTCAGGAGGGATTAGTCCCTGGAGAAGGACATCATGCTTGGCAGAGTGCAGGGTCAGCGGAAAAGAGGAAGACCCTCAACGAGGTGGATTGACACAGTGGCTGCAACAATGAGCTCAAGCATAACAACAATTGTAAGGATGGCTCAGGACCGGGCAGAGTTTCGTTCTGTTGTGCATAGGGTCGCTATGAGTCGGAACCAACTCAACGGCACCTAACAACAACAACAATCCTGACACAACTGCCTTGAAGTCAACACTTCCATTATTCACATTTTTCAGAAGAAGAAACTGAGGTTTAGAGACGCTTAAGTAACTTGTCCAAGCTTAGAAATAGCAGAGCTAGGAACTTAAAACCAGAACTCTGATGCTCTATTTTAAACCAGTAAGCTCTATCGTCCCTATTGGAATTTCAGTTTTTCTCTACCTTTGCTCCCTAGGTACCGAAAATAATCAGAAACCCAGAGGTAGCTTTTGAGTTCCAGGAAGGGTTTTGGTCTCTTGGAAAGACTTTTGAATTACACAAAGCTAGGCAAAATTCTGGCTCTCTCAATTACTAAATATGTTATGTGGAAATTCTCTGAGTCTCAGTTTCTTTATTTCTATAAAGAGATTAATAATACAGGTCTCGTGTGCTTATTAGCAAAATTATTTAAAAAAACCCATTGTCGCCAAGTGAATTTCAACTCATAATGTCCCTATAGGACAGAGTAGGGTTTTCAAGGAGTGGGTGGTGGATTCGAACTGCCAAACTTTCAATTAGCAGCCATAGCACTTAACCACTATGCCACCAGGACTCCATGGTTATATGTATATATACATATGAATGCATATAAAACAAAGCAAATAACTAGTATCTTGACATCAAATCTGATTAATAAGTATTCATTTCTTTTACTGGATGGCTCAGGAAAGGAATCTGACTATTCTCCAGGGTATATTGAAATCATATGAGGTTAGGAATCACTCATGGACCAGGAGTTGGAATAATTCTTATGTTTCGTGTTTAAAAAGAAGGGAGTTCACCAGATGTAGGAGATACATTACTTCCTTGTGAAACTTTCCCTAATGCTTCAAGCAAAGTTAGTCTTGGCTTCCTCTGTTTTCCATGAATTAGGAAGAATATTCTCATGGCCAATCTTTCCTACCAACTTGGTTATTTGAGGACAGAATGTAGATTATTCGCTTTACCTCCACTACCTTGTATATAATGTGTGCTCATTAAAAAAAAAAAAAAACACCTAGAGAAATTATGTTTACTCTGAGATTTTTCACAATAGTTTTGACAATCTATCACTGAACAACAACTTTTAGAATCTCAAATTTCACTATTATTAAATGATGCTGTGAGATAAAAAAAAAAAAAAGTTAGATACCTAGTTTATATCTTCATGAAAAGATAAAGGTAGACCTTTTCATCTCTGATAGGGAATCCAGATATTTACAACTGGGAAAGACTCACAAAAAGTGTTTTGCTCCTGAAGCAACTTCAAGTAAATGAACAAAAAGAAGACTTTCTTGTTGTGCCATGTTATAGTGCTCACTAAAACAGGGTGGTATGCCATGTGAAATTAAATTCTTTCACTTCTCTAATCTCAAAATGTTTTCCTTGGGGAGATACTGTACAAGGTACAAAGAAGAGCTTTAGCTCTAACCACATCCCTTCTTAGTGTTCATCCTTGAGGGTGGGCTCAAGCATATACACCACCAAAACCAAACCAAACCCACTGCCGTCGAGTCGATTCCAACTCATAGCATGAGTATGAGTATACACAACAGCAGGGTCAAAATATGCCAGTCAGTCTTAAGGTAGAGAAGTGGCTTGGATAGCTGCTTGCTTTATTCAGACTTGTATCTAGAGGCCTTATACGAATTCTTTGATCCTTTAAGTTATCCATACTTGAAGCTACTATGATACTCAATTGACTTGGTGAAATTTGTATTTCCAACTTTATTAGAAAATGAATGAGAGCCTTTTATAATGGCTGATCATTAATATTAAGATAAATGGATGAAAAAGTAAAACTGAGCTTTAATTTTCAATTTGTTAATTATTGTGGCTAAGTAATCAGCGCAAAATGACAAACCAGACCATTCATTTTCTAAACATCTCTTTGATAGGACTATTCCAAAAAGCAATGAGGTAGTATGCCACAGACACTGCCTGAAGAATCCATACTTTTGACCCAGTTGAAGGCTTTACCCATAATCCTTACTTAAGAATATAAGGAGAGATGTGGTTAAAGACTTATTTCCAACTGTACTTATTATAGCATTTTTTATAAGAACAGGTGTATTGTATAGTGACAATAAAGCAGTATAATGTTGTGGATAAGACTGATCTGTAGATCCTGAAATTGGGCTCTACCCCTTATTAGCTAGGAAACTTTGACAAAGCTGTCTAACTTCTCTTTGCTCTGTTCCCTAAGTCCTGACATAGGAATAATAGTAATAATATCCATCTCGTGGAATTGTTCTTAGGGTAAAATATTAGTGTATGAAGAGTTGTTAGAACATTATTTGGTACAAAGGCAGAGTTATAATTGTTAGCTATTATTATTATTATTATATGCATATGATGGGCTGTTATTCAGCCATGAAATTTATGTTTTAAATTAAAGTTTAGTGATCTGGAATAGCCCTTAATAAAGTTTTAGGGAGCCTACAAAATTACATAGGGCTAATTTTCTATTTTAATACACAAATTACATTTATAGATTAAAAACTGGAAGGAAACTCAGAAAAACATGAGCAATGGTTATCTCTGGGATTGGGGGAACTATGAGTAATTTATAGCAGTTTTACATTCTTCAGTATGTCTTTCTTATGTTTCATATTTTCTGTCACTGCCATGTAGGTCACTATCCTCCACTGTTCTCCACCTTTCCTTCCTACATTCCCAAAAATTATGATACTCATTTTTATAAATTTCTAGTGATTATAATGTGTATTGTGTGAAAAAGTAATTTTTACTAAATACTAGGAACTAAGCGAAGTCCTAAAAATTTTAAAAAAAAAATTCTAAACTGCAAATGTTCTAAATTGTATATTATAGTTTTCCAAGGAAAGAGATTTCTATTAAGATAATGATGATTGTCTTAGTCATCTAGTGCTGCTATAACAGAAATACCACAGACTGATGGCTTTAACAAAGAGAAATTTATTTTCTCACAGCCTTGTAGGCTAGAAGTCCAAATTCAGTGCATTAGCTACAGGGGAAACTCTCTATCTCTGTCAGTTCTGGAGGAAGGTCCTTGTCATCAATCTTCACCTGGACTAAGAGCTTCTCTGTGCAGGAACCCCGGGTCCAAAGGATGCCCTCTGCTCCTGGTACTGCTTTCTTGGTGGTATCAGGCCCCCATGTCTCTCCACTCACTTCTCTCTTTTATACCTCGGAAAAAATTGGCTAAGACACTTTCTAATCTTGTAGATCTCATCAATATAACTGTCACTAATCCATCTCTTTAATATCATAGTGATAGAATTTGCAACACATAGGGAAATTACATCAGATGACAAAATGGAAGATAATTATACAATACTGGGAACCATGACCTAGCCAAGTAGACAAATATTCAATCCATGACAATGGTAATAATCATAATGATTATTACTTATTTTGATCCTGTTTACTCTCAGGATAAAATCCTCTGCTAACAACAAAGAATCAAAGGAAATGAATTACTTGGTTTACTTTTTTTTTTTATTTAGTACTAAAACCATTTGTAGAAAATTCAACTGGTCAAAACTTTGTAATGATTTTTTTTAAATCATGTGTAGATCACTTACAGTATTATTTTCAACTAAACTCTATTCATAGTTGATATGACACTTTACAAACTATGCATTTCAGTTGAGAAAAAGTAATCCTTGGGTAATGATAATTAATTGTATGATAAGATTACATCCAACTTAAAAAAAAAGTCAATAAACAAGAGAGATTGGGATCAAGGAAGAAGAATATATGAGTCAGTTGAATGAAAAAACAAACAAACAGATAAACAAACCCACATGTTTATTCCAAGAATGCAAGGTTGGCTCAAGATTCAGAAATCAGTCAATGCAATTCCCCGTATGAACAGGCTAAAGAAGAAGAACCATAGAATCATGTCGGTAGATGCAGAAAATACATTCGAAGAAACTCAACATCCATTTGCAATAATAACTCTCAGCAAATTATAAATAAAAAAGAACTTCTTCAATCTCATATAAAGCACTTATGAAAAACCTGCAGCTAACATAATAATTTATGGGTGAAAGAGTGATCTCCCCCCACCAAAAAAAAAAATTTGGAAACAAGGGAAGGATGTCTGCACTTCCAGTGCTGCACCCATTTGTCGAAATATTTCAATTGATATTCCATCAGTTCTTAGAGTTTTGTTTTCTCCAATGCTTTCAGTGCAGTTTGACATCTTCCTTCAATACTATCGGTTCTTGATCATATGATACAGCCTGAAATTGTTGACTTTCAACCAATTCTTTTTGTACAGTGACTTTGTGTATTCCTTCCATTTTCTTTTGATGCTCCCTGCTTTGTTCAATGTTTTGCCCATACCTATTTCCACTGAGTTGATTCGGACTCATAGTGACACTATCGGACACAGAATTAGTCAATATTGCAACTGGAGGCTTGAATTTTCTCTTCAATTCTTTCAACCTGAGAAAGGCTGAGCGTGTTCTTACCTGTTGGTTTTCTAACTCCAGGTCTTTGCACATTTTGTTATAATATTTTATTTTGTCTTCTCCAGATGCTCCTTGAAAGCTGCTGTTTGGCAATTCTACTTCATCATTTATTCTGTTTGCTTTAGCTGCTCTACATTCAAGAGCACATTTCAGAGTCTCTTTTGACATCCATTTTGGTCTTTTCTTTCTTTCCTGCCTTTTTAATGACCTTTTGCTTTCTTCATGAATCATGTCCTTGACATTATCCCACAACTGTTCTGGGCTTTAGTCATTAGTGTTCAATACATCAAATCTATTCTTGAGATGGTCTCTAAATTCTGGTGGGATATTCTCAAGGTCGTACTTTGACTCTCATGGATTTGTTTTAATTTTCTTCAGCTCCAACTTGAACTTGCATTCGAGCAATTGATGGTCTGTTCCACAGTCTTTCCCTGGCCTTGTTCTGACTGATGATATTGAGCTTTTCCATTGTCTCTTTCCACAGATGTAGTCAATTGATTCCTGTGTGTTCCATCTGGTGAGGTCCATGTGTATAGTCACCCATTTATATTGTTATAAAAAAAAATTATTTGCAATGAGTAAGTCGTTGTTCTTGTAAAATTCTATCATGCAAGTTCCAGCATCATTCCTATCACCAACGACATTTTTCCAACTACAAATCCTTCCTCTTGGTTTCCAGCTATCACATTCCAATCATCAGTAATTATCAATGCATCTTGATTGATCAATTTCAGACTGCAGAAGTTGGTAAAACTCTTCAGTTTCTTCATCTTTGGCTTTAGTGATTGGTGCATAAATTTGAAAAATAATCGTACTAACTGGTCTTCCTTGTCGGCTTATGGATATTACCCTACGTCTGGCAGAATTGTACTTCAGCGTAGATCTTGAGACATTCTTTTCGATGATGAATGTGCCACCATTCTTCTTCAGTTTGTTATTCTCAGCAAAGTAGACCATATGACTGACTAATTCAAAATGGCCTACATGGACTACAAGTACTACAGCCTCCACCAGACTGTGTTCAGCATAACTAGATTGTGCCTGGCTACCAGCATTGACTCCTCTGACAGGGATCACAACAGAGGGTCCCAGACAGAGGTGGATAAAAATGTAGAACGAAATTCTAACTCACAAAAAAAAAAAAAAAATACCAGACTTACCGCTCTGACAGAGATTGCAGGAACCACGAGAGTATGGCCCCTAGACACACTTTTAGCTCAGTAATGAAGTCACTCCTGAGGTTCACTTTCAGCCAGAGATTAGGCAAGCCCATAAAACAAATGAGGCTAAATGGGCATACCAGCCCAGGGCAAAGAGGAAAAGGCAGGAGAGGACCAGAAACCTGGTAATACGGAACTCAAGGTTGACAAGGGGAGAGTGTTGACATGTCATGGGGTTAGAAACCAATGTCACAAAACAAGATATGTACTAATTGTTTAATGAGAAGCTAGTTTGTTCTGTAAACCTTCATCTAAAGAACATTTTTTTTAAAAATGGCCAATACCAATCTGTCTTATTCATCTAGTGCTGCCATAACAGAAATACCACAAGTGGATGGCTTTAACAAAGAGAAACTTATTTCCTCACAGTAAAAAGTAGGCTAGAAGTCCAAGTTCTAGGTGTCAGCTCCAGGGGAAGCCTTTCTCTCTCTGTCGGCTCTGGAGGAATGTCCTTGTCCTCCTTCTTCCCATGGTCGAGGAGCTTCTCAGCCACAGGGACCCCAGGTCCAAAGGACATGCTCTGCTCCCAGTGCTGCTTTCTTGGTGATATGAGGTCCCCAACTTTGCTTTCTTCCCTTTCCTTTTATCTCTTGAGAGATAAAAAGTGGTACAGGGAAACTCCCTTTACCTTGGATCAGGGAGGTGACCTGAGTAACGGTAGTATTAAAATCCCACCCTAATCCTCTCAACATAAAATTACAATCACAAAATGGAGGACAACCACACAATACTGTGAATCATGGCCTAACCAAGTTGATGCATTTTTTTTGGGGGGACACAATCCAATCCATGACACAATCCATTTCAGCTCACAGATGCCTAGGATATGGATCTTTATGCGTTCCATTTCATTTTTGTTGACTTTCAATTTTCCTAGATTCATACTTTCTACATTCTATGTTCCAATTGTTAATGCATGTTTGCAGTTGTTTCTTCTCATTTTGAGTCATGCCACATCAGCAAATGAAGGTCCTTGAAAACTTAATGCCATTCATATCGTTAAGGTCCACTCTATTTTGAAGAGGCAGCTCTTCCCCAATCAAGTTTTGAGTGCCTTCCAACCTCGGGGGCTCATCTTTCGGCATTATATCAGACAATATTTTTGCTGCTGTTCATAAGGTTTTCAACGGCTAATTTTTTTCAGAAGTAGACCGCCAGGTCCTTCTTCCTAGTCTATCTTATTCTGGAAGCTCAGCTGAAACCTGTCCACCATGGGAGACCCTGCTGGTATTTAAAATACCGGTGGCATATCTTCCAGCATCGCAGCAGCAAGCAAGCCACCACAGCACAACAAACTGACAGAGGAATGGTTGAAAAAGGAACTACTTAAGGATAAATCTAGTAAAGTGAACATTTATATCCTGAAAAACATAAAATATTGAAAGAAATCGGATAAGACCTACGTAAATGGAGAGATATACAATTTTATAGGTAGTTTCAAGCCTTTTTTTTCCCCCCCTCAAAGTGTGACCTGGAAAAGCCTACATCCAATTTTCCAGGGAAGTTGTTTAAACTTGCAACTCTCATACATTGCTGGCAGGAATGCAAAATGCTACACTTTGGAAAACTGCTTGACGGTTTCTTTAAGTTAAACCGTTAACACTTACCATGTGACTTGGCAATGCCCCATCTAAGATAAATGAAAGATGAATTTATTTACTGGGGATAAATGAAAGCATATGTCCAAATAAAAACCTGTATAAAAATGTTTACAACAGCCAAAGTCAAAATTTCCAAAAACTGGAAACAACTTAGATGCCAACTGGTGAATAGAAAAACAAATCGTTGTATATCCATACTACGAAATACTGTTGTTGTTGTTGGGTGCCGTTGAGTCAATTCTGACTTATAGTGACCCCATATGACAGAGGAGAACTACACCATAGAGTTTTCCTGGCTATAATCTTTAACGAAGCAGATCACCACATCTTTTCTCCACAGGAAGCATTGGTTGGGTTCGATCCACCGACCTTTGGATTAGCACTAAGCTATAAAAAGAAATGACTTACGGAACATGGATGCATCTCAAAAGCATTATGTGACATGAAAGAAGCCAGACCGAAACAGCAGAATACTGCGTAATTTCATTATCTAACTTTATGGAAAAGCCAAGCAGGAGGTGGGGGTTGGAAGAGATGATCAGCTATAAAGTTTTCAGCTACAAAACTCTGCAATGATGACAATATTTTATATTGTAAGTGTGGTAGTGGTTTCAAGATTTCATACATTGTCAAGGCTTAACCGTACACTTAAGTTGCTTTTACTCTGTAAAATTATACCTCAATAAAACTAACCAAAAAAACAAAACAGAACAAACACTAAACTAAACGAAACCACAACAAACAGAACTAGTGACTTTGGAAGAATTTATATTGCCTGATGAATTTTCATCTCCTAGCTGAAAGATTGGCAGTTCGAACCTACCCAGAGGTGCCTCAGAAAACAGCCCTGGCAATCTACTTCTGATAGGTCACAGACTTGAAAACAGTGCTACTCTGCATACATGGGGTCACCATGAGTCAGAGCTCATTGGCAACTAACAACAACAGGACCTCAGTAGCACCTGAATTGCTTCTGATATTAATTTCACCTCCCACTTCCACTGCTATAAGTATTTGGGATAGTGAAAAGTAAGGAGGGATTTATTTAAGCTTTAACTCTCCAGCCTCTGAAATAGATCTTTTGATCTACTTCGCCATGAGGTCAAGGACAACTAACCTAATTTCTTTTTCATTTAGTGACTAGCAGAGTGCTGGGGAAACCTGACTCAAGTTGAATAAAAGTGGGAAAAATCCTGTGAAGTGGTAAATTTCACACAACTGACCATCTCTGTTTATTTACTTCTCCTGAATTTGAGTCTTCTGTGGAAGATTCCTATCCAGGAGAACTCAGTAAACAAAGACGATGAATTGTGTGAAATGAGGTATGATTTCAAAGACTCTCAACTTCCACATGGTCCTCAAACTTTGGTGTCCTCAAACTTTTAGCACACGGATACCTGGGCTCCACTCCCCGGGATTTTGATTTATAAAATGGGTGAGTGTATTTGCAAGTTTAACCAGCTTTCCAGGTAAACTGGATGTAGTTTTCTCTAGGCCACACTTTGAAAGAAAAAAAAAGAAAGAAAGAAAGAAATGGCTTAAAGCTATCCATAAAATTCATGACAAGGATGATAAATAAGCCATATGTAAAAAAAGAAAGTAATTGCATTAAAGTAGCGTAAAGAAGATAAATAGATGAGGGAAGCTGGAAGCTTTAATAAAACCTGTTTTATAAGCCTTGATATTTTGTAAGTGTCAAATATTTATTTTATTCTTTTCTTATTTTAGCTAAAACGAAATTAATACAGTGAGCTTGGATTAAGGATTCTTTCCAATGACATGAGAACCAATACAAGTAATCATTTTAATAATATGGCAAATGGCCTGATTTTTGTACATAATTTCATTAAAAGTTATAATTAAGAGTTAAGTGGGAAATTAATTCACAAACACCTCTCTAAATATGTTTACAACAATTCTGTATGTCAAATAGTCACACAGGTATTAATTTTTGTAAAATCCAATTGCAATCCTTGTCTTACATAGACACATTTTCATATCTCTTTATGATATACAGTGTGACAAAAAGACTCCTTTATTCTGATATTTGATGTAACTGCAAATATTTATTCAGCCTAATAGAAATACCATAAACATTTCCACTCCAATTCTTGAGCAGTTCGTGAGTTCATCATTACCTTCAAATTTTTGATCCAAACAAAGAAGGAACTTCATGAATAAGGTCAAACAGAAATGAAACAGAATACCGCATACTACCTAACTCAGCCTTTCAAGAAATTGCTATCTTTCATGATCTGTGAGAACCCAGCCAACAGCAGCTCCGTGGAGGGGCTTCACAGAGCTGCAAAGTGCTGAGTCAAAGCCTGTGTGTGGGTGAGAACTGTGACTCTGATTAGGACAAAGTCATTTCACTTAGCCAAACTTTGGATATCATAATTACCAGAGATTATTGGGCATATGTAAAATTATAGCCACTAAAAGCTTCTACTAACAGTTTTAGCAGTTTTTGTTGTAAGGAAAGATTTACCTCACACCTTGTTTCTAGAGACATCTTCCTAATTTATACTGAAATAAAGCCTGTGGGGTTGTGAGCAATATCTGAAGGAGTCCATCACTCATCTCAGGAGAGGGCCAAAGCATTCATCTCCATTGTATAATGTCCTAGAGGCACCCTAGACAACATTGTCTCTGCCTCAAGTTTCTCTACTTGTAAATTAAAAAAAAAGATAAGTGTGTACAGGGTCATAATTCTTCTCTGTACCGGCTTCTTCCCGTTACAATAATTTTCTTTTTCTAGCAGAGCAAGAGAATAATATATACAGTGAGTTCGGATAACATATATTGAATTGTCAGCATCAGAGGTGTTTGCTAGACAACGGTACATTGCTGCTGTGGTGTAGCCAATAAGAAAGGAAGAGCAGAATCAGTGCTTTTACTTGTAATAGCACTGCATACTTTGTTAAAATGCATTCCAGGAAGCTGCCCCCTCCCACTTGGAAAGACGAGGCCAGATATTCTAGGTAGTGGCCAGTTCCTGACTTGAAAGTCCAATGACTGGTGACTTCTTTCATACTGTTTTTTGAAACCATTTGCCATGCTAACTGCCTGTAATGGCAACCCAGACTAGAGTCAGTTTTAATCTGAATCACACAAGAGTCCCTGGGTGGTGCAAAGAGTTAACGCACTCAGCTGCCAACCAAAAGTCTGGAGGTTTGAGCCCATCCAGAGGCACCTCAGAAGAAAGTCTTGGCCATCTAATGGCAAAAATCAGCCACTGAAAACCCAATGGAGCACAGTTCTACTCTGACAACGTGGACTCTCCATGAGTCAGGAGTTGACCTGATAGCAACTGGTTTGGTTTCAATCACACAACCAGAAGGGGTCAGCTGTGGAACACACATGGCGTGGTAGCAGAACCTTGGACTTGCCCTAGGATGCTCAGACACTGTTGCTCCAAGAGCTTTTTTTTAAGGTCGAGATTCCTATTCATTAAAAAACATATATGAAGCCCTGGTGGCATAGTGTTAAGAGCTCGGCTGCTAACCAAAAGATTGGCAGTTGGAATCCACGAGCCACTCCATGGAAACCCTATGTGACAGTTCTACTCTGTCCTATAAGGTCGCTATGAGTCAGAACTGACTCTACTGCACCTAATAACATAATAACAACCTATATATATATATCCATAAGAAGTCCTATTAATTAACTCAGAATCTCCAAGGCATTATTCTGATGTGTAGACAGGTTTTGGAATCACCTCACTAGGGCAGGAAAGCATGAGTATTTACACCCGATTTTCACATTTTAACTTTGTCCATCAGATATACTACCTACTGAGTCAAAAATTTCCTGTCAATTTTTTCCTTTAAAACTTTTTTTGTTTTTGTTTTTTATCCTTCATGTCTACCCCTCCGTGTTACATTTATCATCATAGCTGTAGGTCTGCATTATCATAACAGCTACTGGCTCACCTCATTGTAATTTGCATCCTTTGTTTTGTAAACTGTCTTTCTGACACGTTTATCATGGGGCTTATTTGATTCATGGCATAGAAACACACTGTCTACTTTGTTGTCATTTAAAGTTTGTTGCCTAGACCATCTTCTCTCTCCTACTCTTATTTTCAGTGTATCTACCTAGGGAGAACAAAAACAAAGTTAAGGGGTATAAACCTTCATTCTGCTTTCCATCTCTGTGAACTGCTATGCCAGTATCAGTCAGGATCTAGTGGAAAGAATCCTAGACTATATACCAGAAACTGTGAGTGAAAGTTCTGGTTTTGTCACTTACCAGCTTTGTAGTATCAGCCTTCAGTTTCCTCACTGGTAAAATAAAGAAATATTGAGCAGTGGTTCCCAAACGTGGCTGTGTAGCAGAATCTTTTAGGGAGCTCATTAAAAATATAAATTCCCAGATTCCATTGTAGGCATAAAGAATCAAAATGACCAGGTGTGAGGTAGTGGAATTAATTTATCTGTTTAATAAGCTCCCCAGGTAGTTCATGTGCATCTAGCTAGCCATTGGCTAGTGTTGGAGCACCTTTGGATTAGGTGACTTCTGAGGTCCTATCCAGACTTAATTATCTATGATTTTCAGTCAAAGATATAAACAAAGGAAAAATAAGCATAAATAGCATATAGTCCCAAGATGGGAACATATTTGACCTTTTATTAATGTAGTAACATAATGTAGTAAATGTAATTTGATTCATTCATAGTGACTGTTAAAATGGTATCACACATTAAATGTGCCAAACATTTTTAAGGCACCTTATACACATTATCTCATGCAATCCTAACTATTCCACTAGGTAGCTGTTGATACTCCTCTTCTTTCTGAGGTGACATAGCAGTGCGGTGAGATGGAGGACAGAAACCACTCAACACCCTGCTGGGTTGAAATCATCTACTGACCCTGGTTACTTCTGCTCATTCACTGATGACTTTCACAATTAGATCACTGTATTCTTCCCATTCCTACTACAGTCACCTCTCTGGTAACTTCAACATTCAAATGAACAATTTATCCAACATTGTAACCTCTCAGTTCTTCAACTTCTTCACTTTGGTAAACTCTTTCTCCGTCTCATTTCAGTCACCCACTTCCATAGTCAAACCCCCGACCTTATCAATAAAAGTAACTTCGCTAATTCTGAAACCTCAGCTTCAACCACCACATTCTCTAACCAGTCCACTAACTCTGTAATTTCGAATGAGTCTTCAATTTTATTAATACATCATCCACTGAACCTGTATTCTCATGTCACTCTTTACCTAACTTAGATTCCATAATTATAATCACTCTCTTACAAAATACATGTAACCCCTCTTCTTCTGCTGTATTGCCTGGTTAATCCTGGACATGGTTTAAATGAAGCTATCAACTCTGTGCATACACTCAAGCAGGTAAATAAACATCAACGGGAAGAAAACAAACACATAACCATGCAAACCAACGTCAATGTAATTTCATGACCTAAGACATAGACAGATTATACTACTTCTTTAGTGTGTTGCTATCCCTACTCAGCAAAACTACCATTGCATATTTTTTTCTCTCTTTCAAAATGTTTACATTCACAACTCTCCCTCACTCTCAGCTGATGGCTTTACCTCATAGTTCTTTGAGAAAAGAGAAGTAACCATAAGAAAAATCTTTTTTTCAGTCTTTCCATTACCAAATCTACCAAATGGTCTGCAGCTTTACCTATACTCTCAGTCCTCCCTCTTTTTACTGTGAATGAAGTGTCCTGCTCCTAACTATATCCAACTCCTGTATTTCTTCTCTCGATTTCATTTTCTACTGTGTCCTCAAATACTTTCCTCCTATAATTATGTCCTCTCTCTCACATCATCTGTGTTCTCCCCTTTTCTGGATCCTTCCAATCATCCTACAAGTGTGCTGTATTAGCTTCTATCTTTAAAATAAACAGATATAAGAAAAAATAGCATGCAATCCCATGCTCTGTTCATTACCTCCCATATCACTAACCCTCTTTACATCAAAAGGTCTTGGGAAATGCCTGTGGTTACTGAATCCAGTTTCTAAGCTTATGCTCACTTTTCAAAGCACTCCTGGTGGTGGTCGCTTTCATCAGGCCATGAGATTTTTTTTTTTTTTTTTTTGCAGCTCACCAATGATCTTGGCATCTTTCCCACTTGACTACATGTAAGCATGTTTCTGCGATACCACGCTCTTGGCTTTCCTATACATTGTTGGTTTTTCTTCCTCTGATCAATCTTTCAAAGCTGGGGTGCTTCAAGGGTGAGCCAAGACATCATATTGGTTAGAACAGCATGCACTCTATCCAGTTTGGTAGAAAGAGATGCTTACTTTTAGAAAGGAGATTAAATAAAATTTTTTTCTTTTATGGAGTCTGGAGGTGGGGCTAAGATGGTGGAATAGAAAGACACTTCAGGCAAGCCCTCTTACAACAAAGAACTGAAAAAAACAAGTGAAATGTTTATATTTATGACAAGCTAGGAGCCCTGAACATCCAAGGCAAAGCTAGAAAATGGACTGAGAGGCAGGGGAGGAAGAGGTGGTTCAGAAGCAGAGAGGAGTTACTGGACCTGGATCACTGGGAGCCTCAGGCACTATTCCCGGAAATGGCTGCGGCAAGCTGGTATTAGCATTTGACCACAGTTTCCTCAGAGAGAAGCAGTCAGCCACACAGCCTACTCACAACTCTGGAACCAGAGAAGAATGCTGCTCTTGGCAAGAGCTAAGTACTTCCATATATTTTACCACCCCCCACCCCCCACCCAAGCTGGCTTCAGTGGCTGTTGATTTCCCTGGGCCTAAGATAGGCCCTGTTGAGCACCTAGAGAACCCTCCTGGGTTTGCAGAAGGAATAAATTCACAATTAGGGGAAAAGATAATTTCCCAGCTCCATTAACAGGGGGAGCTCAGGACAGTTCATGTCCAGGCATAAGTGGTCCGTGGCTTTTGAGTACATTTCCCCTCTACATGCACCTGTGTGGGCCTATTTCAGGAGAACAGGCCCTTCTTGGTAGACTACAACTGTTTCAGGTGTGCAGTAGAGAGGTGAGTGTTTGATGTTTGACACCACTTTCCCTATTATACAAGGTCCTCACCTACCCACATCAGGGACCTAAGGACTGGTGGTTCCATTCAGGTCACCCAGCCACCTGCAACAGGGGTCCAAAGATAACTGGTACCTCCCAGTCCTTACAACCAAAAACTTTGGGTGCCCATGGTCCATCTGCAGAATCCACCCACCTGTAGGCTCTAGGGAAGAGGGATGCACTTCCCTCAGAGATACTTGGGGAATGATTCTCAGCCCCCTGCCTTGTTCAAGCATGACCCCCTGCTGCAACCAGATATCAGTACCTACATTAATCACTCTTATCCCTCTAAGACTGTAGGACAGAGCCTGTACCACACACTTGATGAGCAGCTACCTGAACAACCGAGCCAAACCCACACAAGAAAAAAAATGGACTCCTAGACCGATATACCTGACAATAGCTCTAGCCATCTGGTGACAGGACGTCAGAGCTTCAAAGGTGAAAATAATCAAGCTAGCTCACTCAAGAAACCCATCTGGGCATATCAAAACAAAACAAAGCAAGAAGTTAGGATACAGTAAGCAAACATGTAATAACTTATAGACGGATCAGAGACTACAGTCAATATCAAATTGCATAAAGAAACAGACCATGAACACTTCAACAAGCTCTCACAACAAAGAATCGAGGGATCCTCTAGATGAAAGTGCATTCCTGGAATTACCAGAGGCACAATAACAAAGGTGAATATACAGAACCCTTCAAGACATCAGGAAGGAGATCAGGCAATACACAGAATAAGTCAAGGAACACACAGATAAAACAGCTGAAGAAATTAAAAAGATTATTCAGAAACATAATGAAGAATTTAATAAGCTGGAAGAATCCATAGACAGACAGCAATCAGAAATTCAGAAGACTAACAATAAAATTACAGAAGTAGACAACTCAACAGAAACTCAGAGGAGCAGAACTGAGCAAGTGGAAGGCAGAATTGGTGAACTTGAAGATAAGCACATTGCACCAATATATTTGAAGAAAAATCAGATAAAAGAGTTTAAAAAAAATGAAGAAACCTTAAGAATCACTTGGGACTCTTTCAAGAGAAATAACCTAAGAGTGAATGGAGTACCAGAACAAGGAGGGATAACAGAAAATACAGAGAGCATTATTGAAAATTTGTTGGCAGAAAACTTCCCTGATATATTGAAAGATGACAAGATATCTATCCAAGATGCTCATCAAACTCCACATAAGGTAGATCTTAAAAGAAAGTCACCAAGACATATTATAATCAAACTTGCCAAAACCAAAGATAAAGAGAGAATTTTAAGAGCAGCTAGGGATAAAGGAAAAGTCACCTACAAAGGAGAGTCAATAAGAATAAGTTTGGACTACTCGGCAGAAACCATGCAGGCAAGAAGACAATGGGATGACTTATATAAAGTATTGAAGGAAAAAACTGCCAGCCAAGAATCATATATCCAGCAAAACTGTCTCTTAAATATGAAGGTGAAATTAGGACATTTCCAGATAAACAGAAAAAAAAAAGTTTTTTTTCTTTTTTTTAGAAGTTTAGGGAATTTGTAAAAACCAAACCAGAACTACAAGAAGTACTGAAGGGAGTTCTTTGGTTAGAAAATCAATAATATTAGGTATCAACCCAAGACTAGAACACTGGGCAGGGCAATCAGAAGTCAACCCCGTCAAGGAAATCACAAAAATAAATGAAGATAAAAAAACTGTCAAAACAGGGAAATAGTGATGTTATTATGTAAAAGAAGACAACATTAAAACAATAAAGAGGGATTAAGAAATGTAGTCATAGATCTTTCAAATGGAGAGGAAGACAAGGTGATATAAAGACAACATTAAAACAATAAAGAGGGATTAAGAAATGTAGTCATAGATCTTTCAAATGGAGAGGAAGACAAGGTGATATAAAGAAATAAAAGTTAGTTTTAAATTTAGAAAAATAGGGGTAAATATTAAGGTAACCACAAGGGAGGCAAGCTATCCTACACATCAAATTAAATACAAGAAAAAAATAGAGACTCAGCAGAAACAAAATCAATGACAACGAGTAAAGAAAAAGACAATATATAAAGATAAACTACTCAGCACAAAAAATTAAGTGGGAAAAAGGAACTGTCAACAACAAACACACACACACACAAAAAAATCAAAAGGATAGTACTAAATTCATGTCTATCCATAATTATGGTGATTGTAAATGGACAAAATGCATCAATAAAGATATAGAGAGTGGCAGAATGGATTAAAAAACACGATCTGTCTATATGCTGCCTACAAGAGACACACCTTAGACTTAGAGACACAAACAAACTAAAACTCAAAGGATGGAAAAAAACATATCAAGCAAACAGCAATCAAAAAAGAGCAGGACTGGCAATATTAATTGCTGACAAAATAGGCTTTAAAGTTAAATTCACCACAAAGAAAAAGGAAGGACTCTATATAATGATTACAGGGACAATAACCAGGAGGATATAACCATATTAAATATTTATGCACCCAATGACGGGGCTGCAAGATACATAAAACAAACTCTATCAGCACTGAAAATTAGATATTATAGCAGGAGACTTCAACACACCACTTTCGGTAAAGGACAGGACATCCAGAAAGAAGCTCAAGAAAGACACGGAAGATCTAAGGGCCTCAGCCAACCAACTTGATCCTATGGACGTATACAGAACACTACCCAACAGCTGTCAAGTATACTTTCTTTTCTAGTGCACATAGAACATTCTCTAGAATAGACCACATATTAGGTCATAAAGGAAGCCTTAGCAGAATCCAAAACATTGAAATATTACAAAGCATCTTCTCTGACCATTAGACTATAAAAGTGGAAATCAATAGCAGAAAAAGCAGGGGAAAAAAATCAAACACTTGATAAGTAAAACCCTGCTCAAAAAAGACTGTGTTATAGAAGACATTAAGGTTGGAATAAAGAAATTCGGAGAATCCAATGAGAATGAAAACATTTCCTATCAGAACCTTTGGACACAGTACTCAGAGATCAATTTATATCAATAAATGCACAGATACAAAGAAGAAGAAAGGGCCAAAATCAAAGAATTATCCCTACAACTTAAACAAATAGAAAGACAGCAACAAAAGAAACCTTCAGGCACCAGAAGAAAGCAAATAATAAAAATTAGAGCAGAATTAAAAGAAATAGAAAACAGAAAAATAATTGAAAGAACTAACAAGACCAAAAGCTGGTACTTTAAAACAATTAACAAAATTGATAAACCACTGGCCAAACTGACAAAAGAAAAACAAGAGAGGAAGCAAATAATCCAAATAAGAAATGAGACAGGCAATATTAAAATAGACCCAACTGAAATTAAAAGAATCATATCAGATTACTACGAAAAATTGTAGTCTAACAAATTTGAAAACCTAGAAGAAATGGATGAATTCCTAGAAACGCACTACCTACTAAACTAACACAAACAGAGGTAGAACAACTAAGTAGACCCATAACAAAAGAAGAGATTGAAAAGTAATCAAAAAACTCCCCCCCAAAAAAGCCCTCGCCCAGAAGGCTTCGCTGCAGAGTTCTACCAAGCTTTCAGAGAAGAGTTAACACCACTACTACTAAAGGTACTTCAGAGCATAGAAAAGTCTGGAATACTCCCAAACTCATTCTATGAAGCCAGCATATCCCTGACACCGAAAACATGTAAAAACACCACACACACACACACACACACACACACACACAAAATTATAGACCCATATCCCTCATAAACTTAGATGTAAAAATCCTCAACAAAATTCTAGCCAATAGAATTTAACAACATATCAAAAAAATAATTCACCATGACCAAGTGGGATTCATACCAGGTATGCAGGGATGGCTCAACATCACAAAAAAATTAATGTAATCCATCACATAAATAAAAGACAAGAACCACATGATCTTATCAATTGATGCAGAAAAGACATTTGACAAAGATCAACACCCCTTCATGATAAGAACTCTCAGCAAAATAGGAATAGAAGGAAAATTCCTCAACATAATAAAGGGCATTTATACAAAGCCAATAGCCAACATCATCCTAAATGGAGAGAGTCAGAAAGCATTTCCCTTGAGATCAGGAACCAGACAAGTTTGCCCTTTATCACCATTCTTATTCAACATTGTTCTGCAGGTCCTAGCCAAAGCGACTAGGCTAGATAAAGAAATAAAAGACATCCAGATTGGCAAGGAAGAAATAAAAGTATCTCTATTTGCAAATGACATGATCTTATACACAGAAAACCCTAAAGAGTCCTCATGAAAACTACTGAAACTAATAAAAGTGTTCAGCAGAGTATCAGGACACAAGATAAACATACAAAAATCAGTTGGATTCTTCTACACCAACAAAAAGAACATCGAAGAGGAAATCACCAAATCAACACCATTTACAGTAGCCCCCAAGAAGATAAAATACCTAGGAAAAATCTTACCAGAGATGTAAAAGACTTATACAAAGAAAATTACCAGACACTACTGCAAGAAACCAAAAGAGACCTAAAATACATAAGTGGAAGAACATACCTTGCTCATGGATAGGAAGACTCAGCTTTGTAAAAATGTCTATTTTACCAAAAGCCATCTATAGATACAATGCAATTCCAATCCAAATTCCAACAACATTTTTTAATGAAATGGAGAAACAAATCACCAACTTCATATGGAATGGGAAAAGGCCCCGGATAAGTAAAGCATTACCAAAAAAGAAGAAAAAAGGGGGAGGCCTCACTCTACCTGATTTTAGAACCTATTATACCACCACAGTAGTCAAAAGAGCCTGGTACTAGTACAACAACAGAACATAGACCAATGGAACCGAATTGAGAACCCAGACATAAATCCATCCACATATGAGCAGCCGATATTTGACAAAGGCCCAAAGTCAGTTAACGGGGAAAAGATAGTCTTTTTAACAAATGGTGCTGGCATAACCAGATATCCATCTGCAAAAAAAATGAAACAAGACCCATACCTCACACCATCCACAAAAACGAACTCAAAATGGATCAAACAACTAAATATAAAATCTAAAACAATAAAGATCATGGGAAAAAAATTAGAGACAATGTTAGGAGCCCTAATACATGGTGTAAACAGTATACAAAACTTTACTAACAGTGCAGAAGAGAAACTAGATAACTGGGAACTCCTAAAAATCAAACACCTATGCTCATCCAAAGACTTCACCAAAACAGTAAAAAGATTACCTACGGGCTGGGGAAAAGTTTTTAGCTATGGCATTTCCGATCAGCGTCTGATCTCTAAAGTCTATATGGTACTGCAAAAACTCAACTACAAAAAGACAACTCGATTAAAAAATGAGCAAAGGATATGAACAGGCGCTTCACTAAAGAAGACATTGAGGTAGCTAACAAATACATGAGGAAATGCTCACGATCATTAGCCATCAGAGAAACGCAAATCAAAACTACAGTGAGATTCTACCTCACCCCAACAAGGCTGGCATTAATCCAAAAAACACAAAAAAATAAATGTTAGAGAGGCTGTGGAGAGATTGGAACACTTATACACTGCTGGTGGGAATGTAAAATGATACAGCCACTTTGGATATCAATTTGGTGCTTCCTTGAAAAGCTAGAAATAGAACTACCATATGATCCAGCAATCCCACTCCTTGGAATGTATCCTCGAGAAATAAGAGCCTTTACACGAACAGATACATGCACTGTTCATTGCAGCACTGTTCACAATAGCAAAAAGATGGAAGCAACCAAGGTGTCCATCAACGGGTGAATGGGTAAATTTTGGTATATTCACACAGTGGAATACTATGCATCGATGAAGAACAGTGAGGGATCTGTGAAACATTTCATAACATGGAGAAATCTGTAGGCATTATGCTGAGTGAAATTAGTCAGTTGCAAAAGGACAAATATTGTGTAAGATCACTATTACAAGAACTTGAGAAATAGTTTAAACAGAGAAGAAAATATTCTTTGATGGTTATGGGGGGAGGGAGGGAAGGTGGGAGACGGGTATTCACTAATTAGATAGTAGATAAGAACTATTTTAAGTGAAGGGAAAGACAACACACAGTACAGGAGAGGTCAGCACGACTGGACTAAACCAAAAGCAAAGAAGTTTCCTGAATAAGCTGAACACTTCGAAGACTGGCGTAGCAGGGGCGAGGGTTTGGGGACATCCAAGTCATCTAAGTTATCTAAGACATCTAAGTCAATTGGCATAATAAAATCTATTAAGAAAACATTCTGCATCTCACTTTGGAGAGTGGCATTTGGGGTCTTCAACACTAGCAAGCGGCCATCTAAGATGCATCAATTGGTCTCAACCCACCTGGATCAAAGGAGAATGAAGAACACCAAGGACACAAGGTAATTAGGAGCCCAAGAGACAGAAGAGGCCACATAAATCAGAGACTATATCAGGTTGACACCAGAGGAACTAGATGGTGCCTGGCTACAACTGATGGTTGCCCTGACAGGGAACACAACAGAGAACCCCTGAAGGAGCAGGAGAGCAGTGGGACGCAGACCCCAAATTCTCGTAAAAAGACCAGACTTAATGGTCTGACTGAGACTAGAAGGACCCCAGTGGTTATGACCCCCAGAACTTCTGTTGGCCCAGGACAGGATCCATTCCCAAAGCCAAGTCTTCATACAGGGATTGGACTAGACATTGGGATAGAAAATGATACTGGTGAAGAATGAGCTTCTTGAATCAAGTAGACACAGGAGACTATGTTGGCATCTCCTGTCTAGAGGGGAGATGAGAGGGCAGAGGGGGTCAGAAGCTGGCCAAATGGACACAAAAAGACAGAGCGGAGGGAAGGAGTGTGCTGTCTCATTAGGGGGAGAGCGATTAGGAGTATATAGCAAGGTATATATAAATTTTTGTATGGGAGACTGACTTGATTTTTAAACTTTCACTTAAAGCACAATAAAAAAATTTTGTCTTTTATTGTGTTTAAGTAAAATTTCGCAGCTCAGGTTAAATCCTCACACAAAAATTTATACACATATTGTTACGTGACACTATTAGCAATCCGTATAATATGACAGCATATTCCCCCTTTCCACCATGTGTTTCCCTTGTCCACCCAGCCCTCCTGTCCCTTCCTGCCTTCTCATCCTACCTCTGGACAGGAGCCACCATTCTGGTCTCATGTATCTGCTTGAACTAAGAAGCACACTCTTCACGAGTATTATTTTGTTTTATAGTCCACTCTAATCTTTGTCTGAAGCGTGGGCTTCAGGAATGTTTTTAGTTCTGTGTTAACAGAGTTTCCAAGGGCCATGGCTTCAGGGGTTCCTTCAGTCTCAGTCAGACCATTAAGTCTGGTCTTTTTATGTGAATTTGAGTTCTGAATCCCACTTTTCTCCTGCTCCATCAAGGACTCTCTGTTGTGTTCCCTGTTAGGGCAGTCATTGGTGGTAGCTAGGTGCCATCTATTTCTTCTGGTCTCAGGCTGATAGAGTCTCTGGTTTATATGGCCCTTTCGTCTCTTGAGCTAGTTTTTTCCTTGTGTCTTTGGTGTTCTTCATTCTCCTTTGTTCCAAGTGGGTTGGGACCAATTGCTGCATCTTAGAGGGCTGTTCACAAAAATTTTAAAAGAACTAAAAAACAAATTTTGTCTGAGTTTCCAGAAATGACTTCCACGGAAGAGCAGAGCTCCTAAGAATGCTGTTAATCCCTACCACGATTAGGAAGTTGCGGAATCTGGGAATTATCCTCAAAATTGGAAAGTTGTCGCTGTAGCTACTGAATCCACAGCAATATCTGTACTCACAAGATAAGTGTCTGTGCCCTGCTTCACTTCTCACATGTCTTAGTTCTGACTCCATATGTACGCATGTGCCTCTGATTGGTGCAACCTAGCTGAAGGGAGCCTGGGAAATATAGTTCTTGGTTTTTCAGGCTCTGCAGTGCAGGAAGACACACTAGAAAAAACTGGAATTGACGTAGTGAGCCAATCCACTGATATTTGCTACAGCACCTTTTCTTATCTATTTACCTTTAGAGACTTACTCAGTCCCATAGATTCAATATTTCTGCGCTGACTGATGAATCTTTATTTCCAACTTTGCGCTTTCCCTGGAGTGAGCTTTGGGCACGTATCATTTGGCACTTCCACTTGGATGCTGAAAACACGTTTAAACTCTAATAAAAAATTATTCTTGATATTCCAACCTGCTTTTCTTCTTACCCATCTTACAAAAAGCGTCACTTCATAGTCAGATGCTTCAGCCAGAAATTTACAGATTCTCTCTGATTCCTTGCCTTCTATCACTTCCCAAATTAATTTCATCAGCGAGTCCTGTTGATTCTACCTCCTAAACACATCCCCAAACCATCTGCTTCTCCGTCTCTTCTTTATTACCAACTCTACACAAGTCACCTTCATCTCTTTCCCAGATTTTTAACTAGTCTCCCAGCTCCAATCTATGTCTCATCACAATCCATTTTCTACCTAGTGATAGTGATCTATAAAAATATCCTCTATTTGCTTCCAATCACATTTAGAATTAATCCAGTTTTCTTAGCTTATGAATATCTACATGAATCAGTCCTTGCTCCATTCTCTGATTTCATCTCATCTCTTCTCCATACCCACAGCTACATACTCACCTTTCACTTCCTTGGGTTGTCCCACTCATCACCTCCAAGCGCCTACACTGATCATTCTGTCTTTGTGAACTGTTTATCTTCCTACTATTTGTAGGCCTCTCTCCCTCTCTCTCTCCTTTTTTTTTTTTTTTTGCATTAGATGTCACCTCTTCAGAGTGTTTCAGCAAGGTAAGAGCTTCTATTGTATAGCTATTTACTCAGCTTCTAGAACAGAGCCTAGCAAAAAAGTTGGCTCAAAAATATTGAATGCATTAATAGATTATACCTATGCCAATGAAAAATTTGGTGCTTAAAAAATAAAGTTACTTACCTAGAGTTTCAGAAGCAATGAATGACATATCTGGAACGGACAATTGTAGATCTCTCTGACTACAAACCATGTGCTCATAACTGCTATATTCTCCAGCTAGAACTAGTCTCTCAACTTGTTGCTATGCCTATATAGCCCTTCCTCAACAACCATGCTGCTAGGCAGTCTTAAAGAACTACTTTGATATCACTACTTTGAAAACTTTTGATAGCTCTTTGTTACCCACAGCTTAAAGTAGAAAGTTCTTCTTTCTGGTAGATAAGGTCTTCCACACACTGACTTCATCCCATCTATGACATATTTTTCCACTACTACATGAAATCACTGTACCAATGTGGGACACAGCTTTCCCTCTTGTTTGCTACATTTAACCCCTCTATTTGTTGCATTCAAATCCCATCTTTGGAACTTGCATTCTATTTCCTGAGCTCTGAGTCCTCACTCCAACTGACAGGACACTCATTCATTTGATATTCACTGAGGGACAGACATTGTGCCAGGTATTGCTTGGGATTCAGGACCCTCATCTGAACCAAGGAGTTAGTAATGGACTTCTTGTAGAACATCTTGGGATGTACACCTCTTTGGGTACAATGCCACTGAAGGCAGCCCTTGCTGGACCCAGCTTTTCTGATGGCCCAGCTTCTCATTTCTTAAATCAGGGTGCCCCTTTCTCCTTGGTTTTACAATTTCTAGAAAATCAATGGCAAATGCTATAAATCCTAGTAAAAAAGGTTAATACGAACCAGCGTCTATTCTCCTCTTCTTAATCAATGCTTGTCATGAGTGAATTAAAAAGAAAGGAAGTGAAAGAAAACTTTTAAGTGCTCTCGAACTTCATCTGTAGAAACCCACTGCCACGCTGAGGCAAACTTTAAGAAATATATACTTTTAATGAAGTCCCATTAAAAACAGATATACTGTGCTGGGTGGCTTTTATGTATTTCTTTTCACATCATTGTTGATTTCCCAAGACACTGGTGTTCACAGAAGCTCTCCTTTTTCCTATCAGCCTGTTCCTCCTGCCAAATGCATTCATTGAGACCACAAGGCAAAATTTAGACAAATTGCTACCATGGAAGCAAAATGATGCCTCCAAAACAGGACTGCAATTTTGAATCCTAGAGGGGGAGCACACTGATTTAAAGGAAAAATGTTTCTGTTATAATTGAGGAAATTACATTCAGTAATACAAGTAACATAGAACAAAAGAGAAGAAGATAAAAAAGAAAGAATGGTGCATGCCTTTTCATTATTATTATTTTTAAAATATTATTGATTTCACAGATGGTCAAATACATAATTTGACCATCTGTGACACTGTTGGGAGTACTCTTTTCATTGTTTTAAAGAAACAATAAGGTTTTACATTCTGAAAATGAGTATGATGCCCCTGAGGAGGCCTGGTGGCACGATAGTTAAGACCTTGGCTGTTAACCAAAAGGTTGGCAGTTCAAATACACCAGCCACTCCTTGGAAACTCTATGCGGTAGTCCTACTCTGTCCTATAGGGTCGCTGTGGGTTGGAATCAACTTGATAGCAATGGTTTTGGTTTAGGTAAGGGAAATTTTGTCTACTTGTCTGTTCCTGCCGTGACAGGATTCTTCCAGCTGGGGACTGGCTTTCCCTGGCTGAACTAGAGGTCCAGGGTATAACTGGAGTGTCTGACTATCCAGAAATAGGAATCTTTTTGTATCATTCTAGGAGTTTTACTTCTAGTAATTATAAGCTAGAACATAATAGTCAGGCTTGAAACCTGTCTCCTGGTTCTCCAATCACTGCCTACTGTATAAACTTGACTTCTTTCTGGGTTTTATTTTTCCTACCCATTAAATGGAGCAAATAATACCTGTATTACAGAACTATTATGAGGAGTAAATAGACTCCATAACAGGGATCAGTCCATGGGTTGCGCAAACAGTTAACTGAAAGATTGGTGGTTCAATCCAACCTAGAGGAGCCTTAAAAATCCTATGGAGCGGTTCTGTTGTGTATACATGGGGTTGCCATAAGGCATAGCTAACTCAACAGCAGCTAACAGCAACAACATGGTGGGCTTCATCATTTCCTTCCTACTCTGAAGCGGGAAATTTTCTTGCGAGCCACAGTCTTCTTTGGAGACAGGATCTTGTTCCTGAAATACAGTTTATGCAGCTACTCGCGATTTATTTTTGGATTAATGCAATTGTCTGCTTCCTAAAATTCCTGTGTATTTATTTTTCCTCGATGCCTGACTCCTATAAACAATCCCCTGGTTGCTTATTGTTAGATTTCCCAGATAACTTATTGCCTAGTGAATCATTCAATCATGCATGCATTCATTTGTTCAGCAATTATTTAATGTCTGATCTTTCTGTGCTAGGCACTGGACTAGGCACTGTGGGTACCAAGATGAAAAATGCGTCTGAGGGTTGGACTTCTATCTACTGATCACTGCAGATTAATCCCAGGCATCAGGAAGTTTCCCATGGAAACTTGAAACAGAAAGTACACCAATTTGGGGAAATTTCAAAAATGAAAATTTCTGCCAGTCATCACTTGGATTACCCCAAGACCAGCTGAGACAAGGACCTGGGTATAGGCAAAATATTCGAAAGATGATCTCAGGAAGCACAGGCAAGAAGTGAGGCAAATGGAGTAGGAAAGGGAGAATAGCCCCCAAAAGGCATGTTGATGGGTGGATTGTGGACAATGGGAGCCCAACCTGGCTGGAAACACTCTGGAGAACCTTGTGGAATGCATATCAAAAATTTCTCACCTAGAGATGCAAAATCTGGGATATTTTTCCATTGACTCCTGTCCCTCTAAGGTTGTAGAGTATCTTGGGGGTGTTGAATCCTGAGAAAGTTCCACTAGGGCGACAGAGAGCCCTTGGGCAGAGAAGCAGTGAAAGGCAGGTGCCTGCAGCGGAAGTTTTCGAAGTGTGCACTAACTGTTCCCCAGGGTCTGCAGATATACCTGGAAACTGGCTGAGGGAACATGGGGCAGGTAATAACAGCACCTAAAGTTCTTTTTTTATCCCCAAAGTTTATTCCCTTGCTGAAATTCCCCTTTTATCTGCTCACCTAACCACTTCCCCATTTTTTACTCGAATTTCAGCTCCTACAGAAATGGCTAATTCGTTCTTTAAAAATCAAAGCATTTTTATTTTAAAAGTTATTTTACTCTGTGTTTCTTGCCTATCATATCTCTTAGTAGTAGACATGAGTGATTTCCCCAACAGAATTTATTTGCTTTACATAGGCTAGGCTGGAAGGTAGCTTCCCATTATGTCCTCTGCTCCAATAGACAATACTAACTAGTTGGTTTTATACTCAGGAGTACACAGCACATAGGGTGATTTTCTATTGCTACTGTCTGTGACAGAACATTGCTCTAGCCTAAAAGTCTTTTATGATTTGTGCTGTTTTCTATGATATAAAGATGATGCTTAGAGATTTTTGAAGCTGTTTAACCCATACCAAATGACTCCTCTCTCTTGACATCTTCATGTACCCAAAATATGGTCAATTGTATGTCTTATTTGATTTTTATTTTATGTGATCCTAGCTCCCACACTACCTCTCTTCTCCATCCTTCTTACTACTACTACTAAAATCATCTTGCTAAAATGTAAGTCCAAAAATAGCATTCCCTTCCTCAAAAGATTTTGGAGGCAAGTTCTGACTTTGGCATCTCATTCAAGATCCTGAAAGTCTGGCTCCGTATCACATCTCTTTCCCTATACGCCCCTTTGTCTGTACCCTACTCTTTAATGCCTCTTTTCTTAAGCTTATGCTGTCCTCATCATCTGAAATACACAACCACTGTCCTTGTTACCTCTTATTGAAATCCTATTCATCAGAGCAGAAATCAAATAGCTGTGACTTTTCCATTTGATTACTGCAGGCTTTCTCAATTCAGAAGTTGACGTAACCACACCATGATGATGGTGCAGACGGAAAAAAAGAAAATCAAAATGAAGCAGTGTGAAATTCTATCTTCTGTACCCTCAGGATTCCAAATACTTACAATTGGGTAATCTGGCAAAATGAATTCAACTGAAAATGTGGGTTGTTTTTAACTATATTTTCTGAAATGTGGTATTCTAGGAAGATGACAGTAATGGCAGCATAATGCACTGAACTCACACAAAGACAGAGCAACTAGGCGAGCTAACCAAAGTCCTATAGGAAATATTTGTAACAAAACTGGGTGAAAGGAATGCACATGAACACCAAAAGATAAACAAGTGGAACAAACTAAAAGCAATAACAAAATTTATTAGCATTAGATATGCAGGAGGGAATCTGCCTTAACTGCTGGCAAGATTCCGAATAGCCAACAGGTACTGCAGAGAAAGCTCAACATGTAAATCTGAGACGAGCAGCTGAAAAAGAGATGGGGTCTTCACAGGCGTCAATTCATGGGTGAGTACAAAGTGACCATGATAGGTTAGTCAGGGCTAGACTGGTCCTGGTTCCAAGTGCTTCTGAAACAAACTAAAGAACAGTCTCTCGATGAGGAGAAACTTCTGGGAGTAGAATTAATATTTATGGGTACTGGTATAATAAGGCAAAGAAAACAGAATTTCCAGATTAAAAAAAAAAAAATTAAGGGGAATAGAACTAAAAGATCTCAGCATGTACCAGACTACATACCTGAATACTTAATAAACGCAGTTGAAGAGTTCTAGAGCTATTAAGCTAGTAAAGCTAATCTAGCCCAATCTTCTCTCCTAAGAGAAGAAGAAAACTCAGCTAACTTAACATGAGAGCAGACAAAGACTATGGAACAATCTCATACAAGATTATTATAAAAGAAGGACAGGAAGGCATCACTAAAGAACAGCTGAAATCACTAAGATTTTTATACGACACAAAAGAATTTAAGAAAATTGTAGAAATAGAAGTTGTGGATGAAGAGTTAAACTACCACTAGAAAAACTCAGAATAAGATACTTGGTGAAAGGAAATGAAAAAAGACCTGTCAGAACACAAGGAATATTTAGAAACAGAAGGCAAAAAAATCACTTCAGAACTGAATATCAAACTGTAAGGAACTCACAAGTGAATAAACCCCACAGATAATGCCTTCAGAAAAAATAGATGATCGAAGGGAAGAAAAATTTAAAACTCAAAAAATAAAGACAGAGATGCAAGAGAGAGTGAAAAACATATACAATATAGTAAAAAAAAAAAAAAAATCTTCTATGCATAAGATACCCAGCATATGGAAAGAACAATAATCGTATAGCATACTCAGAATATTCAAAGAAGAATGATCAAAGCAAAGGAGTAGAACAAAGACTAGAAATATAAACGAGAAACGATTCTGGGGTAAAAAGACTAGAAACCACAAACTGAAAGAAAGGTGCTAGTGCATATCCAGGACAATTGACTCAGATTGGTCAACAGTGATACATATTTTAGTAAAACTATTGGACTTCAAAGAAAAAGAAATATATATTTACATTTATGAATCTCCTTTTAGCATCCAATCAAAAAGGCCAAACCAAAAAACCAAACCCAGTGCTGTCGAGTGGATTCCAACTCATAGACCAAGCAACTTTTAAAGGAAAGAATATCACACTTTTTGTTTTTTATGCCAGGAAGCAATGGAGTAATATTATTAAGATACTCTGGAAAAATAAATGACCTAAACTGATCTTTATGTTATAAAAGCCAAAGACGAACAATTATGAGCATGCAAAATTCAGGAAATATTGTTCCCACAAGTACACTCCAAAAAAGTCTATTAGAGAATGAGCTTCAAATGTCAAAAATTTCTGAAGTGACATCTGCATAAGGACTGCTGGTGAGCATTAAATAAATGTTTAATAGTAAAACTAAAACAAAATAATGGTTATAAGGAAGACAGTGTAGTATGTAACGGTTGTGTTCTCTGACAATCCACAAAATATGGGAGGAGTTCGGAGAAAATATATGAAAAAGTAGAATAGGCTTACCAGATAGTCTTACAGGTATTAACAGGAAATAAAAGGATATGACTTTTAAAAAGATTCTGGAAGAAGGAAGGTGAGAAGGGAGTCACTGGCTAATTTTAATATTGCTTATAATAAGGAACCAACAAAGAGAACCCTAATGTCCCTGAAAAAGAGAGATCTAAGGGTAGCATACATCATAATGATAATCTTTATAGTAAAAATACTAACCTTTCTAAACAGAAGATACGCAATGCCACTTCTAAGGTAGTCCAAAGATACATTGCCAATATTGCAGAAAATAATAACAATAATAATATCTATACAAGGGCATTCATTGTGGTACTACTTGTAAAGGCAAAGACTGCAAACAACCTAAATTATCATCAATAGGGAACTAGCTGAATAACAATAGTATGTTCACACAAAGAAATACTAAGCAGTTATGAAAGAATACCAATAAGTATTATACTTCTATGGAATGATCACATGATATATTACGAAGAGGTTAAATATGTTCAAGTTTTAGCATTTCTAAGAGTTTATGCTGGTTTGGTGACAAAATTAAATGCTGAATATCAGGCTTGTCCTAGTTCTCTTAGACAAGGCCCGATTTTATTCCAGTGACTATATTATGATACATAATAAAAATGATTAATTCCATTAATTGAGTCCACTGGGTATAAAATTAGATATTTAGAAAAATTCCTGAACATTTCTAGACCATTAAGTTATCGGACTGCCCTTTGGGAAAAATATTGATATAAAATAAGCACATTTTGTCTCTGGTATTTTAGCTTCTCCTTTCTTAGTATTATTTCTACTCTTCCTGTAACCTACCCAGACAATGAAGCATCCTAAGGTCCCCAGTTAGAATGATTCAATAGCATTCCGATTGTACACTACATCCACGTACTGAAGCCTACTGAGTATCAGGTTCAGGAAAGTGGCTAGTTGTCCTCCAATATCCATTCTTCATTTCTTACATAATAATATAATGCATTCTTGACACAGTCTCTAAATTCAGGTGAGATATACTCATGGTCACACTATGGCTCTCCTGGACTTATTCTAATCTTCTTCAGCTTCTTCTTGAACTTGCATGTGAGCAATTGATGGTTTGTTCCGTAGTCGGCCCATGGCCTTGCTCTGACTGATGGTATTGAACTTTTCCATTGTCTTTTTCCACAGATGTAGTCAATTTGATTCCTGTGTATTCCATATGGCAAGGCCCACATGTATAAAAGAAAATAGTCACCATTGATGTTGTTGAAAAAAGGTAATTGCAATGAAGAAGTCACTGGTCTTGCAGAATTCTGTAGTGTAATCTCCAGCATCATGTCTATCAGCTAGGGAATATTTTCCAACTACTGATCCTTGTTCTTTATTTCCAACTTTGGCATTCCAATCACCAGTAATTATCAATGCATCTTGATTGTGTGTTTGATCAATTTTAGACTGCAGAAATCGGTAAAAATCTTCAATTTCTTCATCTGTGGCCTAAGTAGTTGGTGTGTAAATTGGAATATTCGTCATATTAACTGGTTATCCTTGTAGGCATATGAATATTTTTCTATCACTGACAGCATTGTACTTCAGGATAGATCTTGAAATGTTCTTTTTGATGATGAATGTAATGGCATTCCTCATCAATTTGTCATTCCCAGAACAGTAGCCTACATGATTGTCTGATTCAAAATGGCCAATACCAGTCCATTTCATCTCACTAATGCCTAGGATACTGATGTTTATGTGTTTCATTGCATTTTTGACAATTTTCCTAAATTCATACTTCTTACATTCCATGTCCCTATTATTAATGGATGTGTGCAGATGTTCTCGTTTTGAGTCATGCCACATCAGAAAATGAAGGTCCTGAAAGCTTGACGCCATTCACGTCATTAAGGTCAACTCTACTTTGACAAGGCAGCTTTTCCACAGTCATATTTTGAGTGCCCTCCAACATGAGGGGTTCATCTTCCAGCACTATATTAGACAATTTCTGCTGCTATTCATAAGGCTTTCACTGGCTAATTTTTTTAAGAAGTAGACCATCAGGTCCTTCTTCCTAGCCTGTCTTAATCTGGAAGCTCAGCTGAAATCTGTCCAGCTGTATATCGGTGGCATAGTTTCCAGCATCACAGCAACATGCAAGTCACCACAGCACGACAAATTGACAGATGCAAGGCATGACATCTAGGACATCGTACATGAAGAAAGCAAGAGGATATTAAAAAGACAGGAAAGAAAGAAAAGACCAAAATGGATGACAGAAGAGACTCTGAAACTTGCTCTTGAGTGTTGTGTAGCTAAAGCAAATAAAAGAAATGATGAAGTAAAGGGCAGCAAGAGGAAGCAAAGTACTATAGTGATATGTAAAAAGACCTGGAGTTAGAAAACCAGAAGGGAAGAATATGTTTGGCATTTTTCAAGCTGAAAGAAGTGAAGAAAAAATTCAAGCTTTGAGTTGCAATAGTAAGGGATTCTATCGGCAAAATACCAAGCTATGCAGGAAACATCTAAAGAGGATGGAAGGAACACACAGTCACAGTACCAAAAAGTTGTTCGATGTTCAATCATTTCAGGAGGTAGCATATAATCAAGAACCAACAGTACTGAAGGAAGAAGTCCAAGCTGCACTGAAGACATTGACTATTCCAAAGAAAGGTGATTCAGCAGAATGTGGAAATTACCTAGCAATATCATTGCTATCACATGCAAGTAGAATTTTGCTGAAGATGGTTCAAAAGCAGCTGCAGCAGTACATCAACAGGGAACTGCCAGAAATTCAAGCCAGATTCAGAAGCTTATGTGGAACAAAGGATGTCATTGCTGATGTCAGATGGATTCTGGCTGAAAGCAGAGAATACCAGAAAGATGTTTACCATTGTTTTATTGACTATGCAAAGGCATTCCACTGTGTGGATCATAACAAATTATGGATAACATTTCAAAGAATGAGAATTCCAGAACTCTTAATTGTGCTCTTGAGGAACCTGTGCATAGACCAAGAGGCAGCCTTTCAAATAGAACAAGGGGATAATGTGTGATTTAATGTCAGGAAAGGTGTGCGTCAGGGTTGTATCCTTTCACCATTCTTTTTCCATGTGTATGCTGAGCAAATAATCTGAGAAACTGGACTATATGAAAAAAAACAGGACATCAGGGTTGGAGGAAGACTTATTAATAACCTGTGTTATACAGATGACACAACTTTGCTGAAAGTGAAGAGAGCTTGAAGCACTTACTGATGAAGATCAAAGACTACAGCCTTCAGTGTGGATTTCACCTTAACATAAAGAAAATAAAACTGTCACAAATGGACCAATAAGCAACATCATGATTAATGGAGAAAAGATTGAAGTTGTCAAGGATTTCATTTTACTTGGATCCACAATCAACCAGCAGTCAAGAAATCAAAAGATGAATTGCAGTGGGTAAAGCTGCTGCAAAAGACCTCTTTAAAGTGTTAAAAAGCAAAGATGTCACTTAAAGGACTAAGGTGTGCCTAATCCAAGCCTCGGTGTTTTCAGTCCCCTCATATGCATGCGAGAGCTGGACAATGAATTAGGAAGACTGAAAAAGAATTGATGTCTTTGAATTATGGTGTTGGTGATGAATATTGAAAATACCATGGACTGCCAGAAGAACAAACAGATCTGTCTTGGAAGAAGTACAGCCAGAATGCTCCTTAGAAGCAAGGATAGCAAGACTTCATCTTGCATACTTTGGACATGTCATCAGGAGGGACCAGTCCCTGGAGAAGGGCATCATGCTTGATAAAGTGTCAGTGAAAAAGAGGAAGACCCTCAATGAAACGCATTGACACAGTGGCTGCAACAATGGGCTCAAGTATAACAATGATTGAATGGTGCAGGACCAGGCAATATTTCCTTCTGTTGCAGGTATGGTTGCTATAAGTTGGAATCGACTGAATTGCACCTAAAACAATAGTATAATTTATAGTTGGACGTATGAAAACCCAGCTAAAGGTTTTATCCTGCCCTGAAGCTGACCCTGTGATTAAGTTCTGGCCACTGGAATATGAATGAACTTGATAGTTGCAATTTCCTGGTTATATACTTCAGGAGATGAAGCATGCCTAACCTTCCAGTAGCCCTTTCCCAGGATCAGAATGTAGATGTATTGACTGGAGATGGAACATTGATCCTGAGCAAGAAATAGAAGTTTTGTGTTGAGGATGGCAGAGCAAAAAATTAGAAGGAGTGCAGGCCTCTGATTTTTGTTACGCCTCTTATCAGCCTTGGATCTGCTATCCAGATTTTTATGTGAAAAGAAAGCAACTGTATCTTATTTAAACCACCATTATTTTGATCTCTCTTGTTAGCAAACAAACTTATACTTTAACTAATACATCAGGGAATGATTTAGATTCTGAGAAGAATAAAATCTGTTTGCACACAATTAGCATTCTTCAAAGTGGCTTAGGTTATTGGCAAGAAAATACTGTACAGAACCACCTTTAAAATAACTTCGTGGTTTGAAAATCTACACTAATAGAAACTGCTTATATTTGTAATCCTAGGATATCATGAGTAGGGACTGATTCAAGACAGCCAACAACAACAATATATTTTTGCCCTGAGGCCCTTAATCTTCTGTGGTTTGCTTTCAAAATTCTGATGTGCTTGGAAGTTGAGCTAAGGAACAATGTAGAAGAAAAGTGTTGATTGAAGCAATTTAATGACACCATTTTTAATACCATTATATAGTGATTTTGTTGATCAGCTGAAGAGCAAAGTGAAACCCAGTGTAGACCTTACCATACAAATTAATTGTCTAAAGTGTTTAAGTTCAAAGAATATGTGAGTAACCTGAAGCCTTAACCATATTTGGAAATTGGAAATGGCAATCATAATATGATAGGAAAAAAAATTGGTGTAATTTTCAGACTATGATAAAGCAATTATTTTCTTTAGACAGAAAAATTACAGTTGGTAGTTTTTCATCCCTGTTTTTCAGGTTAATGGTTTCTCAGGTGTTTAAACAAACAAGCCACCCAGCTTTCAAGATAGCAGGCATACAGAGAGTTTAATATTCTAATACTTAATAAAGAACAAAATTTTTGACAACTCTTGAACTCTGAGGAATGTCTGTCTATAGTATTTTAAGAATAGGGATGGCTATGAGCAGGCCAACTGTGAGACGGCATTTCTCAAAGGAAGTATTAAGGATCACCAGGGTCAGAATCTCTAGGGCTGGGTCCTAAGAAGGTAAATCTTTAAGGAGCTCCCAAGAGATTCTGCTGCACACAGAAGTCCAAGGCCACCGATGAGATGTGTGAATAAATGTACGGCCGTCCAGACCAGTCTAATAAAAATGACACTGTTAGTTACTATTTGTCAAGTACCTATTATGTGCCAGCTTTATACACATTATTTTATTAACCCTCAAAGTATCTCTAAAAAAAAAAAAGGCAGGTGGCAATTCACTGTTTTACCAATTTGGAAGTTGAGATAGAGATCTTGGGTAAATGGGGGAGTCAGGCTTTGGACCCATGTTGTTCCCATTATGATACATTACACAGGCATTGAAAGTTGCCCATGTTTAATTGTAATAGTAATGCAGCTGATGTAGTCATCAGCTACTTATAAAAGCTCCTTTGCAATGAAGGGCTTAATAATGTCTAGACTGTAGGCCCTTTGAATGATAAAAAGAAGCATAAGTCATGATGCTTTTCCGCAATGAGCTTACAATTTAAAAGGAGAATAAAAACATAAAAAGCTTAAGAATAACAACATAGGACCCTCCCGAGTGGCTGGCAACATTTCCATGAACTTGAGAGGGTGGGTAGGATTTATCTTTGTGAAGGGTAAGGAAGAGGATATCACAGGAAATTAATACAAATAGTTAAATTTTGCAGTCTTGGTCTAAATCACTTATGTTTAAATCATGAACTCATTTTGTCATTCTAATCTTTAAGAGGTCTTCAGTTAGAACTGTAATGCCACATACGACGGTATAGATAAACTGTCATAAGAAACCACACTACCCGATTTGGTTGAAACATTTTGGCAGGTCTTGAAGCTATGGGAGAGCTCACCTAATCTGACTCTACATTTCACAGATGAAGAACCTGAGATTTACAAGAGAAGGTGTCTGCCCAGGGTCATTCAACTAGTTCATCACAGTACAGTGGAACATAGTTAATTATGGGCAGAGCTCAGACTCAGTTTCTGACTTCTACTCAGTACCGATAGCAAGAAAAACTACAACGGCTATATGTTTTAAAAGAAAATACATTCCCAACGTGTTCCAGGAGCACTCAGTGGAAATAAGTGTTTTTTTTTTTTTTTTAATCACTTCAGATTATGTATTGTTTTGTTGTTTCCAGTTCAGAGCAGCGTGGGATTTATAGTCATGACCAAGGAAAGAGCAGAGATGTCATATTGCTGTATGCATAACACAATTCCATAGTATCTTGATCCTGAGGAATTCAATATGCTTGGCAAAAAATGGTTTAATTAAGCTTCACTGCAGGGGAATCTAAGGTGGAAGAAGGTAAGAGGATTGTAAAAAAGAAGCATGTGACGCTTGTGGAAAATGAAACAGGTATGAGGATTACCTGGTGGTGATCATTGACACTTTAGTGATCTCAAAGGTGGGCTGGTCCCCTTCCAGAAGTTGTGCATTTCATCAAAGAAGGTGACCTTTTCCTCAACTGAGGCAAAATACTATGTACAAAGGCCTGTATATTTTTGCCTTAAGTAATTTTTCTTCGTCCTATTAGTTCAGAAAACATCTATCGAGGAAGAACACATGTAAGGCATTTTGGTACTTACTGTGGATTAAATGAATGAGTTATAAAGATGAATAAATCGTAGTTCCTAATCAGTCACAAGGACCCTATGGTCTAGTAAAGAAATCGAGCAAGATGCTAAAATCACTATTTGCCAAAGTCTAGTATGATAAATGCTGTATTGACCATATGGAAAGACAGGTCAAAGACTTAAAACAGATGGAATGACTAGAATCAAAGAAGGCTAGTTTTTGACCTGTTATCAATTAAATCGTTAAGGCTAAATTTTAGGGATCTGAATATTACCTGTTTTGCCTGCTGTTTTTTAGAACTGAGTAGGATACATCTTTAGATGACACGTCAAGCAGAACTGTGACTAGTACAAGGCTAGGAGGGATTTAAGAGAAGCTGGATGACAAAATT
The DNA here is from genome assembly GCF_030014295.1 of Loxodonta africana. Lineage (NCBI taxonomy): Eukaryota > Metazoa > Chordata > Mammalia > Proboscidea > Elephantidae > Loxodonta > Loxodonta africana. The sequence continues at coordinate 81,594,139 of NC_087352.1, forward strand.
GGGATCTAAAGTGGTATTATTAATAGTGTAGAGGGACGTGATAGATTTAGCAAGATGACACGTAATAGAAATAAATGTGAAGTCCTGTATCTGAATGCAAAAGATAGACTACACAAGTTTGTAAAGCTATACTTACAAATGTGATTTTGGGGGAAAAAACTATAATAATAATAACAATACTGATAATAATATTGGTAATAGCCAGCATTTATTGAATATTTAATATGTATCACACACTCTGCTGTGTTTTATGTAGTGTTTCACTTAATTGTCACAATAATTGTATATACGGAGCCCCACGATTATCTTCCTTTTATAGATGGGGAAACTGAGCCCTGGACAAGTTAAGTAATTTGCCCAGTGCCAGGTTGGCTCCTGAGTCTATATTTGAAGTATAGTCTTTTATATATATATATGTATATATACACACACACACATACGTGCACATATGTATGTATGTGCATATATACACATATACATATATATTCTCAATTATGATATGTAGGACTGTCTTTTGGGCATTCACTTGTGGAAAAATAGTAACAAGTGAATTCAGAGCCTCTTATTAGACCTTTTTAGATTTAAATGCTAATTAATCACTTACACATGAATAACTTCATGTGGTCATTGATTTTTAAAGGAAAAAACACTTTACTAAAAAATTGTTTTGTGAGTTATGCTTTTATAGATGTATGTGATGAATAGCAAATTTCAGGGCATTAGCATTTTAATAAAAGCAACTCTGGAAAGAGCCTGTTATGATTTTTGAGTGACCACTACTATTATTGCTGCTAAGTGACCTTGTCTTGTATTTCTAGAACTTTTGCCTGCTCAACCATTTTTTCTTCTTTCCATGGGAGGAGAAATCTTCTCACTTAAGTCAACTCATATCAAAAGATGCTTTTATCATTCTCACTAATAAAAGAGATGTCTACTTAATAGTTATGATCCTAGAACTAAATATAATTTAAAACCAAATTTAGAATCATCTCCTTGTGACTACAATAGTCTTATTCTTTGCCTTGCTAAGGACTAAACATTTTAAAATGTTCAAACCTAAGTTTCATGTGGATGGCTTGCATTGCTAGCACATTTGTACCTCATTTTTACAAGCAAATAATTGTTTAAACATGACCTTAGTCAACAAGTTTAGAAAAACTGGTATATTTTATATGACGGCGTAACACAGTTAAAAATATTACATATACAAAATATGATCTAGTAACTTTCAGTGCCCACCTGCAATATAGAGGCTGAATCTCATAAAAGTGACACCAATTGTCCTGTTTATAAAGCCCAGAAAACTAACTTGGTATTAATCAGCCCAAACCTAAGACCTCTAAACTATGCCCTCAAAAGTTGTAGACACACCATAGCCCTAGCCCTTTCCACAGCTGACCGCCTTGGGAAAGGAAGAGATATCTATCTGTAGGTATATAGAAAATGTAACTTCGTTTTCATCTTTTGTATTAAGCAGAGAAGGCTTGTGTCAATGCCTAAATCATAAGCTGTTTAGAAACGACTTCCTTCCTGGCTTTGGTTCTCCGGAAGGATTATATCAGAAGTAGCATAGACGTGAGGCTTTGGTGGTTCAGTGGTAGAATTCTTGCCTTCCATGCAGGAAGACCCTGGTTTGATTACCAGCCAATGTACCTCCTGAGCAGTAACCACATGTCTGTTAGTGGAGGCTTGTGTGTTGCTATGATGCTGAACTGGGTTCAGCAGAGCTTCCCGACTAAGATAAACTAGGAAGAAAGACATAGAGGTCAACTTCCAACAAATTAGCCAGTTAAAACCTTTTGGATCACATTGGTCTGATCAGCAAGCAATCATGAGGATGACGCAGGACCGGACAGCATTTGGTTCTGTTGAGCACAGAGTCATCATGAGTTGGAGATCGACTCAACAGCAGCTAACAACAACAAGAAGAATAGAAGCACTGAGGGAAAGAAGAGGTGGTTCTCTATCCATCCGGAAGGAGAATAGAGATTAATGGGGCCTTTGAATAGACCCATCTCACTCTATGGTAGCACCCCAGGGGTGTGGCCAGACTCAGAGAGGCACAAAGAATGATTTGCCTATGAGGTGGAACTCCATTCATTCATTCATTCAACAACATTTATTGAAATCTTCTCTGCGCTAAGCATTCATATTCATATGGATACTCGGGATACATCATTGTACATATCAAAGTTCACTTCCCTTAAGGAACTTACATGCTAGCTGGGAAAGACAGATAATAAACAATGAAAAGTACTAAATAAATGTATTACATAGTATGTTAGAATGTAGTAATCGCGATTTAAAAAGCAGGGTACTAGAGATTGGCCAATTCTGGCAACAGGGCAAATGACAATTTTAAATAGCGTCATTGTAATCGGCCTCGTGATGGCCTAATCTCTTTGAAGAGGTAAGATCTGAATGAAAACTTGAAGGAATGGGGAAGCTTAGCTAAGCGGATACCTTGAAAAAGGAGACGACAGCTAGTGCAAAGGCCCTAAGGAAGGAATGTTCCTAACATTTTTGCTGATGAGAAGGAAACAAGTACAGCTAGAAAGGAGGTTTGTGGGAAGGGAGTAGAGAGAAAAAGTCAGACTTACAGCTATTATAAGGACTTTTGCTGTTGTTCTGAGTGGCTCAGGTTTGGCCTTAGGTTTTGACTTGTGCAGTAACATGGTCTAACTTTGTTTTCAAAAAAGCATGTTCTTCTTTGTCGATAGTAGACCATACGGGGCAAGAGTAAAAGCCAGTAGACTTGTTGGGAGGCAATTGCAGTAAACCAGGAAAGATACGTGGCTAGTGTGAACCACATTTGCAGCAGTGAAGGCAGAGGAAAATGGTTGGACTGTGGATCTATGTTGAAAGTAGAGCCCACAGAATTTTCTAATAGCTTCAGTGCAAGATAGGAGCAAAATACAACAATACGAGATAAGGAATCTAGTCTGCAGGGTTCTTGGTGTTAGAAGTAGCACTTCCTGAAAGTACTACACTGATTTGGAAAATGAGGACATCACTGGAAACCACAAAGGACTAAAGATGAAAAGTTTATTCTCAGTTCTCTGGGTGGCACAGAAGTCCCCCAAGATTTCATATGGCCTGAGAGAAGGGCAACTACAATAATTTAAATTGCATTTACCTATTTGCCAGATGTAAGTGGTTAAAGTAACACATTTCACAGATGTCATAAAAGCACAGCTTGTGAACATTGTCACAAACTGAACACACCTGTGAAATGTTAGCAGCTCTTTGGAAGCACTTCATCCTCTCTTCCAATTACTTCCCCACTCAGGTGGAAACAATGTTTTCACATCTATGAACATAGATTGGTTTTGTCTGCTTTCACACAGCAGGTACTTTTTGTAGGTCTAACTTTTGGTCAACTCATTGTTGGTGGAGCCATTCATATTGTTACTTGTAGCTATAGCTTGTTGCTTCTATTCCCTCTGTTCAGGGTCGGCTAACTTTTAAGTGTTTAGAAATGTAAAAACCATTCTTAACTCAAGGGCAAAAAAAAAAAAAAAACCAGGTCTTGAGCCACACACATTTAGCCAGCAAGCCTTACTTTGCTGACCTCAGCTGCATAGAATTCTGATGTGAGAGGCTGTACTGTATGTATCCGTTCTACTGTGGAAGGACAGTTGGATAGTTTCCAGTTTGGGGCTAACAGAACGTTCTAGTATATGTGTTTTTGTGCATCTATGTGTACATTTCCACTGAGTATATATCTAGGAGTGGCATTGCTGAGTGATATACGTATGTCCAGTTTTTAAAAAGTGCCCTTTTAAAAATCAATTTACACTTTCCCTGGCAGTATAACTCCTCACCAGCACTTGGTATATTTTCATTTGTCACCACTCTGGTGGGTGTGTAGTGGGATCTCATTATGGATTAATGTGCATTTTCTTAATAACTAATGACATTGAGCACCTTTTTATGCTTTTATTGGCCATTTTTATGCCAATAAAAATTAAAATAAACAAAAAATTATTAAGCACAATTTTGTGGTCTAAGAGTATCTGTTCATATCATTCCAATGGCTGCCATTTTACTTCGAATAAAATCTAAGCATCTTGGATGGCAAAGCTCTACAGGCTCTGGTCCCTGCCTACTTCTCTGACCTAATTTCCTATCATCTCCTTGATCACTAATCTTCAGCCATTGTGACATTTAAAATATTCCTTGAGCATTCCAGTATCCTTCCTGCCTCAGGAGCTTTGTACCAGCTGTGTCCTCTGATGGAAATAATCTTACCCTGATCATCTTCTGATTGGTTCCTCTTTTTCATTCAGATGTCAGTTTAAATGTGACATTCTCTGAGAAGACTTCACTACTCACCCCACCTAAACCAACCTGTCATTCACTCTCCTTTTCCTCACTCATCACTATTGATAATTGTACAGACTGTGACTGTCTTACTTTTATGCTCCCAGCCCCTAGAATAGTGCCTATACATAGTATGCTCTCAACAAAAGCTTGTTAATAAAAGAATATGCGTACAAGATGTATCAGTGATGATGTCTGCCCTCTCCCCCTCCCCACACTATTTTATAGGAAAATATCTCCACCAATGATCCCAGCACAGAGTCACCTGATCCAGGGTGCAAGGTGTTACAAAGGCCAACTTGCAACGATGACTTTGGCTCATGAAATTTCCTCTAGAAATCTGAGCTAGGAAACAAGGTAAGAATTGCTAGAAAACAGTGGAGCCTGCATCTGAAAGATCATGAAATAGAACTGTGTCTGGGAAGATCATGTCAGAACAGTATAAGCTGATGTTAAAGGACAGAGAGTTGGGAGAAAAGCAACTACAACTTAGCAGAGGAAGGCAGCTGAGAGTGAGAGAGGAAGACGTGCTCACATTTGGGGTAGCTGGGAAACAATGGCAGATCACTGTCCTGAAGGGCTCTGAATGCCTATTGAGGTCTCTAGAGCCATTTCAAATCTAGAGCCAACCTTCAGCTTCCTGAGACCACACTGCTGTGCCTCTGCCCTTAGTAAACCACCCTTTGCTTGTTGTTGTTGTTAGTTGTCCTCGAATCAATTCCTGTTCATGGCAATCCCATGTGGGTCAGAGTAGAACAGTGCTCCATAGTGTTGTGTGCTGTTGAGCTGATTCCCACTTACAGTAACCCTATATAACAGAGTAGGACCCGCTCGTTAGTGTGTCCTAGGCTGTAATCTTCACGGGAGCAGATGGCCAGGTCTTTTCTTCCCTGGAGCTGCTGCTAGTTTCAAACCGCTGACCTTTCTGTTAGCAGCCGAGCTCTTAACCATTGTACCACCAGGGCTTCTTGTGCTCTGTAGTAGCTTAACTAAATATTTTCATGCACAAAAAGTTGACTATCATACTATGATGCCCTACCAGTGAATACTAATTATCAATTGATTAATACTTATTTACTGAACATGAGATAGATTCCCCAGTAAGTATTAATAGAACAATGCCAATTTCAAGCTAATGGGCACAGGAAACTTTCAGACAGAACTTTGAAAACAAAATGAGGCAGTGCAACTGCCTTATTCTGTTGTCAGCAAGACCTTCCCCTCCTGGCAGGCTGGGAGCACCTTGCATTCTGTGATCATCTGCAGTCCCCTGCAGTGAGCACAGCAGCCTACACCTAATCAGGGGCAATCATAAGTAAGATTATTTTGCACCATTTGGCTATAATTAGACCAGCAATTCATTAGCATGATGCTTTACTTTCAGAACTAACAAACTCAATCTAAATTCCTTCATAAGGAGTGGCAGAGTCGGGAACCAGAATGAGTACTACTGGTAACAACAAGAACAACCAACAAGGAGCCAGAAAGGAGTATTGTTTGGCTTTCCCTCCATCCTCACACTGCAATTGCAAAGGGAACAATTGCCTGCACTATTTTACAATAACGTACATACACTCACCTCCTAGAGGAGAGCTGGCTGACAATTAGACCCTTGGAGCATTGCTGGACTTTCTCAAACAATTTATTTTAACCCAATTTGTTTTTTCCATTTCAAAAAGAGAAATATTATATACATGAAGTTCATATATTTTATTGTTCACCTGGCCATTGTCTCTCAAGGTCTTTAGTGTTTGGGATGTATATATGTATTTTTTTTTAAATTTTTTTTGCTCTTTAAGTGAAAGTTTACTAATCAAGTCAGTCTCTCACACAAAAATTTATATACATCTTGCTATATACTCCTAATTGCTCTCCCCCTAATGAAATAGCGCACTCCTTCCCTCCACTCTCTCCTTTCATGTCCATTCAGCTAGCTTCTGACCCCCTCTGTCTTCTCATCTCCCCTCCAGACAGGAGATGACAACATAGGAGGATGTATGTATTTCTTAATTCTTAATGGAATCAACTGTCACGAAGACTGTGCTTATATCCATTCTCATTCCAAGATGTAAAAATAAGTCATCGTAACAAGAAGAGGAATACCTGGCTATTTACTGAAATCGGGATTAGCCAGCATTGAGTAAGCCTTCAAGTGAAGGCATTTCATAGGTGCTTAAAGAACTGTGATAGTTTCTACATAGGCCCTGCCCTCAAGGACTTGCACAGGTATGGAAAAAATAAGAGAACAGAGTTTGCAGAAACTGCCCTGAAGTCAAGAAAGCCACACTGTGTTATGAATAAAAGTAACTTGGGCATCTTGTTAAAATGCAAATTCTGATTCAGGAACTCTTGAGTGAGGTCCCAGGCTCTACATTTCTCACACGTGTTAGCGGACCACACTTTGAATAGCAAAGATCCTTAGTCGCACCCTTGCTGTTCAGCTCGATGGCACCACATAACCAGTAGTGAAGTGTTAGGTCCCTGGGTGGCGCTGTGCAATCAGCTAATACCCTAAAGGTTAGTGGTTGGAACCCACCCAGTAGGGTCATGGAAGAGAGGCCTGATGACCTGCTTCCATGCAGATTACAGCCAAGAAAATCCTGTGGAGCAGTTACACTCTGTGACATATGGTATCTCCCCGAGTTGGAATCAACTTGACATCAACAAGTTCAGCAAAGTGCTGCCCATTAGTACATCTCAAGCCAGATTAGCCACATTTCCAAAACTCAGTAAGTACATGGACCTAAAGATTACCGTAAGAGACAGAACAGGCCTAAGACGTGATCTATTCCTTGCACTCCAGAGACCACCGCCATGAATTATGTATCGGTGAAATCAGCTTCTACCTGTCCCAGTGAGCTCTGCAAATGACTACAGCATGTGTTTGGTCAAAAATGCCTCCTCTACAGTTTTGCTAGATGCCTAAACCAATCACTGTAAAGTTGATTCCGACTCATCGCAACCACATGTGTTGCAAAGTAGACCTGCAGAGTAGAACGATGTTTTCAATGACTGATTTTCAGAAACAGACTTCCAGGCCTTTCTTCTGAGGCACCTCTGGGTGGGTTTGAACTACCAGCCTTTCAGATAGTAGTTGAGCACTTTACCATTTGCTTCAGGGACTCCTGCTAGATGCCTCCTTATTCCTAATGCTGTTTTGAATTAGATAATGATGTTAGATTACATTATAGTTACAAATGATGGTTTTGAATCCAGACTCTGAACTGGCTGTGTAACTTTGAAAAAGTTCTTTAATCAGTTCCATAGATTTCATAAAATTAGGAAGATGACGTATCACATTATATTATTGCCTACATAATATGTGTTCAGTGAATTTTGTTTAGAGCTGAATCCTAAAATGAAACCATGAGAAGTTGTTTTGGGCAAGAGTGAGTCTAATTAATGATCAATACTCTTTGACACTCCCACTTCAGTCAAATTAAGTCTCTACAGATTGCTTAATCTTGAAGAGCAAAGAGAAGGACCAGGTCAGATATGCTTTTACAGGGAATAGAAAAATACAGGGAAAAGGAAAAATGGGATGAGAAAATTAAAATGACGTGAGGTTCCACAATAGGGCTGTTTGGACAATAGATTCTGGTGGAATAGGGTGTGGTTCCCAGGGAAACCCTGGTGGTGTAGTGGTTAAGACCTATAGCTGCTAACCAAAAGGTCGGTGGTGCAGATCCACCAAGCACTCCTTGGAAATGCTATAGGGCGGCTCCACTCTGTCCTATAAAGTCACTGTGAGTTGGGATCAACTTGACAACAGTGGCTTTGGGTTTTTTGGTGGTTCCCGGAGAAGTGAGAGAAAAATAATGGAATAGGGATAGAGGAATATATGGTATTACCTAGAATTAAATTAAGGCATCAAGTTATCTGAATTTGAAATAAAAGAAACATAATAATGTTATGACATATCATAGTTGTTTAAAGCAGTGCATCGAAGTCCAGGCTGGTGAGTCACTAATGTGTAAGAATTATCAGGGAGGACTTTGTCCAAAGACATAGATACCTACAAAGACTCTAATCACCCACCTTCTCCCAAAAGAAACCAGATTACAGAATGCAATAAATCATTCTTAGTAATTGTTGTGAGATCTATCCCTAGAGTGAAAAGCCACTGTTTTAATATATTCTTGATGAAGTTTTAATTATTGTAATCAATAGTTATCTAGCCTCTCAGGACAAAAAAAAAATGTACCAATACTAAAATTGCATTTCTGTTTTCCATTCATTAAGAGATTTATTCATTCATTCTTATTCCTTTGACATATGGTTGAATGCATGCCAGGTAAAGAGTAAATAGGTTAGTCTCTTCCACTTGGAAAAATTTCCTTTTCCTAGGTCTTTGAGGTTAGGTAGCATTTGAAGATTTTGTTTTGTGCTTCCTCCTAATCTACATGCCCAGAAATTGCTACATACCTAATTTCCCACTGTAATTAGGTCTCTCCTGGAAGCATTAGAAGACTCAAATGAAATAAAACCTTATTAATTTCAACCTCACAAATCCAGAATTGGCAGTAATTCAGACTTAGTCTGACTTTCCATTTACTCTTAGGGTATGTATCAAGTGCACACAAATTTAATCTAGAAGTTTAATCACACAATTTTAATCTATTTAAGCATTTCGGTAACACCCAATTTTATATAATGTGCTCATTCATAAATGATTCTCTTCCCCATATTAAATTCAATCTGGAAGAACCCTACTTTCCAGCATTCATTAGCCATTAATTTGTACGCATATGTAACTCTGGGTCTGGAAATAAAAATCAATTTAAGATCTTCTATAAAAGTGATGTTCTATTCATTTAGATGGCGTCTCCTCTCCAATTGTGTTGAATTAGAGAAGTTTAATCTCTTCTGAATTTTTTGTTGCTGTCGTTCCGTACAACATTGATTAAAAAGAAATTTCCTAAAAATCTTCTAAAACATCTAATTAGTTAACTATCAAAACCTACATACAATTAAGGTATTACTAAGTGTATTTCATGCATTGAATAACTATAAGGCTGGAGTCGAGGGTCTTGTGCTTTATGCCTGAGATTTCTTAAATCTTTTTTTTTGGAAGCTGCAATGTCATATAGAAAACAAACAATCAAAACAACAAAACTAACTTTGTATACTTAGGGCTCTAATCTGTGCTAAGACTCTCTCCCTGACATCAAATCCTATTCTTTAAAAACTAGGCATTTTAAGTGACTGCAGTCAATAATTAGCTTACTCATCTTCTTGCTTTTCAACATAGGTTACCTAGATGCTTCTTTTTCAATTTCTTTTGCTCAGTGGAAAATATCTGAATAGACATTTTCGTATGTTCTTTTATTCATGTCATCACTTTCTGACTGTAGATGTTTTCATCCAGTACGGTGGGTCAGTATTATAATTCCTTTTCTTCCTACGTTCTCACTGCCATGAAGTTTATAAAAATCGCGTCTCATCAGGGGTCTGTTGCTTGGATGGATCAAGTGATCACCAGGCTTATGTAACATTTGCAGGGTTTGATTGGTTTCTTTGCTTCTGCTGTGGTTTAACGGGTTACATTTTAGAAGTTCATCCTCCTTTCACCTAAGGTAGGTGCTATTAAACTATCTCATTTTAATTACCTTTTTCCCATTTCCATCACATTGTCATTTTTCCTCTCCATGCCTAATTTACTAGCTACTTTAATGAAAGAAAAAAAAAGTCCTGTCCTGTCGTTCTGTCCTGTTTCTGAGCATTGGTATTGGACGGGTCATGGCAAATTTTCTAATGAAGACCAGCTGACCGCAAGTGACTTGATTATGTGTTTGGAGCCTGCCAAAACAAAGAGGAAAAAGTCCATAACTTCAATATTTTAAAGAGGTGAGGTGGTCTCATCATAAATCGAGTCAGTTTTCAATACAGGCAGAAAAGTGACAATCAGAAAGACTTCAATGAGCTTATTTCTGTTTGCCTGTGATATTTGCAACCCAGCGAATATTGTCACAAACCTCATCACTATGCTAATCTACTACCTAATAGTTGTAGATTTTGATATATTTATTTCTGCCAAACAGAAAAGTAATTTAAGCTATTTTATAAACATAAACTCACTTCATTTCCCTCAGACACACATAACTATTCTGGCTATTGTACTTCCCTGTATTTTGGCATTTAATTTTTATTTCGTCGTATATTCTTGATTCTGAGGGTTTTTTCTTCCAAACAAGAGACAAAATCAAAATTAGTGTGTGTGTTTTCCTATGTTGTAATGGAACTACTATAAATATACATTTATAAAAACTATTTCCTTCAAGAAACAAAAAACAAAGGCTGTGAATCTGACAAAATTCGTCAAAATATTGGTGTGGCAGCTTTGTACCTAGGCAGCAGTGGTTACTCTTCCATACTTCTGTGAACCTCAACTTTATTATCCAGGAAATGGAGATAATAAGCCCCTTCCTGCTTGAAAATCTATGTGACAAACTTTTAGCTGCTCCTAGTTCTCCACATAAACCACGTCCTTTCTAGCTTTTGGTTAAGCTGTACCCTCTGCCTGGAATACTCTCCTCCATTCTCCCCACCGTGTCATCAGGCTGCTCCTCAGTTTTCCAAGGCTCAGCTGTCTCCTCCTGAAGGTAAGCATTACTGTGTGCTGGTGACCCTCCTGGCTTCCTCTGCTCAGTCCTCCAAGTTGAGACTGCCTTCTCCCTATTCCCACAACCTGGGACACCATCGCCATTACTGCACTTAACACAGCACACGAAAAATGTGTTTATGGGTCTGTCTCCCTCAACAGATTATAAACACCTTGAAGTTTGACATCCCACGTGCCTTATTCATCATTTTATCCCCTTTTTTGGCACAATGCTTGACACAAAGAAGGCACTCTACACTTCTTAGGACCATTTTCTCTCCCTGTCCCCAAATCACCCTCCATCTGTGTAAATTTTGGCTAAAATTATTCACTTGGGGTAAAAGGCTCTCAGGTGTGCTCCCTACTATCTAGGGAATACCATAATCTTAAAAAACCCATTGCCCTCGAGTTGATTCTGACTCATAGCAAAGCTACAGGACAAAGTAGAACTCTCCCGTAGGGTTTCCAAGAAGTGGCGGTGGATTCAAACTGCCAACCTTTTGGTTAACAGCCAAAAGCTTAACCACTGCACCACGAGAGCTACTCCATAATCATGTACTCACATATTTTTTTTTTCTTCAGTCCATCTTCTCATTTATACCGTGAGATCCTTGAAATCAAGAAGTACATCTCACTCATCCTGATATCCTTAGTGCCTTATGTAAGGCCTGATACAGATGCAAGCACTCTGCTGCTAACCAAAAAGTGAGTGGTTTGAACCCACCAAACTGATATCCAATTGACAGGTACTAAATTGTGTATTAACATCTATATATATTTATCAAAGTTCAATGAATTTAGAAAAGAGTTACATTATTTTTTTTTTGTCTGTAAAAACAACGTATACTTTTTGGATTGAAGGGAAAAATTTATGTTCATCTATCTCTAAGCTATCCCTGTTTAAGTGCTGTCTGGAGACAGTACTGAAAGTTATGGAAGGAGCTTCAGCTATGCTTTCAAGCATTAATGATCCATTGAGAAATCTTATTGCTCAACAGAATAATAGATTCCACCTTATTGGATCATTCGTTAAAATCATTCCACTTAATTCGTTGCTCTGCCATTTGTAGTTATTACTTAACCTCAGCCAGGCCTTCAGCATGTTCATTCCTCTTATTCACTCCTATATAACTGGCTTGTTAATTCTGTACAACAGATTATCTGAACATTTTCCATTCTTTGCAAATTCACAGCCTCACTTCAAAATATGTACGCTCAGCTGACTTTGCCTATGTCATGTATTGAATTGTGTTCCCCCAAAATATGTGTCAACTTGGTTAGGCCATGAATTCCCAGTATTGTGTGGTTGTCCTTCATTTTGTGATTGTAATTTTATGTTAAAGATGATTTGGGTGGGATTGTAACGCTCTTACTCAGATCATATCCCTGATCCAATGTAAAGGGAGTTTCCCTGGGATGTGGCCTCAACCATCTTTTATCTTATAAGAGGTAAAAGGAAAGAGAAGCAAGCAGAAAGTTGAGGACCTCATTCCACCAAAAAAGCAGCACTGGTAGGAGAGCACGTCTTTTGGATCCAGGGTTCCTGCGCAGAGAAGCTCCTAGTTCAGGGAAAGATTGACAACAAGGACCTTCCTCCAGAGCCTACAGAGAAAACCTTCCCTTGGAGCCGAAGCCCTGAGTTTGGGCTACTAGACTGTGAGAAAATTAATTTTTCTTTGTTAAAGCCATCCACTTGTGGTATTTCTGTTATAGCAACATTAGATGACTAAGACAGCCTCCTACTTCACTGATCCCATCAATGGAAACAAATGCAAAATTCCACCATTTATAAACCTCTCTGATTTCACATATTGTCTATCCTGCTCACTCTCTCTTATCACCCTCCTGTTTATCTTCCCTCACTCCCAATCAAGCTACCATTCTCCTTCTTCTTCCCTAGCAACCTCTCTTTTAAAAAAGCAAAACAAAACAAACATAAAAAAGTGTTTCATCACCTTCAACTCCTTATCTCCACCCTCACTGAAAATGCTCTTTAAAAGTTACCAAAGACCACTTCATCGGTGTACATTTTGGTTCTTATTTTACATAAAACTCAATCCTTCCATTGTATAATCGTGGCAACAGAGATAGCTTGGAGGCCCTTAGCCCCTCCCCCTGCGAGTTCTGCTAGTCATCCCCTCAAAGCCACCCCCAACGCAATGCAATCTAGATAAAAATTATATACTTTCTCTGTAAATACAGCTCCAAGGCTAATGTGTTTACTAGGTTTCCTTCTTATCCCTAAACACATTTTGCATAAAAATTCTATAGGCATCAGTGTTGCTGTATTTGACACTAGTGCTTATCTACTTCCTTTTAAGAATCATCCTTGTCTATAGGATGAAGTTTTCTTCTCTTTATCCTCTTGTTTCTAAGACTGCTCTTGCCCTCTCTCCTTCTATAGCTCTTTTTTGCTTCTGCTAATCCCTACTCAGGGTTTCTTTAAGGATCTGGCCTAGGTCTTTGCTCTCCTGCCAGAATTTTATTCATTCCTTTGACATCAGTGATCACCTTTCTCCTAATGAGTCCTATATTGTCAACACCAGGTACCTCACTTTCTTGTAAATTAACCCATTAATTCATACAGAAAAAAAAAAGATTGCATAAATACAGGATTCCTTGAAAACTTATTTTCAAATCTACTTAAGATGATTTATGTGAGCACCTACGGTTTATTGACAAAAGTAAACAATATATTTCAGTATATAGCAATGCTATCCCTGAATCTAATCTGGTTCTCACTTTGATTCAAGAACCATTGAGTTTGCATCCAAGCATTATCAAAATCTCTTGCAAATATCTCAATTTTTTTTTTTCAGGACTCACTCGTACAAAATAAAGATCCACTTCAAGTATGTGGGCTAGCTATATAACTGGTGTCTCATTTAATTCAGGACATGGTAGATGATGGCTATCCTGCAGCACCACCAACATCAGTTAAGATTGAAAAGAACAGAATTGTTACGTCTTACGAAGTGAAACTGTTCTTTTGATTGCTGTCACAAAGCTTTCCTTAAACAGGGAGCAAATCTCACTATAATTATCTTTCTTTGAGATTGCTAATTAATTGATTTGTAGGAAAATGAAGCCCTGGTGGTGGAGTGGTTAAGAGCTTGCTGGTAACCAAAAAGTCAGCAGTTCGAATCCACCAGCTGTTCCTTGGAAACCTTATGGGGAGGTTCTACCCTGTCCTATAACCAAAAAAAAAAAAAAAAAACCCGGTGCCGTCGAGTCGATTCTGATTCATAGCGACCCTGCAGGACAGAGTAGAACTGCCCAATAAAGTTTCCAGGGAGCGCCTGGTGAATTTGAACTGCCGACCCTATAGGGTTGCTTTATAATGATGTATTCTCTATACGAAGGATTAAAAATTACTCAAAGCTTGAAAACATATGTTACATGGTAAGTTCATTCCTACCAAACAAATTTTAAGCATTTTAATGAAAAGTAATTTTGCAACTGCAATGTATTTAATTTCTTTTTTCTCAAAAATTGCTTATATTAAAAAATTATAATGCGTATAGAAATCATCTAAGTTTTCAAGATTCAATTTTTTTACTTTTACACTTTTTTTACAGATAAAGAACAGACTCAATTTGCTCTGTAAAGAAAATCATACAAACTCCAAAATTCTTATTATTTTATGAAGTTTAAAAACATTAAAATTATCATAGTCAAGATAGCATTAAGAGCAATCCAGAACAGCTAAAAAAAATTATTTTGCTTTTTAAAACAATTAGAAAGCAAAGTACACAGGGAACCTAAATGATGGAATGAGCATATCTAAGAGAGATGAGTTTTATGGTTGCTTTCATCCCTGGGGGAAATGGAGGCAGAAGAGAAAAAGGAGAAATCAGCCATGAATTTGTGAAGTTTTAATAACAGTGTATGGGCTGACATAAGAGATGAGAAAACTAAGGAGCCACAGCCACAGAGATTGTCAGCACCTACCTCCCAACTCTTTCGCATGGGACCCCGTTGATTCCTCTGTGGTGTGTGGACCTTCCCCTGAGTGCAAAGCAGCGACCAGTCTAAGACTGAAGAACAGACCAAGAGAGCTGAGAGAGAGCCTCCCAGCCCCTAGGAAGCTCCTGAAGTCTACCCTCATCTACACAGAGCCAAGGTGGGCTAATGTCTGTGAAGGGGCAACAGATTTGAACCCTGCACTTCCTTTGGTCCATATGTCTATCCTTATAACAGTACCATATGATTTTCATTTCTGTTGTTTTTAGTACGCTTTGAAATCAAAAAGTGTGAATCGTCCGACTTTGCTCTTCTTTCTGAAGATTATTTTGGCTGTTCTGGGGCCCTTGTAATTCCTTATTAATTGAGAATCAGCTTTTCCAATTTTGGAAAAAGGGCCATTGGAATTTTAATAGGGATTGCATTGAATCTATAGATTGCTTTGGGTAGTCTTGTCATCTTAGCAATATTAAGTCTTTCAACCCATGAGCACAGAATGTCTTTCCATTTATTTAAGACTTCTTTAATTTCTTTCAGAAATGATTTATAGTTTTCAGTGTACAAGTCTTTCACTTTTTTGGTTAAATGTACTTGTAGCTATTTTATTCCATTGGACTCTTAATAGTTTTTGTTTGTTTTTTTAACAGGAAGTTTTAGGTAGCATGTTGTACCAGCTCTGGTGGTGTAGTGGTTAAGAGCTATGGCTGCTAACTGAGAGGTCAGCAGTTCAATTCCACCAGTTGTTCCTTGGGAATCATATGGT